>NW_027072034.1:53791145-54481145 GCF_038088225.1 Cyrtonyx montezumae
TACAGCCTCTATATTTGAGCACAGTCTCTTTTAAAGGCTGGAAGAAGAACTCAAGTTCTTTGTAACATGTTATATGAACCCTTCTTTCTTTTTGGCTCAAAGCTCACTTTCTGAGGCATTTCTTGAGATAAGACTGTGGCTTATCTAGGAGACGAGTGGTGGGTGTCCCCATGTGGTGGCCAGCATCATTTTGTGGATAGTTTTATATATGAAAGCATTTCTTTGGAGCTGTTTTCCTTCGAAAGGGAGTGCTCAGGAGTGTTTACTGGCCTGTGAGCAAATAACTGATACGGGAGATTGGGGAATTATATCACTGTATCCTGTGATACTATTTGGTGTCTCCCTGCTCCAGAGGGGAGCAGGGAGACACCTGCTGGCAAGGCCCAGAAGATGGGAACAAAAGAGCTCCTGCCGAGGTTCACAGACCAGAAGCTACTACTCCAAAGACAGCTGACTCGACCACTTCAGACTAACAAATAAGTTTGTACTGTTGTTAAGAACAAAGAAGTTGTCGTTGTCAGACAAACCACACAACCTCCAACAACCCATCACTACTGAAGATCAGAGTCCAAACTACAAGCTACGCTGGAATCCCAGCGGTGACTATCTCTTGCTTTCTATGAAGACTTCTTGCTTTAATTCCCTATCTCTTTTTTATCACCTGTCTCCCCTTCCCTATCTCACTAAGCAACTAGAATTTGTAATAAACTAGTTGGACTAACATTTGACCTGTTGTGTCTTAATCTCACTGCTAGGTACACAAATATCAAAAGAGCCTCCTCTCCTTTCCAATAATAGGAGCGAGACACACATATAGAGTCATATGGCTCCTACAGTGCTGTACTTCTGCCTACTCATTCCCCATCTTTTGACCATATGAAAGTATTCTTACCTCACTGGCTTTATATCAGCTCATTAACTTTATTGCCTGTGAAGACAGTTATCTGAATTTTACCTCTGAATTCTCGTGAACTGGAACAATTTAGAGCAAAGGAAGTGGAAGAAAGGAGATCAACTTCTAATACCAACCCAGATTTGCTTTCGCCTGGCTTAAGATCTAGAGTTACTGTGTTTCCTTCTTGTGACCTCCAAACCTCAGATTGAATGGGGTGGTGGCATCAGAGGATGCTTGTTTTTTTCTCTTAGGAAATCAAGTGAGTTTTCTGGATGACGGATGCCAATGAAGGAGCAGGAACCCACAGGGAGGTGACTGTGGGTGCTTTTTGCACTCTGCGTCTGCTTCTATCAGGAGGGAAAGAGGTTGCCCTCATTCAGGTAGGCCAAGCCTACTGAAGTAATGGGATCTGAGGTTGCACATTAATAAATATACACACTATTCTGTCTCAGTTTGAACAGAAGAAAGTGTGGTTGCATAGTGTCTGTAACAGACATGGAAATTCAGAGTGAGAGTACAAGCTCATTCAGAGTCTCTCACCAGGGCTATTTCTCTAACAGAGACATCATCACAAAGGCATAATTTTTGAACTGCATGTTCATTGACAGCTTGATGATACTTTTTCATTGTTACTACATTTTCACCTTGGCTTACCTAAGTAACCCAAGGCAGGCTCACATGCCTGTTCATAGGTACCTTATTTAAGAATGGTTGAAGGTTTTCATCCCCTTTGTGAACTGATACAGCTTCACTCCTTCCTTTACTACTGGCTAGTCAAAGCAAAAGACATAGACTGGGCATGCCTGCACCTGAAACATCCAAATTCTCTAGTGTTTCTACTTAGTGTTGCACGCTCAAGGGTAAACTCAACGAATATCTGAGCATCTGTAATTTCTCTGGCACTAGGGATTGTCTCAGTTTAGGCTTTATATGTTGAAGTGGCTGATCAAAAAGTTATGGGGCTGATTATGAAGTGGCCCAGCCACCAAAGCAGGCTCTGCAGTGCACTAATCCTGTCTTTCCACGGAATAGGATCGTTTCTGTCCCACTGTTTCATCCCCACAACACCAGTGTCCTGGGACTGACTGAGGTGCATCTCTGCCACTTCTGCATCACAGCAGAGCCAAAGCCTCTTACAGTGCTGCAGGGTCAGACTTATTGGTATAGAACTCTCACTTTAGGGCAGGCAAAACAGCTGCAGAAGGTGTGTCCTCAGGCTTTCTTCCTGCTTTCATCAGAATTGCTCTTGGCGAGTATAGCTCTAGCAACTTGTCAGTTGACTGTTTTCAGTTGCACATGTTCAGAGCCCAGCATTTCATTGTGTTGCTGCTCTCTCATTCCTGTTTATCTGCCACTTCAGCTTCATGTCTCTACTGACTTGTCCAAATAAGTTTTTGTCCTGTCAAAAATTTACGGAGGCTCCTTTCATTTAGTAAGTCATTCAGGCAGAATGTAATGCAAGAACTTTCATAACAGCCGTTTTCCTTAATTTCCTTTTCTGCAAAGTGAAACCTGGGAATGACAGCTGTAGATTGAAGTTCTGTCTTCCTCAACAATGAAAGAAAAACTCAACAGGCATTTGCATGAGATTCAGAAACAAGAGATTAATAACAAAAGCCAAAGGCATGGGACAGTTCCTCACAACTGACCCAAACTGGAATTTAAACTGGGAGAAATGCAAGATTTGGAAGAGAAAGAATTATCGTCCAGTTCAAGTATTACACCTAGGAATCTATCTTCAGCTTCTGAACTTCATTTGGCATTGCTTAGGATGAAAATTAAGCTACTGATGGGTCTGGAAACTCCTGAGCTATGCACCCAGGAAGGATTCAAACCCCTAATCTTCAGGGCTGACCACTTGGGCAGTTTCACTAACAGCCTTGTAAACAAAGTCTCACAGACCCATGCTCTTGCTGAATCTCTGCTCCTCATATATCTGTTGTCATCAGACATGGAACTAAGTACATCAGTACAGCACTGTAACAAATGATACAATTATTCTTGCATAAGGTACTGTTTCAAATACACTTATTTTATCAACCGGTGTATTTCAATGGGATTTATTTCCTCTCTTCTGCTATTCATTTATTTCTCTTCTTTTCATTGCAATAAAACTCTCAACAGAGGGGAAAAATCTGGATGTCAGTTCAAAATGTAGTAAATAATTCACAGTATTATAAGGAGAAATTGCTTTTTGTTGACTGGAGCTCATGCAGAGCATTGCTTGTAGCTCAGCCCTGGCAAACTTGGTCAGTTTTAGATACACAAATCTAAAGTCTGTCTTCTTGTTTTATACCTGGTCTGGTGTCACATACAGTATGTTTACACTGATGCCAGTACCAACACAGGGTGGGATAATGTATGGTACAGCTGGCTGAGGAATGCTCAGGACAGTTATTTCTTCTGCCCTATTCCTCCTTCACTGCTTTTGTCACTGGGAAAAAGAAAGCAGAGGTGAAACATGAAGCCTTCCAGTTGCCTACATCTGTTAACCAATTTATTTCTTTTAAGGTAGAGGAAATAGGAGGGTAAAGAAGGTGAAGGAAGGAGTATGTCTTAATCTACAAAAGATCTAGGTCAGCAAATAAATGTAATCATTCTTTGAGTTAGTGAGATCTATGTCAGACACGTTAACCTGTTGAACCAATGACCCGTGGCTCCCACCTTGAGTGAGGCTGGAAATATTCGTTTTAACAGAGCCCAGGACTGCAGATTCAGCACAGTCTTCCTGATGCTGCAAACAGTGATTGAAACTTGCTTGGATTACTGAAACTAAACCCATCCAAACAAATGGAAAACAACAATCCTCATCCCCACAGCTGGTTAACAGAACTTTAATTCAGATACCATTCAAAACATTCATCTTTGCTCTGTTTCCAAGTCAGAACTGAGAAGGCAGGATAGAGTTACGGAACTCAGTATCATAAGACATTCTTTTTAATGCTGTTTTTAATCTTTTTGATCCGTGGCAGAGCAAAGTATCAGGTGCTATGGCATCTTTGTGACAGATAATCTGGCTTGTAAATGTATTGTCTTGGTTTTCCAAAGGAGTCAAGGAGAAAAAGGTGTTGATAAAGAGGGGCTCAGGCAATTAATTACATTTAATAAAGGGTCTGCTGAATGGTTGAGCCATAAATAGAGAGGGAGGAGAAATAGGGAGGAATCTTTCTTCTTCTCCACACTTCTTAAATGATAGGGCACAAATTGTCATGCAGAGCCACACACATGCTCTGTGTTTATTACTGTTTTGGTATCTAGCTTTGCAAAGTGGGGCTCATGAGTGTAGATGATTTGAAAATAATGACTCTGACATTATATGACCTTTAGGTACGTTGCCAGCCACTCTAGACTACATGCTATTTGATGAATAGAAGAATTTCATTTTTTTGGTTGGGGGAATCTGTTGATAGAAGATGCTTAAACGTAATAAAACCAGAGTTATAGTAAAACAAAGCGACAGTCCATGTTGTGGAACTCACTGTAGGGGACATGAGATGATTTCTGTGCATGATAATGCATTTGCTTTTAAATGTCATCACTAGATTGATAATTATAGAATCCTTCATATTGCGCCTGGTGGGGAGTCAAAGCTTAATCTTACCCATCTGTAAGAGTGTGAGATGGAAAAGTCTGCTGTAAAATAGAAGAGTTCAGTCAGTCTGAACATGCAGCTTCTCAGTGTGTTTAAGCTGATACAGGAGAGCTAGCTTAAGTCTCCTCAGAGTCAGCATAAAGCATGATGATGCTATATTAAAACTTAGCATATTGGCAGAAATGTTCTTAAGACACATTTGTGCTAAACAATGCACAAGTGAACACTACCCAAAGTCTGTCTTTTCCCACTATGGCTATGTACGTGGTAATAGGTGTGATCATTTGCATCCAGCTTTTACTGGTGGCATTTTAAGATACATAGGAATGTTTGAAAATCCTTTCATTTCAATTTCAAAATACACAGAAATACTGTGAGAAGTACAAAGCACCCAAAGCAGTAAGAAGCTATTCAGTACCTGCAGCAGGCAGAAGACAGACTATTCTGGATGTGCTCTAACACCAGTTTCTTCAACCAACTTATCCTCAATAAAAACAGGTGGAAATTTTAATAACACTATGACATTAAGTGAAAACGTTATGATATGAAATTCAAAGGTGTGAAGTTGTAATTGTGTTGCATGCATTCAGTACACTGAAAATAAGGTTGCAATTGCCCAGATACAATTTCTGTCATCAACACAGCTCCCTTGGCTGATTGCAAACAGTGTTTGCAGCAATGTGCTGCGCAGTGCTGCTGAAGCCTTTGGAATTCTGTTGATGAAGACAAACTAAGCCAAGGCTCATGGAAACTCATGGAAACTGTGCTAAGGCACATGGAAATCAGAGAGATCATTGGTGAAAGATAACATAACAGTAAAGGTAAATAATGTCTGTCAAATATGATAGTCTTCTATGATGGGGCTACAGCACTGGGAGAGAAACTGACATCATGTACCTGGAGTCATGTTAGCATTTGACACTGTCCTTATCAATATTCTTGTCTCAATATTGGAGACATAAAGACTGGATGGGTGGGCAACCTGGTGGATAAAGAATTGGGTGGATGGCCAGATTCACAGGTTTGCAGACAACAGTGTCCAGGTGGAGACCAGTGACAAATGATGTTTCTCTGGAACTGGTATTGAGACTATCTCTATTTAACATCTTTGGCAGTGTCATGGACAGTGATATTGAGTGGACCCTCAGCACATTAGCAGATGACACCAAGTTGAGTGGTATAGTTGATACGCTGGAGGATGGTTGCCATTCAGAGAGATCTTGAGAGGTGTGACCATGTGAACCTCATAACATTCAACAGGGCCAAGTGAAAGGTCCTGCACATGGGTTTGGGCAATCCCATGTAAAAACATAGATTGGGAAAAGACAAAATTAAGAGCAGACGTGAGGGGAAGAACTTGAGGGTGCTGGTTGATGAGAAGCTCAACATGACCCCATAATGTGTGCTTGCAGTCCAGAAAACCAACCACATTCTGAGATACATCAAGTGTGACTAGCAAGTCAGGGAAGGTGACTGTCTGTATCTAGTCCACTCTCATGAGAACCCACCTAGAGTATGGCATCCAGTACAAGAGAGACATGGACATCTGGAAGAGGTCCAGTGGAGGGCCATGAGGGTGATCAGATGTCTGAAACAGCTCTCCTACAAAGAAAGGCTGAAAGAGTTGGATTTGTTTAGTTTAGGGAAGACAGTGCTTTGTATAAACCTTATAAAAGCCTAACTACCTTCCAGTATCCAAATGAGGCCTACAAGAAAGCTGGAGAGGAAATTCTACAAGGGGATGTAGTGATAAGACAAGGGGTAATGACTTGAAAGAGGGTAGATTTAGATTACATTAGATACAATGAAGAAATTTCTCACTATGAGAGTGAAGAAGCACTGGAACAAATTGCCTCTACAGAAGCTGCACTCCTGAAAGTCCTCAAGGCCAGGTTGGATGGGTTTGTGGGCAACATGGTCTAGTGAAAGATGCTCCATGGCAGAGGGATTGAAACTAGGCTATCTTTAAGATTCCTTCCAATCAGTACTACTCTATGATTCTGCAAAAAGCGATAAAAACATGTCAGTATTGACTTCCAGTAGGATATCTGCTTTTACGCAGGTGAAAAGTACACTAATACTAATGAAGAAGTAAATTAATAAAAAATGAAAACCATTTTTGACTGAACAAGCTGACTGTGAACCCTTAGATAAATATGACGAATGGCTTCAGCAAGAAAAGTAATGAAGAATTCTCTTAAGAGTATAAATACATTTTATCTGGCCTTTTCAAAAACAGCATTTTGATATTCTTTTCTTTCATGAAGGTATTTTTTTGTGTGTTGCCTTTAAAAAAACGTTCTGATTATTTAATGGGGTTCTTAACTCTGAACAAGACATACCATTTCATTTTGTGTCAAATAAACATTTTCATATTTCATACAAAATTTTCTTTCTCATTCTGCACTCAATTTATCAACTGCTAAGTTGTTGAAGGTGCACTCAGTATCACTGTTCATGTCATTGTCAAAGATGTTGAACAGAGCCAGTCTCAATACCAACCCTTTAGTCTGGGAACTAAACCAAAAATGCACCATCCGTCCAGTCATTTAAAAATCCCATCTGTGATCGTTCAAAGGGCAGAATACTCTGAGTACCTGCCTTCCTAGTTTGGTGAGGAGTTTGCCTTTGAAAACCTAGATGTCTGTGTCTGTCATTGGTTATGGGTGAGGGGGCAACAAATAGCAAGTGCAGGAGATATCATCTTCCCTGTGCCTTCTCAAGAATTGTCAAGGACCAGCAATGAAGAGAAAATCTGCATCACTCATTGCTCAGTAGCAAATCAACAGTCCATGAGATACCAAAGGCTCAGCAGAAAAACAGTGAGAAGAATGAGAAAAGGACAGAGCAAAGAAGGCCATGATCACACAGAAAGCAGAAGAGGCACACTAAATTAAGAGACAAAACAAACTGTTGTGGCTGTGTGTTGGTGCAGAAAACAGAACGTGCGTGGCAGGTAGCTCAGCAGTTATATCTACAAGAAAGCTCACTTATGGGCAAAGCTGGCCATCTGTGATGAAAAATATGTCTGAAAAAAGATCAGTTCCTTGAAAGAATACTAATTTTGTGGGGAAAGATTTGACAGGGCTGCAGTCTTATTATGAAAATCTATGACATTATTATGAAGACAGAATACAATACACATACAAGAATACTGTAGTTGCATTTGTGTACTGAGAAGCACATTCATTTCGTTACACCACAGGTTGTTTTTGAGTAAGAAAGTGTCTTTGCTGTGCACTCCAATCAATTCTTGTTATAAGCTGAAAATCCCTTAGAAAAATGTGTCTGTGTTGTGTGGGTATCTGGGAAATTCTAAGCATTTTAATGACTCTGCATCTTTTTATTTTGCTTAGAGATGTCTGAAGCAAAATTTCTAAATTCAGATGAGAACTTCAAAAATGGCATGATTTTCAAGAGCTCTGAATTCTAAAATGTGCAAGTAACATTTTTTCCCCTATTTCCTAGGAAATGTAAAGCACATCATCTCCAGCTGGTGATATTTTTAGCAAATATGTGTATATACACATATTGCCAGGTTGAAAATGAAACTACCAATTTCAAAGTTAAAATCTGTTAAAAAATTTAAATTAAAAATGAATCATTCTTTCTAAAAGAGAAGCTGCTTATGTGAAAATTGATTCTTTTTGTTTTGTTTCAAAGTATTTGAATATTTTGACCTTGCTATAGATTTTTTACTGAAATTTGGAAGAATGATTAAACATTTCATTGTCAGAGAATTAGCATTTTTTCACCAAAATAAAATTACATTAAGAACTGCCAAATTCCTTCCAGCTTTCAGAAGATGCTATTGATAGAGATGTATTGAAGTGAGATAATTATTTGTGAATGTAGATCTGGATTATGAAATACAACATCAGTTTAAGGTTTTGAAATGGCTATTTAAAATGGAAGATAAAAGGCCAGTGGTGCACCTAGTTTCTTATGTAAGAAATAAGAATGAAGCGTATAGATATACCTAGATAGACAAAGGAATAGAGTAGAGTGAGAAGGTTTTAGTTATTGTAAGTTTGCTTACAGTCATCATCACAGTTATACCAGCAATTTAGTTGACTAAAGCAGCCTACACGACTCAGCTTTCCTCAAATAAAACAGCTGTCAATCTGACCATGCAATGAACTGATTTATTTCTCGTTATTCACTTGCTCATGTTGTCCACATTCTTACAATAGTGATTTGGTTTTGCAGTTTTATTTTTGTACATCAGTTTCTTTCACGGAGCAAAGTTAAAAGCAACAAAGATTAAAATCTCCCTGGTACTTCTCCCTTCCCCTTCCCTACTGTTACTTCAGGAGTACAGATTGCCAGCTCTCTGTGCCACTATGGGGACATGTAGTGCTGATCTATTTATACTTCAGGCTTTAGAACAATTATCAAGACAAGATGGCCCACAAGTGACTAAAGCCTTATTATGGAAGACTTTTGTGACCAATACTTGAATTCTCTGGTGTCTGATTTATCATAAAGTCTGATTGAAGGTTTTTCCTACAGCTGAAGCTTTCATACCATCTGTTCCTCCTATCCTTCTTTCTCTCTTTCTTTCAATCTCTGACGTCTGGCAAGGTTCTCCAACATGTGCTCATGTTAAACCCATTCTCCAGTGGCAGCATTAAGAGACCTCAACGCTTTACCAGCCCTCTTTTGTTCTTGTCTCCTTCCCTGTTTTTTTTTATTTCTTTTTCTGAGTTTTTCTTTTTCCATGAAATTTGTCTGAAATAAGACAAGAATTTCAAAAACTGTTTGGCATGGGAAACATTTTGAGATCCAGACACATACACATCCAAACATATGTAGCATGAAACAAGAATAACCTACCTTAAAAGCATCACATTCCATATAAATTAGCACTTCTGGAGCTAATGAACATCAGTATGAAAACTAAAAAAATGTCGGATTTCTTGTATCTTAGGAATTTCCTTATTATACCTCCACTGTGGTGAAAGCAAGCATTAAATCAATAAAAATCAATGACTATGATGATCTCATTTACAAAACACACTTGAAAATCACCATCCTCAAATATACGTGAAGAAATTAAGCAGCAAGGTAGAAGGATCAAGTTCTTCTCATGCATTGATAGGTTACTTAAAGACAGGAGACAATTTGGAGTATAAATGTTCAGTCCACACAGGGCAGAAAATGCTGCAAGGGGCTACCTCTGAGATCTGTGCTGGAACTTGTGCTCTGCAATGTACTTACAATTATTCTGGAGAGAAAAACAAGGAAGAAAAGTGAAACCTTTGCTGAGGGGTAACGGAAACTGAAATTGACTGTAAAGATTTGGAGGAGAATGGCACGATGCTGAGTGATGGGCAATTAAACAGTAGGTGAAATTATCTTTTGATCAGATGAAAATCTGATGCACTTGTAAAAAAAATATCCTGCCTACATACAAAGTGATGAACTCTGCATTGGATGCTGTCATTCAGGGAATGAGATCTTCATGTCAGTGTGCACTGCCCCATGAGAAAAGTTCAGAGGTAGTCATACAGAGTGCTGGAAGCTGCTACCAAATGAATTGAAAAGGAGGAAAGAAATGTGAAAAGAAAAAAAAAATATGAAAGGAAAGCAAACTGTGTTTTAGGTCAGTAAATAAAGAAGCAATACACTTTATTGTTTTGATCTTGTCTTCTCTGGAAGCAGAAAAGAGTAAGCAAAAGTGGCAGAAAGAACAACAGAGAGCTGCTGTTAAACATCTGTACAATGAGAAACCATATAACTAATTCCCATCCATGAGGAAAATGATGGAATATGACTGATTTCTTAAATCCTGAATAGTACTGAATGGAGGAATAAGGAAAGGTTCTTTGTCATTTCTCATACCAAAAAAGGAGTGGATTTAAAATGAAATTGTCAAGTAAAGGTTATAAAAGAAACTACAGGCAGAGTTTTCCACACAGCTCATAATTAAACAGAAGAGCTTGTTGCCACAGGGTGTTGCAGAAGCCAAGAGTATAAATTAGTTAAGAAAGCAATTAGACAAACTTGCAGATGAAAACTCCAACCACAGTTACTAAACACAAGATGTCAATCCACCTCAGCTCTTGAAAGTCCTCATTTTACATTTGTATTCTTCTGGTGTTTTGTCTTCCCATTACTGTTACTGTCCAACACTGGCCACAGGGTACAGGCATAGATGGCCATAGATGGACTCCTGGTTTGGCCTAATTTGATATTTTTTTTATCTTCTTATTGGATATACAATGAAACAGGGATCTGAAATCTGGGTCTGCTCAATCTGGAGAAGGTTTGAGGGGAGATCACATTACTGTTCATAATATCCAAATGGTGGAAGCTATATGGATGGGACCAGGCTCTTTTCAGCGGTGTCTAATGGCAGGACTAGGGGCAATGGGAACAAACTAAAGCACAGGAAGTTCCATACAAACATAAGGAAAAACTTCTTAATTCTCTTACAGTGAGAGTGATGAAGAACTGGAACAGGCTGCTCAGAGAGGTGGTGCAGCTTCCTTCTCTGGAGATATTCAAAACTTTCCTGTGTGATCTACTATAGGGAACCTGCTTTTTGGGGGCTGGGGTCGATGATCTTCTGAGCTCCATTCCAATGCCTACAGTTCTACGATCAAGTGTTTCATTTACAAATGAAATCGCCATGAGAAATGGAATTTGACTTTTTCTTTGCTTGATTCACTCGCTAATGGGGGAGACTTCCTCCTTACCTCTGTATTTTACCATTCTGTAAGACTTGCTTTTATTCATTGCAGATTGCAGAGTGCAGTTAAGTACTTACAGGAGAATCTGAGAGTATTTGGAAAGGAGCCTTTGAAAAAAACATCTGAATATAAAAGATAAAACAGAATGTAACACTAACTTGTGCATCACTTCTGAATTTGGTGAAATCTCAGGAGGAAATTATCTGATACAACAACGGACTGCCAGTAGTGCATGCAGGTGACTGGAAAATTTTAATTCCTCCTGATAGTCTAGGGAATTAATAGGAAAATATGTAGTTATGAGAAAATTATTGAAACTCTCAAAACAATTTTCTCT
Source organism: Cyrtonyx montezumae (assembly GCF_038088225.1). Lineage (NCBI taxonomy): Eukaryota > Metazoa > Chordata > Aves > Galliformes > Odontophoridae > Cyrtonyx > Cyrtonyx montezumae. The sequence goes on from NW_027072034.1 coordinate 53,802,665, forward strand.
ATGCCGGCTTGCCTAAGAACTACAATGAATGTTTCAAAGGTTTCAAAGTGATAACAACTGATGCTTTTCCAGGAAATGATCAGTTCATAAGTACTTTTCAGGAAGGGCTTCAAATGAGAAGGTAACTGCAACAGCTGTAGCAAATGAAACTTACTGAAAATAAGCTGCTTCCTAATAAAAGACACTGCAGGCTCAGATCAAAGCTGCAAATCAATGAATCTGTGATCTAAGTGCAGACTTCAGTCAGTGATAGTAGACCTATGAACATGAAGAGTAAGTGTGGCCTCTGGAGTCCTCTGTGGGCTATTTTAAATTTAATTATAGCCTAAATACCTTTCTTCATTGGGAAATAAAAAGGTTTTTAGAATGTCAAACCTCCTTGCTGGTGCTCTCACTGGTGCCAGGGGACACTGTGATAGTAGGGATAGCAGTTACTGTATTTTAATTATTTTATATTCAGTTACAATCAAATTGGTGCATAGGGTTTAAATCAGGAAATAATATTAAAACATAAAGAAATTTATACAATCTAACAAAAGCTATTTGAAGGGGAGTTATTCTATTACAAACAACTGCATAATGCAACACTCTACTGAACTTTACCCGCTTTCCATTTTTCAGAGTGCTGCATTTGCCTTCTTCAAACGGAAAAAACAGTCAGAGACAAAACAACTATTTCAGCACAGCAGAGGAGCTGAGAGGCAGAAGGGAAGGAAGTGGTGGGAAGGCTTTGCGGGTAAGCCACTGGAGACTCCGTGGCCACAGATTTCCTCTGTGTCACTTAGGCACGATTAGGGATTGATTTTTAAAAGCAGTAGTAAGTACCATAAATTGATACTGAGTAACTTGAGACTTTTTAAAGTGCATCAGTTAGGCTTTTTGCTGCCAGAAATGTTGATCCAATGTATTCAAGATAGATTTTTGGGTTAAATTTTGTGACATATCATTCTTCTTCTTGGGAATATGTTTATATGTAGGTTGGAGATGCAGAGCTAGATGTGAAGGGGTAGGGATGAACCCTGCAAACCCAGTGTCTTAGTTTCAACTGGGACAAATTTGCTTCCTTCAGAGTGCCTGGTATGATGCTATGTTTTGGTTCTAGGAGAAAAACAGTGTCGATAACCAATAACACCAATGTTTATAACTGCTGCTAAGCAGTGCTGTAAGAGCCAAGGCCATTCGCAGCCAAGGGTCCAAGGAGCTGGGAGGGAACAGGATCAGAACAGCTGACTTACACTGGCCAAAGGGATATCCCATACCACCAGACATCATGCAGAGGAAGTTTTGAGAGGAGTGGGAGTTCATCTCACTCTCTTCTGCTGCTCTGGGGCTAGCTGGGCATCAGTTGGGGGGTGGTGAGCAATTGCTTATGTATGACTTGTGATATACATTCATATACACATATAATTATAACTATAATTCTATTCTCTGCCTTAGTAAATAGCTTTATCTCAATCCATGAGTTCTACTTTGCTTTTTTTCCAGTCTCTTCCCCACCGCACTGGAAATACAGGGAGTGAGTGAAGGACTGTATGGTACATAGCCACCTGCCAGGTTAAACCACAACACCCAGTTTTAGGATCAAGCTATTGTCATATATATTTGCTTTAGTGTCGCTACAAACATCAAGAAAAAACAGCACAGACAGAATAACAGACATACCTCCTGTGCAGACGCAGGAATGTTCTGACACTGCATTTTGAAAGGGCCTTGTCTAGATTAGACCTTATCTTTCATCCATCTGCATTGTTATAAACCAGACAGGCCTACAGCTTCAGCTGTGTAATGCAAACATGGTGAGATTACAGTGTGCACGTAGGCAGCAAAGGGAACATATCCCAGGATCTCAAACCTGATTTTGTACCTTCTCCAACTTTTTCCTGCTGACTACTTCCAAAATACAACTGAATGGAGGTATCATGGCTGAGACATTTGCATCCTCTGGAGACCTCACCCTGTTGGCAGCTGGCATGGTTTGTTCTAACTTCTGCTGCAGGACTGGGCTGGCACACAGATAGCTGAGACTGTTTGGGATTGCACTGCATACTGCTGCTCAGCTGCAGCTGGGCATCTGGGTCATGCTATCTTGCTCAGGATGCAAACTAGGACTGTGCGTATTGAAGAGAGGTTAATCTCTGTGTACAGCTGTGTCTGGCAAATCATGTCAAAAGTTCATGACTAATAATAGACTAGATCCAACAGATGTTTTCAGGAATTAATCAGCCAAAAAAGTGTCTGTTTGTGGCTTGATTTCTTTAAGCACAAATGAAATGACATGCAGGGATTTCTGGTTTAGGCAGGAGAGTGAGGAACCTTGGAGCAGAGGACACAGAAATTCATACCATTTGTACAGAATATCAGTCTCAATAGTTCCTATGTGCAACTATGTCCATGTGAAGTTCTTCATTCTAGAAAGTCATTATTTTCTGTTTACCGTAAAAACCAGACTTCAAAAAAACAACCACCCATCAAATAATCGGTTCATTTGCATCTACTTTCGCAAGGATGTCTGCTATAAAATATTTCCTAGAGTTCTGTACAATTTGTGCTTTAATGTATTTAATGCAGTGTTTGTATTGAGTTCAGTACATTCTTTTATTTACATGAATTGCAGTGGCCCAGCATGAACTCCAATATGCTTTACAATGGTTTACAAGCATGGTTAATCCTAAAAGCAAATCAGTCAGTGAGGACATCTAAGAAATAAATAAATTAATATAAGTTTCATATTGTCCTAAAAGTTGTCCCCTGGCAACATTTCCATTCTCCAAAACTTCCCAGAAGCAATTGATTTTGCAGTATACCTTATAGCATGGAATTTCTCTTCCATTTATTGTAAATGCCAAGACAATGCATTTCCTGCATTGGCAAACATCTTCCTTTAAAAGTAGCCTCAAGGGTTTCCATTGAATTTGGCTTTGGTAATGTATCCTTGAAGAGCTTTTCTCATTCCCACTGGAGAAGACATGTAATGACCCAGCAGTCTGCTGCTGCCTCACCTCAGAAGACCGTGCTCAGGCTCATACTCCCCTGTTCACTCCTGCATTCTCTTTTAAGGGCTTCCTAGTGAGACACTGCTCATCACACAGCCCTACTCATGCCATTTCCCAGAGGTCAGCTTGCAGTGATGTGACACCAAATAGACATGGATAGGCAGCAGGATGGACGGTGGGCCTGCTCCCTCAGAATCTGACACCAGAAAAATCTCACTGGGAATGCATGCCCAGCCTTCTCCTTTGCCCGGGTATAATACATTGCATTTTTAAAGGAGGAAAAAATGTTAATTACTTTCCAGATGCATTAGTGGAGTAGAAGTGAGTGCTTTCCTGTTCATCTTTTATTTATTATATATTACCTAACTGTTTAAAAATTCATTGTTGTGATGCCTATAATTGTCTGGGTTACAACAGACCATGCTTACTGTATGTTTTATTTTCTAGGCCTTTACCGTATACCTTGTAAGACAGGAAACTGGGAGCCTGAATTTTGTGAGCAAGAAGAATGTTTCCTCTGCTCAGCAAATATTTAGGGTCAGATTTGTTCCTTGAAAACTTCATTTTCATATTGCCACTATGAATTTCCTCCAGAGCACTTAAGGGCACTGATTTGCAAAGCCAGAGGAATCAGTATTTTCCTGCTAATAGGCAAACTGTCACACAAACAAAGCTACTGAATAACTGCATGGAGTAGCATTGACAGTTATTCCCTTCAAAGCATACTGGCATTTCTCTCTACTGTAAATTGCTGATGAAAAAGTACCTTCCATCCTATTTCTATATTTTAATTATTTCTTACAATTCTCCTAAAATTAAATTGTCTGGAGTCAGGTTCTCTGTTTGTTACATTCTTCAATATCCTCTACTCTGAAAGATAATTTACATCTCAGTGTAAACAAGAGAAGAGTCTTCAATTATATTCTGGGTAAAAGACAAAATTAAAGAAAGAAGGAACCAATAACTCAAATTTCATTTGTACCATTTGTGATTTTTTTTTCAGATCTCATTTTAAACCCATTTATAATACTGACACACATTTTATTCTACTTTATTAATTTTCCTCCTTCATTTTTGCCTTTTAGAAACACTGTTCTTCCCTGAAGCCTCAAATAGCCACAAAGCCTCAAATAGAAAAACTGATTTCTTAAAATAACGTCTGCTTCATCACCATTTTGACATTCAGCCTACAAGACAGTGTTTCCACTGACTTCTCTAAGCTGTGGATAAGGCCCCATATGTCTTAATTACAGAGCTTAGCATAAGCTCCTTGCAAGGAGCACAACTTTGTCCGTGCATTGTTCTGTACTATGCTCAGTGTTTTTAGGAGACAAGTGACTGGAAAACAGTTTTTACAAGGTCATCATTGGTTGTATAGGCATGAACAATACTGACCCAAAGAGCTTGCAAGCTGTGCAGGAAAGATGAACAAAAGGGGAGGAGACCACTGGAGAAAAACAGGATCTTGCACAGAGATGCATGAGAGGTCAGAAATATATTTATTACACTCCATAAAACTATATCACAAGCTGATCTTGTGAAATAGTGAGAACACTAAATTCTGAAGGCAAGGGGACTCTATTGAAATGCTGAGACCATGCAAACTCCACTGTTGGTATCTCCTCTGGGCACTATTTTTGCAAACGATCTCCTCTGTCCAATACAGGTTGATCAATCTTGTCTTTAGCCAGTTCTGTTGGTGTTGCATCTTTTTATGATCATTTCCTGGTTGATCAGGATGAAAGACTGCTATTGCATCATCTTTGTCTTTGGGATGATGTTCTGTTGGCCATATAGGACATGTACCTCTTCTCTTTCAAGTGCTGATGACAGCTGAGATTCTTTTTTATAAAAATCTAGAGGTCCCAGCTTGCTTTAATTCAGCCAGTCCACATTCCCTGAATAACTTCAATTATTTCAATGTCAACATGCACTTGCTGGGAATTTGAATTCTTCCTGACATTCCAGATAAGACTTTATCACCCTCATGTGTCACAGTGGCTGGGTAACAGCTATTCTTTTTTAAAAAACACCGATTTTTATGAATGCAGGTTGCTGTTTTGGCATCAAACTCATAACCTAATTATCTACTTTCTGCCTTATTCACACTTTTTGACCAGCGTTCATTATTCTGCTAGGATTTAAGGTCCTCAGAATGTCTAGACACATCTGCTCCACCATAGTTTCAAGTGGCAATAACTAGGGCAGGAGAATTAACCACTGCTGACTTATCTTGATTCTTTCCCCAGAAGTCCCTGATATGCAGAAGCATTTCTCAGGGCCAGCTCTCCTTTTTGTAGCGGTCTATTCGGAAAGCTTGAACCATATGTTACAGAGTAATAATGATGCATTCAGTAAGCAAGGCTTGAATATCACATGTAACTGGAGGCTGACATAAGTATTAGTCTATATTGTAGTCTCTAGGGAACTATAAGGGGGCAGTTACAAAACCTATACATGCTCTACTTGGTTTCAGTCTCTATGGATATAGACTGATAGAATCTTCTACCCCGACTTTACTTTTATGACAAACAAAAGAATCACGGCTACCCAACCGAAATAGGGCAAACATCCATCCATCCATCCATCCATCCATCCATCCATCCATCCATCCATCCATCCATCCATCCATCCATCCGTCCGTCCATCCGTCCGTCCGTCCGTCCATCCGTCCATCCATGCATCCATCCATCCATCCACCCATCTATCCATCAATAGAACCATCCATCTACCTATTCCTCTGCAATTTTCTCCCTTCCAGACCACACAAGACCAGGACTCTAAACAGGCTTTCCTAAATACCCTCCAAAGCATTCTACTTACAAGAGTGAGGGGAAATCTATCTACTTCAGAGGGCAGGGGAAATCTACTACCTGACTTTTTGCTGGGATGCCTTTGTATTAGCAGGGTTCATAGCATTCATACAAAATTTATTTCCAGGGAGAAGCCAGATGATCTACTTAGATCGTTAAAGGTATTCATTATATAAATGTGTCAGGGGTGACCGACTACCTTTGGAAACTCATATGATACACCAGTTATTCCTGATATCTCAGTCATTTCCTGTTCCTCATCCCCGTGTGTCTCTCTCCCATGAGACATTAAGGACTTAGGAACTGTCTACCTTCAGCCTAATATCTCTAATCTTCCTCTGCATGCAGATTCCATTCTCCTTCTTCATCCTCCTCTCTTTGTGAGAATATTTTCATTTGTCGGGAATCCTAACACCTATAGCAGTCCAAGACCCACTATCTCACCTGTTCACTTTGTTCCTAGTATCAGCATATTCACCATTACTCACTCTCCTTGTGGGTCTTAATCTTGCAACACCAGGTGCTGGGTAACAATTTGAAACTGCTCTGTGTTTACAAAACTCTCTCTCTTTCAAGTGAGCAATTGAAAGAGATGCTGCAATTCCAGACTACCAAGTGAGAGTCTCTTCCACACCTCTCCGGTGTTCCAGCTTTCATCTACATGACTTGCAATGACAGAAATCCTCTGAGGCTCTAAGGGATATTGTGCTCTCCAGACAAACTCAGCTCAAAAGCAAAGCTCATCTACTAACACTATTTTCTTTATTATTCTTTTTTCTCTGAATTCTGAAATGATAGCTATTAAAAAACATTTACAAGGGTTTATTGTTTGCCATGTTACTTTCCTGGAATGCAAAGCAGTTAAATGAGTAGTTTAGGATGCCTTCTGGAAATGTTATATGTTTTCCAGGAAATGTTACCATAGCTTGTCCTGCTTCTTGGTTTCCATTAACTAACACTAATGACTTGACAATGTGATAACTCATGGTAAGAGAAACTTCAGTATTTAACTAATGCTACAATAACATCACACTGTAGAATTATAATGAACTCCTTACTGAACTAGATGCCAGCACAGTTTCTGCAAATGTAATCTGTTCTGGATGTTTATGACACATACCCCTTCTACCTCCACCCTCAGAAAACCTGGTTCATCTCCCAGGCACTATAACTTCTTAGTCTTCTATTTCTCCTCTCATATTAAGGTCAGCAATGACAGCATCACATCATTCTCTAGCAAAACAGTAACTTTGGGAATCATGAGACAATATATTTTCCTGGAAAGCAGCAGGATCTGTGAAAGATATTTTATTACCTTGAACCAATGTTATTAATGTAGTATAAACTTTTCCTCCATCTTCCACAAATCCAGGGCACCCAAAGCTCCACAAACTATGTCTAAGTCACAGCACTGAGAACTGTGCTCAGCCATATAATTACCAGAGTTTTGCTGGCTGTGTAACACTATTACCATGGTTTCATCAGTGCAAACATTTATAGCTCTGACAAGCTCACTTTTGCTGAAGAAAGCAGAAGAAATTCTCTTCAGCAGCTGTTGATTCTTTTCCTAAGTGTGATAATATTTTCTGATTTTATGGATCATGCAACTTGTTTTCACAATTCACTTTTTTCAAGAAGCTAACAGGTAATCACTGAGGGCCAACATACTTTCCCCTTCCACTTGGAACACAAAATGGCTGTGTCAACTACTGACCACTACAGAGTACAAAATTCAGGTACTTGCCACTTTACATATACAGAATGATAAGTCTGGAAGACTGAGTGAAATTCTTGGAGTATGGGAAATATTTACAAGGAAAATATTTTATTTACATGTCATTGGGCTTGGGTTAAATAATTCTAAGCATCTTGAGAACTGTTACCCATAGAATCAAAATTTAAAAGTAAATTATTGCAATCATTTGCCTCTCATGAGAGTGCTCCCCTCCTTTCCTACACACACACTATTCAGTAAGCATGTATCTCCAACACTCACTTAAAAGTATGGAGGTATGTGTAATCACCATTCCATTAAGCATAACTGACTATGCTTGCTGCTCTTTCAAGCTTTGTCCTCTAGCCCTGAGGTGCAGGTTTACCATGGAGCATGGTGCACTCATTTGGAAAGACACTGGTTAAAACAGGTTGTAATGTGTCTTGAGAGACCTTGGATTAGTTAAGGTGGTGGTTTTTTATTTTTTTATTTTTTTCAGTCTTCTGTACCATTCAAAAGACACCTTAAAATGTGTGAGTACTCAGAGAGGAGCAGCTGCCAGCTTTGTATGAAGGGGATGCTGAAGGGATTTTAAGAAAGCTCATGTCTTCCCGTATCCAGCTGAGATTCCAATCTGGAGAAGGAGGAAATGGAGCCAGTTCTGTGTATCCCTCCATGCAGAGACACAGCAACGCTGGCTGATAGATTTACTTCAGCTTGAAGACACTTACCCTTGAGGGCTTTTTTTTGTTTTGATTTGCTTTGGTTTGGTTTGTTGTTTTTTTTTTTTTTTTTTTTTTTTTTGCTAAAAATGATGAAATGAGAGATTGGGTAAGAATTCAATTGAAATTCCATGTCAGCTTCAGAATCGGGAAGGGCTTTCTGGGTGGCAATAAAGCAAAGTGAGAAATAGTTTTTCTATGCTGTTACTCTAGGGGCAAGAGTTACAGAAATTCACTTCTTTTAGAAGGCTTGAGGCAGTGGAAGTGTAAGGCCAAAATGCTCTGGCAGGCTGCTGCTGGGCCTCATGGTGGATATAATGGACCTGCCCAGGCCTGAGTGCCTGGGAGCAAGGGAAGGAAAGATGCAAGACTGAAAGGAGGGAATGAGGGAATTAAATAAATAGCTGCAATTAATGAACTAAGACAGTGTACCCTACCTGTCCTAAGATCTGAATACAATGGCTTTCACTTAAATACATTTTTTCTGCTGATCTGTTTTTTGGGATAGCTCATTCTAACGACTTCCTAAGACACTGAACTCGAGTAAATATAAAGCCCCTCAGGGAGCTGCTCCTATAGACCTTTATTTCTTCCTCTCTAACACTCACTGTGGTCTTCCCATCCAGTAATAATAGCTATTGGAACCAACAGAGAGCAATCCCTCCCACAGAACAGGGTACAATATTTGAAAACTCAACCATTGTCACATGGTCACAGCAGGAAACAAAAGCATCTGCTGCATTAGTGGTTAGTAAGCTTATGACTTTCTTATGTGATGTCAGAAGTGAACCGATCTTGCATAAGAACAAAGGAAATGTAGCTACCTGGATAACTCACTCTCAAAAGCTTTTGTATTATTTGCAGGGGCAGTACTGGCAAGCAGTGAAAGAACTAGATACAGCTAATAAAAATTAAGTGTAAGGAAGGAATATGGAAGTAAATAAATGACCCTGCTTAGCTTAAGTTCTGGTAATGTAAACATATTGTGACCAGATTTGGAGCCGAATATAATGTTTTAGCAAAAGCAGACACTGTAAAACTGGATTACTCCCAGGCAAGTTTGCAAAGGAATATAAAAGCAAAATACGTCCACAGGCATAGAGCGCAGAGCTCTGAGGTTAATAAAGAAACAGCATTCTTTTTTGGATCTCCTAATACATTTTCAAGCCTAGGTATTACAGTTGACCAGCTAAGAACATGTAATCCACTTTAATTGAACATTTTACTGCATGTTTCCTGGAGCTACATAGCAGTAATGTCTTCACAAGAAAGATAATAGCTGTGTCTGTACTCTCAGGGGCAGCCCTGAGGCCTTGCTCAACACCAGGCTTGTCTTCCTTGCATACTGGAAACCTATTATTCTCATTAGATATCAAAGGCAAAACCCGACATAATAGGTTTAAGCTACTCCAAGGTTAAATAAGAAAACAAGAGTGGTGAAGGAAAGGAAGCACAGCTGAACATGCTAAAACAGGGTTTTCATGGGAGGTATTTAAAGTCAAATCCTACTATCCTACTATAAATCCTACTATAAATCCTTATATTTTTTAGTAAGCAGCATCTAGAGGACAACAATGTTCAATGTATTTTTGGGGATGGAATTCAAATGTGCTTAGTTTACCTAGTCTGAGGAAGGAGCAGACAAGGAGAAGTTTTCCTGTTGTAGCCCTGGATTCTGCAGGACTAAGACTTTCCAACTTCCATCTGTAGAAGAGAAAGGGCACCCAATGAAAACACTCACAAACTCTTCTAGAAATATCTATTCAGTCTCCTTGAAAAGAGCACTTAAGATCTGTTACCTGCATAAAACATACTTTCTGTTCTGCAGAAGAGCACTGGAGCTCATTGAAATCTTGTGCACTTCACCTCAGTGAACTGAACACAAAAGTAATTGTAAGGGAAAAATAAAAGAAGACCTGTTGGGGTATTTATTTTGCCTTGAACCTGTTCCACTCACCTTCTTTGCGAAGATTTAAGTAATTTTTTTTAAGTTTACTTAATGGAAAAATGGCCAGGGAGAAGAATAGCAGCAGGAAGGAAGTGTGTGAAGGAGAAAGAATTGAAAATGAAAGGAAAGGCAAGCAGTATTCTTTCTGCTTCCCTGTCCTTTACAGGAACCTTTTCTCATGTTGAGAATGATGCAACTTCAGCATTTTCAGGCTTGAAATCAACAATATAAAAGCAATTAGAATACTCAGCCCACCAATAATACCTTTCGCTATGGGATCTCAGAGCACTCTATCTTTATCCTGTATAATGCAGCTACTTGAGGAACTGAAATTGTCATTGCCTTTGTGCATTATAGCAATCACATAGTACCTTGTATTTTTTTTCCCTTAGTTCTGCTTTAGGGTAATGCTGAATAACTGAAGTTTCTGCTTCTTATCTTAACTAAAATGGAATCTCAGATCCATTTCTGAAAAGTGCTGGCATGCCTTCACATTTCTGCATGTGTTATGTACTTTTATTATAGGTTCATTTCCTGTTAGTAAGATTATCAAGGGTAAGATACATATTATTAAGACTATGAATGAAGTTAAAAGTTTTTGGGCTGAGGTTGAATAATTCAGAATTCCAGCTCTAGGGCTTCTAATACAAAATCAAAAATGATGCAATCCTATAAAGCACTGAACTGGATAAAACTCTCTCCCCTTCTTCAGATTTACTCAAAAGATTAGTTTAATGTGTTAATTTTGTAGTGGAAGTCTTATAAGAAACCAGGTATGATCTGCATGTCATAACTAGTGTAAAAATAACTGGAATGTATCAGCGTACTATGGTTAACTGGACAGAGATTTAGTTGCATACCCAAGCCTGACCTAGATCCAATTTGTAGTCCTAGAAATTCCAGAAGTGCATGCATCCAGTCATAATAATAGTAGGACTATACCACCGTAGCTTCAAAAAATAAGAGTGTGTTGCTGTATTATCTGTGCAATATATCAGTAATAGGACATACCTGTAATTAGAGTATCTGGAATAAAGATGAGCAACAATTGGATTAGTGTATCATCAGAGAGACTGCGGAAAAGCAAAACTGACTAATTTAGGTTCGATAAATCATGAATTAGATTCTGTTGCTGGTAATATTAACAGATTTATCCATCACATTTCAACACCAACCTCTGAAATAGAAGTGACGGAATAATGGAATCTGTGAAATAAACATGTCTCTTTCTCCAGTCTTAGTAGTCAAGATGATCAAGTCAGTTCACAGAAATCTGCACTATGAGGAGGTGAAAATTGTATTCATATGTATTGAAAGTTTCAATGAATTTCAGTGTACATATTTCAAGATATGTAGAAGAAACTCATAGAGTTTCCTTTGAGTAGGAACTCTTGTCCCTCACTCAAACAATCTGAGCATATATCTCTAGGCAGTTTAAACAAAAGCAGAGGTAATATACAGTGGCATATTAATGCTTTCATTTACTTTAAAGCAGTCTCTGAAACAAGAATACATTACTTCCTTAGTACAAGTTTAATGGACTTGGGAAACAACAAAAAAACAAAGTAATCTAGACATAAAAGGAAGCTGCACATATGGTATACTAATAACCCTAGTCAGCAAAAAAGAACTCATTTTCTCTCTGGAAGAAATTCTCTCCTTCATTCAGGTCTGTAAGGGAAAGGAAGCCTAAATCCCATGGAAGTGGGAGGCACCAGCTTAATGCGATTATCATTGGTGTTATATCACAGTCTCAACTAGGAGACGCCTCAACTTAAAAATCACCTGATTGTGCCCAGTGTCATATATACACATCAGTGTAGAGAGCTCCTGCTGGAAGGAGATGGCAATCCATGTGTAGGAAATACAAAGCAAGGGGAAAAGTGGAGATATAATCTCTATTTTCAGAAAAGGAAGGGGTGATACAGGGGCAAAATAACAGGAAATGTGCATGTTTGGGCCTGAAATCTCTTGGGGCAGGATGGTAGTCCCATTTCTCCAGAATCGCCACTGCTCCTGGAGATACTGCCAGATTATCTGCAGTGTTTCAGCAGGAGGTAAGCAATAGCAAGCAGGTAGACACATGTACCTTTTCTTTCAGAAACACAGACATCAGTGACAGATACGAAATTCCCTCACAGAGGCGAATCTGAAGCTAAGCAATAGGAAAAAAAATGAAATTTTGCTTTGTCCTTGTCTAATTTCCTCACAGACAGGCCTTAAAAGAGATGGGCATGCCCTAGATTTGAAGTGAAGAGAAACAAGAATTAGTTAGTAATATTTTTTTAGAAGAGCTGATGCTTCAATAAGAAAAACACAATTTAAGCAGAAAAGGAACAGTAAAAGAACAACATTTATTCTTGATTCTTGCCATGTGATCTTATCTGTGCCCAGCTTTTTTGTTTCTCTGTGTTTAACTTACCTAACTTGCAAGTATAGCAGCTGAATACACAGACAGCTTGCAAGATTTAGGTAGTATCTTTATCTGAAAATTATTATGCATCTTTAAGAGCTGAGTATCAATAAGATGTCGGACTATAGTGCATCAGAAACAGACTTTGCTTGGATCTCAGCCTTCTGATTGAGCTCCAAGTTTTGAATCTTGGCCACAAGACAACTCATTTGTTATTAATGTGGGGCACTTTGCAGGGCTTGTTAATAGTGTTGCATCCACATCATAACCTAGAAACTCTGGGTTGTCCCTGATGCTTGCAGCTGCCATAGAAACAGAGTAGGTAGACATCTCTCAAAGGTCCTCTTTTATTTTAAGGCCTCCTTGAAAGAATGAGGCATTTATCATCCGGCACGCACAAGCAGATTTAGCTATGAAAACAGTCTGCCTACAAAATGACAGGCACTTTATTTAATTTCCATATATATCATATTATTTAGCTGCATGATCATGCTACTGTATTTAACAAGGTTTTCTTTAAAGCTCTTATTTTTAATGCATGTAACTAGAATAGGTTTTCAGAACTTTCCAGTATTTGGTGGTTTAGCTTTATAATTCTCCTTAAAGCAACTTGGTGTTTCCCAGAACAATTTTCCTTGATGACTTTGGAAAACAGCCCTCATTGCCTTTGTCTAGGAATAAAGGAAAAAAAAAAAGTAAGCTAAATTAGTGGAAAAACAAAATTTCTCCATTTTGAAATGATCATGGAAATACTGAGGATTCATCCACAGAAGACGATTATTTTGGCTTTGTACAAGTCTAATAGTTTACTTCAAGGAATATTTGCTGTATGTTCCCTCCATACATCTTTGAAACAGCCTCTATTTTTTCCTGTATTTCAAAAAAGTGACACTCCTAAAGATGTGATCTCCAAAGGGACCATTTAAGCTTCAAGTAAACCACAACAATAAGGGCTGTACAGACTGTGCTATTAGAGTGTCCATCTAGCACTCTCAAAGTCCTTCAAAAATGTGAAAGATTTAAGGCAGACAGGACCAAAGAGATGTGAATTCTTGTTTGTGCTTCATTGACAGAGAATGGAGGTACTGACAGGTTAAGCCATATTAACTGACAGTTACTGAGTAAGCCAATCTCCAGCTCTATCATTGGCCTGAGATTCCCCTTGAACCAATTTATTGAGATTAATCACAGGATTATCTTTCTTTCCTTCCTAGCCATGCTTTTAAAGGACTGGGTATAGTTAGATCCATTTGTCCAAGTTGACAATCTGGTCTAAAGTTTAAGATGACTAGTATGTATCTGCATGTTTAGGACAAGTTAGGAAGACTGTCACTTATTACCCTTTATTTGTGTTGTACTGCATTTTCAGGACCTGTTCTGTCAAGTGATTGCTTGCAAATCGCTTGAAGATGTTTTTGTGAGAAGAAATGACACACATTCTCTAGAAAGGTGTGATTCATGGCACAGCAGTGATGGAAAGCCTTGCTTTCTGCAAAGTTCTTAAATTTCCACACTATTAAATCTTTAAGGGTAAGATATAGCTCCAAGAAGTAAGAGAAGATTGGGGTCAGGTGTGTTGAGAAGCAGTATGGTTTTAGCAGAACTGCAACTGTTCGCTCTGTGGAAGTCAGAATAACTGCATAGGCTGTGTTTGGCTTTCTTATGCTTGTACATGCAGTCAGTGACTCCACAACCATGGGTGGCATCCAGGGCTACAATCATGCTATATCAAGGGCTTCATGTGAATGATGTTCCAACACAGTGGGCTCACTTGATGACAGATACAATCCACCTCCAGCCACAGCAGTGGTGTTCTCTGGATACACCCCAACACAGTCACCACAGAATTTTGAAACAATGACATAAAATGTTTAAATGACAGCCAGCATTGCCAACAACAGCTGCATTTCTATTAAAAATTGAGTTTGGATTACTGAGGATTGTCCTTAAAGCTTTACATTTTGCACCAAAACAGCCTTTTCTCAAGAAAAGAGTTGAAATATTGAGTTCAGAGGAGCCAAGACGTACTAAACTGATGACAGTCTTTCTTCTAAGTCTGGCCTCTTCCAACCTTGCCTATGTCTGCTTCTCTTGCAACACAGCTGCTTGGTGTCTCAGATCTGGTGGGATTGCAAACAAACTAGTCTGGCTATATGCCATCCTTTACAACAGATTACAAAAGACTGGGGAAGAACTGAGTTGCTTAAAGCTTTTTTTATGTGTTAAACAATAAAGTTATGCTCTAGACTGCCTGCATAACATTATTAGAATAACACAAATGTCTCTCTGACATAAGTGTCCAAGCTATGCTGATAAGGTAAGTATCATCTTGTGACTGTGGTCGTTTGCATTCAGGTTTTTGAGTCAGTCTCCACAGGTCTGATTTTGTGTTGCCTCCTTTTATGGATCTATAGCAGCTGCAGAATTGTTCTTCTAATTGCACTTCAGAGTTTTCGCAAAGCAACATGTTTTTCTATCTTGTTAAACTTCATAATGTTGCATGAAGTACATGGCAAAAGTGTTTGCAAATTATTACTATTATTATTTTTGTAATAGAGTAAAAGTACAAAAGCTCTTCTGAAGCAGTGGAGTGTGATACTACCTTCCATGAAGAAGTCTTCTGCTTCTCAGAAAAGGAGGAAAAAGGCAAAACAGAATCACAAAAAAAGTTAATCCATTCTTTTGGATGGAAGAAAAAATGACTGACACTGAGAGAAATGAGCAATCCTACTGTCACCCATCCTTAGCTTTGAGATACTCAGTTTGGAGCCAGGTCTTGACCTCCTGTGAAAATGCTTTCCATGAAGGAGTCTTCAGTGATTACCTAGCAGCAGGATCTGCCCATCAGTGAGAGTGGCAGCCCATCAACCAGGCAGCACTTGCTGATAGATCCAGCTTTATGGCTGCACCTGCCAAGGCTGGCTGCCTCTGGTCCCTGGCAAATTCACATCAGAAATGTGATGTAGTCTGCTGTGAGAGGATTTCAACAAGAAATAGCATAAAAGCTACTGGGGAACTGAAATCTATGTACTATGATTATATACCTGCAAGCAGCCTTGATTGTACTTGCTGTTCACAGAATGACTTTCTTACAAGAAGGCATTTCTGAAGATGTTCTACATGTGGATGTCCTCACTTATGTCTTTGACATCAAGCTTTGCTTTAACCTTCTTATCATTTAGTTATGCATCTGTAAGCTAGCAAGATAGTTTAGAAGCACTGTGCATTTCTTTCACATTCAGACTCTGCATATGAAGTTGAGGAACAAAATATTCTTGTGGAGGGTAGCTCAGCATCTGTGCCTCAGTGAATTCTCAAAGATCCTTCTGTTGCCATCTTCTCTTCCCCACGCCTTACAGGCTGTAGATGTCCCTGTTCATTGCAGGGGAACTGGACTAGATAACGTTCAAGGGTCCTTTCTAACTCAAACAGTTCTATGATTCAATGTGTGGAACCTCCAGAGGTTTTTGTCCTAAAGAAGGAAAATAATTTGGTGGAACATTTTCTAGTGGTGTGCTGTGGCAATCGTGTGAAAGAGAGAGACAGAACATGAGTTTGTTTCCCTCTTCTGAAACAGTGTGGGAACCATGTGGCCTATGGATAGTAAGTGTAGCTTCACAATAAAAATTGTCAAGAGTTACACAGCAACAAACACGGGTCTTTCCTCCTACCAGAGGGTTTTCTTTTCTTGGTCTTTTATATGCCATATGGGCTTTCTTATAAGACAAATGCTACTTTAAGAATTAAAAGCCAAATGTGACTTGCATGGTATTGGTGAAGATAGCAGAAGTCTCAGCAGAGTTATTTTAACACTTGTTTAATGAAGTCACCTGATTAGTCCCATCTTACTGTTTCACATGATGCCACAGCTGCTGGCTCCTAATAAAGCAGGGGAAGGAAAGACTAAAATTGGCTCTGCTTCTCACAGGAGATGAAGAAGTATATTTAAAGGGGGAGCTTTCTCCAGCGTGACTCTAAACCACTAAAGAAGAGACCTGTATTTGTGTTGGCATGTTCTGAACTGGTTTGAAAGATCTGATCATATGGAGCTCCTTATTAACCAGAACCCAGAATCTGGATTTCCCCCACCTAACTTTAGGCACATACATAAGTGTTAACATTTATTTACAGCCAATGGATAGAAAAAGTATCCTCTAAAAGTCACTCAAGTCAGTGAAGGATTGCTTCCTGGAAATCCACTATCTTCTGACTTTTTACGGCTGCAGACCAAATAAAATGCTACCCTCACTTTCACTGGCAAGAACTTCTCCTCCAAGATTCTACAGCAAAAACTCTTTCTTTATCTGTGGATGTTGGTGAGACTGGGGTGCTCTATGCTTCTTATTTCACCACACCTTGTGACAAGGTTTGCCTAAGTAGCAGGGATGACACCTTGTCTTTTGGAAATACTACTTCAGTAGAGTCAAATTGCAGTGTGTACTGCTTGAGGCACAGCTTCTGCCTCTGAGATGTTTTTATGTGTTGTTATCTTTGTTGTTTCAGTTAGTTTTCCAGTTGTACTCTTAAGGGGGTAGGTAATGTCCAGATAGATAGAACAGCACAGGGAGGGTGTCTGCTTTGGCTACCATTGCAGAAAGGATCTGTCTAGGAGAAGGGAGAAGAGGTAAAATTC
Source organism: Cyrtonyx montezumae (assembly GCF_038088225.1). NCBI lineage: Eukaryota > Metazoa > Chordata > Aves > Galliformes > Odontophoridae > Cyrtonyx > Cyrtonyx montezumae. Next base: position 53,819,901 of record NW_027072034.1, read on the forward strand.
CCTAATCCTCGTCATTTGTTCAATCTGTCTGAGTGAAGCTGCTGATTTATGTTTCTTCCTTGAGATCTCTTTTATCTTAAAAAGGAGACTAACTACACTAGCATGTAAAGGTCTGCAGAGTCTTAAAATGCTTCATGTGAATGATGCAAATTTTGTGGTATCTATCTGTGACTGTTCTGTTGCATGGGTGTATGCTCTTCACACATACAAAGTATCGATGCAATGAAATTGCTGTTTCCCTTCATGTATGACACTACTTACATATCAAAGCAAACCTGTGTGCTTTAAGCCTAATGTGTCAGAAGCTCAGTGGTTTTTTTTTCTATCCTGCACTGTAACTTTTTTGTTATGCTGTCTTGAAAGTGGTATGTACCTATTTTGGTAATGGAACTTTTTAAGTACTTTGAAAGGGTTGCCTGTAACCTGGAACATTGGTTTTTGAAAGCCCCAAGCACTGGCAATAACATATAACTTTGTTTAGTGTATTTTCTTTTTCTGCCATGTCCCATTACTCTTCTCAGAGGTGAGTAACATCAGTCCTGAAACAAGCAGCAGCATGACAGAAGCGAGGGAAGCAAGACAGCTCCCTGGTTGTGGTTTCAGCACATCAGTGCTTGGCACAGAGCATGAAACAAGTAAGGAACAAGCATCCTGCTGGTTTTATTCTCTTCCTCCACCAGTCCCAGGAACGGAAGTGGCTGAGCTCCATGCAGACTTGGAGGCCGCTTTGATTTCTGTTGACTGACACTGGCCCTCAGTGCTGCCCAAGCATGCAGGGGGCCCTGGGCTCACTTCATTTCTGGCTTCAGTGTCAGCATTTTTCATAAGGCAGGATGGTAGAAGGCCAGCAGAGGTAGAAGGCTGCTATTTTACTGGTGCTGTAAAGCTCACTGACCCCCAGTGAAGGCAGACCTCCTCAGTGTGTGGGCAATCCTGCACATGACCGTTCCAGATATGGATTCTATGCTTTCCCCCAGAAATTGTCTTGCATATATGGTTTTTCCAATTTCTGTGAGTTTGAAAGCAACTCTGTGTACTGCCTAACCAGACATCTGGCCAGCGAGGTTCACATGATGTTTAAAAACAATAGAGCTCATCCCTGCCTTGCAGACCCCTGTGATACATTAAAACAAAAGATGCAAGGCACAGGCTACAGGCTTCCTAACAAAGCAGCAGCCAAGCGATGTCTGGGGGAGCAGGAGTTGGGAGGGAGGCATCACCAATTCCCCTGCCCATGATTTACTGCACCTTTGACTGCTACGTGTGAGGAGCATCAGTTAGTGAATTATTCCAGATGGCCTTGCTGATGGAGGGAGTCTCTGGGCTGCCATGGTGCAGGATTTACTGCCAGTGCATTTCAGTTGTGACAGCTGCAGGTAAATCCAAGACTGGAGGAGCCAGAGTCTCTGCTGAATGACCTCTTCCCAGGTTCCACTCACAGACCTTCCACCCCTCACATCCCCCTGGGGATACTCCATGCCACATACACTAGTTCATGACAATGCAAATTTGCTCTTTCCTCCCCCTCCTGCAGCTCAGTAGATTACAGCGGATGGTTTCCCTCTAACTCAGGCATGTATGAATCACAGAGCCAAACATGCACTACCAGACAGAGGGAAAATACATTAATTTATATCCTTCTCATAGTGCATCATGGTTTATGTAGAGAATGACACACTGTACAGCAGTCAAGCCCACACTCATTTTAAGTATGTTAAACTGCACCACTTCATGTAGTTTATTGCATACTCAGTGTGACTACGCAGAGGTGATTTTCTACGGCTAGCAACAATTTTTTACCTGCTTGTCAGGCATGAGGCTTTACTATGTCCAATGAATCAGTGCTGTTTCCATTGAGAAGAAAGCAGGAAGCCTGAACAGCAGTTGGACCATCAGCATTTCCAGCCAGCTCAAGCAATTAGCACTTAACACTTCCCTACTCTATTTGCATAAAATACTCTCTTCTCTCTTATATCTCTTTGGCCTATTTTTGTATTTCACTCTTAGATATTAATGACATTCTATAAATGCCTGTGAACATACTCTCCATGACCTGAGAGAATCTCAGAAAGCTTTAGGACAGCAATATTCCACTTTTCAGATTGCCTTCAATGGGTTTTCTTGGCCACTGTATAAGAAGATATATTGTAAATAAAAGATTTTTGATGCAAACATCCTTTGCGTTCAAAGGGAGAAAGCAGCTGTCATATGCACAGAAATGTGGAATAGTACTAATCCTTAGAGCTTTTGTAATCTCCAGAAGTGAAGCTGGAGTATGGGGATGGATGTCAGAACTAAGAGGAAATATATGGAAATGAGAAGGCATATTTGAGGCAGGGAATGCTGATGTCTTCTGGCTGCAGTTCCCATCATGCATGCATGCTGGGAGTTGTAGCAAAAAGAATTACCATTTCTTCCCACATCTGTCCTACAGCAGTCGGTGTCCTGGATTGTGGTGTCTGCCTGGTGATGGAAAAACCAATACAGCTGCACTTTCACTCTGAAATGCATCAAGAGGAAAGACACAGCACAAGGTAGCAAAAGTTAAATGCCTGTCAAGGATGTGGTAAATCGTGAAATGATGCCAGCTGGCAGTTAGTTACATCTGGTCTGAAGGACCCGCAGCTAGGACATGGACAGAATGCAGGTACTGAAACGCTGGATTACCATCTCATCAGCAAAGCAGAGCTAAACTGCTTTTTCAGAGGGGCTGCCTCTTGTGATGCATTTATGAGATGATGTGATCTGACAAGTTAGTAAGGGTTTACCCCTCCTCTACTGGTGGAGACTTTCTTCCCACTTCTCAGCAGAGAGCATTTGCTGAGCTCAGAATAACGATGTGGAGGAAAGCAGGAAAGCTGTTGTGTTCTCATATGCTGCATCTGTCTGAGGCATCTCTCTCCCCAGTGTCACATTAGGAGAGAAGATCCTTCTAACTCAGACTGGAATCCAGTATGGACAGAGAGCTCCTGGGCTGGAAAAGGAGAAAAGGTGGAACAGCAAATCATAACTTGAAGATCTGTGGAATCAAACCATCAACACACATAAACTGATGCATTACATAGTGAAGCTAATCCAAAGCATTGCAGGGCACAGCATTATGGGTCGATGGGCTGGGATTTGAACTAGATGATCTTAGTAGTCTTTTTTAACCTTAATGATTCTATGATTCTATGGTTATGTCTTTCAAGAGCAACAATAGACTGCCCTAATAAGTATGTATCATGGGCAATGGTGAGCTGGCACATTTAATAAGTAACACACAAATTAATCTTCACAGCAGATGGGTGAGTGGGGCACAGTGAGGGGAAAAATTCTCTTCCCACCTGAACCCACCCTCCTCCCTCACCCTGAAAGTGTGTCTCAAAAAAAAATCTGTTGTGTTAACCCTCTTCAGTAGGTAAAGCTCCATGTGTTACCAACAATTTTTGGTAATAGTTTTTGTGTTTTGGACAAAAAACAGAGTTGTATGAAAATAATTTGAGCGGTACAGTGCATTTTAGTGACTATCTCAAGACACTGAGTTCTGTTCAGAAGTGAAAGTCTGCAGTTTCCTCTCCAGCACATTTTTCCACCAGAACCCTGCAGGTTCATTCCTCTTTTAATTTGCACAGATCTATGTGAATTAATGAGAAGCACATTACTAGGATATAATGCTAACAGTGGCTTGTCTGAGAAAGTAGAACTTCAAATATAAATGGGAAGATGTCAGGTGAAACTACCATATATGAGGACACATACAGATAAAGCACCATATAATTAAAGAATTGTTTAGGTTGGAAAAGACCCCTAAGTTCTTCTAATCCAACCACCAACTCATCATCACCATGTCCACTAATCATGTCCCTCAGTGCCACATCTACCCAATTTCTGCACTGGCACATGAAAAACCACTTTTTTGTCCCGTGGATGGGTAGTACACTCCTTACATGAAAAACAGCATGGGCTATACACATTTGATTTCTCAACTGTGAATTCCTAAATGATAAGTAAATAGCATAACACTTAATCCTTGTTTCATCTCTAAAGATTTCTTAATATGGTTTTTTTTTTTTTTTTTTTCTGTAGACAGTTAACAAGGATCTTGTGTGGAAAGAAATGGGTGGAATGAGTGTGTATACAAAGGTATATATATTCATGGTGCTCATAGGTTTGGGAGCTGACAGCAGTCATAGAATCATTCGTAGGAAAACATGTTTCTAATGCTACCTTCAGGAGCAAATGATCAGTGAGTGCATGGGAGATGTAGGGAGTGTTTCTGTCTCTAGTCACCGATGGGCTGGGTGGCTGAGGGAGTACGCTGAGAGGGATGCTACTGCTTCTATGACCAGGTATTCATGCATTGTGCTGCACATCCAGGGCAAAGAGTCCCTAGCACATATCCTGACACATCTTGTTTCATCTTCCCATGTTGGAGTTGTGTAAAGTGCATGCTTTAGGAACTTACATAATCACAATCATTGCAATAATACAGACTCAAAAGGAGAAGTAAGCAAGGAAGACAGCATGATATACTTTTCTTGATTTGTTTCTAAATGCTTTTTGCTATTACACTCTAATGTACTATTGACTCCCTACCTCACACATCCAAATCCACAATGCATTGGCTCTTCCACAAATGAATAAATTCTTAAAAAAAAAAACAAAAACAGTGATGCTCTACTGATAGTTACTTCAGAGGTTAAACCATCTTCTATGGCTTAGTAAGCTATCTGGGAAGGTGGGGCTGGGGAGTGCTTTGGAGATCCATCACTTGTAGTGATCTGAAATCTTCAGATAGCTAAAGACCACCTGGAAAGAAGAGCACCAGTGAAGAAAAGGAAGAACACTGTACTTGAATTAGCAAGGATGATTAGGCAAAAATGCAACAGAGGGAAGCTTCCACGTCTGAATACATAGCAAAAGGAAGATGAATTTTGCTCAAGCAAATATGAACATTTCAGCTAGAGTTATTCACAATGAAGGAAAAAGATCAAAGAAAAACAGCTAAATTAGTCAGCTGAATTTTAATATGTTACTGAGTGAAGACTAAGGGAACTCTTACAGATGACAGTAGAAACACTTCCTAGAGATCAAAGTTTAGCTAGAGATAAAAGACAGAACAACAAACTAACGTTTTGTACTTTTTTCCCCACCCCGATAACACTTCCTGTGCATTATTTATGAAGAGACCAGTAGGCCTGTTTTACTGGGAAGAATAAGTTAAATGCATCTTTGGTGAAGCTCCTTAAACTTCAGAAAGCGTTCCAGTTGCAGTGGTCCCTGGTAAGTTTGCTATCAATTTCAACGCCATCAGAATTGGGCACATGGTAAATTTAACAATGAAAATAAACCAGACACTTTAAGTTCCTTATGGTGTGTCCCAAATAGCTTATAAAACACAAATGCTTCCTCAATCATTAGGGATAAACAGGTCCCTTGGCATTCTAAATAGGATGCAAAGTGTGGATCAAAATGGGTAATAAATTGAATTAATGTGGCAAAGATATAGGCTGATGTCAAACTGATGTTAAGGGACTGACTTATACTGAACTTCTCCTTGGAGACAACAGCACAGAGAAATGGTTAGTGCTGCATTTCTAACACAGCTACCAAGCAGTCTGTTGCCATGCTACTGTATCTAAGTGGCATCTAACTGGTGCACATAAAGGAAAATCCCAGTACCCTAAGTGCCAGTGCTCTGTTTGGATGCCAGCAGGAGACTCGCATACATCAGGTGAGAGCTTTCTCTTCCTCCAGCTGTTATTTGGACCAGAGTAAGTTGAGGACATGCCTTGCAGCAGTACCTCCACCTCTCCACAGCACACTCCTGTGATGACTGCTTCACTCTCTGCATTTGTGGGAGTGGGGGTGGAACTGAGCCATGTGCTAGATGATATCTTTCACATCCCTCTGTGCTTGAACTCCCATTTTCTGTAGAAGAATTGAATACGTTTAGTGTGTAAATATGCCTTTGGGGTAACAAAATGAGAAGTAGAATTTTCCAGATAAAGGTTTACAATGGCAAATTTAAATAATGCTGGGAAATAATATGAAAGGGAAGATGGGAGGCACTAAACAGCTGAAAATGCGGAAAAATGCATTGTTGAAAGAATCAAGAGAGACAGAAAATAAAAATAAATAAATGGTAGCTTGAGTGAAGGTTAAGAAAATATTCCAGTAGAGTTACAGGAAAGGAGTTTAAATGGTCAATAGACTCCCCTTCATCTGGCGTGAGATCTTTATTCTCTTCAATTCCCAAATCAGGGACAGTATTGTTTGAGTCCCAGTGTTACAGAGATGCAAGGTCAGGGACCTATCTCCTGGCACAATCAGAATCAAACCAGTGTTCATCACAATCTTTCAAATCTTGAACTTTGGAAACCCATGCTATCATTACAATCTTTCTTTCTCATCCAAATATCCATTTTTTTTTATGGTTACTCCTCACACTGAATCAATTATAAAAAGCACAGCAGATATTGAGCAACAGTTTGAGCTGCACTTTCAGATGCCCACATACTCTTCATCCCTCAGTGTTTTGGGAGCAGCTGGCTGGCTGGCTGCAAACACAGATTGCAACACAAAAGCTTGACTGAAAATGATGGTGGTGCTTTTCTAAGGATTTCATGAGCAGTGCTTGGAAACACGTTATCATCAGCCCCTCTCTGATGTTTCATGGGTCAGCTTTTGTTCATCCTGAGCCATGTCAATGCCAAGTCTCCTCTGGAGTTTCTCCAAAGTTAGCTGCATAGCGCACACACGGAGAGAGAAAACACCACAGAAATGAAAATTAGGCTTGGCTTGGCTTCTTATCCAAGATGCTGCCAAACACTATCCCCTCCCTGCTATGAGCTGGACTATACTCTCTCTCAGAGGGAGATATGGTCTCCAGGATGGGTGAGAAGAGCCTTGACCCAAGCACAGCAGAAGTTGTGACAGAGCTGCTGCTGTTTCTATGCCTGAGGACCACATGTCAGTAGGAGAGCTCAAATTTAATCATTCTAGATGCTTTCACAGTCAGTGACCTCGTAAAATGTTATCAGCTGTGTATGACAACTGCTCCCGTCTCTTCTCACCTCTTCAGTAACATAAAGTCTTAAAGTGACAAGTTGCTTAGGCAGAAGATCCAGAAAAGAGCTCTTTCTAAGTATAAAAAAAGTCTGACACCCCCCCCACCATCATCTCAACAAAACGTAGAGGGAAAAAAAAAAGATAAAAACCCACAGCCTCCATGGCTACTTTATGAAACAGCATGAGATACTGCCTCTTTGCATGGTCCATGTCCTCACACACCAGAGTGTTCGGGAGCCAAATCCTCATGAAATTGGCTGACATATTTACCAAGTCACTTTCAATGATACTTGAAAAGTTATGGTGGTCAGGTCAAGTCCCCAGTGACTGGAAGAAAGGAAATGTCACATCCATTTTTAAGAAGGGTAGAAAGGACAACCCAGGGAAATACTAAACTGTCAGCCTCATCTTTGTGCTGGGGAAAGTCATAGAACAGATCCTTCTGGAAGCTATGCTAAGGCACGTAAAAGAGAGGGAGGTGACACAAGGCAAGTAGCATGGCTTCACCAAGGGCAGATCCTGCTTGATCAACTAGGTGGCCTTCCATGGTGGGGTAATTGCACGAAAGGACAAGGGAAGAGCAACTGATGTCATTTATCTGGACTTCAGTAAGGCCTTTGACACAGTTCCCCACAAATCCTTTTCTTCAAATAGGAAATATATGGATTTGACAGGTGGAGTGTTCAATGAACAAAAAAATGGTTGCAAGATTGTACCCAGAGAGTAGTGGTCAATGGATCAATGTCTGGATGGAGATAAGTGACAAGTGGTCAGTACTGGGACTGATGCTTTTCATTATTAAAGGCACTGAGAGTAGGATTGAGTACACACTCAGTAAGTTTGCAAGTGATGTCAAGCTGTGTGGTGTGGTCAACATACCTGAAGGATGAGATGCCATCCCAAGGGACCTAGATGAGTGTACTTTTCAACTGGCATAGATCATTCAGAAAAAGGTCTGGAAGATAAATTCATCATGCTCTTACCAACCTGAAGTAACTAACTAGGGTACATCCCACCAGGAGCACTGCAAAAAAGACCTTCACCCTACAGTGGGCTGAGGACAGCTGACATAGACTGATTTAAGTGATATGCCATTAGAGCTCTTCTGAATGACTACAAGCTATTATGTGGCCTCATACTTAAGCATTTCTAAAAGGCATATTATTTAATTGACACAGCATTATAGCTCCTTTACAGCCATTAATTTTGCTCATATTGTGGCAATCTGAATACATAGTTGTCATTATGGTACTATCAGTGCATATACACCTACAAGAAAAGGACAGAGAAGCTGTCATTTGTGGCATAGAAATGTCATCTCAAATCTAACTGTACCAGTACAATTTGTACTGCAGGAATGCAAGTCACCTTAATCCTTAGCATGAATGACCTCAGGGATGCATATTCCTAGCATTATGTTAATAGCAATTCTCACCACTTCCAGAAACACACTGGTCCCATGGTGCTGAAAATATTAAGGCAATGGCTGCAGTCTGCTGCTATAGTTCCCCTGATTTTTGATAATATTTCTAGCTGGGTCCCTGTATCAACTATAAAAGTAGAGGACACCAGAATAACTACTGCTACTATTATATTATGACCTACTGAAGAGAGGAAAGCACAGCTATATTTAAATCAATGTTCCATAGAGAGTGTTCTGAGTTGGCAAATAAGTCCTTATACATTTACCTGTCATAAGATTGCCATATATTAATGTAGTAATGGTGATACATTTCAGCAATTTTTTCTTCCTTTGCTGATCACATATTCCTGATTCCTTTTTAACTTGACTCTCTTTAGACTGCAAATTCTAATTTGCAATCTTAAAATACAAATTCTGTTTATGAAGATAAGATTTCGTAAATATTACATCTCCCCTGGAAGAGGAGGAAATTATTTTACATTCTCTTAAACAAATTATTTAGATAATATCAAGTCTGCTCCAGGTTAAAATTTTTGAGATGTAAATACATTTTAATATGCCAGCCTTGTAGCAAGTATATGATAAACATCCGTGCTATTTTAGGCTTTTTAGAAGTTGTTATGTTTCAGCAATACTCAGCAGCAGAACTACTGCAGCTAGAAAAGTCGTGCTGGATTGTGGAAAGAAAAATGTAAAAAACAAACAGAACATCTTAAAACAGATATCCAGGCTGCACATATCTTGAAGAGCACTGAGGGAGTTCCCACTTTCTCCCCACTCTGTTCAGCTCAGAGGACCAGCTGCAACACAGCCTGCTCTTACAGTGGGTGAAAACAGTAGGAAGTATTGCTCTAGTGACATAAGGCGAACAGGGACAGGATGAGGAAGATTTAGAACTAGAAGACACAAAAACTACAGTTAAGGGATTGGGTAATTTCCAGAAGATAGCAGGAACTCCTCATTTTCACATGCTGACTCAGTTAAACTTAGAAGAGAAGGAAGAGAAAAGGCTAGGGCTATAGATTCAGACTCATCAGACTTCCACTGAGCTCCATAAGCTGGGAGCTAAGAGCACCTGCTCCTTATGTCCACCACAGTGAGACATGGGAGGTCCTGCCTGCTCTGTCCTGGTACCACAGCAGCAGGAAGAAGTCAACTGTGCCTCCTATAAGAGCATGACCTGCCACAGTAAAAAGCAGTGGCTCTGCTGAGCCTGGCTCTCTCAGCACTAAGATATCTCCAGTCAGCTGGTTGAGAGTGTCTTGCCTTGCTTAGTCAAAGGCTTTTGAACCACAGCCACTGGTGAATTCCAGGCTAGATGTTGTTGTGAGTACCAGTATCACCCAGTTACTACCGAGGCCTACATTCAGTAGGAACTTCCACACAGGAGGTACTTGCTTTATCTAGCAAGGTACAGCTGGGATGCAGGCAGTCTTGCAAAGGTGAATATGCTGAATAAGCTGGCTTTTTGGACTGGTGTATTATTGCCACGGAGAGGACCAATATCTTAGCCACTGCAGCTGTCAGCAGCTACCAGCCGGACTTGTCTTTGGATTGGGCTACATAGCAGGTCTGGTCTTTTTAAGCATCTTCATCAGCTGGATAAAGGGATAGATTGCACCCTCAGCAAATTTGCTGATGATATGAAGCTGGAAGGAGCAACTGATTTCTTTACCTTGAGGGCTACAGAGCACTGGAACAAATTGCCCAGAGAGTCTGTGGAGTCTCCTCAGGATGTATTCAAAACCTGTCTGGACTCTTTTCTGTGTAAGCTACTGTAGGGAACCTGCTTTAGCTGGAGGTTGGACTTGCTGATCTCATGAGTTCTCTTTCAGACATTACAATTCTGTGATTCTGTGATGCTGGAGAGGGTGTAAAGGGTGCCAGTACACTCAGCTGTTGGGAAGAAGTCTCAGATTTTAAAGCTAAAGTAGGGACATGAATAAGCACTGCCAAGGGATTGCGCTGGAGCACAACTGCCCAACTTCTGTTGGAGAATGAAGAGAAAAATTGAAGAGTTAAATATTCACTGAGAAAAGACACAGTAGTTATTAGTTTGACCAAAAAATGCTGGGATATTTCATGACCTACATTAAAGGGATATTGATTTCAGGGACTCTTAGATTATTTCCATTCTGTGAAAGGGGGAATTTCTGTGCTCTGAGATGGCAGAAGTGCCATCTTTAAGAAAGATTTTTGGAAACTATATATATGCAGTAAGTGTTGGTTCTAAAATAAAGTACGGGTATAAAATAATAAAACTAATCAGGGCATGTTATAAAGTAATCATCTGTAAAAGGGCCTTGAATGCTAAATTTGATTCAGACAGCGTTTCTATGGTTATGCAGTATAAACCTTGAAAACATTAGTGTATATATTGGAAATGCTGACAAGCCATGAACTCCAATACTGTGACCAGCTAATTGAATCCACATTCCCATGCATTTGGGGAATCAATAACTGTTAGAAGCAAAGGGCGCTGCCTTAAAATCACAATGAGGATTTCGTGCAAAGAGGAGGGTTATTGGAGTGAAAATTTGGCTGTAAAACATGGTTGGAGCACATGCCAGATGTCTGTCAGAGCATCATGTCTGAAAGACTTAGTACACTAAATACATGCACAACCTAGCTCTGAGCAAACACCATCATTCCTTTTTTCTTCTAGATTTAGGATGATAAGTGGCCTGCTGTGCCAGCCTCAAAAATCACCAAGCTCAGGGATCTTGAACTGAGCTAAGTGATACTGTTGGATGCTAGTATCTTGATCCGGGTGTGAACACACCAGGGAGAAACCGGGAGTGGGGAACCTATTCATAGCAGCACAGGCTGCTAAGCACTGGCGTAACAAGCCTGACTAGTGACTTGTTACTTACTCATGCATGAAAATGACACCTTATGCTACATGGGCTGCTGCTCAGTAATAACCCTGGGGCAAGCAGCTGGTGGTGGGAGGACCCAAGCACCTTCTCACAGGAGTAATATCCACTGGGATGTGAATGCTACTCTTACTCCTTAACAGGGATGCATGTTGGCCGAGGTGTGCCACCAGAGCAGTGCTAAAAATATTAGATGGCTCTTAGGAGTGCAAGCTATGTTCATTCTCAATAAAAAGCCCACTGAGGTTGCTTTCAAATGGGTTTGGTTTTCTTTTTCATAGCTAAATGTTGTCTCACGTTGGTTCTAGTGGTGGGGTCAGATCAGGACACTGTGAGATGGTCTGTGTGTGTGAGAGAGAGAATTTTTCATGCTTGTAGAGGAAGAGGGAGGGAGAAATAGGAATGAGAAAAATATAACCATCAATTAAATACCACACATGCTCCAAAAATCCCAGGGAAAGTGTTCTGTGCCTATTTCTCATCCTCCTGCTTGCAGCTACCTTTGGTAAAATACTAAATCAAGTTTGTGTTAATATGGTGGATCCGGCAAAATATGTGAGCACTGTAGACATAGGGGAGTTTCCATTGCAGCTACTCACACAGCACATGTTATGGGAAGATTTATTGGGCTGGGATCTAGGAGAGAGTGGAGTTTTAAAAGCTCTTACAGGTCATACTCCCTTCAGGACTACCTGTTGTGTGTAGTTGGGTCATTTCCGACAGTTTGGTGCTTTGACTGTGACAGCTCTCCTCGTTTCTGACAGCTCATCTGAGCAGCTCTGCTGCATTGTTTTCTGCCTCTGGGTTGCTTGTAATTGCTTTGCTTTGATTGTTTATTATTTGTTTGATGTCTGTGTCAAGAAAGCCTCTTTCCATTTTTTTTTTTTTTACAGTAATACTCCCCTGCCCCATGGCTGAGACGTGTAAAAATGAAAAATACAAACCTATCACATTTCTGCTATTAAAAACAAAACAAAACAAAACAAAATTCTCAACATTTACAAATGTTGAGAAGACTCACTCTTACCACCTCCTCTGCCCTTACTTGGGCAAACTAATCCAGGAAAACGAGCCCTCTTGTGATTAATGAATTGTTGGCCTTATGGTTAGCAGAGATACTTAATTGTATGTAAGAGCCAATGAACTACATGAGAACACAGCCCACAGCAACTCTGTAAGCATGCAGAACAAGGGAATTCATTTTGACAGCTGGCCACATGGGCAGGGCAGACAGTGCCTGCAGAAGCAGAATTTGGGAGCGCCAGGCCAGCTGCGGTTTGTCTCTGCCTGCAGCATAGCCATGCAGGCCCAGGCTGCTGCAAGTACTGCTGTGAGAACACAAGGGCCAGGGTGCCTGGCAGACACCAGCAGCAGTGCTTCTGACCCGGTCTTTCCTCTTCACAGCTAGGGACCCTGCACGGCTTCCCCATGCTGCTTCTCCTCTGCCTATGGCCTTGGGAGTTACACCCTACTGTAACTTTGGCTTTCTTCCTGGTGGAACCCAGCAGCCTGAAGACAACGTAATATTTCTCTCTGGGAGTCATCCTGTCTCCATCACAGTTTTCACTCAGATCTGAAGCCTCTGAATTTTGTAGCATGATCTGTTGGCCTTGGAGGGCAGTCTGGGAAGATGACCAGGTTTATTCTCTCTCCCTGGAATAATCAAAAGTAACTGTGGAGGTGTTGCAGAACCGTGTGGACATGGCACTTGAAGGACATAGTCAATGGGCATGGTGGAGGTGGGTTGGTTGTTGGACTAGATGGTCTTAGTGGTCTTTTCCAAGCTTAGTGATTCTGATTCTACTCTACGATTAGATGTTTTGTTCCAGTGTTTCTGAAGAAAGAGGAGAACTAGAGTGGGAGGGGGGGATAAGGGTTTGCAGGGGAAACGGGAAGTAAAAGAAAGGAGAAAGTTTGGCATGCTGTCTTGCCAAAACGTGCACTGCAGATGGAAAGGCACAGATAGAGCACTTCCACTGACAGTTCAAGAAATCAAGTGCCTGTGCAGTAGCTCAGAGTGGCAGCAGTGTCATTGTGTAGCTGTATTGTTACCCACTGCAGCAACAGTTCTTAAAGAGCCAGGCTGTCAAATCAGCAGTGCTATAGAAGCCAGCACATGTGGATACTGTCACCCTAAAAATCTGCTGCAGTAACACGTTGCCTGGCACAATGAGCTGAAACCTTATGATTGCTCTGGGTGCACATATGAATTAAGCCATGCTCTTCTGAGCTTCCCTGTAGCACAGCCACTGAACAGCAGATGTACGAAGGCAGATCTGCCTTCCTCTGTGCTCGGTGCAGCATAAGTCCGAAGAAGAGAATTTATGTTGTATGCAACAGTGGCATTGCCATGCAAGCAGAGAGGAAAAGGATCCAAAGAAATGGCATAAAGCATTTTGCAGGTACTGTATGCCAGGCTTTGTTTTTAGAAACACTGAAATGTCTGAACAGTCCCTGCAGCACCATTCCTGTAAAGACCTGTCAAGAATTTCCAGTCTAATTAGCCTTTCAGTAAGTCTAGCTGCAGACCTTGATATCTTCTCTGTTAAGAAGAGATCTGTGGCCAGATATTCCCCTCTCTCTGTGGGAAAGTATATCTCTCATTCCTAGTATCCTGTTTACCATGGAGCCAACGTCCAGCATGACTTCTGCAGCTGGTGGCAGGGTAGGAAAAGCTGTTACTGTTCTCTGACTCTGACTCATGGCGCCATTTCTCCATATTCTCTTGATACTCTAATGGATGATTTAGAGGATGTTAATGTGGCTAGAAGCCTCCATGAAGAGCAACTGAGCAGAGAGATGCAGCCATCCCTTGAATGTCTTCCCTGTCCCTCAAGATCTTATGGTAATTCATTTCATTACTTTGTCCTGTTCTGTTTTGCTTCTTTTGCTATAGAAGACTACAACCTGACTTAACACTATTAAAATACAGGAATTCAGCTTATGACAAAAGTATTCCTTATCCATCTGTCTGTCTGTATTATTGTGAGGTCAGCTGTCACCATCACATCTAAGAAGAAAAAGAGCTTTTGAAAATAACTTATTTTTCAGATGCTGTGAGTCCCAGCATAGGCACTTTCTTGACTTTCAGGTTCTGATTTTTATCCTGCTGCAATAAGCAAATGGGAGCTGGAGATGTCATTAACGGCTAATTTAGACTGGCAATTAGGCAAAACCTAATGGTCTGCTCCCAGGCTGGAAACTAGCACTGCTAGTTGTAGGCTCTAATTCTGACACTGGCTCTTTCTATGGCCAGGATGAATGCCTTTCCCTTATGTAAAATGAAGAATTACTATTCCTCATGAAACTACATGCTGTTGGGGTTCATTACCAAGTATTCATAAAATATTTTAGAAAGGAAAGTTAGGAAACATTATTTTGACATTTTAATGTGCCTCCAATCCTCCATTCTGATCATTTCAAAACCTGTCTAGGGTGAAAGATTTCCCATTCTTATCAGATTCAACATATAAATTCAGTAATAACTTCAGTCCAAAAGACACTTAGCTCAATGCAACTGATTAACAGACCAACATTATATAGTTACAGCTTGGCTAGCTAGAGAGATTGCCAAGGCAGATAAATGTGGCAGTGGTCACTATATTAGTCAAACAACATTTTCAATTGAGTCTGTGTGTATCTGGAATCCAATACCATCATGGAATATGGTACACTTTAATATGTAATGTCAGTGGATTTTCTTCTTATTTTTTTCATTTTTTTTCTGATACTGTCCTAAACTGCAAAAGGAAGGTTAAAAGCACCATTCCATTAAAAAGACCATTGAAAAAAGTCCTTATGAAGAGTCTGCAAGCACAAAATTATCCTCTCTCAAGGAAAAGAAAGGCTCAAAGCATACATTTTCACATAGAAACTCTCTGCAATTGCAGCCCCTTGATTGAATCTGTTTATGTGAGAAATTAATCTTTAAGGAAATCAAATAAGAGTGACCCTCGCTTTCCTCCCCTATTGAGCTGGGCAGGACTCTGTTCTCTGCCTTAAGTAGGGAGGCCTAATACATGGAGTTAAAAAAAACCTCTCATCTCTTGACTCTATGCAGATGCCTCAGGAAGCTCTGATTGCAGATAGAAAGAAGAAAAAATCTTTGATGGTACTATGATTTCATAACATTGACACTGGGGAGACAGACAGTTGCCCCTGAGCTCAGTGTCAGGAATTAGTTCTGTGGAGCACTAAATAATGGTGATGATTATATAGACACTGTATGTCATTCTGTCTCTCACCACCATTTTTTGGTCATCGAGTCACCCTAATTGTTTAGCCGGTTCTCAGTGCTTTTATTATCAGGAGAAGATGCATTAGGAGTTAAAAAAAATGACCAGGCTGTCACACACAAAGGTTGTAAATGACAAATCCAGTGGCTTTGCTCATGTTTATTCTTAAAGAAGCAGGGATGAACATTAAATCCTGTCTGGCAAGGACTGTTGATGACTGGACTCAAGCCTAGTGTGTCATTTCACAAAACTGAAGAAAAATCCCAAAACTTGAAATTAATCTCACCTTTCAAAGTTGTAGTTTTCTGCCTGGGGTTCCCTATTAGTCACTGTATTTGAATCATAGATTCATTAAGGTTGGAAAAGACCTCCAAGATCACCAAGGTTAACCATCGGCCCATCCCCACCATGCCCACTAAGCATGTTCCTCAGTGCCACACCTCCAGGGATGATGACTCCACCACCTCCCTGTGCAGCCTACTTTAATGCCTTACCACTCTTTCTGAAAACAAGTCATTCCAATACCCAACCTGAACCTCCCCTGGCACAACTTAAGCCATTACCTCTCTTCCTATTGCTGTTACCTCAGAGAAGAAGCAAACCCCCACCTTAGTACAACCTTCTTCCTGGTGGTTGTGGACAGCAATAAGGTCTCCTCTGAGCCTCTTCTTCAGCATAATAAACCCAGTTCCCCCAGCTGCTCCTCACAAGACTTGTGCTCTACACCCTTCACAGTTCCATTGCCCTTCTCTGGACACACTCTGGAGCCTCAATGTTTTTATTGTAGTGAGGGGCTCAAAAGTGAACAGAGTACTCAAGGTGCAGCCATCAGATTTACCATGGGATGCTGGCACTGAGTCTGTGACTTAGTCTCATTCTTTTAGAACTTAATGAGAAGTGGAAATAATGCCAAAATAATTTATATGAGTGGGACATTGGTAAGAGACACTTCCTGACACACTATCAGCTTCCATTTTGCATCTCAGTCCAAAGGTGTGATGCTACAGATAATGCCTTTCCCACAAGATTTCATTCTTGATACTTGTTCTGAACCATAGAGCACAGTCCTCTGGAATAGAAAATAGCAGTTTTTTTTCCAGCATAATTTGGAGGGCTTAGGGCCTTGTTTTCATTTGCTGATGTTCTAGGGTTGTTTTTTTTTTTTTTAATGTCACTGGTGAAATATTTAATATGTAATGCCTTAGAAGAGAATTACTTGTTTTGGCTAATTACATAGTCCTGTGATCACTGGTCTGTTCAACATTTAAAATTCTCTCTTTCAAATTCTTCCTTCTACAGTGGCTTAATGCATCTAAGTAGATATGTGGCAGATATTTATAAGAAGCATGAAAGTGAATAAAATAGGAGAAGCCAGATAAATTAGGAGTCTAGGGATGTTTGCATCAATTCTTCAAGAGTGTTCTGCAATTTGAGGAGTTTACTGTCTGCCAGTTTATTTTTACTTTGTCTCTCCCACACTATTCATGCTTAACTGTGATTAGCCTTTACTGTGGTGAAGTTTATAAGCATGTTACGTGAAGATTCACATCAGACAGTGCATCTTCCACACACATCAAAGATACCACTCTTCCTCTTTTGGTAAGAGCATCTTAGACAGAAATACTCAAGGTCTCTTTAAAACTGTATTTGACTGTAACTAGTACTGCATTTCTGCTCTTTAAATGATGGACTACAAATTCACAGGCATATCCATTGTTGTCTTTCTAAAATAATTGGATGTGTAGACCAGACGTTTTAGGAACAGACTATTAATTGCATTGCTTTAGGCTCTTCTAGCAGACAAGGTTGGTGAGATAAGAACATAAATATAAGAGAATCTATTTTCCAGGACAATTATCCCAAATCCGATTTATAAACTGTTAAACATATGAAGGGTAGACTGAAAAATTATTGGGAAAATGTAATGGCCTAGGCCCCAAAGCTACTAGCTTCCCTTCTTTGGTGAAGCTTAAGGAGAAGATGCTTTCACAGTTAACACTCACAGATTGTTGTTTACAACCCAACAAAGCACCTACAGCATTATGATGGAGATCAAACACATCTCATAGATTTTACAAGCATTTCAGATGCCACTTTTGCCCCTAGTTGTCACATCTTGTGAACTATTGTGGGACAAAATGCTCTGGCAGTTGATGTAATCTAGCCCTTGGTTTCTAATAGTATAGTCACAGCTATTTATAAAGTACAATAGAATTTTGCCTTATATCCTTGATATAAATGTCAAGTGCCCTGCAGTACTACGTTCTGTTCCTAGATAAATGATCCATTAAAATCATCCATGTCAGAAAGCAAGGTTTCACAACACTCCAGAAAGAAATTAAATTCTCATACAATAATAGAAAAAATTGGCTGGTTTGAAAAGACCATGTTGACATGCAGCAAACTTAGCTTCTTCATTTATTGCATCCACCATGTGTTAGCTCTTTAAGGATACTCTGCCTACAAAGGGGAATAGGGAATTCATTTAGCTGTCTTAAACCCTTAGTTACAGTGCTGTGCAACTTGACAAAAAATGTGTAGATTGCACCAATGATGAGGCACCAATGAGGAACCCAGGCCAATAGGGAAGTGTGAGAATGAAAAAAAGAATTTTAGAAGATACTAATCCTACTGCGGATCCTCAGGTTGCATGCGGCCAAGAAGGAGAAGACCTATTTTATTCCTTGAGATAACAGTGACCAAATATCACAATGCATTGGGCAGGTGGGATTGGATTATACTGTTGAGTAGTGCCAAATGCCTAACAATCACAGCAGACATTTCAGCTATTCGAACTCTGGGACAAAGTTTCTGTAAAAGCTTGTCTTGGTCTTTTACTTACAGAAAGTGCAGTTATTCCCAAAGCTCCTCCTCCCCCCCCCCCCTTAGGTGAACCAGGTGTTCTCCCAATGGTCATTCCTCTTTCAGGGCAGGGGAAGCAAAGGACCCTCAGAGCTCTCCCTTTTTCTGCCTCCTCCCTTTCTCTATGCCATTTTCCCTTTGGACTGTTGCCTTTGTTACCCATGCTTTCCAGCCCCATAGCCCTGGGGCTCTTGGTGTATTACTTAACCATTTGTTTTCCAAATGTAACAACAATTTCTGCAACCTCAGAGAGCTGCAGTTAAAACTTTTTACTTGTGTGGAGCAAATGTTCCGAGTTTTAGGTGGCTTTGTAAGTGCTGAAGCAATGCAAAGAATACTTACCAGTATAATAATCTGTGATTTACTTATCCCTATAGTTCACCATGATGCCCAGTTAAAATAAAATTAATTCATCTAAAGCATTTTCAGTACCCACTATCATCACCTTTCATACATCAAAGAAACAAACTCAACCCAAAAGACTGCAACTACACAATTGTTTATTACACTAGAGAGATTGTATGAATATCCAGATAGATTAAAAACATGTCTAAAATTCACAGCCTTTTCATAATGTTATATCATAGATTTATAATCTTCCCTAAGGAAACTAAATTAATTTTCAGTGATACATTTTTTTTTCTTTAAACCAAGTGAGACAGGGATAATAAATAATCCCTTCTAGTACCTCTGGAGATAACTGGCTGGAAAAATATAGGTTGATAATTGTTAACCAACTTGAGGTCACTCAGCTGAACATTAGCACCACTGAGGCATATGTCTGAGTAACAAGAACATGCCCTTCAGACAAATATTAATTAAAGGTAAAAGTTAAAAGAGAAGAAGCTGAAATTACAACACATTGTATCTTTCACAGAATTAGAAGTGTCAGTGTTTTAATGGTAGAGACGAGTTTCTGATTTAGCAGATTACCCATGTCTTTGCATGCATATTCTATAACCAAAGCATTTGTTTGAGAGAAGTTTAGGGGAAGGAAGGCTATTTAAGTCATTCAACTTTAAAGAAAAAGAAAAGATAAAACAGGAATAGCTGGTTTCTTACAAGGGAACTGTCTCAGCAACCTGCACTTTGAGTTCCAACAGGCTTCAGTTCCAGCTGGAGAAGACTTCCTCCTCCTTGGAGTAGCCTGAAGGATGCTAGCACCCATTGCTTTTGCCTTTGGGTGTAACACGAGTTGGACTGTGCTTTCTGTCTGTATGCTCTTAAAAGGGAGGTAATTACTGCATGATGAGGCGCCTGCCAAACAATATATAGTTGCTTCTTACAATGAGCTTAAAGGCAGTTCCAAGCCATATTTACCCTTTGAATGTCTTACAGGCAAGACACACCCAGTGGCTGCCTCTTCTTGCACATCCTGCTTAGTCTGCTCAGAGGCTGACTGAGGTCATGCAGAAACACTTTCAGCTGCTTTGCACGCACTGTGCAAAGGGACTGTGCTCAAAGGAAACCACCAGTGGTTCTTGCCTCAGGAACAATGGAAATGGTCTCTCCTTTTAAGTTCACCTGGTATTCAACAATTTAAAAACACAGCAGTCTCACTTATCTTGAGAGGACGTGATTTCTGAAACTCTTTTCCCTGTTGTTTTCTGACTTGAAAAGGATTCTAACCCACAGTCCTCATCCAAGGCAGTGAAAATAACCAATCTGTTTAGAAACGATGACAAGCAAGTTTCTCAATTTAAAAATATTTCTTTTGTGATTCTATTATGCAGTGGTAGATTAACATGGACACATATCCAAAAAAAGGATTCCCCTAGGCACTCACAATGACCCACAATGACTCACATTTTCTTGCCCTGGTACCATCTGTACACTCAGTTGTGGCCCCTTCTCTCTGTTATTTTCCTTTAGAAGGCAGGTTTGTTTAGGTTCCTACTTTACACTTAATTAGAGCTAAAAATACTTAAGTCCACCTATAAGCTGTAGAGCAGAGGTTCTGTGTAGCATTCTCCAATCTCAGTCTCTCAACATATTTGGTATTTGCACAAAGTACACAGCAGCTCTCTCTGGGTTGTGTATTTCCTTGTTTTTTTGGAGATTATAGGGGCTTGGGAGAGGAATGAGGGCTGGCTCACTCTATTGAGTTAGGATGCAGTCAGAAAATCCTACATAGTGTCTGCAAAATCCCTTCTGGGAACTACTGCAACAGCATAATTTCTTCCCATCCATAGATCTCTCCACCATAGCCTATAAATGTGAAATATACAGGTCTGTCACTGAGGGCATACTGTTTAACAATTGAATATTCATACTCAGGCTGGGCAATCCAGTGGCCAGATGTTTGTGGAAGTCACGTCTCCTTGACATAATGATCTATCAGAAGCTGTCATATGTTTTTCCTCTGTAAGTAAATAATGTTCTAGGTCTCAGCTTCAAATATTTCAGATATGTGTTTATGAGAGTATCAGAAGACCACGGGGCAGTTTCTAAGAGTCATCCCACCTTCTAACTCACAAAAGTCCTCAGAAGCTTATAAATTAAGGTACTTAAGAGAAAAATATTTTTCAATATATTTTTTAAAACTTACAAATACCTTTCATCTTTCATTAAAGCTTTGGTTTTTTCTTGTTTTGTTTTGCTTATTTTCAGAAGCTTATCACTAGAATTATGAAGCAGAGCACGGGCTGTCATCAAATCAACCCCAAAAGAAAAAGGCAACGTAATGGAACATGAATTAAAATACAAATTTAAGCACTAAACACCAGGCGAGTTCTGGAACACAGCATGCATATTACCTTAAAAAACAAAATGTAGAAGAGCAAGTCCTAACAACCATACATTAGAAATTGCAATGTGTTCTATTATCTTCCAGATGTGGATTTCATTAAGGCTAAAGTTAGATGGGTTACAACCTGCACTTAAAAAGCTTTTCTTTGCCACAGACTGAGAGAGTGAAGATTTGCTGAAGCTGAGAGAAAGTTGAACCTCCTCCTGCCAAATACTCGCCTAATGTATATGAGTATTTTACTGGCAACCAGGAGGAGAGGAGTGATCCCCATTATAGCTGGTTTCTTTATTTCTTACTGAGGTTGGTAGAACTTCTTACAGGAAAGATGTAACACTGAAGGTGGCTGATTATGATGTCCTATTTCTACATGGAGCCAACTGCTGTTTACAAGCAAGTGCACCCTGGAGGCACTGAGGAATAAATACCTACCAAACAGCCTATAGGCAGCTAAATAAATCACAGCTTTTCATAGAGCTCTGGTTTATGTGAATATAGCAGATGATCCCTCATAAAACCCTAAAGTTTTCCATCAGGGCTAAATAATCTGAATCTGTGCAGCTTTCTTGTACAAAAATCTGCATGTGTCCTTAGGCAGGAGCAGCTCCCCAGCAGCTTTCTTAAAAGCTGCATTTGTCCCGGTGCCACAGTACCAGCTATCAATAGTACAGGCAAGGATTCCCAGAAAATACAGTTACCCATCTGTAGGAAATCTTCTAACGTCCCTATCAAGACAAAACCCTTCTGGAGTCAGTGAGGTGTAGGTAGTTCCTTGTGAGGCTATCAGAGGTCTCACAGTCAGGGCAGGTGACTGTGACCCATGTTGTTGAGTATTCTCAAAAATTAAAATATTGACTCTTTGATGCTGTTTAAGTGATGCTGATTATATCTGAAGATTAGCTGATTTCCCATACTGCCTAAGATCCCAAATATTTGCTCCAGCTTGTATTTGGAACACTTTTCCGAGAGCAGAGTCTTCCTCTGTTACTCCAGAAGCTGGGATAGATAAGAAGAGAGGACATCCTCAGGGCTTTCTGTAACTGCAGAGTTCCCCCAGTTGTCTGCCAAGAAGTAAGTTACAGCTCTAAGGACCACTGCTTTCCTTAGCTTAGACAGTGAGGGGAATCAGTCACCACACTTGATGGAGTGAACCAGAACAAGTGGCTGAACAAGTGGCATTTTCTAAAGATAAACTTGAATATAAGTGGGTTAGAAATCATTATCGATAATGCAGAAAAGAAACCTCACACATTTCCAGCAAAGCCTCAATCCCCAGCAAGTGCACTGAATTTTGGCGTGGTAGAAGAAACATTCTGAATAATTACTGGCAGCTCTTGGAAGGTACCCTGTCTTCAGTATGCTCAATACAGAATGCTGGTAGTGTTGCTAGCAGAAAAATAGCTGTTACTATTAATCCTGGCCATATTCTGAATTAAATTCTTACCTCCTTATTAAAATGCTAGCTGATTTTAATGGTGCAAAAGCATTTTCCTGAAACAGAAAGTGTTTTCAATGTAAATGCTTTTTAAGAAATTTATTTGTTACCGCCATGAAAGATCTGATGGCACTGCAAGCAACTAGATGTTAAGAAGTATTTCGCTTTCCTCTCCATGCACTGCCAACACATCAGCTTGTATATCTCAGATAAACTTTGCAATTTTTCAGCAATCTTCCATCATACAAAGGAAGTTCAGATGTTTGTATGTGGCAAATTGTTACCCATTTTAATTAGATACATCATCGTTTTAGGAAATGTATCCATTTAGATCAGCTGAGGATGCCCAACTGTGAGCAAACAAAATGGTTCTAGCTTCCATGACTCAGTTAAGAGTTTCACATATGACTGACTAAACAAGCTGGCATCAGTGGCAGAACATCTGACAGAGGTCATTGGTCAAAGGATGGTGGAACAGAAATACTTTATACTCTTTGTGCTTTGGGCACCTTCTGGAACTGTAGTTCTCAGGATATTTCCAACTAACATCAACCAGCTGTTTCTGTCACTGCAGAACAAAAAAATTAAATTGATCAAGAACATAATGGCTTGGAGTCAGAGAAGCAAATTTGCAGTGAGATACCTATTCTGTTCCTGTCTGGAACTGACGAGACCATGGCAGCCACTTATCTCCCAGTGCCTGTTGTAAGACTGGTAGCATAAAGAACAGCAATGAAGAGACAGATGAGAAGTTTTCAAAGTGTGGCAGCAGGAATGAGACAAGGGACAGCTAACCTGTAGTTTGCTGTAAGTAACTCACATGATTTACGTTTGCTTTGAAAATCAGTGGAAAGGTGAGATAGCTGGTTTTCTGGGTGCCAAAAATCTTAACCTTATGGCCTTCATGAAACTAACCAGATGATTGCATATCTGTTATTGTAACTATGTGTCCTTGCAAGACGAATCTGATCACGTTGAAATGAGAGATGGATAACTTATAAAGAATCAAGAAAATTTTAAAAGGCAAAGAGGGTAAAGCAAAGTGATCTTCAAATGTAATGAGGAAAGGAGGGAAGCAGAAATGTCCTCTGCACCTCCCCTGGCAAAATTCAGATATCAACAAGAAAATAATTGAAAATCACCAGCCTGGAGAAAGATGCAGATAACAGTATAAGCTCAAGGAGAAGCACATACTAGTATGCAAAAGACCGAACATGAATGCCTGTGCAAAACTGCGAGGCAGCAGGATGACTCCATTTATTACAGTTTAATTTATTGGCTACTGACAATGTTTTCCATTCAGGACAAATACAGTGCAGTCTCTGTCGCCACAAGTATTCAGTTTAGATAGAAAAAAAAGATTAATTAAGATCTTTCAGATTGCCCTCAGTGTATTTTAATGCAGAGGTGTTGCAGAATCATTGTCTCGCATTCAATGATTTTATTAGCCGTTGCACACAAGATGGAAATTGCTTATTCACAAATTTGACCTCTTTATCATAGAATCATAGAATCACCAAGGTTGGAAAAGACCTACAAGATCATCCAGTCCAACCATGTTTGCTAATTTTTCATGCAATTCTTTTCTCACCTTCCTCCCCAGAGGGAAGTCCCTAGGCACAGACCAGAGGCTGGGGAGGACCCTCTCTATCCATGTTGCACACAAAACTCTTTCTACCACTGTTGGGACATGAAGGGAGAAGAGAGCCAGGAATTAATGGAGGCCGTGAACCCATCAGTCTCGCACTATAAGGGTAATCCTGCTCATTGTAGCAAAATACTGTAGCCAAAAAGATGGCAGCTATGGTTTTCTTAATGAAAGTATGCTCTGTGCATACATGATATTATAAATCATTATTCATTACAGAAAATACAGCAACACAGCACAGAGGGGAAGACTAATTGCTTTTCAGAAATAATGTGTATTCATAACATTTTAATGGATATGGAAGGGATTGTTTCAGATGTGAATCACCTAGAGGGAGCTGAAAGTTAACCCATAAAAGACTTATCTTCATTTGAAGGAGAGAAAAATATATCACACGTCAGTTGGTCTTGTCTGTTGGTAAAACTCTTATTCACAAAATCTGGTTCTATGGGGTGTGGTGCACCTATTGTTGAAATCATTGCAGTAGAGAATTAAGCACATTAATTGTACTTATTGCTCTGATATATACAAGAAGGGGTCCCACAGCTGGAGAATGTGTATGCTTAGAGGTGGAACTCTTTTCTATGCATTACCAAGTGGCTGAATTTCTGATGGAGAACATGAGATAGTCATTCAAATGGTAGTAATTCAGGTTTCAACAAAGAACCTGAGACATACTAATAAATGCCTCATTTCTATTTTACAACTCACATAATGGATGTCACATTCAGTGCTTCTTACAGTGAACAGGCTACTTATCAACCATAGTCTATGGCTTTATGTCATTTTAAAACTGCCATCTTTTTCAATTATTCTAACTTTTTAGTATTTTCCCCCTTTCAAACAAGGATATTTTTAGTATGGACCACAAGTTACAAACAACAGAAGTTGCTATAGAAACTGAAAAGGCACTTTGTAGAATGAAAATGCAAGAGGAAATACCGTTCACTATTTATCTGCTGCAGACAGTAAGACAGAATCAGTGTATATCTGTATGTGTGTGTGTGCGCATATACATAAACATATGTATGGTTTATATATATATGTATGGATATATGAATATATATTACCCTATATATGGATATATGACTTCCCTTACTGTAACAATACTTTATCTTTTATACTTTAGCTATAGCACAGCTAGAGGCAGGTGCTTTGAATGGGATGGAAGGTGGGAAGCTGTTCAGCAGTCTGATCTCCCATTAATGTGACACAGATCACACACCAGTACTAATAGAGGGGACTCAGCTAGCTTTTTTCCTCCCAAACTAAATCAGTCCCCATCACATAGCCATTGTGACTTTTCCTTTACATCCCTTTGCTTGCTGTCCCTGTTAAATAAACATAATGCTCTAGCAACTTCAAAGGTAATTTCCAGTCAAAGGATTTGGGTTATTTCTGAACATCGTATCTATGCAATCTCCTTGTCTTACCTACAGAGGGGCTGATATGGATGAAGTATTATATAATTTTAAGTCACTGGGAATCAAACTCAAAGCTTAGTGTAACCGCATGAATTACTGAGGTATATTCATAGGAATGAATACGGTATAGATAGAATTGTAGAATTATTATGGTTGGAAAAGACCTCTAAGATCACCTAGTCCAACTGTCCACCTTCCACCAATACTGCCCACTAAACCATTTCCCTAAGTGTCACATCTCCATGTTTCTTGAATACTTTCAGGGACAGTGACTCCATCACCTCCCTGGGCAGCCTGTGCCATTCCCTGACCACTCTTTCAAAGAATAACACTTCATGTCCTCATTAGACTGCAACTATAAACATTAGATGTTTCATGGGCAAGATGACTGCAAGATCGGATCTGAAATGTTTTACTGACTTCTGCTCCCACACATCTTATTTGACTTCATTGTTCTTCAGAATGATTGTATAGGTCAGGTTTACAGTGCTTCTGTGTTAAGAACAGGTCAGAAAAACATTGACCAGAGGTGATTTAAAAATAGTTGCTCCTGCCTCTGAGTGAAGATGCTGAAGGCAAGAGAATGAATCAGATAGGAATCAAAGACCCTTCCAAAGCTACATTTATAATGTATTATGTTATGTATGTAATTAGGTACTCCATATTGGAGGTGGTTGTCTGCAGTGATTACCAAGAGGAACTTGAAATACCAGCTAGGTGGTTTTTATGCACATTAGTTGTTCCTCAAATAATTTTGTGAATTTTTTCTTTTTTCCCTCTTGTATACACTGTCATTCCCTGTGAGACCCCGTTTTTCCAGCTGTCTGCCTGGCTGGAGCTTTGATGTCTCATTTGCAGGAGAGCTGTGGACTCTCAGCTCCAACAGAAGCCAGCTGTGCCATTCTTGGTTGTTTGGAGCTGTACATAAGTCTGTTCCCTCCAAAAGCAATGTATCCTAATGGTTATCAGCGCAGTCCAGGTGCTGTGCTCCCTATCCGTACTCTAGCTCTCTGCCAGAGAAAGACTTCAATTTATCTCCACAGGCAAGAAGTCTCCCCTGGAAATCAATCTGAATAGGTGGAAAAGAAGAGAACTTCTGTGATCTCCATGGGATTATCTAGTTTGGATGAAACCCTGAGAGGGCATTCACTGAAGGACATCCCCACCCTACTGTCTAGACACCAACTAGGGACCCATAGGCAGGTTTTTTACAGTCAACCCCTTTTGCCTCAGTTCATTGTTTGCAGAAAGAGAATATAGTAAAGTATTTTTGGAGCACTATGATAGAATAAGGACTGCGATTTAAATACTCGTGAAAAAAACTAAGGCTTTTAATTTCCAAGTACGTATGGAAAAGTAGTCATATTATAACAGCTTAAGAGAACACACTGAAAAGCAAACGCAAAGTTAAATTTGAAGAGCTACTTGGTAAATAAGCAACACCTACCTAAGACACTAAAAAAGGCAGGAGTCCTAGAAGAAAAAAAATAGTAAATGATCCTGCAATTAGGGACTATCCTAATGCATACCTTGCTAAGGATAGATGAAGCCCTCACAAAGACCTTGAAGTCTGAAGCTCCTAATTTTATAGCTTTACTTTGCACTACTGGACAGAGTACAGGCAAATGGTTAGTTTGTGCCTGGTTATTTATATATACTTCTAGGCTTCCACGTGGTTCAACTTTAATTACTGTTTATGAAAACAAATCTGATTTCAAAATATGAATCAGCATCAGTACCTGGATATTAATGACCCATGCAAAGGATTTACATGTGTGTTTGGCACATATTCTTGAGTAAAGCTAATTTTAATGCTGGCAGTATTCAAGTAGCACACTGCTATTTAATATGCAATGTAATTCTCTCTGACTCAAGCTCCTCAATTCTTGAATACATCCTTATTAAAGAGAACAGATGGTTTCAACTACATTGGCTAAATTCTCAAGGGTAGCTTCAAATTTGGGTGACACCACTGACTATTTGGTTGAACTAACATAGGCCTGACTGTTTTGGTATGTTTCTTTAAGCTTATTTGCTTCATCTATCTCTTTGAAAAAATTCCAGGAGGCCTTTGTAGCTAGAATAAAAGGCAAGCAATCTTCTCTAGACCAATCTTTTGTCTTTAACGCCTGCTTGAAATAGGTGGTCAGAAAATTCCAATCCAGTTTTTAATAGCCAGAGCATGAGAGAAAAAGATACTCAGGAGATTAAAGCCGAATGTGATGAGCTCAGAATTTTTCAATAACATCAGGTATTTGGAGATACCTTTTCTATTTTCAGCATGCCCATGTGGTGCTCCCTCCTCTGGCAAATTATACCTTTCAATCAACACCAGTGCTAAGTGAAACTGGAGTGTTCCTATCTTTGGAGGCTTGCTAATTAAAATGAGGCTATTTTGTGGAAAAAATCACCAGAAAAAAAGAAAATTATCAATAACAGTAAACAATGTTTTTCTTGTCCTAATAAATTCTTGTTCGAAAACCATTTAATTCTTAAGAGTAAGGTCAAAATCAAGTAAACTTTTACGACAACATAGCTATTTATAGGCACTGGGACCTTTCCTCCTGACTCATCTCTTGGACAGTGGCAATAGAGATAGCATTACCACCATACTCTGCCTAAAAGTGCCTCTGTCATAATATACCAGCTGGATATCTTTTTTCCACTCAAAACTTTATTGACTCATAGCAAGCCATTTGTTAATGATAGATTAACCTCATTAATAAACAAAGCATTGTTAAAAGAAAGACCTTGAAAGAATTACAGTGCATTAGATCTATTTCCCAAACAGAGCCCAGGGAAATGCATTTGTGTCTTTTATATGACATGAGAAAATTCTGGCTTCAGTATCTGTTTTCTGAACAAATTTCCCAAGAAATTATTTAGGTAGGCAGAGGTGGAGATGGATTCTCAGAGACCAATGAAAACACTTACCATGAGCAGTTAGTTCAAAGGGAAGCTGGCTTTGGTTGGGAGAGATGAAAGAGTTCCTTGGGGTAGCAAGAGGTTGAGAGGTGTTGTGAGGATACAGCCTCATCTACCTCAGACATTATAGCATGATGTCTGTGTTTCACTGAGCCAAGCATTAGATTTTGATTTAGTCTATTTTTTAAAAGGAGACCAGTCTTCATGGTGTGGTGTCATCACTCGCTCTCCTTAACAGACTGGGGAGAAGAGTAGCAGGTGACCAAGAACAGAACTAGGAAACACAAAGCAGCAAGAAAGACTATAGCAGGCTCTAATGATAAGTTACATGAGTGGCTATATGCTCTCCAGAGTTACCTGGGAAAAGCCTGCAGTCTGCGGTAAACTCTTGCAAGACCAGCCTGCAGTGGTAGGAGAAATAGTGGTTAAAGATTTCTGCTGGATAGTTCTGCTGTAACCTGAGACTTGGTGTAGAGCTTAGATGTCTTTTTTGACTCTAGTTAGGTCTTTATGAACTCTTCATGACAGGAAACAGATTCATTATTAAACCTTCCCTCTGTAGAGGTGCTTGCCATTTTCTCAGTCTTTCACTAGGCCTTGCTGTAAAGCAGTCAGCCTACCAATTTGGATTGCCACTTGCAGATCATCCTTGGAAGGGATGTGGCTGCATGCCAGCATAATAATGAGGTGTCAGCTGATTTAACAATGGAAACCACAAAGAATATGAGAAAGCAGAGATTTGACTTAAAATTGCTGCTCTAAATTGTAAGTACAATCCTGAACAAAATGAACCAACCGGACTCTTCTGCATTATTTTCTGCAGCACTCTGTAGTATCAGCCATCCTATTCAGAATGTCATTTAACTGTATCAATCAAGAATACCCCCTCCTTTTGCTGCCCTTTAAATTCCTATATGAAGTCAAGTATGAGGTCAGCTCTTTCAATATAGCAATTAGAGCTAGCAGTCTCTAAATTGACACATAGAAATCTGTTTTCCAGGACAGTCTCCTCTCTGTTCCTTTAACTTGTGTTCTTGTTCCCAGCAGTTGTACTTTGCACCTGACTGCATTAAATATTCTTTGGTAGTTCCTGATTGTTAGACTGTGCCAATGATCTGCTCCCATCATTAAATCTTCCACTAATTCTGATGTTGTCCACAATGTTGTAATGAAAGTCTTAATGCTGCCCCCATGAGAAGACTTAAAGCTGTGGTCCATGGACGCCATAAATTTGTGTCCTCCTTCCCAGTGATCAAAAAAGAATAACAGAGAAAAGCAACCCTGTCAGCCAGCTTTAGTTTCAGGTGAGAATGTTTCCTGGTATAAAAAATCTAAAAAAGGTTTTAGCTTTAAATCACATTGAAAAAAACACCTATTAGATGTAGTTTGCTATAAAATGCTGAACCTAGGTGTGACTGCTCTTCCCCATCCTTTATTGCAGCTGCAGGCTTCTGCTTTGTGACAGTGCCAGCTGTGATATGCTTACTACATGTGCAAGGTTTAGAAGAATGGGCAGTGATAATTTGATACTCTTCTGTGTCACATCTTTATGAAGTTATAATCTAATTTAAATCCAGGTTCTTATATAACAAAATTGCTGTTTGTTTCAGATTTTTTTTTTTTTTGGGGGGGGGGGTCTTATTATATACTGTTAAATAAATAAATACTAATGCATTATTATTTTCTCTTCCCTTATAATTCTCCTGTATTGTTAAACTTGCAAATGGTCATTAATATATTTACCCTTCTATTCCTCATGTATTAATTAGACAGTTTACTGCTGTTCTCCTGTCTTCTTGTAACCAGAGTGAATTCTGGGTCAGACCAGTCCTATTTTGTGTGTCTGTATGATGGCTTCTTGGCAGGATATTGAGTGGACTGTTCATAAATGATTCTTGGTATCATTAACATTTATATGTTTAATGTGCATTCTTGCTTTGGCTAATAAGTTGTTTAAACTTGGGAAAATATTTTTCAGGTTTCAGAAAGGTAAGCTAAATTGACACATTCATTCTCATGTAGAAAAAACAAGTTCTGTGTTGTTCAGCGGGAGAAGAGCAGGTGTAGAGACCTTTTCTAAGGGAATGAGGACATCTGGAACTACTGGATGTTTTGGATGTAGGTTAAAAACTCACTGCAAGAGACAGACCGCTGGAAGGAAGTGAAGAACTTAGCTGAGTGAACCATGAGCAAGCGGACAGATCTTATTCTTCTAATGTCATGGCATAGTTTCTAACGTATTTGTATATATAATACATCTTCTGGAATTTTCTCATTAAAGTGACAGCTGAGGGAAGCTGACAGCTGAAAAATTAACAGATATGCCACAGCTATGCTATTCCTAGGAACTCAGCTATCTTGGGTATAGGAAAATAAGAAACCAAATGATTTTAAGAAAAGCTGATAATAAATAAAGCACCTAGGCTTACATACTGAGTGACCTGAGAAAAATGACTGAGCAAAGCAGGCATGAACGTGCATTTCTTTAGAGGATCTATGGAGCCTTTGGAGTAACTGTAACAAAATGAATTAATTTCCATGAAAACTGGTTTTAGAATATTAACATAATTGGAACGGCACCATTATGCCAGACTTTTCTTTTGTGTTTTATGCAGTGGAAATAGCAATACATTTCTTATCTCTCACAATAGGAGGTCCATAAAATGGACATGAATTGTGTGATGCAAAACCAAAACTGTATAGAAATTAGTAGGATGTAGTTCTGAGAGTGAATGTGCAAGCAAGCCAATTCTCAGCAGCTCTGGATAACTCATAGTGTAGTTGTGACCTTCCTCAAAGACATAAAGAACCACAGATTGCTGGTATGTGTTCTAGGTTTTTCACCATACAGCAGCAGTAGGAGGATCATAAGAACTTTCAAAAATCTCCACATGATACTGAATCATGTTGTGTAAAGTCTTTCCTTCACTCCATGCTTTTCCTTATTTCTTCCGTCCTCTCTTCCCTCAACTAACTTAATCCTGGATTTCTTGCTGACACTTTCTCAAAATCTAGCTTTCTATTATTTGTATATGGAAATCTCTACTTTGTTTATAAGATAGATTTATCTGTTAGAAAACTAATTATCAAATGTTTCCAGGCGGGAGAGAGAAAAGAAGGAAAAAAAAAACAAGATTTAAGACCTTTCTGCCACTGGGAAGCTTACTTAAAAAAAGCATCTCAGATTTCATTTGTTCAGTTAAAGCTTAACAGGTGATAAGGGAGAAGGAAATAGTGTGTGCTCTTAAACCACACAGGAACTTAAGCTGGAGAGATCACATTTGGGGTCTGATGGTCTTATGCACAAAAACAGTGCAGAAAGGTCTGACTGTACAGAAGAAGGAGAAATCTATTCAGTGTTGGTAACACTGAATATAGATGTTATAATTACAAAATACCCAATACTAAAACAATGAAAACTGTATTCACATCTAGCATGGTATATCAGTAACTGAAATGAATTTCTGAGAAATAATAATAACTTCAACAATAATCATTGTAGAAATATATCCAACATAAAATGAAATAACAGCTTGATGGTGTAAATATGGTGAATTTTCTCATTAACATCAACACTTGTTCTCTCCTTTCTTTATCTGTTTGTGTATAGCTTTGGGGATATTATTTACCTTTCCTTCATTCTCTTTTCAACCCACAACACAAAAAAAGGATGTGCAGTAGAAATTACAAGATGTTTTACAAGCGTACAGCAGCATATTTATTTATTTGTTTTCCAGTGTATTACAGTTGAAAATTGTCCCCTTCTATTGTCTATTTCAAAATGAATTACCTGTATTCTTTTTGTTTGGTACAAAACTCTTCTCTTATACATTCATTGCTTCATACAGAAAAACACATGCATGAACTTAAACACAAGCCTATTACAGATTTTCTTTTGATGTTCCCCTCTACTAAAAACCACTAGATCTGCAGCTCAGAACACTTGAAGTTTTAAGTGAAAGTGAGTCTAAGACTCCAGGCATTAAGGGCATTAGAAAATAAAATATTATATTCACTGGGATGAACTTTTTCACTTTTATAGAGAGCATTCCTTAATATCAGATGTGAAAGCCTCATTTTGAAGTAGAATAATTTAAAACCCAAATGCAGTACCAGAATAGTTCCAGAGATACCATCATTGCATACCTCGGTTTATGATGAGCTTACCAATAAAAGTGCTTTCAGACCACATTAACAAAAGAAAATAGAAGTGAGGTAAAACCTCTGGCTTTTAATGAACTAATTGCAGATGCACAAATTAATCTCATAAGCATACAAACTGTCAGAGAAGGAGACTTCAGTTACCTAATAGCATGCTAAAGCTATTTTAACAAGCTGCTGTGTCTTAATATCCTTCAAAATGAAATCTTAGCTGAAGTTGCTTTGCATTTAATAGTACACCTGAACTTCAAACATTTTCTATCTGAAAACAAATGAGAATTTATTAGCCCCACTGAGTTAAGCTATATTTACAAAGAATTTAAGACTGTACGCAGCTAGTTTCACAGAGTTGGGAAGTGGTAGAACAGGAAAATCCAGTCTCATAAAAAACTGTTAATGTTAGAGAAAATACAAAACCCTGATATGAAATACCTAAGTTATGTCAGTTTGGTAAAAGTGATGTTCCTCACTAGCATCCAACAGACATTTTCTAAAGCAATAATCACCTGAATTTCACATGACTCCATTTACAAACACACTTCAACTTGCAGTTGCTATGAGGAACACAAATAAATGAATACTCTGAGAAACACTATTGTATAGGGACCACTGAGTCATGGCCTGAACCACTGATTGAGCACCTGAAGGAAAGACCCAGTCAGCCCTGAGTACACAGGTGAAGGCAATTCACCTGTGTGACTGGAAGGGGTGGAGCCAGGCGCCACGCCTCTTAGACCTCATTTAAGGGATGACTGCCATAGAGGGAGTGTCTATTGTTGGAGATCCTTCTTTTGGAGTCATTCCTCTGTGAGCCTAGATCCTCAGAGACAGGTAAGCATTCATTTTTCCTTCCTTTTGTACAATTTCCCTGGCCCCTTTGCCTTTACAGCTAATGATGCTTTAATCATTCAGTATAACGTTAATAATAAGCCTAAGAATTATCAAGGAGGAACTAGTTCTGCATTTTATGGCAAAGCCTTGAGCGTACGATTAAAAATTAGTATTTGGCTGTTATTTCTGCCTTTAAGTGGATGAGAAAATGTGAACTGTAGCTATTTACTTCAGAGGTTGCAGAATACTTATTTGGCAGAAATGAAGGAACTTCATTTTACAGACTGAAAGCTGCACAATGTGTTGTCAAGTTAAATTTAGTTGGCCACTAGTTGCAAGTGGTGTTCTTCAGGACTAAGTACTGTGGCCAGTTTGGTTTAAAGTTTTTATTAACAATCTTGATGAAAGAATCAACTGCTCCTTCAGTAATTTTGCAGTTGATGCCAAGTTGGGCAGGACTATTGATTTGCTTGAGGGTAGGAAGACTTTTCAGAGGGGATCTGGATTGTTGGCTCAAATCCAATTACATGGCATTCAACAAGGCTAAATGCTTTGTAGCAAGGTGGGTGTTGGTCTCTTTTCTCAGGTGGTAAGTTGCGAGGAAGTATCCTCAGTTTGCACTGGGGAGGTTTAGATTGGACATCAGGAAGAATTTCTTCATGGAAGGGGTGGTAAGGTATTGGAATGCACTGTCCAGGGAAGTAGGAGGTCCACATCCATGAAGGTATTTAATAGACATGTGGATGTGGCACTGAGGGACGTGTCACTTGTTTGGTTGTGGTGATAAAGGTAGTAGTTCACATGAAAGTGAAATACAGTATGGCGTATCTCCACTTCTTTTTACAATAACTGTTACGCAAGGAAAGTATTTTCCTGGCCCTCTTCCACTAGAAGCATTATGTGAACATAGCAGAAAACTACTACAGACAGGTAGGCAAGGCTTTATTATAAATTGTTCCTAGAAAGTTAATTCTACATCAAAGGCTGTATATATGGAGTCAAGAAGTTTACACAAACAACAGCAATTGCATTTAATGTATTTTGCTTGAGTTACTAATTGCGGAAGATTCTGACATAATTTCATTTTCAGTATATGATTTTAAACAAATGAAATGTGACTTTTTTTAACTCAAACAACAGAAGGCATTTCCTTACTTGGAAGGGGTGTTCCTACAATTTCAAGTAAGTTCCCTACGATTTCGCATTTATTTTCCCTACATAATTATACATGAAAAAGTGAGAATGTTTGTGTTTGTAGTGTGTGCTTGGCAATGAATAATCTGTTGATTATAAAAAAAAAAAGTATCCCAATTGTAAGTGGATAATTCTGGAGATGTCCTCCAAGCACACAATCTTGATTGAATTTTATTTTTGATTAACTTGATTTTTTTCCCTGACACAATTTATTTCCTTGTAAAAAAAAATAAAATAAAATAAATAATCAAATGCACTTAGGGGGAATTCCAAGCTTCTCAGTGTGATTTTATAAAATACATCAGCAAGTGATAGTGTGAAACTGTAGCTGTACTTTACAAACTGAGTAATAAATGCAGTAGTAACCTTGATATCCAAGATTTCTAGTCACTTTCACATGTGCTTTTGCCAGGACACTCATGATCTGCTCCTTATGCCTATAATTTATTCATCTATTTTAAATATATAAAAAAAACTATATATATTCTTTTGCCTTGCCTTAAGCATTTTAAACTTCTAAATTCTTTAAGTGAAAACAATGATACTGTGATATGTTTAGGAGCACTAGTGTCTGAGGTCTCCATTTCCTACTTATAAATATTTATTGTATAAAAACTTCTGCAGTCTTTTTTTTTTTAATCCAGATCACTCCTCATACTCCTTGTAGTTCTTTCCCCTTTTTTTCTTTCTGACCTGTCCTCTGCTTATTATATAAATGGCTAAATGAAAGCAAAAAGGTTGAAAAACAATTATATCTCTATGGTAATTAAAGAAAAACAAAAAACAACTATCATTTAGACTCTAGGCAAATATTTTTAACCCTTCCTGTGATGTGGATTTCAGTCACAGTTCTGTGTGTTTCCCTAAGACATGTATGACTTTCTTGGTGTTTGTCTATAATGCTATTGCTTCAAACTATGTACAAGCATGTAATATTTGTTAGTACACATAAAGTAGACTTTAGCTTCCATTTTTCCCCAAATATTCTCATGGCAAAAAAAAAAAAAAAAAATCAGCTGCTTTGTAAACTCACAGCAAAGATTGAAAATCAGCTTCCCTGGGAGAAAACTGAGGTAGCAGCAATTTCTTCCCAGCATCTGTCACCTAGGATAGTTTGACATGAGAGGAAAGACTTTGACTATCTCTGTGTTCTCTATCAGCACTGCAAACAAGGGCCTCATTGCTCTAACCTGGCAGGTTGTTTTCCCTTGTTTTTCTGTTTTGCTTGTGTTTTGTTAATGAGGAGGAGCTACCCTAAAATAATAGACCGTGCATCCAAAACAGAACAAATGGCCCTGTTGTGGAGGTGGGATGCTTCATACTCAAATAACATGGATGCTTCAGGCTGGTATATGAAACTGAAATTTCAAAAGTCAAAACAGTTTGGGTGATATCTGGGAGCAGAGAAGAATGAAAAGTTACTTCATATCTAGTCACTATGCTTTTGTATTATCCATCTAATTTCCAGTCAAAATGCAGCACTTAATGTGTCTACATCAGGAAAGACAGACAGAATTTGGTAGTGTGAAAGACATATTAGAGGTGACCAATCCACTTTAGTCCAGAGTTCTACTTTATCTGTCATTGCTGGATTGGTTGTGACACATTATAAGAGAGCCAGGACCCTGCAATGTTAACACAGTGAACAAGCTTCTCTTTTCTTGAGGGAACCCGATCGCTAAAAACCTTCATCTGTTATGCAGTCCACAGATAAGGAAGCATGTCACACCTTCTACATTGCTGACTCAGTTCACTCAGTTTACATTTGCATCTCAATCCTGACTTGATGTCTTGAAGTTTGCAGGGAGTGTGGGGAGAGGTCAGAGATGTGTGCTTCAAATAGTTGGAAGGTTATTATGTGATCAGAAGAGAGGACTTGAGTTAAGTTTTGCATGCTGTAGGAGTAAAAGTTAAGTTAAAGCTTGTGGTCCAAATAAATGAGAAGAGAATTTAAACGTGCATGAGTTTATATGCATACATGTGTAACGTTTTCTGTTTTCTTGAAGGGCTTACTTCTACCATAATCTGAGTATCTTTGCTTAGTTTAGATTATTTTAAAAATATAATCAGGTTTAGTAACACATTAAAATACCCACACAAAAGTTTTAAATCTGTAGTAGTAATTTATAGCTGTCTGCTCCACTTTGTTCTATCTGCTTGTCAGGATTTAATTTCCATTTTAGCCAAATGAAGAACCAGCCAAGTTCCTGTTATAACAATAAGAATGAATAGGTGAGTTGCAAGGGAATAAATGGGTGAGTGCACATATATTCAACCTGTCACAATAAGAGCAGAAATTTAATTCAGGATTCCTGAAGTGTACAGCTGAAGGCTTGGGTACTCAAATGCCAACTGCTTGAATCAAGTGGGAGCTGCCAGTACAGGCTCTGACAGTGATACAGAATTGAAAGAGGATTTGAGTTCTTGGTATGGAGGACCACTTGCTGTAGGTTTGAAACAGAAACCTCAGCAATGTATGGGATAGATCTAAATCAATAGAAGGTTCATCCCAAGAATGAAGATAGCAAGAATCACAAAATAGGTTTTTTTTCAAATAAACAACCAGAATGATGCATCTTTAATCCATTAAAGAAGCCAAGTATAGGGACAACTTGTGTTAGGTAAATCATTGCATGGTCTGAATCCTGGAAGCCACGGGTGCTAATGGCACCATGAGTGTGAGTTCTAGTAGAATTCCTGGGGCTGAGTTTGTATCTGGCAGCAGTGCAGGGGGATATGGCTGTAAATAGCTTATTAGAGGAATAGTAACTAAATTTAGTCGGGTAAAGTGTGCAAATACTGCTGTCTACTGTAAGAGTCCACTTCTAACCTAGTAATTACAGGTAATTTTTGCAAAGTGTCTACCACAGGCAGATTGGTCTTCAAGAGCTGTTCAATGTAATGGCAGGGTATGGGCTATCTGTTATGCACAGGGGGACAGCACTTGCTATATTATAACAGTTCTGTTGCTAATTAAGAAAGTGCAGTAATAGAAGACTAACTACTCAGACATCCATTTCAAGCTCAGGAAATAATCCAAAATATGTTCAGCATGGTTAGTATTTTTTTTCTGAAAAGTTGCTTCAGTGTCACACATTAAGTTGTCAGCATATATTTTAGTTTTTTATTAGTAGCTCTGACAGGCCTCTTTCCATACTGGGATGCGTGGCTATTGAGGTGCAGAGCAGAATCAGTAGATGCACAGTCTTGATGTCCCCGCTCTTTTTTGGGTTTGGTTATCTCTCTAGCTCCACTCTCACATCTGACCTGGAAGAATTGTTGAAAGACAGAATGCTCACATGTTCAGGACAGAAAACTTGTTTAGATGCCTGTGGGCTGTCAGTCCCCGGGCTAGTACAATAGGAAAACCTCTTTCTTGGAATGGCATTCAGGATCCATCCATAGCAGAAGTACAGCTCTGATATAAAGCCAGCTAAGGTAGGTGTGTAAAAAGGGATGTGTGTAGTACGGCAATCTTATAGTACTGTTTGAGTTGGAAGGAATTTTCTTAAGGGCCATTTAGTTCAACAGTTTAACTCTCCTGCCACCAGGTTGCTCAGAGCCTTGTTCATCCTGATCCTGAATGTCTCCAGGGATGGGGCATCCACCATCTCTGGACAGCCTGTGCCAGTGCCTCACTTACCTGTACTGTAAAACACTTCTTCCTTTTATCCAATCTAAATCTCTCATTTTAGTTTGAAACCATTTCCCCTTGTCCTGTCACAACGGACCCTGCTAAAAAGTCTATCCCTTCTTTTCTTACACCCCTCATCTTTAGATACTTGAAGGCTGCTCTCAGGTCTCCCTGGAGCCTTCTCTTCTCCAGGCAGAGCATCCCAAGCTCTCTCACCTGTTTTTGTAGGAGAGGTGTTCTATGCTTTGGATCATTTTTTGTGGCCCTCCTCTGGATGTGCTCCAACAGGTCTACATCTCTCCTGTGCTGAGGTCTTCTCATATGGACACAGTATTTCTTGTGACATCTCACCAGTGCAAAGCAGAAGGGAAGGATCACCACCCTCAACCTGCTGACCAAGATCTGTCTGTACTATTACATGTCATTGTATGCTATCAGCCTGTTCAAATATTTCTGGTCTTTCTGACGACTATCATCACACACAAACAACTGTGTAACCTCCTTTGGCATGCTAGAACATCCTCATACAAACTCCCATGGTCATCATATCCATCTGGGGCACATTCCAACCTTATATTCCAGGACTGGATTTGTTGGGCAAATGGGAATAGCGCAAGAGCATCACAGACTTATATTCTGATTCTAGCTGATGAAATGAACACCACCTGTAAATTAATCCCATGCCTGAGCTGAGTTATCTTTTCTGATTATTAGTTAACACTTATCTCCCCTATAAACCATTCAGAAAACCCCAATAAAACTCACTAATAAAAATGACGGCAATCTTGATGGCAACAGTCAGAAAATGTGTATTAACTCAAAGTCAGCTTGAAAAAGCTGGAGAATAGTAAGCACATACTAAAAGGGATACCCTGTTGTCAATACCCTGTTATCTCATCCAAAACCAGGACAATTTTCTTCATGGAGGCTGGTATGGTGCTGTGTTTTGGATTTAGGTGGAGAATAATACTGATAATACACTAACGTGCTGAGGAGTGCTTGCACACAGCCAAGGATTACTCAGCCTCTTATGTGCTGGGCTGCACAGGGGCTGAGGTGGGACAGAACATGTACAGCTGACCCAAAAGGATGACCATACCATATGCCATGTTCCACAATGGAACTGGGGGGCGTTGAAGTTAACCTGGGAGGCTGTCATTGCTCAGGGGCTAGCTGGGCATCAGTCAGCTGGTGGTGATGAGTTGTGTTGTGCACCACTCATTTTTGTAGCCGTTCTCTCCCTTTTCTTTCCTATCCAATTGTCTATTTCAACCCATGTTTTTTTTTTCCCATTCCACTGCAGGGGAATTGAGTAAACAGTTATGTGGTGATGGGCTGTATCACAACTCTTGGAAAGTGGTGTTAGATAAACAGGAGTTGAAACTGCTTGCGATTGTGTACGAAGTCATCCTTCTGAGTCAACCTCCTGTGTTGAGAGATGCTGAGCATGGACTATTCAACACCTGTGTCTGATGACAGTAGCACAGATAAGAAAATGGTGTCCAGATCACATAGAAGTACTGGGATCTGGCTCTTCTGACATTCCTTGTGAGTGAATGATAACTGAGTTGTTCTTCACCTTGACTTCTTATCCAGCCCTTTCCTTCTGCTAGCCTACTGTTGGTTATCTGCTCTTTCTGATGCCTCTACTCCTTTTTTTTTTTTTTTGTCTTCCCTGGATATGAAAAATAGGTAGGTTATTTCTTTTTATGAAACTTCTTATGAAGAAAGGATTTTCTAGTATTTTAACAATATCCTGGTGGTAGACTCAGTTGTTGAGCTGAGCAGAAGGAAAAGATATAGATGCAAAGAACTGGCTGCAGGGAAAAAATTTCTGACACACCATTTTTTGTGTGTGCATCAACAGGAATATGGAAATTTCCCATTCAATCTATTCTGTTTTTCTTGAAAGCCTACATCCTATTCATGTCCTTGAAATAAGAATCCAGAAAAT
The DNA here is from genome assembly GCF_038088225.1 of Cyrtonyx montezumae. NCBI lineage: Eukaryota > Metazoa > Chordata > Aves > Galliformes > Odontophoridae > Cyrtonyx > Cyrtonyx montezumae. Next base: position 53,860,302 of record NW_027072034.1, read on the forward strand.
AGATAAAATTTTGTGATGTTGTTTAATTACAGAGTTAAGCTTGGACACTTCATCCATCCTCTGCACTAGAACAGTTTTTGCACAAACCTAATACCATTGTTTTCCATGTACTTTTTCATAACTACATGGAGTTAGAGAAAAATCAGATAATTCTACTATGTCACACCAAAGACTAGTTTCAGATCTTGATTAAAAATGTTACAACTGTCTTGAACACAGTTGATAGCATTCATTTCTCATTAAATGTGTTTTTACTGTTTTTCCAGAGCTGTCTCTTGCAAAGTAAGCATTCTGTTTCTCTTACTAGAGACTTCTAGGTATTACAGAAAGCTATGGTGTTTGTAGTTCCACTCCAGTTATGAAACAGTATTTATTTCCAAATTTCCCTTCTTTCTTCCCTCTCTTTTCCAGTATATGCAGTAATGAGCTGAATGGTCTTTCTCTTGCATGCATGGCATCAATCAGCACTTGCAGAGGATAGTGTATCCTTGCCTCTACTTGATTGAGATCTGCAGATTCACATTTACATAATTAATACACACATCCATATTTAATCTGTGCAGATGAAGACAAAGTCATGACTGCTTAAATACCAAACAGGTTGGCATCCTTCCAGCATTGGCAAAAAGCGATGCTAGCATGCTTTCCTCTGGGTGGAATTGCAACTATTTAGCTGGTGCTATGATGTGTACTGAACCCCCACTTTTCAGGTGGGATAGAGGGATGCAGATTAGTAAGGCTACCTTCAGACAACCCCTGCTTGCTCCCACTGTCTTAATTACTGGAGTAAGCATTTGTTTCACTTTCTTCCTCCTTTCATTTGCATTTCTACTTGGACAGAAGAAAAACTGTTCGATTTTATTGTGTCACTTGGAGCTGGTACCATTAAGGCCTTTTTAGATTTGTATTGGTTTGTGCAGGCATACCACATGATAGAAATTGCAAGGATGAGAGAAGGCATCACTAGGGCATAACTACCACGTGGACCAGGAGAAGCAGTATTCTAGTTATGTTGGAACTTGCATTATACAGTGATATGTTATAAGCAGGTTTGAATACAGAGCTTGGATTCCTCCCTCCTCCTTCTTAACTTTATTTTACAGAGGTGCCTTTATTCAGCTCCCAGATATTCTCTATGAGTCAGTGGGCTCCCAGTTCAGTGGAATACATTAAAGTGAGGGGAGTTCTTGTCTAAGACAAACAGTGATGGTCAGAACAGAACTCTCGTTTGTGAAAATAAAAAGAGGACTTGACCTTCATATACATCTATGGGTCACTTTTATGTGTATACATCTATATATTTTTTCTTTATATAAATATATCCATGTACGTATGTATACCTATGTATACACGTTTATATATTTGTCTAAAGAGGGTATAAGATCTTTTGACAATTTCTAATTAGAAGTTGACAAGTGGCTGCCAGTTGCAGGGTAGTCCAGTGTGACTGGGGAATTCATTCTAGTAATGGAAGACCTCGATGTCCTACCTCCTCCCACATCTCAGTGGGGATTTGTATCAATAGAAGCAGCTACAAATAATCAGTTTGTTAATTTTGTGCCAGATGTGGTCTGCAGAGAAACCTCTTGCTTGCTAGTAACTGTGAACTAAATAGAAAGTAGGCATAGTCAATATATTGTACAACATATATAATAAGAACAATATATAACAATTTACAATATATTTAGAAGGAAACACTTTCAAATGGGCTAAGGGCAAGTTTCTTACACTGAATAAGAATGAACAAGGACTACTTTTAAAATATCTTATATTTATGTACTAGAAAAAGACAGCTAGTGTGTGTGTGTGTATATATATGTATGTGTGTGTGTGTATATATGTATGTGTGTGTGTGTATATATGTATGTGTGTGTGTGTATATATGTATGTGTGTGTGTGTATATATGTATGTGTGTGTGTGTATATATGTGTGTGTGTGTATATATGTGTGTGTGTGTATATATGTATGTGTGTGTGTGTATATATGTATGTGTGTGTGTGTATATATGTATGTGTGTGTGTGTATATATGTATGTGTGTGTGTGTATATATGTATGTGTGTGTGTGTGTGTGTGTATATGTATATATATATATATATATATGAGCATTTTCGTAGTTTATATCCTCCTTAGGTTTTTATGGAGAAATAACCAATTAGTAACATCACAGCTGGAAAATACTATACAAATGCATTCTAACAAACCTAACCCTCTGGGGAAAAAAAAAAGAAAAGGGAGGGTGCATTTCTGCAAAACTTCATCCATCCCTTATCCCTGAAATCTGAAGATAAGTGTTCCTCAGGAAGATATGCAAACTAGGCAAAAAGGATTTCCATATTTTAGCTATAGGGCTAGCATATTTCTTATCTTTCAACTGTTTTCTTACCTGCTGTTTCCAGTCCTGTTTTTAAAAGATGGACATTAAGTTTAGCATAAGATGCTCCTTTTTTTTATTGTTAAGCTTTTCTACTTTTAGGTCTTTAGAAAGCAACAAATTTATCACATACTACAATCACAAGTTAGCATATTTCCAGGAAATAGTGTTTCTCAATAGAATTCTGATGGACCTGCTCTTTAGGGTCTGTTTCTGGGAATTTTTCCAACAAGCTGTCAGACTGGTGAGAGAACTGCTATTGCTCAGAACTTTGTTTCATGAAGATGTTCCACCCAACAGATAAAACTCAACAGCAGAAGACTGATGAGTGGTATTCTCTGACTCTAGGGAAATACCTTACCAAGATTTTGGCTATTCCAAGATGCATAAGACAAAACAAATTCTGTAACAGACATATTTAAAATTAATATTAAAAATAAATAAACAAACCACAACACCTTCTCAGAAATTGTGAGTTCCAGTGCGGAATACTTCAGTAAGAGCAGAGAGATTTACAACAGTGTGGCTTTTAAAAATTCTTCCAGGTAGCTGGTGTGCTACAGATCTATTCTGTCAGGAGGATGAGGCATTGGATGAGAGAGAGTGAGATCTAATATTATTTGAAGAATTTTTCTGTGATTTTCTGTCACCATCACCGCATAAGGGTTAGCTACTGTATCTCCACAAATGTGCTGTCAAGTAGTGAATATGAGGATGATTAACTACCAACTTCAAAAAGTCACTTTCTCTTTTCTAGAGACAGTCTAAATTACTCAATTTTTAACAAAAGGAGGGGTGTGTGGGGGGGAAGATAGGAAGAGGGCCATGCAATAAAGCTACAACAACAATTTCAACACCTCAAGAACCTCTATAGAGCTCATTTGTATCTGCTAATAATTCAATTACAATGCAGAAAAAACATTAAATTCTGAATCGATTGTATTGTTTAAACTTACCATTGCCAGGAACTGAGTCTGCAAAGTGAAATCACCTGAAGTCTTCTTCCAGAAGAAGTTCAACAGAGATCTGTGTTTCCATCAGCTTAGATCAAGAAATTCGGTTGTTCAAAGGTGTGGAGTGTGTCCACCAGAAAGTACATTCTTATCAGGATAATAATTCCCAGGCTGGGACAGGAGCTCTTCTCTATTGTTATGTTAATGAAAATCATAACAAGGAATAAAGTGATCTAAGAGTTTTCCTTTAAGGTAGGCAAGTATAACTCTTTCATTTAAACTCATTTTTATTAACCATTCTCAAAAATTGTAATAGAATTTTTAATGGATGTACAATTATTACTTTCAGGAAACTGGAATCAGTCAGAAACAGCATTATTTTCTCTTGTAAAGGAAACATCTGAACTGGCCTTAGAACTGGCTTTTTCACTCCAGAGAGATTCTTTGGAGGAATCTGGTGTTCTCTGCAGGATAGATGATAATGGGATAAGACAGGATCTCAGTGCTGCTGCTCAGAACAAATGAACCATATTTTGTTCCCCTAGATGGTAAGAAAGAAGAGTCAGGAGGAAGCTGTTCCCTGTTTTCTGGCAGTCTTAAAACCACAAACTTTTCCTACATTACAACACCATTATTTTGCATGTATTTCTCCATACACATTTCATTCACAATAACAAAGAAAACTGTACTCAAAAGTCTGTTTTTAGGTATCTTAATCTGGTTGGGTATGTTGGAATGATTATCTCAGATCAAATTTCTGGCTTTCTACAATCCAGTTCCTTCTGTTTAACCCTCTTCTAAGGTTGATACTTGAATAACATACAGGAAAGTAAAAGGGTTGCTTGCTCATACATTCTCTTCACAATCAACCAGAAGTAAAACTGTTCTGAGGGACCAGGGTAATTAGCTAAGTTCACCCCAGCCCCAGGACAATTAGCAACATGGATTAAAATTTTATTTCCACTTGGCTGGGAGCATAGGCCATAATCTGACAAGCTCAATGGAGCTCTATCTAGACAGCAGCTCAGTAAAAGGGACTGAAGAAGAACACTAAAGAAACACATGAAAAGGTATTAACAGCTCAATGCCTACAAATTGTTTAACTTAGCACTAAGTATCTCATTATCTCAGATACTGAATACAACCCTATGTTGAGGATCTGCCATGCAGTGGGAGAGATTCTGTAGATAAAGTGCTAGTTATAATTTTACTTCATTATTCAGATTGTAAGGTCTTTAGGGCAGAGAACACATCTATCTGCATTCTCAGATGCAGCATGTATATTTAGGTTGCTATCTAACTACCTCAATGTAACGATAATATCAAGTTGTTTTTCTGTTGAGCTTTTTACTTGGTTGAGGACCAGGACATCTGAGTGCACAAGGTCCCAAAACACAGCTCTACCATGACCTCTCCAGGCTGAAGGATGCAGTTTCTTTCATCTGTAACCTCTCCAACACATGGTTTAAAAATGACGTGGCACTGACAAGTGATTTTGCTCTGAAGAATGATATTACAGAGATAGCTCCAGTTCTACCTCAGTGAACATCCTTTCAGATTGCTCAGTGCATAGCCAAGAAGAAAAACAGTTGCAACAGTGTGACTTTCCTGGTAATTTACTTCAATTCTGAAGACTTACTTCATCATCTTCTACTCTAATTATATGATGCCATCACCAATAGAAATCAAAAAATCTAGGAAAAATAAGGCTAGACCTGACCTTTAATTAAGAATTTGTTCGACTGATGCAATGGAAGTGGATGAGGTATTCACACAGGCTAGTGTTAGGAATCTAATTGAAGTGTCTCAATTAAAAGTCATGGATTTCTAGAGGGCTGCAATAGCAGCACTCAATGTATTCACCCTTCTCCCTGGCCAGGATATCTATCCAAGCAGAACTGGTTATTGCTGGTTATACTGGTTAAGCAGAACAAGGATTGGTTTTGTCATGCAACAATAAGTTGCACAACATGCAGCAATTGCAGATTGAACAGTTGGGACACAAACTAAGTGAGATGATTGAGAGGGTGAGTGCAGATAAAAGAAACCCCAATCTGTTTCTGGGCCATACCTGCTTGTTTAATAATACTCTGTTCATTAGTACGTACTTATATGGAGAGGAAGTGACTCTCCCTTGTCTTGGCTACAAACTTTTGCTTCATATATTCACCGTATAGTCACTCCAGGTAAGCACTGTAACATCAATAAATGTATAAAATCATAGCATTTCTTGCACAGGTTAGAAAAGACCTTCAAGATCATCAAATCTAACCACAACCAAAGCATACATTAGAAATCAGTATGAATCACCACGCTTGGCCATTTTCAGTCTATACAATCTGGACATGCAAATGTTCAAGTAATTCACAGAAAAGTAAAAAATCAGGACTTTTAAAAAAAAAACTGTCAATTGATTTATGATCACTATAGAAGACCCTGGACAGCTCAGGGGAAGTGCTTTAATGTTCAATACATAAAAATAAATAAATATTGGAAACCAACATCACAACAAAATGGAAACAATCAAGGAAAGAATAGTTCTGCCAGTGCCTCTTATTGGTAATAAAGTTACTGCAGGAAAAATGAGATTTATGGTTGAGGGCTATTTTTTTGCAAAATAGTATTTACTTTATTACAAAACTTCATTTTTGTTACAATGCTTAGTTATTCATAGGTGAAACAAGGGCTTCACAAAAGTCAGTGAGTGTTTTGACTTCTCTATGCAGTGACTACTCATTTTCAGTGTTGCTTCTTACTGCCACAGATGAAGCACCCTTTGTTTCATATAATGATGAGTCTGGCTTCTTCTGAGAGACTTCCTTCACAGCAAAAGATGGTTAAATATTACCAAACAGATAGATGTAATACTTCCCCTTCACTGATTTGCTTGTTCAGAATATCCAAAGAGCTGAGGAAATGGTCTCTCCAGTAGTTCTCTCCAATCCATCCAGAATGACATCATCAGACTTACCTCTGTGGCATGGTGTGAAAGCATATTGTCTCTTCCAATTTTCTGCTGCATCACAAGGCCAGCTTTATCTGCCTGTTCTCAAATATCAAGCTCTGCTTCAGGTTGCTAAAGCATCTTTCTCTTGAGGGTACCCTTTAACAGGATTAAACAACTATATTAAATCCAAATTGAATTATGGACTCATTGTACTTGCATTTGATTCTATTACAGATTGTATTTGTTTCATTTCATTATTTACTGCCAGAAAATGAACAAGCCCCTTTTAACAGCAGACATCAGACTTATGGAGCTGGGTCACAAGCAGCCTACAGAGAAAGTTAAACAAACTCCAGAGTCTAGAGAGAATAATGTCTATAAAAAGCCACATCCATAAGAAGCCAAGAAATCTTTTTAATATACTTGTGTGTGAATTACAAGTCAAGAATCAAAATTGATGATGGTTTGAATCAGTGCACTGTAAAAAAAAAAAAAATCTAGATAACTTCATAAAGTGAAAGATTTGGATTATATTTTAATTTGGTAAAATCAATATCTGCTTCATATTTCTGGATGGAGAATGCAAAGACTAACAAAACTGACAATATATTTTCTGCAATGTTATTGAGGTGTGAATTATAAAGAAGAATGTAGAAAATGTCTATAACTCATACATAGCATATATATATTCTTTCATCTGTTTTTACTGACTCATTTATTGTAGAAATCAATACAACAAACAAATGTTCAGCTTTCTTCCTGATATCTCCATGAACGTGTGTCTCAAAACCTCAAGAAATGTTGCAATGTTTTTCCAGCAAAAAGCAGTGCTTTAACTTAGTAACAACTTACCAAATAGTTTTAAATAGAACAATAGAACAAACACTGAAAGGAACACTAACATGACCTAATACTGACTAAGTCAAAACCCAATCTCTGTTATTTTACAAGGACGCTTGTCTTAACAACTGAGGTACAGTGAGAGCATTTGTGTGTGTGGATGTGGGATTCTGCTGTGTATTTTCAAGAGAAATGAAAGCAGGAGCCTTTTCCTTTGCTGGTTGCTTTGATGCCCTCTATTCATTGTCTTGAAATTCTCTGCCTTTGCTTCACCTGTGCCATGAACCTGTGACCTAGCAGAACAAATCATGATGAAAATGGTATGACCCTGTCACGCTTTGATTGCAAAAACGGTTGTAAACTGAGCTTCCTAGGCATTAATAATCAATGAGGTTTTAAGACTCAGATTTGCTGAATTTCACTCTTCACGTCAGATTCCTCCCCTATGGCCTTCTTGCACTGAGGGTATGTTGTGTTTCTGCTGGAGAAAACAATAGTTTTAATACTAATGATGAAGGGACAAAGTGTGTATAAGCTATTTCAGCTGGTGCTTGGTACTCTATAATGCTGCAGTAAGATTTAAGAAATCAGCCAGCAGTCAAAAGGAAGAAGGCACTGAAGTGAAAACCTAAATAGTGCTCATTCCAGTAAAGAGCATCTTCATGGCTGACAGAGCAATGGGTGGAGAATTTAGCAGGATGTCTGTCATGAGGCTATGTGTAAGGATGACTTGCTTGGCAGTGTGAATTGATGCCAAAGGAAGGGCCTTATTCCACAAATGTTTGTGTTCATTGATGACAGAGTCAAACAGAAACCATTTAGAAGAATCACTATATGAGTGGTTCACTGTTATCAGGGCTGGGGTGTGTGGAACAATGAAAGGAAAGGCTATGACAGCCTCCAGCAGCTGTTCAACCCCCTAAAAACATAGCCAAGTGCTCAGGTTACTGAGGTAACAGCCTTTTCAGTATATGCTAGGGGACACAGCCATACTACCAGTGAGTCCACAGATTCATCTATAACCATAAGCTTTGGGACTGTCCCATCCATGCTACTCTCCTGTATACTTAGTCCCAGTAGCAAAGTCCCAGGCTTGGGTTACACATTTGAGATCTTTTCTTTCAGTACTGCTCCTAAAAAACTCATTTCTTTATACAAGGAGAAAACTATGACCTTGAACAGAACACTAAAAATTTAAGCAATTCTCATCTTAAAACATTTGTGGGGTAGGTAGTGAGAACAATCTACCAGTCATTAGCATCCTCTCTACCACATCTATGCAGAGTGTCCTCTACTTGTACGTGCTCAACATGTGATTGAAGCAAGAGCTGGTAATAGTCCATCCATACACAGCCATTTAAGTTGACGCTATGGGTTTTTTGCCCTTTTCAATCACTTCTCAAAATTCTGCTCAAGTGAATTACTTGAAGAATGTTAGGAACAACAATATTGTTATGAATCTCTACATTTGTAGACTGCATGTCTTTCTGGAAGGATTCGGCTTCAAAACTTTCTTAGTAGATTTGGGAATCATTCTACCAGGAAAGAGAAACAAGATGTTGACCTATACCTATAGCTCCCATAGCAGAGTGGAGCATTTAAATCTTCAATTATTAACCTGATAGTCATGTCTGAGCAAATCAATAACTAAAGCCTTTGTTTCCACAACTTGCTGCATAATGGTATCTCTTCATGGTTTTACTCATGATACAGCAGCACATCTATTAAATGAACAGTTATTAATGATGTTTCGAGTCATTTCAAACAATAAGCACATGAATAAAAATCAAATTCTTCTTCTAGTTCACAAAGAGTGAATTTCATCCCCAGGCAGGTGCTAGCACAGAAACATCTCCCTCCCCAAAGCTTTCAAAAACCTTCAAAACAGAATTTTAAAGGCAATTCAACACTGCACAGACACTGCACTGGCCTTCTGCTCAGCAGCAAATTTCACTCATTGTGAATTATATGTGAGGGGACTTTGATTTTTCACCTAAGGAAATGACTAAATGAGTAGGAAGTATGATTCATTTCAACTAGGCATCCCACTTGCAATCAGCACTTATTGTCTGTGGCGCTTGTAAAGGACAAAGCAGGGTTATCTTGGTATCTTGGAAAGAGCTACAGACATTTGTAGATAAGTAGACAAAATGTGAAAAGCAGAAGGAAGAAGAGATGGGGGAGGGAGTGCTTTGTGAACTCATTTTTTACCCATTGCAACAGCAAAAGAATTGTTAAAATGTAGGTAGCAAAATGGTATCTGTGTGTATTTCAACAGAACTGCAGATATGATTGAAGCACCCCAAACTTGTTCTGTTCAAGGAGTCCATGTGAACAGTTTTATACACCATAAGTAAAGTTTATTTTGCTGTACTGGAATTTTAGAAGTATTAATATTACATACTATTCTGGGCACTGGTAAAATCGCTTAGAGGTTTGAAATTGAAAAGGTGCTATGAAGGAAAAATCTTAAATACTCAAGAGGTTTGGACTGAGTTATGAGGAAGGATTAGCCAGTGCTGGCCTCTTCAGCCTCCAGAAGAAATTAGGCAAAATGTCAGAGAGGTAAGTGAAATCCTGAGAGGAACATATTGAAGGCAGTAAGCTGTTTAAGATTGCAACTAATTTGAAAACAAGATGCTTTCAACTAAAATTGGGATGGGATGGGTGGGCGCACAGGCAATTCAGACAAAATTACTTCACAGAAAGAGTCTGTAATTCAGCATGGATGGAAAAAGTCAGCTACTGAAGCATGCATGTCGGAAAGTGACAAGAGTAGCAATCTGCTGTGAAAAGGAACAAGATGTAATTTTGGACAAGGTTAAAATTCAGGGTTGCAGACCCCTAATTGGATTTTAGGGTATATGCTGAGATATCAGCTACTTGTGGACTGGTTGATATTCTCTGGATTTGTGAGGACAGACTTTTAACAGGCTGATGTTTTTACCTAGCAGTGAATGTTTTGGAACATTTAAGTCATTCGCAGCATGAGTCAGAACTCAGGAGGTTGGTGGGACTCCTTCCTCAGCTACAACAGGCTTTGGATCAGGCTGCTCAACTGGAAACTAGCAGAGATTTAAGATTCTCCCAGCTCTGTATGTAATCTTGATTTTGATTACCAATAAGCCTTTTAAGTGAATTACAATTGTGGGAGAACAGTGCTTCTTTAAGCCTTTTTTTCCTGTCCATGTGCTCAGTGCCCTTGGAGCTTTCCTTCACTGCTGATTTTCTCAGGAGTCCCTGATGATCTTAACTCATTCTGCTCACGCTTGTTGCTGCTGCTATCATGATTTCTAGGCATTGGCATGGAGTTTAACCTTCAGATCTTAAAGTCATCTCAAAGACCAGATTCCTATAACACCTGAAATCAGTATAAGTAACAAATATCTTCAAAACATTTAGCAGCACGTAATTTTAAACAAATACCTTTCGAGGACCTGGCAGTGCTAGCTATCAGTGCTCTGTTACTGCACATACACTTGCTCCAGTTGTCATGTAGCAGCATACAGCCCATAAGGCAGAAAAACTTAAACTCTGAGCTGTGCATCACAAGCTAATGAAGCAGTTTCATTGACTTATTTACCACAGGGAATTACAGTATACACGTGCACATCCAAGATACTACATGCAAGAAATTGCTGCAGTAAACAAATACCCAAGCCAACATGTCACAAGGTGATACCTTGATTCTATTTTGCAGACTACGCATGCAGTGGAAAATAATGCTGACTGCAGGTGGAATTATTGTGAGCAATGTCCACTCAGTCCTCTTTCTGTAAAGAGTTCTAGGAGTAGAAACAGTGGTGTACTTTAATTATTTTGTTTCTCTGATGTAGCAGCTGCAGGCTTTTCCTTAAGGAATGAATGGACAATAAAAAAAACACACAAGGTACTATTACAATATGCTCAAAAACTGCATGACTTCAAAACTTATCATTCCCAATATGCCTTCCTTTCTCTTTCTATCTCCATTAATACACTGTGCAGTAGGGATGAAGCTGATAGAATGCATAATACAGGCATTTCCACTCCTTGAATGCTTCAGTTTTTTAAAGTAAACTCAGCTCTATATCTAGATATTTGGCTTTCCAAGTCAGAATATCTTCCTATCTAAGGTTAGGCTAAATTGTACTGTAACTTCCTTGATACTTGTTTTTGTCTGGAAAGAAAAATGATGAGGAACTCAATGCCATTGCGAGTAGCATTTACCAGTCTATTGATGAAATGAGAATGCTTCCTATAGTGGTGTTACTTAATAAGAACCCAGATGTAATTGTTATCCAGTGGAAAGTATTATAAAAATGGAAACACAGAAACTTCACATCTTAATTTACATTAAGTAAAAACTTGAAGATGCAGAGAGTTACAGCCTAGCTCAGGAAAATTTAATTAATAGCATTTCTTGTTGAGGACTATTTTTAACCTTGAAACAGTAATATATTTTGAAGTAGAATTTTGGATTTGCTAAAAATAGATAGGCAAGTTGACTGATGTAAAGACATACAAAGATTATTATACACCATTCTGCTATGAAGGAGACAAATGAATCACACTTTAAGAACACATGCCACTCTGGAGTGGTCTCTCCTTATTTTTTCCTGGATCACTTTGCTTTGTCTTGAGACAAGAAAACGTGTGAGGTCCGTGGTCCTGCTTCACCCTCCTGTACCTCAGTCTCCCATGGTAACTCATAACTGCAGTGTGTGAAGTCCTGAAATAGTTGAGTGCATCTCCACCCACCCGATACATACAGCACGACATTTCTGCAGTGATTAATATTCCCTCACAGAAATCAATATAAATGTATTTTATCATAATCTTAAGATCAATATTAAATAACTAAGCCAGGCTTTTGGAGAAATAAAAAGTATCCAACCATAATTTTTCCTAAATCTTAGCTTTGAAATCAATTGGATCCATAGTATACCCCAATATATTTTATGCCCATTTGAACCATTGCTTTTATATTTAACAACACATTTTCTTCTAGGAAAAGGTAATAAATATCTCTGCAGCACTGAAGAAAGCCAACAAGGGACACTGGCTGTTTGGAGTAGATTCCTTCAAAGACTTTCTTTATATTGCTGGAGGAACTAAATTAGCTGGGAAAACTTGAACTAAGAACCAGTTATCCATTATTGTCCTTTGGGCCATAATACCATCTTACATGATTGTTTTACAACATGAAAAGCCAACAGAACGTGTACCCAGAGATAACCCTGTACTGAAAACCAACAGACAGATGGTACTTTGTGACTGAACCTTAAGCAGTTCAATTCAGATAATAACATGTAGGAGTGAAGTAAGGTAAATGACAGAGGCCATGTAAGGCTGATAGGAAATATAAAAAGCATGTCAGACTCTATAGGTAACAGTAGTATTCATCCTTAATGCACCTGACTTTCAGATTCTTTGAACCACACTTTGGAGATCCAAAGAATACATTCCTATATAAATTAAGGGTCCTAAACTTCAAACAAAGACTGGAAAAGTTGTGATAGTGCTTTGCAGTTTTCTTCAAATGCTCTTGAAGATATGTTGCAGACTTATTTTGTAACAGACCAGATATTCTCAGTTCCTGAACATTATAGTGACCTTGAAAGGACCACAACATGGAGAATGAAGTGGGGGGAAAAAAAAATAAAAATCAAACAACAAAAGGGCTTCAGAATACACAGTCCCTGTGTAAGACTGTGAGAGTTTTTTTTTCTTCACACTTCAGGTTGGTTGACACAAATACTCAAATTTCAAGATCATGACCCCTGCCTCTTAGTCTCTTGCCTCTGTACATCAGATCCCTTATGGAGACCATAGCTTTAGTGGCATTTTGCTGTCTTCTCCACTATCTCAGTGCAATGCAAACACATTACATATTCTGTAGTACTGTTTCTAAACTCCAGGACAAAATAACATTAGAGAATTTCTTTGTTATGGACAGACAGGGAACATAGACCCTGGAGATGCCCCAGAAAGCCTAGGACATCTGTTCATCCTCAAGCATCTCCTGCTGCAAGAGCTGGTGGGATCTGTAGTTTCTGAGCTTAACCTGACTGCAAAGGAAAAAGAAATGTGAGCACAGCCCACGGAAGTCAGACATTTAGGGACAATGTATGCACACTGTCATATGCTGGAAACAGACTCAAGTTCCAGTGTTGTACCTGCAAGAAAACCTAGACACAGTAAAAAGAATAAATAGTGAAAATGTGAGGAAGAAAAAGTAGTTCCAAAAGTCCCTTACCCTTTTTTCTTCAGGGCACTGAATTAATTCCAGCATTAGCAGCAGTGATGGAAAGAGATTAGAATTCCTGGACTGGCTCCTTTTCAGTTTTCTTATGCCTCTGTTCCCCTGCACATCCCAGGAAGGAACACATATGACCCAGCAGTAGGATGTTTAGGCTGCTGTTATTTCCTTTACAAGAGAGTGCAAAGCAGAATGTGGTAGAGTCCCCTTTAGCAGAGATACTAAACAACAGAATAAAGTGTTTGAGGCCCTTCAGTACTGATACAGGAATGGAAAAAAAAAAAAAAAAGATGCAAGTGACTTCCTGATCTCTGAACAATTTTGTTAGACCATTTTTGCTCCCAAGTGATTGACACTGGTACTTTGCCTTTCCCCAGCAGAACAAACTTCCTCTGCTGATGAGCTTCCTTCACATAGGCCCCACTTTACATCACTGGGGATGCATAAACATTTCTGGTTTTCTTCTCATCTTGTTGGCATTGTCTGCTTCCAGCCCAGCTCATTACCAACTGCCAAGAGATTATTATATGATTATAGAAATCCTCAAAGCTGTCTGAGAAAACAAAATGAAGACAAAAAGACAAAAAAATGAAGGCAAAATAGAAGGGAATAGAGGCAAAAAATGGACAAAAGATGTTGGACAGACAGACAGTCCCCTTCCTTTCTCCTGCAGCTTGAGCTTTAAAAGTGGAAGACCAATCTGCAAACAAAGAATTTAAGCAGATGCCTGAATCCTCTCCACTTGCCACTCACTTGCCTCTGTGTTTTCACCAGGTATTGTCATCTGTAAAGGGCTAGCATCCTGTTGGCAGCTGTAAAGCTGTGGTCCTTCCCCTAATGCATTGACAGTGGTGATATTTACTCAAGGCTTTCCTTCATTTCTGCATGCACGTTTGTTCTTGGCTCAGAAAAATACTACTTAATGTCCCATTGATGATCTGGTTGTTACTGTAGGATTAGAGGTAATTTAAAAGAAAAACAGATTGCTTCACTTGTGGAGCACTGTAACGCTGTTAGTACTTGGCTTCTAAACTGGTAACAGATATGAATTTCAACCTCATTTATGATTGAGCTATAAATACTATGTTCTCATTTATCAGCTAGCTGGGTCCAACTAGTTCTGGAGGAGACAAGCTGCAGGGAAAAACCCTTACTACTCCCAGATGGACATTAGTTGAGTTATATAAAAATAGCCAAGTTACATTTTTCCTTTTGTCTCATACTCCCACAGCTCTCTTAGATTGGGTTGGTGACGCATTTGTTTCATTCACATTTTTATGTAAATTATGACAGTGTCACTGAGGAGGGATTAGTATCCTGAATACAAAGCCATAGGCTCAACTTCTGTGGCCACTAACAGGAATCAAAATTCAATCACCTAACAGTTTTCCTGAGCAGCCTACCTCTTTAACCTCTCAGCTTTTAACCCAGGGGATACAACTGAGCCTGTGATAAGCACAGTACTGTGATTTCTAGCACTTCAATAACAACAGGTAGGTCTAGGGCAGTGCACATAGTGAATTCTCAGACTTTCAGAACACTTTATTTTTCTTCATTAGTGTGGCTTGTTCAATGGGAACAACTTTGCTTGTTGTCCCAAGCACATGCAGGAGTGCATGGCTGTACCACCACCAAATCAGTGGAAAGCTACCGTTTCTTTATACTGCATCCTTTGCCTTAGCTAGTCTTTATTTCCTTCTGTACATCTCCCATTTGGCCTATTCCACACCTGGAAAGGTTTTACATCTCAACAGTGATGGACTGCAGAAATACACCCAAGATTGCAAAATGTGCTTAGGAACTGCTAGGAGATTTAGTCCAGTCATTGGAATCAAATGGGAGCTATAATACTGTGATATTGGTATCAAATGAGAGCTTTATAATGCTGTGATAACTTAGAAGCTCTTTTTAAAAAACTATCCATAGAATTTACAGGGTTTTAAACCAGCCCCAGGAGATTAGAGATGGGAGCAGAATACAGAGTATAAGTTCACTTAGACCTTTCCACTATGCCTCTGAGGCCCAGAAAAACAAATAAGATGTTACATGACGGATGAAGAGTAGAAAGAGAGAAAAATAATGCAGCCCTACCACAAACATTGAACAGTAATAGGTACTCCATTTTAATGAAAACTAGACAAGATGCACAGAAGGGAAATGCAAATAATTAGGGGCATTGAAATCTCTTCATATGATAAAGGCTGTACTAGAATTGTTCACCTTAGAAAAGGAACCAATGGAGGCAAGTATGATAAAGATATATTAAATCCTATCTTTTATGGCAGTGGTAGCTTAAATTAAGCAAGTAAACTGAAAAGTAGTGATTTCCAGACTGATCAAATAAAATTGTTTTCACATAGAAGATAATTAAACCATGGAATTCTCTGTTGAGATGTGCCAGGAAGGTCAGGCACTCTGCGGGATTAAAGAAGGGCAGAATTTCTGCCTAGAAACAAGGCTCTCCAGACTTAGGATAGCTAGCCATCACACATTTTAAGATACTAACATCTAAAAGTCAAGGAATATATTAGGAATAGTCTTTCAAAAATAGGAATGGGAAGCACTGCTCTATGATTTCTTTTGCCTTTTCCTCAATCATCTTCCAATAAGGAAGAAAGCACGTTTTTTGGGTTGGCTTGGCCACTTGCCTGGAAAGAATGATGCCAATATCCTTCTTAGATCCTTGCCCATTCCATCCAGCCGTGCTGGGGAGCCTGGATACAGCAGGAAACAAGCCTTGAGAGTGCATTTTTAAAAACTTAAACCAGATGGAAGGAGTACAGCCAAAAGCTTCTGTATGTGTGTTGGCGTTTTTCAGGTGTCTGGAATCCCAGAGTAGTTTCTTTTTTAGCCAGGGATATCAGAGAAATTTCTCTTTACAGAATCAATCCTGCCACAGGTCTTTCTTAATTATGCTTTTTGTCTCAGGATGTACATTCACTGAAGGAAAGATAGCGTGACTCAACTCTTCAGATGAAGCCACTATTGTGGGAAAGGCTTTTTTCAATTAATAAATTGAATAAAATAACTTAGGTTGGAAAAGACCTTCAAGATTATCAAGTCCAGCT
Source organism: Cyrtonyx montezumae (assembly GCF_038088225.1). NCBI lineage: Eukaryota > Metazoa > Chordata > Aves > Galliformes > Odontophoridae > Cyrtonyx > Cyrtonyx montezumae. The sequence goes on from NW_027072034.1 coordinate 53,876,724, forward strand.
GTCACCCTCATCTACTGAGCCCCATCACCAAAATGTGAAGCTTCCAAGCCATGATCTTAAAGATTTCTTCACGTGCAATTTTTGGTTATGTTCATGCTTTCAGTTCATATTTAGGCTAGTGACAGTGACTGAGCTTACCCAAAGAGCTTGAAAGTGGCTTGAAGACTGCGTGGGCAGGAAACAAATCAAATGCAGTTAAGCTGTGTCCTTCTTGCAACAAAACTGTGATAGTATCTGTGCTTAGAAACACTTAATTCTGACTTCCTGCCTGCACACCCTGGCAGACTAGTTATTTGTTAATTTTTTAAAAGCAGGCGTGAATTCTCATGCAAACAACCACACAGCTTCTTCAGCACAAGAAGTGCTTAGCAATACATTTAAGCCAATCTGCCCCCTTATTAAGAAGAGTTGTGCAGACATTTTAACAATTTCCCTTGATATCCTCCTCTCATAAGGAGGTTTGCACTTAAAAGAAATTATACTCTGATTCAAGGTCCCTTCAAAATCTTCTTGTAAGGAATACAATGGAGTTTACCTCCAAGCATTAACACCTTTCCTTTTCTAGGTTACTAAGACAGAGCATACAGCTAGATCATATCTAATCTGGAAAAATTTCCTTGAACCAAACGTAAGGCAGATAAGAGGAGCTGCTTCAAGCTAATGATCTTCTTCTATTCAAAATGGTTACTAAGATAGTTACCCATTGGTCTTTCCCGCTTTTAGCGCCATGTTCAACTACACTTGAAAATATAATGTTGGGGTCAACAACCACTGTAAAGCATGATTTCTCAGACAGAGTCAACTTTCACTGTTCAAGAATTCAGGAACACATGGACAGGCTAAGAGAACTGAAATCTACAGGAATCTGTTTTAATTCTCTGAGAAGTCTTTATTTTTAGCTGTAACTAGAGTATCTCAGATCAAATCAGCAGGTACACACTCATTTGTAACTGGCCCAGTGGGAGAGGAGTAAAGTGGGGCTAATACTAGCTGACAGAGGGCAGCCTTCCTGGACATACTAGAGTTAGTGGAAGGAGAAAGGCTACAGTTATGCCCTTGTACAGTACAGATTGAGCGCAGGATCTTTTATTTCCCAACCAACTGAAGAGGAAACATGGGAAGACTGATCCGTTCCCCCAGCTAAAGTTAGCATTTAGGTGTACTCCCTCAAATCCCATTAAATTCCCATTAAAAATCACTTTATTGTGACCAGGAATTCATTATCTCTTCTTTCATAACCTAAAGCTAACGCTTTCTCTACTTAATCAGTCTCCTGAATATGTTTTTTTCAAAATCCATTTTATTCAGTAGTTAAAATACTTCTTGAGATGCCAAGTTACCTAGATTTTTGTTTATTCTTTGAAACCACAAGAAATTTGTATGTTCAATAATAGTGGAAACATGGAAATGTAAAAACTGTAATACCATCTAAAAAGAAAAAGCAAGAAGTTAAAGCCAACAGGCAGTTGTTTAGTTCCACCATTTACACTATTTTTTTTTGCCTACTACAGTTACATTTTAAGGCACATCCAATTTGAACTGGAATTCTTTTCCATTTCAAACAAACAAACAAAAAAAGTTTAAGCAAGTTTAAGCAATAAGTTTTATAATTTAACCTGGTGGCATTTCATGTAATTTAACCTGGTGGCATTTCATGTAACTAGGGCTGACCAGTTATTTCCTTCAAGTGCTAGTTCAGTGGTTCAGGTCATGACTCAGCAGATGCCATGCATATGTATATTACATCTAACTTTGGCTAAGACCAAAATGATGTTTTTGAACATAAAAAGACTGAAAGGCCATTCTTATTATATATTCATACAACTCCTGTTCTATAATCATCAAACTGATTTTCTCTTTTCAAATGTTGAAGGATAATTTGTTCTACTGATAATTACTAGGCTTTTATATACTGTGTACTGCTTTAAAATATGAGAAGCATACAAGTTGCACTATTGTGTATCAGGGAACGTGTAAAGTAGTGTAAAGCAGAGACTAAATGTGATTTTAAAAATCAAAAGTTTATTTATGGCTTATAGCATCTCAAAGTTTGAAAATGCATGCACAAGTGAAAGCTAAGCTGCTCTGCCTTCACAGTAGTAAGGGGCTGGCAATTCTATTTCTTATGTTGAGGTGCATTTCTTCCAAGCTGTGCTTAAAGAAGACAAGATCAGAAAGATGGTGACATGGTTGAAGCTGGTGAAGTATCTCTTTGTAATTATTTGAGTGAGTGGGACTGCAATACAACAATTTATGATTATGTATGGATTCAACCTCCTTCAGCTCTGGCTTTTGAAGACCTGTCATGGTTTTGTGATTTTTGGTATTGGTATTCCACATCATAACATCATGTGGTGCATTTAGAGTTAAAGAGTTAATGCTCTAGATCATCGATAGTTTTGGGTATACCTGTCTCAGAAGAGATGTTTTATGTTCCCCAGAGGACTGTGCAATGCTTTGTATTTTTATGTGTTTCCACTCAGAGGGAAAGATAAAAACTGTCTGCAGTCATGGCACCCTCTTTTTCCTTTCGGATTGACTCAGCAGTGGGTGTTCGCTGCTGTCTCGCCTTCAGCGTCAGCGTAAGGCCTTTGGTTTATCGAACACTCTCTCTTGTTCATTTGATTTATTAGCTTCAATTCCAATTATATTGTATTATATTGTGTTATTTTGTTTTCCAATATCTTATTTAGTAAATTAGCTTTCCTCCTCAGATCATTGCTGCTGGTTTGCTTCTAGGCCCATCTCCTTTTTCCTTTTTTCCTTTCCCCCTTCCCCCTTCCTGGGGTGTGGGTCCGTGGGTCACCTGCAACAATCATCACGGAACTGGGCTGAACCAGCCTGGTAAACAGTTGACAAGACCATATGCTTAAATTTTTATTTGCAATTACCTACCTGCAAGCATCCTTGACTTAATTCTGCCTTTCCCTTTTTGTCCAGCAGACCCCTCTCTTTTAGCCAATGGCCTCTGAAGGAAACACTAATCGGGTTTTGCAGCAGAATTCTGCAGTAGCTTGTTTGTTTACTTTGTAAAAGAGGGAAAATGATGAAAATTATTGGCCAGAGGCATAGTATTTTTATCGCTCTGTTGTATGAGGAAAGGAAAATTATATGAGTGCAGACCTATTGCAGCCTAATGGAACACAGTTCCCACCAAGGGCTTGTGCTGCTTACAAGAGGTGTGTGTGGGAGGCAGAAGGCAAAGCATTGAGGCAGGATTGTGCACCATCTCTGGTGTCATTCTGGTTTTACCCTCTGTGCTCATGCAACATCTGAACAAAGCTTATGGATTTGTGCTGACTGCTGGGGAATAACCCTTCACAACTCTGGGCACTGCTCTTCCCTTGGAAAACAGTTATTCAGAAACTCTGAAGACAAAAACAGCCATGGCATCCCAAGCATCTCCCTGCTTTCATGTAAATATCCAACCTTGGACTCAGAGTGGTAATGATTCATTTTTTAAATATGGGAATAGTGATTACCTTCAAAATGTAGGAAGTGTAATTGAATTTTCTCTGGAGACCTTTCCCTGGTGAAAAACCAGGACTGAAGTTAATAGTCCTAATGGCTCTTAAAACAACTCTTGATCCTTTTGAATTAATTACCAGGGGTGAATCTGCTGAACTACTTGTGAGTCCATAGAAGTTGACAACTACTCTCTAGAAAGCATTAAGGATGAATATCATTTTGGTACAGGGAGACTACGTCAATGGGGACCTAAACTGAGAAAGTGAGCAGTGTCCCCATTGGCCACTGCTTATAGAAATTCAATGCAGAATCCAGCATTTCCAGACAAAAACTAAGGTGGATAATGTCTTGAAATAATGACATATCCATTTGGAGTTCAGGATCTTAGTTTCTCTTAAAATTAAGCCTGTATCCTATAAAAATAAATACATCGCTGCCAACTGCCAGTCTAGGACTTTATATTAGGCTTCTTGTGAGCACTAGTGCAAGGAGTCTACTCTCTTATCCAGCCATTTCATCTGCACAGTCAGGAATGCATTTTTCCTCCACATGCAGTTATTATCAGCTGCATTTTGTCTTGTTGTTTGTATATTTGTCAAAACATGCTACAGTCTGACAGGCTGTCCTACTCTGAGCCTTTCTTTATGCTTCCCTCTATGAGCACTGTCAAAACTGACTCTTCAGGCTGGAAAGCAGAGGTTTGAAATTTTCCCTGAAACTGTTTATCTCTGTATTTTAAGATACTAAATCTCATCTTCGAGGTAGAAATGGAAACAGTCAGGTCCTCTTTCTCAGTCCAGGACCGAAGATAAAAATACTGTCACTAACATCCTAACAGTGGCACTGCATGCCCCTCCCCTTTCTTTCATCTTCTCTTTCCCTTCATCTCCTCTTTCCCTTCTCTTTCTTTCCTTTCCTTCACTGCCAAACCATTAAGAGGTGAAGATGCATCACATCTCCTGTTTGCAATTTAAGCTGACCTACTGTATCTGGATATTGCTACAATGAGTCACAGAAGTCTGATAAGTCTGTGGAAATGAGTTCTACAAGTTAATGATATGTTACATAAAATATTCTTTGAAAAGAATAATCTGCTGGCTTTTTGTCCCTTTTTACTAATCAAGCCCTTTTTTCTTGATCTTCATTACAGAATATGATTTTATATACTCTATTTGATTATCTTTCTTGTTTCCACTCAAAGGAAAACAATTCTGATCTTCTGATTCTGTCCTCATGCATCCTACCTTATTGAAAGCTGTCACTTGTTTGTCCCGCACCTTCTGCTTTTTTCAAGACATCTGATTTACACTATTCTTGATAGAAATGTTGATGCTCTGAGCTGCATTAATGAAGTATCCAAACCCAAGGAGCAGATGATCCCACTCTGTAAATCAATAGCTGCTTGGGGTTGAGATCACAGAATCATAGAATGGTTTGGGTTGGAATGGACTAACCCCCCTGCTGTAGGCAGGGACACCTCCCTCTAGACCAAGTTTCTCAAAGCCCCATCCAGCCTGGCCTTGAGTGCTTCCAGGGAGGGGCATTCACAACCTAATTGGGCAACCTATTCCAGTGTCTCACCACCCTCACAATAAAGAATTTCATCCTAATATCTAAATAGTCTAAATCTACCCTCTTCCAGTTTAAAACCATTTCCTCTCATCCTATTACTACATGCCCTTTTAAAAACTCCCTCCCTAGCTTTCCAGTACATCTTCAGGTACTGGAAGGATGCTATAATATTCCCCTGGATCCTCCTCTTCTTCAGGCTGAAGAGCCCCAGCTCTCTCAGCCTGTCTTCATAGGGAAGGTGCTCCAGTCCCCTGATCATCTTCTTGGTCCTCCTCTGGACCTGCTCCAACAGCTCCTTGTCCTTGCTGTGTTGGCTCCAGAACTGGATGCAATATTCCAGGTGGGGTCTCATGAGAGCAAAGGAGCAGAATTACGGAGACTAAACGATATAAAGAAATGTACCAGGTAGAGCATTGCTAATATTTCAATGTAGGGACAGGGATCTAGGCTCACAAAAATTTTCAATAATAAATTTATGAAGAAAGGTATGGTTCTGTCCCCGGTGAGCTAAAAAATTTAGTGGCAAGGAGTACAGTGCAGAATAGATGATTCCTTACAGTCAAGCTCCCTATAGCTCTGGAACAGATATATTGTCCTCTCTTTGTGATCAGTATTCTGAGAATAGTCAGATAATTTATCAAGAAATCGAAATGGAGATTTTTGGTGTCCTAACCTTTGTTGGTGGCTTAAAGTTGGTGAAAGACCCATAAAGAGCTACTCCGGGCTTGTTGCTTAAATGAACTGCATAATGAGCTCACCGTAGGTCTGATTCAATTCCATGCTGAAAGCAATGAGATTTCTCCCCTGGCTTCAGGGAGCTAAACTGGCTGCCAAAACAGAAATTGATCTTTCTGTTCAATGAGACTGTAGTAAAGAAGCCCCACTTGTTCACTTTGCTTTTACTGTGGGCTCTGCAAGATCACTTTGACAGCTTTGATTGAAAAGAAGCAGTTAAAAATGCTCTGTGAAGAAAAACTGTGATGTGGGGCTAGGTATCACTCTGAATTCATAATAGCTTGTAACTTGTCACTGCATATTTGTGCTCTGTTCAGAAACAGCCTATTTCTGAGGAAAAGATTCACTTCTGTTCAATCGAAAAATGTAAACTCTGCTACAGGGACTGCTTTGTGATTCAGACTATGTCTCCAGAGTATAAAGACTGTATATGTAAGTATCCTCCACTAATTAAAACTGCACTATCACCCCACTAATTCATGCACAGTAGAAGAGCTCTCCTGCCATTTCCCAAGGTAATACAGAACTGGGAACAATGTAGCTGTGAAAGTCTGAGGTATAATAGAGATCTGTTGATGGGGAGTGCAGAAGCCAGGGACCCTGAGAGGACTTCAAATCTACCAGGGACATCAAAAATGCCTCTTGACTACAGAGCCAAAGGAGCTGAGGCACTTTCCTCTCCCAGTATAACCTCATAGCTAAAGAAACAGGGTTGCTAAGTGACATAAGACACTCTAAGACATTTTACTATGAAACCAGTACTGCTGTTGGTTTACACTGATGGTCACCTGAGTTAAACCACCTGATAAATTGCGTTTGCTCAGTGTAAAGCTAGTAAACAAGCAAACCAGGTGGTCTTGAGTACTGAAGGGCTTACTGGACCACAATGGAAGATGGGATGATAGAGATGTACGTTGGAACATTAAGATGTAGCATATATTAGAATAATCTGAAATATTTTGTCCCAGCTCTTTCACTGTTACTCTATTCTGTTCACCATTACCTAAGAAGTCATGAAAACAACCACATGATTTCTCAGGACACATAAAGCCATCCAAAAATCAATGGATATCCCTACTTCCATCGAGTCTGAAGAGAAAATGATGCAAATAGGAATAGTGGAGTATCCGTGGCCTATTACATCTTCTCTGCTGTCTGGGCAACCTGATCTAATGGGTGGCAACCCTGTCCATGGCAGAGGTTTTGGAACTCCATGATCTCTGAGGTCCCTACCAACCCAAGACATTCTGTGATTTTATAGCTTCTTCTTGGAATCTCAACAGCACTGTAGTCCTCAGCTGATCACCACTCTCAGAAAGTGTAAGAACCAAGGACAACCCAGGACATTGAACTTCTTCACATCCATGCCACATGCAGTGATTTTAATGAGTAAGTGATTGCTGATGGTAATGAGCAATTGATTGCCAGTGTGGCAGGACAGCATGTAGTTGTGAGTCTTCTATTCTTCAATAGAACCTCTGGCTGCAGGTATTTACCTTGCAGAAAAAGAATGTGAAAAACAAATGCTGGATGCAAGCACAGAACATTCTGGACTTGCAGGTAAATGCAAGGGAAGTTTTAAGAGCAGCTGACTGCTAACAAGAAATAAAAGCACTTTCCTAATTACCAAATAAGGTGCATCTGGAAAAATCAAGAGTAAGGAAAATGAATGCACTTTGATCATCACAAGTAGAGAAGAGAATTGGCATTTGAGGGCAGTGGAGATTTTGCAATCAGTCAGAAAGGCATTTGTGAAATCTTTCTAGGAAAACACAAAAGCTGGGTGACTCAACCAAGGACTGCTGCCCTTCAGAAGGTGGACCATCAGGGTTGGTTTTCCCTCCCCATCCTCCTGACAGCACAGCCCTTCCTGCTTCATCCCCACTGCGGTTTCTAAGAAAAGGACGTTGAGAGATGGGTGGCTTTTTTAATGCTGACAAATGTTGTCTGCTGCAGATATAATTTGCTGCTTTAAGTATATAAAGTGGCCATTATGACATTTTCTCAAACCATCATTCGTGAACAATGGGCTTTTCTGCAGAAATGTGAGTTTAATAACCTTAAGGCTCTTCTAATTTTCCCTAGCAAGCTGATGAAGAGTATAACTTAAAAATTAACTTTTCCTCTCCTCTTTGATTCCTGTCCCAGCACAGTTACTGCAAGTAGAGGCCTCCAGAGTGAAGACTCAAAATGCAGCTGCTCCCTGCATCTCCCAAGCCTGTAGCTCTGTCCTCAATTTCCACAATTAACTCAAATAAATTATGCATTTCTACATGCTTAACCAGGAAAATTGTGCACAAATGACAGCGTGGAGCCACTCAGAAGGGAAAAAATCTGACCCTGTAGTGGTATGGATGACAGCTATTTTTGCCTTTTGGCTGATACACTGCCACCTGGGATCGTTTAGTAAAAGAGAAACTAATGAAATTACTGGAGTGCCAGACAAAGAAGAAGGAAAAAAAAAATGAAAGAAGGAAAGGAAAATTCCTATTGATATCACTCTGAAGAATGAACCGACCTCACCTGCAAACTTCTTGAAAAATTTCTATGGAGACTCAGCTTCTATTTGGCTCTGATGTGTAATGGTAGAAAGCCTGACTTTATCAGAAGGAGGTAGATGTTTGTTTTACAAAGGCAATGTGATGAACACACTAAGGAAACTGCAGCAGGTGTGGATGTTAATATCATCTTCCCCCTCTGCCCTGAAAAGAGCACATAAACCATGGTTTTCCTTAAATCTGTATTGTTCTGGCTCTGCATTAGTTTTGAGCTCCCAAATTTTGTTGCAGCGCTATCTAAGGTGCAGACAAGCTGGCTGAGATCTTTTCTGGGTAATTGTGCCAGGTGTATGGAAGGAGCAATGATGTCAGTGCTTAAAAATATGCTTAAATTGTTTCTTTTTCATGTGCTGACAATTTGTACTTGTCAGGAAGAGCCCACACAGATTGTGGACTCCTTGTGAATCAGCACTCAATACACAGCCTTTCAGGATGAAGTGATGAGCTGGCTGTAGTTTTAGAGAAGGATATACATTCATCTCTTTGTCAGGTTGGCATGCTCTACACATTCATACATTAATTTGATTCACAAATGTACACCTTCCATTTTCCACTGATCTCCTTTTGCTGGTCACTTTCAAAATCCACGTTTTGCAGTCTAAGCTTTTAATACCCTTCTATTCCTCTGTTCTGTGCTGATTTCTTCTCATCTTAAAGCAATAACTTTAATTTTCTTTGAAAGCATTTAAGGGATCTGCCCTTGCGGTGTTAGCACATGCACCCTTTTTTTGTTTTCCTCTAAGCAAACATTATCCAAAGATGACAGTACTAAAGGGCATTAGAGGAAAATCAAGAATCCAGGTTACAGAGGCAGATGTCCTCAGCTTACTGAGAACAAAGCATGCCAGGCACTGCAAGACAGACCTATTCAGACAGTAAGAGCCAGCGCAATAGCAACTTCATTGCTTAGCATTCACATTCTTTATATATTATCCTCATGTTGGAAAACAAATTTATTCCACCTAGAAACGACTAAGCAAGATATATTTTCACTGATTCAAATGCTGTTTAGCCTCTAGGTAGTCTGGAAACCCTTTGCAAGCTTGTGCGCAGGATCATCGCAACCCAGTATTGGTGAGCCAGAGTTTGTAGTCAATAGACAAACCAACCAGCCAAACACGGAATGCAGGGACCTCTAATCTCACACCTCTCTTTCTGCTGCCTTAGATTAGTTTTTATTTATTTATTTATTTAGTAAGTGAAGAAAGCTTTCTTAACTGTTTGATTTAAAACCAAGATTTTATGAGATCATTACTAACTGGTGAGCTCTCTGACATTCAGTTTTAGCAGAAAGAGAAGCCGCCATAACTCCTATTCTTCAAAATACGCCACAGTGCTGGTAGAGGAACGAAATATGGCATATGACCGTTTCAATCCCAGCTGAAATCCAAGACAGAACCTGGGAAATAACCAACCAGCTATACAGCCAACTGAGAATTGTTTTAAATATGTTCTTCTGAAGTATTCTTTGGAAGCAACTCTGTTTTTGTGCATGGCTTCATATAGGAAGTAGTTCTGCTACTAGTAGCAGAGATCTTGTAATGATCTAGGTACATACTTGAATAAAGCATAGAAGCTAGGTGGATATTTCGCCATTTTTTGAATGTGAGAGACTGAACGTAGTTTAGGGATGCAGAATTTAGTGGTCATATTTTTCCCCCTGTCCCATTCCAAATAGGTCAAATAATTCTTCCCTTTCAGCTACCTCTCTTCCCTATGGTGTCAGTATACTTAAGGATAAATGGAGAAGTGCTCAGGATGAGTCCATAGCATAAGCCATTTCTTTTTTAAATTCCTGAAATAAGGTCAGGAAATTCTGTTTGTGGACTTTCTGCAAGCTGGCAAAGAGGCTAAATTAACTGCATGCATTATTCATTACAAATTATTCACTGGATGCAGCACATACTGATTGTTTAGAAAATTCATTCTTTCTGTCCTAGAAATGTCACTGGCTGTAACTCACTACCTCGTCATTGACAAATTCTGTTGATTGCTGGACTAGTTGCTTTAACTAATCCAGGATTACGGGTCTCAAGAATAATAATAGCTAATTCTCTAGCACTTTGCACATGAGTATCTCAAAACATGATTTTCAAATGCTAATTAATCCCCTGAGCACTTGGGAGGGGAAGTATTCCTGTCCTTATAACAGATTCATAGCTCTTGAACCTTGTCAGGAGGTGGAATGTTATTTTGCTGACTCACACAAGCTACCAGGCCAGGTGGGTCTCATTAACTCCAACCAGCCAGGATTTGAAACTTAGCATTAAAGGGGGAAAAAAAATAAAATTAATAACAGTAATTAAGTAAGGTGAGATGGGGAGTAGAAATCCACCCCACCAAAAAAACACAAATGGTAGTGCTTTTGTCAGCTGTTGTAAGCCAGAGGAAGCATTGGTAGTGTTACTAGGCCTTGGAATCTTGTTCTTAGCATAGCTATTGGGGTAGATAAATGATGGAGAGTTGAAGGGGATTGAACCCTTTCAACTGACTTTACCAACTAATTTGAGTCTTTTGGGCTTTTCTTAGTTTTCAGCATGTTTCTTTACAAGTCGATACTTGCAGTCCTAAAATTGTATGAGGCAAGTCTATTACATGCCCATAGCTGATCTGCATGGACTTGGAGCAGCTGTGTGTGCTGAACCAAGTATGCAGTGCCTACTGGAATTCTGCACCTTTAGTAGTCCGATAGTTTTCTACTCAAAGATGAAGTTCACTCTATCATGTTCAGGGGATGGTGGAGTCACTGTACCTGGAGCTGTTCAGGAAACATGGAGGTATATCACTGAGGGATGTGGTTAGTGGGCACAGTGGGGATGGGTTGGTGGTTGGGCCAGATGACCTTTAGTGGTCTTTTCCAGCCTTAATAATTCTATGATTTTTCTTTGCCTTGGACAACTTCTAGCAGAATGATCGTAGTGGAATGTTAAAAGCTATATACTGGAGTGAGTCTCTTTGGCTCATGTTAATAAGTGGTAAGAGAAGGGAATTTTGTTGTGTATCTGCTGCATCCACCATCCTGCTTTGCTCTCCTTACTATTGGGAAACTGAAGCAGGCAAGGTCAAGGGAACTTATCTACTGAATGCTTGGGAGGTTTGGGAATTTGAATCTCATTTGAAGTCTTTAATGAACAGCATCACATCTTGTGTTTTAGACTTCAGGCGCGTTTGTTGGTCACTTAACAGACCAAGTGGTGTAACAGCTAAGCACTGCTGTATAGCTGAGCACAGTAAACCAAGTGTCCTGTGTGCTGTAGCAGCGAAAGGTCAAGCAAGAGCACCATCTGAACTGTGATCTTTGTCAGTAGGCGTTTCCACAGAAAGGAAAGAGCAGCGGCTTCTAAGGAAGAGTGAAGGAGAATATACAAGCATGTGTTTTCCTTTTAAAAATAAGCAGGACTGGAGTTTATGACCAAATAACTGTTACCAGGGCTGGACTGGTTAATGAGTGCTGAAGGTAGGGGAGTGGAAAGGGGGAGTGAATGTATGACTTGTAAAACCATCATCGTCTAGAAGTGTGCGTTATGGCAGCCAGCATTTCTGCATTAAAAATATAATTGCCATCTGAAGAACTGAATCTAGGTAGCCAGCAAATGGTGACAGAATGAGAGGCAGAGGCCAGTTCATGGCTGGGCACAAATGTTCTGGCACTAGCACACTTTTAAAAAAAGAAGAACAGGAGGGGATGTAAAAGCCAACAGCAAAACAGCAACAGACTCTAAAAGCCATGAGCACTCATGGTTTCAGGGAAAACAACGTTCCGGCTAGCAGAGACATTTAGACAGAAAATGAGAGAAACAGAAGCTTACATATTGCTGCAGGTTACACTGCAGGGCTCTGTGGCACTGATGTGAGTGCTTGATTAAATAAAAGCAGTAGGGGTACGGAGAGCTGCTGCTTAAATTTTAGATAAAATATTCTTGCCATTCCTTGTTGATATCAAAATAAATAAGTAAACCTGTGTCCATATGACCTAATTTTACTATTGCTTGCACTAGCAGAGGAAGGAATTGCTTTCTGGAGGTTAATGGTTTTAGACTGGTATGTAAATCAGAGGAAAATCTGATCTTTAATCTCTAGGAAGCAAAAAGTAGTGATGCTATTTACTGCAGACCTCTCCCACAGAGCAATTTTGTGGGGGCTGACAGGGAGAGACTGCAATTAAGAGGAGCTTTCTGTCATGCCATTCATCTGTACTTGTCCTCCCATTTCAGTGTTTGCAAGTGTGGGGATGGAGGAAGGAGGAAGGAAATGATAGGACTCTGCAAAGAAATGTCCCAGGCCCCATGAGGATATGTTCACATCATCAGTTCCTGACAGTGTTTTCTGGACAAGTTCCTCGAACGCAGAATCATTAATGTTAGAAAAGACCACTAAGATCAGCTAGTCCAATCAGCAGCCCATCACACCATGCCCACTGACCATGTCCCTCAGTGCCACAACCACACAGTTCTTGAACACCTCTAGGACAGCGACTCCACTACCTCCCTGGGCAGTTCATGCCAGCGCCTCATCGTGATGGTCTGTACTGTTTTAGAGTGCATCAGAGTGATGGTCTGGGTGGGGAGCTGGGCAATAGTGAGTTCCTCAGGCTTTGCTGACCATCCTGCACCCATAGCTACATGAGATCACAAATGCACACCTGACAGTGCTCTGCAGCCCAGCAGGTGATAGGAGTATCCCATTGGCATTGCAGGGCTCTTCAAAACCTTAGCAAGGTGGAGGAGTAGCAGTGTACTGGGCAAAGAACAGACTGTCTGGTTCTCCCACAAGTGAGTCCTATGTTGGAGAAGCATGAACAAAGCCAGATTTAGCTTTGCCCAGTGATGCTGGAGAAGGAATGCTCTGGACAGACAGGACCAGCCACTTTGCCTATCCCCAAAGTTCCATATCATAGCCTGGCACTCTGTACTGGTTTCTTTTCCTTCCATGGCCAGGTTCTGGACCTCAGAAACTGTTGCCTCTCATTTCTGCCCCTAAGAGAGACTAAGAGATATGGTTTAGTAATGGGATTCAGAATGATGGGGCTCAGGTTGATGGCTGGATTTGAAAATCTTGAAGGTCTTTAACAACCTAAATGATTCTGATTCTATGATTTCCTGGTGAATATCACAGCAGCTTCTCATTGCTCATAGATGTCCAGGAGATGCAAACCCATCCTTGTACTGACCTGTGACTTTCTGTGGAACCTTTCTGTCACCTGCATGACAGTGAGGTGGGTAGGGAAGGTACAGGTACAATTCAGAGGCCAAATGACCACTTATTGCTTAAGAATGAGGTTTGCAGTCAGAGAGTAATGCAATAATTATAAAAACAGCTGCATGTTCTACATGGAAATAATACATCTGAAAAATCTCTGATGTAATATTATAGATTTCATCAAAATTAGCCTGGAATCAATAGCAGACAGTGAGCTGAAAGTTTTCATGTGAGAAATATTAGGTGCAGGCATCTTTGCCTGCTGTAGGAAGGATAATGTATTTCTGGTGGCTCAAATACTATCTGTGGTTGGCATCCATCCATTCATTCTCTTGGAGAAGATATGTGTGTTCTAGGGAGTTAAAGATCTGGTTGTTTGTGTAACTGGTGAGGGAGAGATAGAGGGCAATGCTAGTAATAAGGAAAAGAATCTGAGCTGTTCCTTTCCTTTGACCAATGACTGGAATACCCAGGTGAGACAGGGCATGGAAGTATGTGCTACTAAAACCTGTGCTGCTGCCTCTGCTCTGGATAGATAAGTGGCTTCAGGGCTACTAGAAGTGGCATTTCCCACATATGCTATAATTCATTCTTCAGGAGAGAAAAAAAACAGCAAAAAACAACAATATATTCTGGCACTGCCTACACAGTAGAGGATTCTATTTACTTTAACGTGTTCCTATTTATTTATTTGCTGTTTATTACGTGTTTTCCTTCTCATTTCATTTCTTAATGAAACTTGATTTCCCTAGTTTACTGGTTCCCTTGAATCAATAACAAAAGCCTTGCAAGACATTTCATTCAAGACTTACTACAAGTAGTAAGTAATACACTTATAAAAATACTTTAATCAGTGCTACCTCTCAGGGATTTCCTAAGTAATTGCTAGAATGCAACTAATTATTTTGCTGTTACTTTACCATTCAGTCATTATTCGTCAGTGTAGTTGTAACTTCTGCTATCTAAATATTAGCTCTCTGATGAGCACTCCCATTAGGCTATGCTTTTTTCCTCAAGAAAATGTAATTTGCTTAATTACTTTCAATCATCTGTTTAACTCCTGTGCTACTATGCTACCAGCTCTGAAAACACTTATTATTTCTACCTTAAAAATCTAAGAGCTGTGAAGGGTATGGCTTCTGCTCTGAGATGTCTGAAAAACTGTTTGAAAAATTATAAAAAGCTGAAATATCAAAAAACTTACATTTCTTGTGGGTTTCATAAAAGTTTGGGGTTGAGGAGTTACTGTATTCTTATTTTTTTTTCCCAAGTGGAAGTTGAATGTTCTGTGCAGTATGCAGTCAACGTTGGCATTTCAGTTTGAAATGAAGCATTCTTATTCTTCACATTTTCACTAGGAAATGCATAATTTGTAATGTTTAAAGCAATTCTACTCAAATGTATGAATTTTCATTCCTTGCAAGGCGTTTCTTTGTTTTCTTTTTCCAGATACACTGTAGAATATACCGATTTCCCCTGCCTTTGCTAATAACCTTAGCTTTTGCTTATTTTTGATAAGGTGGTGTGCTCTTAGATGTTGTCACAATGAGTAGTCTGGGGTAGTTAGTTACTGTTTCTGTTGAAATAAGCGTTCAATAAAAAGAAGATCGCTAAGATCTATAATACCAATAGAAGCTTCCCTTTGTCTTCCAGTATCTATAATGCTAGATGCTGATGTAATAATGACTTGGAGAAGCAGTCATAAAAGGCACTTTTCTCCAAACCAAAAGAGTTCTTAAGAAATACTAGCAAGCATCAGACCTTATTTGGATTGTGTTTATTGTCACATTCTCATGTAATTTAAGAAGTTCTTGGTATGTTGAGCAGTGGTAGGTTACACCAGCATAGCTGATGTCGGTGGTCTGCAAATAAGAGAAAACTGAAGTATTGTTGGAATTCCTCTTGTCCCTGGCCCTTTCTAGTGGTGCTGAAAAATAATTCTAGGTGGCTTAGTTCTCATCCATCTGTGATTTATAGTAAAATGTCCTTCTTTCTTACATTCTCATTTTCTGCTTAATGAAGAGACAAGCATCATGAGAGTAGATTGTAATAAATTTATTATCCAGTTGTATGCATTTAATTAATGTATAGTACTGTATTCTACTTGCAGGCAGAAAACTAATAAAGAGCAGAAACAGATGGACGTTTTTATCTTGCAGAAAATTAAGACATTTAATTCTCTTTGCTGATGATGTAATCCCAGAATTATCTGCTGCCAGAGATTCTAGTGGTAAATTCATCTGCTGATTAAGGTTTAAAGAGCATTCGTATCAAGTTTGCCAACGTAATTGCAAGTGGCCTGTCAAGGAGAGATGGAGCTTCATTCATTCACTGAGTAAACTGTCAACCTTACTGTATGTGAACTGTTGAATCAGGGCCTGAAGCACTGCTGGATCAGCTGAGGTGAGCACTGAGTCAGCCGCAGGAGCACAGGTGAAGGCAATGCACTGTGTGACCGGAAGGGGTGCAGTCTGGCTCCACCTCTCCCAGACCCCATTTAAGGGCTGACCACCACTGGGGAAGGTTCTCTTGTTGGAGGTCCCTCCCCTGTGGAGTTTCAGGTGAGCCTTGGCTGTTAGTGACAGGTGAGCCTTTCCTAATTTACTGGTTGTCTTTATACCATCTGGATAAGCTATACAAAAATATACTGTCCACCTTCATTATTTTGTGTGGGTGCTATTCTTTCAGGGTGTTCACCCTGCACTTAACCTACTATTTTCTTTCCCTTCTCTTAACAGTGTCATTTAAAGCGTTTTCATAGCACATGGAGAAACCTAGGAAGCTAGAGTGCAAGAAGGGCTGTGTGTGCCAAGAGTGTGCAGGCTGTATGTGACCTTAGCAATCACCCACCGAGGTCAACTGGAGGCTGGCAAATCCATTGCATATACAGGAGGCCCCAGGGACTGTTCCTCTGTCTGTTAGTAGCTGGGAGTACTGAGTGCAGTCATACAGCCCATGCCTTCCTTGCTGATAGCAGATAGTCATTTGGCATCATAATGACTACTTTGATCTGATTAATGCAACTCAGCAAGGGTTTCTGTGGCAGAATGCTTTGGAGTGTGTGAGCCTCATGTTAAGTAGCAACAGGTGAGCTTTTTGTGTTAGAGGGATAAAAAAAAATGTAACTTTGGATTGCTAAGCTATCCTGGAATTGAACTCTGGATGACATAGTCCTGAAGAATATCTTTGTGTTTTCTTTGGTTTTGAACTAGCTTTTTCTGTGAGTATACACCACATAAGCTGTGTATTGGAGATGTTAAAATGGCAAGGCTAAGATTCTGCAGTTGTATTAATGTGAAGACAGAAGAAAACCCAAGAGCCTCTGTATCTTCTACAGAGGTTATCTAAAAAAAAGTGTCCCAGAAAGCATATCACGTTTTATGTGCCCTAGCAGCATAATGAGTATGCCACTTTATGAAGAACTGAGCAGGTGATCTGTTTCTCTTCTGAAATAAATATTAAAATAGTACTTGTCCATAATTAGTACTAAGTAGTTGGGACAATGAAAGAAATTTAAAAAGCATTTTATTTTCTCTTGTATCAGAAACACTTCATTCTGATGTGGGTCTTTTTTTTTTAAATCTTAATCCTGTGCTCAAAATTCCATTAGAAATGGGAGGCTAAAGACAGTTGTTTATTTTTAAACAAAATATTTGTCACAGTTTGGTTTACAAAGGTATAGATTTAGATGAAATGTTTTTTTTCCTACGTAAAAGTTCTGATACATTCAAATTTTAGTCAAATGGCTTTGCCATGTGAAGCAGTGTGCAATGTCCAGTTATTCTTTCAGGCTCTATCCCTAATGAGGTTGTTCAGTGGACTATTCAATCATGAGTCTTAAGTACTTTTCCTTCCTTTCATATTGTCTCAAGAAGCATCAAGCATTCGTGATAGGAAAAGTGAGGTTTGAGTAAGAGGAAAGGGAGAAATCAGTGGATGTGGGAATATTGTTAGGCATCCTGCCACCATTAAAGTTCAAAAAATAAAAAATGGCAAACTGTGACATGGTATTCTTTATAATCAGATGATTTAGTGAGATTTAGTGAGTTGCTTTATGACTGAAGCATAGAATAGAGCAATAATCTGTCACTTCCATTGACTTTGGCTACATAGGAAAATTGACACTTGATCTGCTCTACAAATCCAGGCTGGTCAAATTCTTACTTAAACTGTGCTAATTTATGTTGTCAGAAACTCAAATTAATTGGTCCTAGGGATGCCCTGCCATGCTTGCTTCCCTCTCACAATGTCTCTTCTCCTTAGAGCTGAGAGACAGGTATGGGAATGGCAGTGATGTCTTAGCTCTGCTCTGGGAGCCTACAAAGCAAAGGAAGCCTGGGATGACAAATACAATACAGCTCCCTTACTGAGGTGACCCAGATCTATCCTAAATCTTGAAAGGCCTTGACTACAACAAGGAGATTAAGGTTACCTCTTATTTCTTTTTTATTTTTTTAATGGGACCAACAACTCCAACATAATGATGGTTGTTGGATATAACTTCAAACCTCTTGCACTTGCCTCTTGGTTATGCCCTGTGAAGAATGGTTGTCTGAGTTGCACTTCAAAAGGTTTTTGCCATGCTGTTCTTAGCCATCTCCAAGCTTTTCCCATAAACCTTTTTGCAGTTATTGCTGATTTCTCACCTACACAAAAATAAGTTGGCAGCCTTTTTCTCTTTTTTTTTTCTGCCCCACCTTTTTTTTTTTCTAACACCCCTTCCTGCCTATTTTTTCTCCCACTCTTTCCAGGAGAGCTCTGTATTCAGCATAAATTTAAAGCTCTGGTGTCATGCTTTGGTTTCACTACTGCTTGCTCATGAATGAGCTGTGTGATGAGTAATGCATCTTTGCAGGTCTCCTATCACCCAGTGGGACCAAAAGGCTAGGTGTGAGGACTGGCATTGCCATTAGGGCAGACTTGCAGGCACCTGAGCTGAACTCCGATTTATTTGCCACAGTCAGCTTGTGCTATTGGATAAAACTGTATTTTTGGAGGGTTAGAGGTGTAGCACTAATAATTGATTCCTATCTCAGTTTTTCTCTTTTCAAAGTGCCTCCTATAACAGCAGCCTTCTGTCTGTCAAAACACTGTGCTAGTTAGCAGCACTGGGAAGATTTTATCCTGCAGTTTAAATAAGAATGATATTTGATATCAAGGAAAAAAGGGTTTCTTAAACTCCTTGAGTTCTACTCAAACATGTTACTCTGATTGCATGGCCTGAGACAAAGGTGGTGCAATTTATCTGGCAGCCTTTCTTCAGCGTGCATAATACATCTGCCTTTCTGTAGCCAGACTGCAGCTGCACGGAGATGATCACATTTTTCTGTCTGAAAGCTGAAAAGTAAACTGAAAATACTGAGAGAAGAACCTGCAGTATGGAGTGGCTGTACTGCTAAGTCTGGCTTCTTTCCTTATCATTCCTGCTGATCACATGTGCTTAGTAAGTCTTTCTTGTTCTCTACGTGTTTTTTCTTGCTGTTGTCCTACTGTTTCACCTCTGGCATAGACGATTCATCCTGGTACAATAGGTTAACTTGAGCAAAGCAAGAAAAATGTAGGTGAGGCAAGTTCCTGAGGGCATAACCTGGTATATTCTGCTGTGTTTGGAGATAATGTTGGCCACTCACAGGTGTGGTGGTTAAATGCAAACCTCCAATAGCTGCTCCAGCAGCTCCAAAGGCAGGGATGGGTCTTCAGACCTCAGTCGCAATGCTTGTCCATGTGTGCCTTCCTGCCTTATTTACTGGAGCAAAACTGGAGTTCTCCAGGAGCCTTAAATGATCTAGAGAAGATGGATGGTCATCAAGATCCTCCTAGGTATTTTCTGCAAGGTGGTCTGACCTCCTGATGTCTGGTGCAAGAAGCCATCCCACAATCCTGCTTCCTGTAGTACCTACCTGCTTACACACCAATATTTTTTTAATAAGAAATGTTGTTCCTGTCCCTGCTGTTCTTGATGAGTTAGCACTACTGCTGTATTTTGTTCAGTTTATTGTTGGGATCTGTCTATGAGCTGTAACTGCCCTTTCCCATTATGGGTCCCACTTTCCAACACACCTTTCTGGTACTTCAGCACCTGCCCTTGTGACCCATACTTCACATCTTTTCCCTTGTTCACATAGGAGAATGTGCAAATCTCTGGCACAGATTACTTGATTATTTCAAACAGCAAAAAACTCCCCCCCTACAAAACTGCAGAACTCTGCATACAGCAGAGTGTAGGCTGTGTATCCTAGAGCTGTATTTCTGGTTGTCTTGGCCCTTGTATACCAGAACAGATTCTGTAGGAGTGGTGCTAACATCGGGGCTATAAATCACCGTTTGCTGTGGGAATAACAACAAATCATCAGATTCTCTCTCACAAAATCAATGGTTCTTCATGAGGTCATGAAGATTATAGTTTTCATCAGTTTTGAGTTTTTGCTGTGCTAGGTATCGTTTGCTAATGGTCCATCCTGTCCATGGGCTCATCAACATCTGGTAGATGCTGTTTTTAATTGTGGACTTGTAATTTATTGGCACTGAATTTGTGAGGAAAACTTAGTGATTTTTAAAATGGATTAACATTCCCTGATTCTTTACTGTACCCCTTCTTTAAAAAGGGCCTGTGTCATATAGACATGTGAAAATAACAGCTTTCTCAGATGGTTTGCATTTTTGCTTTCCAAAGAAGGATAAGAGATATGCCCTCAGCAGTGCTCTCCTGCTATGTACTGAATAACAGACTGAAATAGGCTTAATATAATTTACTTAGTATTGTGGGAGGATACTTTGCCAAATAGTGGAAACTGGCTTGTGGCAGCTCAAAAGGTCACTGCTCTGTGTAAGTGTGCCCCTTCATGCATTATCTGTAAGCATGGCTTCTGATTTAGTGTAATTGATTTTAAAGCCTGATAGTTTGCCAGATTGATTTGTAACATGAATCACTGCAGGGGCTGAGATTTTTGAGTCAAATGCCAGTGGCAAAATTTTGTCAATCCAGTGTTTGCATTCTATGCCTTACTTATTTTTGTGGTTAACTGATACTTTCTACAGGAACCACTAGAAATTCTTCAAGGTAGCTTTGAAACATAAAGTCGCAAATGGGCATTTTGCCTAGCACCTTGCTTATGAGAAGAGACAATGCAGATAGAAGCCAATTTAATTAGCAACAACCATGGGTCTATTTCTGATCTCATCCAGGCAGATCTTTTGTGTGACTTTATTGATTCACTAGATTTATTCCTGGATTGCATCCTTTTCACTGTGGTCAAAATTATATCAGATGTCCTTGTGATACAAGAGAATATTCTGACAAGGAAAGTGCCTAAAAGCAAACAGTGATTTGAAAAAAGAGAAATCTAACACCAATTTAGAGATTAGAATAGAAGGAAATCGTAGAAGTGCTGTCTGTGTAATAGGGTAATAATAATCAACTCTAGGACAATGCCCATAATTGGCTTGATACTTTCAGAAGTTATCTGATTTATCAAAATCAAGTAAAGCTGTAAATAGGTCTTTAATACTAGAGAAAATAATTTCATTTCTACACAGAGCAACGAATATGAAAAGGGGACATTGTATCTTATCTGCATTCTAATAAACTGTGTTATGTGTAGAATGCAGGCCCCAGAATAATTTAACTGTGGTGAAACATGTGTTTTGGTTTTTTTACATATTTGTCTCTGTGTAGTCAGGCGGCTGGCCAGCAGGACTAAGAGCATATTTTATGCTTCTGCACCTGAATTTTCTCCTCAGAATGAGTTGTTTATTTAACTCCAAAAAGCATTAGGCAGGATGAATCTTTGAGAACCATAATGAAACAATATAAATGAGCAAAAACTTGGGTCCGTTTACTTTAGTCATCTTGTATTAGTGTCCTTATTAATGGTGAAAGCTTCATGAATCTTTTATGTTTGAAACCTAAAAGGTGACAATTTGGGGTCACTTGATTGTGTGAAGGACTGGATGACCAGAAACAAAATTATCTTTGAAGTGTTGTCATTAGCACTGAAAATTTCTCCAGCAATGATCTGTTGTCTGCTGTAATTACTAGGCTTAAATTATCATCAGTGTTTTTTGAAAATGATGATAAAAAATTCTGATTCCTTAGTGTTATAAGCGTACCCTTTGTTTTATCTCATGCCTCAGTAAGGGTGAGGGAAACCTGTGGTTGCAGACATACCATCACTTGCATCCAAAGTCTACCAAAGATTTTTATGGAGACAGCATCAGATTATTGACAGAATTCTATAGCGTGGATAATGAAATGGGAAGAAAACAAACATTTTATAGGAAATATTCTCAGTTTGTGTCTAACTCGATTCCTATAAATCAGGATTTGCATTTTGATGCTCCCATCTAACCACACATCATTTGTTATAAGAAACTTTTGTGATGTTCCAAGCATCCAGGCCCATTTATTTTCACGCAGTTAGCCCAAGATTCTGGGGTTTAAGCACTGATTTAGAAACATCATTTGTATTGAAAACTGTCATGTAACTCTCAAACTAACAAGCCGAGATCTTCTAGGAAAAATAATGTGTACCACATGAAGCCAGGAGATGTACCTCCAGCCAAGAAGACAAGACAGCATAGTTGTCATTTGAGAATGTAAGGGAAACTACTGATGCAGTTTGAAGACTTGTGCTAGTATTTGCCCTCTGAAAGCAACTGAATGTCAGTTCTGTTGCAACAGAAAGATTATATATATGCTTCCCAGTCGGTTACAGCAGCAGAAGCACTTAAAGGATGAAGTGTGCTGAAGTTAATTTTGGCTCTGTCAGAAGACCTTGAGAGTAAGATTAGGGGCCTGTAATAAGTGTGCCCATGTGGCTTCCGCTGCTTTGCCTTTGAGACCATTTATAGTTTACGTAATTAGATATGTACCACGAGTGCACATTCTTGCAAGCTGTTATCTGGCCATAAAATAAGCTGCCTTCTTTTGTTGAGCAGAGGAAGACACAAAATTATTTTCTCACATGTATGGCACGGCCTTTCTGACACTGAGTAAGATTAATTGGAAGATCATCTCTATTTGTTGTTTCCTACAAAAAACGTCAGATATTCATTGCGGTTTCAACTTAATCTCCCAAACCTGACCTACTCTACTGCTTGTCTTCCTATTCCCCACTGAGCTTGCCCTGCCCAGTTCTGCATATCTAAGAAACATCTCAAAACTGAGCATCACATGGAACTGCTTTTAGAAATGAACAAGATTCCAGTTCATTGAGGAGGTTTATCTTGCCACAGACCATAGGAAAGCCACCAACTGGGGCTCAGCCCCAGATAATTTTAACACAAAGCACTGCATCATAACTGTCAGCTATGAATGGCTCAGCAATTTCACCATTCACTGAAGCTGTAGTGACCAATACTCAGCTTTTCTAAAATAATATTTAACTAAGAAAACTTCTGTCACATTGCCAGTGCTGTGAAGAATGTGGTCACAGGGGAATCTTATACCAGTTTCCTCTATTTTTATCAAGCTTCCTTATCTGGTCTTCTTTAGCAACTGTAACTTATTCTGCCATTAAGAGGTGCTCTGTAGCTCAGATCACAGAATCATAGAATGGCCTGAGTTGAAAAGGACCTCAGACATCATCTAGTTTCAACCCTCCTGCTGTGGACAGGGTCGTGAACCACTAGACCAGGCCACATCCAGCCTTCCCTTGAATGCCTCCAGGGATGAGAGCATCTACAACCTCTCTGGGCATCACCACCAACTTCCTCCTAAAATCTAACCTAAATCTCCCGTCTTAGTTTAAAACCACTCTCCCTTGTCCTATCATCATTAACCTGTGTAAACAGACCCGGGTTACACTTTTTAGTTTAATGTTATAGTCCCTGCAGGAAAATGACCATAAAACAGTGATTTTCAATTGTATTTATGTGCTTTCAACTGTTACTTGAAAGACAAACCCCATTTTTCATTAACATTGATTAGGTTTGGTGCAGAAGGGTGACAGCAAGAAATATACTTTAAGCTTTGTTCCACAAACTTAACAGAATAAGACCAATAGAGGCTATTTCAGCATTTCCATATAGGTCCAAATGCAATGTAACTTCCATCATAATTGTCATTTTTCAGTTTTGTCCTACTGTCTCACAGCTGTGTCCTTGCAGATCAGGAATAGCTCCACTCTATGGAATCATAGAATCATAAAGGTTGGAAAGACCATGAAGGTCATCTAGTGCAACCATTAACTGATGTTTGTGACTGCTCTAGACCATGTTCCTCAGTGTCATCTCTCCACATTTTTTGACCACCTCCAGAGATGGTGACTCTACCGCCTCCCTGGGCAGCCTGTGCTACTTCCTCACCAAGTCATCCAGGAGTCAGTCCAGCTCAAATTGCACTCCATGCTCCTAATGTGCGTGTTTTACTTTTACAAATGTACTGGTTTCAACTTGCCTATTTCTGTCTTCTCACCTAATTACAAGAATAAAATCTCCCTAATACTTCAGAAAGAATAGCAACTTCTTCCAGCAGGAAAGGGCAAAAATATTTGGTCTCTGTTTTTGAAGTGCAAGAGTTGACTAAAACTGAGAAATTATAAGGTCCGCATAGATCTTGCATCTGCGTTCTGAAACAGAGACATTTTTGCTGAAGCCAGGCATTGTCTTATATACTTGGGAATAAATAGGCATTTATAAGCCTGTCACAGAGCATGTAAATGTGCCAAAAGAACTCAAAGCTGGCTTGGGATGAAGAAATATTAAGCAAACGAAAACTGTGCAGGCTTGTGAATGGTTTTTTTTTCTTTTTCTGTTTCTTCTTCTTGGTGGTTTGGTTTATTTTCTCTCTTTCATTGGTAATTTTGGGAGGGAAGGACCTCCTTTCAGAGTACAGTCACCAAGACCATGAGAACAGCTGGGAGCACAGGCTGCAGGGCAGTATAGGCAAGACAGTGATGGGTGATGGATGTGACCAGCCAGAGCAACTAGCACCAGCCCCATTTAGGGAGCTACAGTGAGCCTCAGCCATGAGAAAGTGACTGGAGCACTTAGGACAATAGGTGCTGAGCTCTTCTGAACCTGCTAGGCTTACTGTGCTTGAGGAAAGCATTGCAGGCACTCATGGGCTCAAGAGGAGGGAGGCTGATAGCTTGCATGCTCTGCAAGGCATCAGCGGTGGTCCTGGAGATCATATGAGTTTTTCAAGTAAGAATAATCTTTATTTTATTTCCCTTCTTGTGCCCCTCCAGCAAGGATTTTTTTTTGCTTAGGTCTGTAGGTCTAAAAATCTGCTTGTGGAGGAAGGAATATTGTTAGTTTTGTGAACAGACTTTTTTTTTTTTTACTAGAGTTGAATCTGATTTTGATGATGTTTGTGCTTTTAATGAAGCCTGTAAGAAATTGCATGTGGTAATTTTTTTTTTCCCTCCTTGGTTGGTGTTTGGCAGAAGTATTACACTTGTGAAATCTATGATCCCAGCATAACACAAAGGAGCTGTACACCAGCTTGGCCATATTTCCAGCCTAGCAGGCAATAACAATACATTTGTTGCGCTTCATCTATCCTTTGAATTTAAAATGATTGACAGCTTGTAGCTGCCATCTGTCAGTGGAAAATCCAGTTATTACAAGAAAGCAATTTACTCACAAAATTTGAAAGGAGATTCTACCCTACTGCCTTCATTGTTAAGATGCAAAGCATTGACATGACCAAAAAAAAAAAAAAATCACTTCAGGATTTTCTTTTGTATTCCTTGATGGGATCACACATCTGCCCCAGGTGCTTGTGGATAATAGTTGTAAAACCACTACTACAGAGTCTTAGTAGATGGGGATTCAACCAACTGCTGAGGAATAGCATGAACTGAATTTCCTTTTAAAACTAAGAATGAAAGTGACTATAACAGTAAGTGGTTTAATAAATTTTCTCCCCACCTACTTCTAATCAAAATGAAGGCAGATTTTTAACACCTGCAAAATGTACTTCTGTAAATGGTCTTTGTGATGTGGTCACCTAGACTGGGCGCCTCTGGATGGCTATGGTTCTATACCTAGTTGCAATGATGTCCTCTTCAGAGTGCAGAGATGGTCAGTGGCTTTAGGAAGACTTGTTGAAGCGCTGGTGTTATATCGAATGTGGTATTTGAGAAATCCCTAAAATATCTCTGGGAGAGGTTGAGAGGTCAGGAAATAAGCTCTGAAGCTGAGTGACCTGTGTTTATGTGTGCACCAACTCTGAGCTTAAAGAGAAGGAAAGCAGAAGCTGTGTGATGAATGCATGCACCAGCTGCAACCCATGCTCTGTTGCCCAATGATTGTGGGAAGGGTGATAAGAAGTATCCTGGTTTGGAAAAAAAATCAGATAAAAATAAGCATGGTTGATTGCAGTCACCTACCAAGTGTGTGCTGCAGCCCTGCACTGTAAGGGCATGGAAAGTTTGGTTATCCACCATCTGAAAGTCCACCTGCTGATAATCAATGGCTGCCTATGCTTGTATTTGCTTGTCTTATCAGATGCTGCCTTTCAGAGCAAGATTAGACACAGGACTCCAAGTGCCCTGACTCAACTGGCCATTTTATCAAAATTTAATGTGTTGCATGAAGATTTGTCAATTCAGAGAAATTTGTTTTGAAAAGAATGAGAAAAAATTTTGACAAGATGAGGCAATTCCAGTCAACCTTTTTCATATGAAATAATTGATATTTTCTGTTTCATTGTTGTTTTCTACAGTCAATAGAATATGTCCTTATTAGACTAAAAATTTTTCAAGCTACAATATCTCTGAATGGTACATCCAGGATTTCTGTTGAGTGGTTATCTTTTTTTTTTTTCTCTTCTTCCCTATGTCTTTTTAGTCCCGAGTGAAGGCAATTTCAAAATTCCCTGGGAATAAAGAACAAACAACAACAAAAATCAAATCCCTCAGATTTTCTCTCTCCTTTTGCTTCATATTGCAAGCTTGTCACGGACTGGGCAGATGTCTCTTTCACCTACACTGATTTCTACCACTTGGCAGCTCATAGACTCTGGAGACATGTGGGTAAGAAGACTGGTAATATTCTGGGGTCTTTTTTCTGGTAGTAAATGTTCCAGTCTGAAAGAGGAATGGTTTGGTGTATAAACACTTCTCTGTTACCATGATACTTACATGCAGAATCAATGAATGTGCATACAGGTAACCCACTGTTAACACAGAGACAGCTAAAATATCCTGCTAGTTCCATAATCTTTAATTCCAGAAAGAAAATATTACTAACAGTAATGAAAAATGAAGCCAATGTGGAGAAAGAACTGTTAGATTACAAAAACTGCTTATTGCTTTGCAGAAACAGGTCAAGCAGAGAGAACTCCTCCTGACCAGGAGCAGAAACAGTCACATGAGCCTGTAATCATGTCCTCTCTGGGTGCAAATCTCTTTGGTGTCTTTTGTGCATTCTAGAAGCAGGAAAATGACTCAAGGAATATACAGACCAGCTTGATTTGAGAGTATTAAGATTCAATCCAATTTCAGGGCTGTGCATTCTCAGAGGGTGGAAGAAATTGTATCAGCTTTCCACAAAAGCTGTCTCAGGAGCTCCTAGTAATAGCCAAAACCTTTTACTTGGCATGGTGCCACCCTAATTAACAGGAAGAGGCACTGGGAAGAAGCTCTGCAGAAAACAAAACTGAGGCTGAAAACTGGCAGCATGGCAAGGGGAGGCATGGAACTACATCCCAATGCCTTAAAATTCCCTCTTCTCACAAAAAACATATGTGCCTGAACTTGGCATGGTGCAGGAGCGGATTCTCACAAGTGCTGGTCCATTAGTAAATACTGGCAGGTGGTAGTGAGTGCAAGCATCTAGAAAAATGTTTGCTCTGTACTGTTGTAGGCTTGTCCCTGTGTTAGCAGGCAGGCAAATGTAGGCATTTTATCTGCTTGCTTCCCTCTGCAGAGGGAATCAAACCCCATTAGTTTCCTAAGCAATCTAGCAGCATGTCACAGTTGGAGTTACCATGCAACTGCAACCCATTACCAAACGACAAAATATGCAGCAGTGATAGCTCTGGGCTATAAGGGCATACCATTGCACCCTTACTTTTTTCCTATAGCTTGCAGCACTTACGATAGCCACAGTAATGTCAGAGGTGTCTCACCTCTCAGGAAGCAAGCTATTGTAGTGATGTTTCACAGTGGAACTGGTTCCCTGCAAGAAAATATACTCCAGTGAGGCTATGAAATGGTATGCTTTGTAGGTTAAAACAGCTGAACATCTAGACTGAACAGTCTTTTAATTTAAAATTGAACTGCTTTGGTTCTATTTCTTTCTAAGTTGAAAATATTTTAAGCAACCTTTGCAAGAACTGTTTTTCTTGCACTATAAAATGTTAGATTATGACATAATTGTTATTTGTGTTTTCAAGGGGAAAAGCAAGTTTTCTTTCTAAACTGCTGGAAGTTGTCAAGTTCTGTTTGTTTGGTTTTTAATTTTAAGTAGATGTGTTCCTTCCTGGGGGAAAATAATTTGAAAGGAAGAACACTGATCCTTTCCATTCTCACATCCTACACTCAGTCTTCTGTTATTTATCTAGAAGTTTTTGCCATCCTACTGGACAGCAACAATAAGACAGATGCTTAACAAATGATCTCAGTATTTTTGTAGACCCATATTTTAATTCTTGAGTTCATTTTTGTGAACTTTCCCCCAACTGAGAGCATCATTTTCATGTGATCCATGTTGTTCAGGCACAGTTGCACAGTTCCCCTCATGCTGCACTGTCAGAGAAGGGTCAGAATGTTTGGTTATTACTGTGCCTGAAGTTTCTTCTCCAGGCATTTTGGAAAACTTGCATAAATTTACCAACATACCTAAGCTAAAATGTAAGGAACGGCTGCAAAAGTTTTACTGTCCAGTGGAGAAACTGGGACCTTTTGTGTGACCTGAGAAAGTATGCTTTGTGTTTTCAGAAACTTTTTAATGGGATAAGTGAATCATGAAATGAAGATACTAAGGACAAGGAATTAAACTTGGTGTGAAAACAGAACTAAGGAACAAGTACACAGTGAGTGTGGAGGTTACATAAGAGAGAAACAGTGCTTACCATATTCTAAGTAAGATATTACTACTAAAATATAACTGATAGCTTTAGTCACCAGCATAATAAAAATAAAGGCTTTAAAGCAAACGTAATAAGCAAGCTGAACCAGCTGGGCATCTGACACCGAGCATCAAGCAAACAGACTGCTGTGGGGATGGGAAGTGAAAAGGCTTTGGGGTAAAGCAGGAGCAGAGCTATGAGATCAAAAATCTCATACACATGTATGATCTAAAATTGAAAAAAACAACAACAACAACAACAACAAAAAAACAGCAACCTGAATTCCCATCCAACAGTTCTTGGGCAGCTGGGCTGTATTCAGAAGTAGGGATACCGCTGGAGTAATAAAATGCTCCAGGTGCTAGCAGCTGTGCTTACTGCAGTCCTACTCTACTGGGTGTTGCATGCCATAATTTGTTTTCATTTCTGCTAATGAAAATAAATAGAAATGAGAGAACTCCAGGGAGCAAAGAAAGAAATGGCATTTATGGTTCAAAGCTCTGTGGCCTGCTCTCCAGTGTGCTGTTGCAATATGAGGCAGTGTTCATGCCTTGTTAAATAAAAAACAAAGAGCAAATGAAAAAAACAGAGATGTTTTACCATCAATCACAGATTCCATCTACTATTCACCACTTTGCAGATTCCTTGCAGTCTGTGGCCTGAGGCTACATGAACATGCATATCTGAATTTGAAATGCAATAGTTGAAATCTTTCTTTCCATCTTGAATACACTGACAAAAGCATCACAAAATTTCAATTTGAGTTGAAAGGTATGGAAAGTTCTCTAAGAGTTACAGCCTGCTATCTTTAACACAGAGATTGGCTATCAGGCCTGTTTTTCAGTTCCTATATCCCAAGCAGAGAATAAGAGCTTGAGCCAGTGCTTTATTATGGAGCTTCCCGAATAATTGAATAGGAGCAATCCAAAGCGTTCATCCAGCTTCACTCCGCCAGCTCTTCCAATTAAGTCTGAAAAGGGGTCACTGTGAGACCTCCATCTCTGTTCTTGCTGCTAAAATCTTCCAAGAGAAGTGGTAATTAAAAGTCTTTTGGTTAAATCAGCAGGCACCTGCTGCGTAGTTTGCAGACAATAGTCAATCAGCAAGACTTGAAGGAGGCTGGCAAGCATGCATGTAGCACTGCCCCTGTGCAGCAACTTGGATAAAATGGTGAGCACATTACCCTGATGGATGTATCACCAAAGCAGATGCTTACTAATTCAGCCTCGAGACCAGCACGTGCTGCTTAACAGTGGAGCCAGCTGTCATGCTTTCTCGAGATGTGACCTCATTGGATTTTTGAAAGTAAGCTGAAATGAGTTGCATTTATATTTGGCTCAGAAACCTCTTTTGAAAATCTAGAATATTGCAGGAAGTAGTGATGTGGATTCAACAACAAGCATGTTTCTCCTCCCATTTCAGACTGATGAGATGTTGCAGCATGGAGCAAGGAGCAAGGAATCACTGTGGGAGTTGGCTTTCAGAGGTTAGTAGCTCTTTTTTGAGAAAATCCACACAAATCTTGTTCAAGAAAGAGGTGCACTGCAGTACTTTTAACATATAGTTGTCACTGATAGAGTTCTAAACAGAAAGAAAGGGAGAAATTGAATGTGATCTGTAGGACTTGCCTGCTCCATTTCCTTACAAATCCTTGTGAATTTCAACATAATTCATACAGCTAGTGCTCTCCACCTTTGCTCTGTATTCAACCTGTGAAACAAGTTATCTGCCTCAGTGAACTCCCCTGGGTTTTCCCTGCCTGCATCAGTCCACATAGTCATTCTTTTAACACTATGTACTTTGATGTGTGTAAGAAGGTAAAGGTAAGGGGAACTGGCCTCTGTTACTGCTTTATCTACTTGCATCCCTTCCACATTTGCTTTTTTCTGCTCTTCCATCTCCTCCCTCTCTGTTTGCTTTCTTTCTCCCAACAATGCTGACATTAGAGATAAGGTAACTTCAGCTCAGGACAAAGGTCAATTCTTAAAAAGCTTTAAGACTTGCCTTCTGCTTCCAGTTTTACCATGGCTCTTGCAGTGACATAAGTAAGGTTGCACTGGTGCACCTCAGATCACCACCAGCAGCGTGTCCCTTTTCAGTTGCTCAGCTTCCAAGGTTGTAGGTGACTTATATTTCTGGATAAACAATTGTTCTTCATGATTACCTTTAAATCTGTTCAACATAAAGTAAATAGCTGCCCCTCATATTGGGGTGCCTACTAACCCATCAAAATCATGGGATTTCACCCAGTAGGCTCCCCTGGCTTAGATACTTGCCTGGTGGCAACTGAGTGAAGCCCTCCACCTGTGGAGCCTCTGAGATTGTTTTCCAGTGACTGGTTGCCACAAGGGATGGACTGGATGGATGAGTCCATCAACCTGGACACCTCATGATGCTCACTAGAAGATTTGTAAAGAACCCAGAGAATTCTTTTTTTTAAGAACTGGGAGCTGCTAGGGCAGCCTGGGTCATGGTAACAAACTGTGGAAGTCAGAAAAACTTTAAACACAAAGTTCTAGTGGATGTGCACAGCTTCCTCTCTCCCTCATACAACAAGGAACAGAAGCAGAACGTTCTTTCACTCCTTGTGTGAAAAATCCCATATTCCTTTATTTGGGGCAGATACATATTTTCCTTGTTCTCATAATGCGCTGCATCATGCAGCAAATGAAGGCTATGTTCTGTAAGGGACAGTGAGAAACAGAGAAGTTGAATTCTTCCAGCTGTATCGCGTAACTATTTTCTGTGCACATCCAGAAATCCCGATGTAGCCTGCAGCCAACTTACACAAGAAACCACTGTCTTGCTTCTAATACCCGGTGGTAGTTGTGAGCAGGAAAGATGCATAAAAGGAGCTTTAACTGACATAAACTGAGTTGCTGTCAGGCACTGAGGGCTATGTTTTGGGAACTTTGCTCACCCTATGACTCTGGCACTCTAAGGTTGGTTTCCTGCAGAGCAGGATCCAAGGTGCTGATTTTTTTGCAGGGTGGGTTTATCATGTACCTCAGATATGCCAGTTGTGCGTTCAGTGTGTAAGCTGTTAACGTGCACTGTGAATTGCTTTTATAATAATTTGTAACATGTATCTGGCTGA
Source organism: Cyrtonyx montezumae (assembly GCF_038088225.1). Taxonomy (NCBI): domain Eukaryota; kingdom Metazoa; phylum Chordata; class Aves; order Galliformes; family Odontophoridae; genus Cyrtonyx; species Cyrtonyx montezumae. The sequence goes on from NW_027072034.1 coordinate 53,908,372, forward strand.
GGTGCAATCTCAGACTCCTTTGACACATTAGTGGGGAAAAAAGGCACTCAGCGCTCCTTTGGGTGCTTTTCTGTATCCTAGAAGGGGGCAGGAGGTGCTCCAGGAACACAGTAGCAGCTCCCTTCAGGAGAGGCCCATAGAGGAGCAGGCCATCCCCCTGCAGCCTATGGGCACAACACAGAGTAGATCTCCATGTGCAGCCATGGAGGAGACCATGGAGCAGCAGTGGACGAGGCGTGAAGGAGGAACAGCCCATGGAGATCCCCTGTAGGAGCAGTCCAGGTCAGAGCTGCTGCCCATGCTCCTGCAGCTTGCAGGAGGGCTGGTGGAGCTTTAAACTAGAATGATTATTCTCATCTGGAACTAATGCAAATCTCCTTAAATATGCAAACAAAGCAGGAAAAAGAGGGGTTCTTTTAGGACATCTGGCATCTATCAGCCTACTTCCTTGTTCTGTGGAGCTTTTTCTTTGGAGCTTAAGATTAGCATTCAGTTTAATGAATACAGAGAAACAATAAGAGATTTTCATGTTTATTGTTCACCATCAGAGAAAGACTGGCCTGTTTGGGAAGCTAAAACCGTATTCTTGGTAGAAGAAAATAGGTACAGAAAGAGCAGCTAGGCACAAACTTCACAGCAGTGAAATATTTTCTCCAGTTTGGTGATCCATAGAAAGAGTTGCTGCAAGAAAGGGTTCTCACAACACTTGCAAGGTTGAAATGCTTGAAGTGTTGAATACCCAAAATTTACTTGTAACGATACCCAGAAACTCTGTAACAACTTCTTTATACTAGAGAATCTCTTTGAAAGGCCAGGTTTAATGTGACCTATGTAATTGAGGTACAAGGTTTGGCATGACTTTTTGAGAAATTATTCCTTATCAAAATTTAAAACATCTTTAATTTTACATTCCCAGTGAATTATAAAAATTACATATATACTCACATTTACATCCATATAAACGAATGTGCTGCAAAGCTCCTGGAAAAAAACAATATATTCATGGGTGTAATTTTGTTCTGCATTCTGAAATTAAAATTTCAGTAGATGAAACATTTGTTATTCAGAAAATTATGAAACCATTAGTTCAACTTTAGGATTTGAGTCAAATTAATTGGAGATAGTCTCAAAGTAGATACTTCCCTGTTTTTGTATTTCCTTTATGCAAATATTTCACTCTGCAGCTCTTATGACAAGTTGCATTCTGGCAAAATTTTTACAAGCCATTTATTGACTTTTCAAAATGAAGGGGAGGAGACAGATTAATGTGTGTGCGTCACATTTTATAACCAATATAATGTGATGCTATTTCCTTCCAAGACTAAAGCAGCCCCCCATCAAGAGAACCACTTATAATGACAAAGAGGATTGGGGTGTAAAGCAGAAGGATAGGTTTATTCTTTGAAATCTGAAGGACAGAGACCCTAATGAGATTCCATGACATGAATGCTGATTGCTTTTATGCTATAGAAAACTAGTGATTGGAGATCTGACCTCTGGCAGAAAAATACCTGTCTGGGTACAGTTTTAGTCTATTACTATTATTAAAAAAAAAAAAAAAAAAGGAGGAAAATGATGAGGAACTTTCAATCAATTTTTAATCGTGCCCACAAATGTGGGTATCTATCATGTTGATTTGAGGGGAAGAACAAAGATCATCCTATCACATTTGTTCATTGGAGAAAAAATATGCATCGATGTGGTGCTCCATCATTTCTTGCTGAGCCAGACTGCCTTTGATGGGCTGATGGGCTGCCATCTTTCAGATGGGGAGCAATTAATTACAGGCTGGCCAAGCTCCCATAGAGAGCATTGGTAGTCTTCTTGCTAATTTATGTGGAGAATCAGAAACTCTGAGTGTTAAATACTTAGCTAAATATTAAAATGCATTTGAAATGATAATTTTGCTATCTAGTATTCTGTTGAAAGTCTTGCATATGTTTTGTATCCTTTTGATTTTTTTGTCATGTCTTTGATTACTTATCATGATGCAGATAAGTTTAGGCCTTTGCAGTGTAGGTTGTTGTGTTGAAGGCAGGCACCCTGAACTGGTTTGGTAAGCCAAGAAGAGAAAAATGAATTTTTATGGAATGATTCCTCTGACCACTTTTAGACATCTGCATTATGATGAGATGGTTTTCATGTAGGCAGCTGTCATTTCTCTACACTAAAGCCACTGCAAAAGACTAGAAAGAGTAGTTCTGATGACAGCATGCACATTAGTGATGCACTCCCACACTGCCAGATGAATCCTGATGTGTTAAAAAACAAACAAAATGTACCAGACTCTTTACTGTAGCATGCGTGTACCTAGGACAAAAGATTTCTAGGGTCTACAAACAATCCCAATTTAGGACAGCTGCTACCTTCTTGCTTTGCATTCCTACTTTGTTCAGACAGCAGAAAGAGACAAGCACGGAGGGCAAGATATGCCTATAACAACATCCCAGCATCAACATTCATGGGGGCTGGTGCACCAGTCCTTATGTACTCAGTACAAACTCCACTGTGATGTGTTCCATCCTGTACTTCTCTTACATAATCTTCTCTGTTGGTAGCTGCAGACTATGTAAAAAAGGGGTTTTCTTGAGAGTGCCAAAAGAAGTCATCCGTTTTCATACTTTAAAAGAATTCATATAATCATTAAACTTATTTCAAGTGTGTTTCGTTAAAAGATTGGTATTTCTCTTAAGAGCTGAGTACTAAAGTAAATCCATGTGGCTGCAGTCTATTTCTCCCTCAGCTGATACTCCTTCATTCCTCTTTTCTTTCTGCTTTGACTGGCTGTGTATCTTCTTCCTTTAATATTTTAGCCTCATGGGACTTCCAAATGCAAATAATTTCTTCTTCCAGTCAACTGTTGCTGCCACACCAAACCTCTTAGCTTCCCAGAGGTTACAGGGAGCTACTGACACATAATGTTTCAGTGGCATCCAATCTTATGTGACTTAAGGAGAGGATGGTATCTTTATGTAGAAGGACACTTATCTCTCAAGAGTTTCAGACTGTATGGAAAGCTAACATACTCTGTTCAAATACTTACTATTTCTACCTCCTTGGAAATATATTATCTCCCCTAGATGGAAGGAAAACACCATCACCGTGTATTGTGTCAGCTTCTGAGTACAAAGACTGTTAATAACTATGGAATTTTTTCTACGTAGTTCAAATGAAGTTGTGGTTAGGCTTGGGCTTTTTTTTTTTTTTGATAGATCACAATCTAGTGTATTTAAATTTGCTTTACTTTTTTATAACTAAGGTCATAAGTACTTATTTAGAACATGTCAATAAAATCCTGCCAAAACAGAACAACCACATGCCCTCCTTGGGACAAGACAGAGAACGAGGTCTGCAGATGTTAGATGTGTCAGTTAATGAGGTACTGGAGAGCACTCAGATGTAAAGGAAGAACCTGGTCAGAACAGAAGAGAATTTAGTCTGTGGTCAAGGGAGGAATCATGATGCAGCTGCACTCATGCAGTGAGCTATAGTAAGGCTATAATATCAATAATCTGCATGTTAATGAATCAGAAGTCTTCAGATTAAAGCTTTCCCAAGTGAGCAGTGAGACAGCAGACCTTGACAGCTTTATTACTGTTGAATAGAGCCACTTTCTTAATACTCATTGATAGCATTTTTTTCTGTCAATTTAGTGGGGAATGTAAGTCCACCAAATATGTGCTTCTATTACAGAAATAGAAAAATCACGTCTTTTACACATTTCTTTTCTATTATGAGAATTTTTTTTTATTTACAGGAATGCAGAAAGGGTATGTAAAAAAATAAAAAAGCAAATCTTAAAGATAAATACTAAATTCTGCTGTTACTTTTAAATTTCTGTGTTTTCTTTCTGAGGTGACTTCTTGATGTTTTGGAAAAAAAACCTATGTCAAAATATGTGTTTTCTGTTTGAAAAGTTTACATTTTCCATTCTAGTCTCTCTCTGTTTAGAAGTGACTGGAGACTCCTTAGGTTCACAATTTAACTTTCCTGGTTGAAAAAGAATCTATTTATTCCTTACTGTAAATTGCTACTAATGATATATAACGTATATAGATTGCTTAATGGGCAGGTAGATACCTGCCTCATTTATGACACCTGAATCATAGGGACCAGCATGCGGAACTTGCCATTGATATTAAGCACTGTGGTCATCCCTCAGCTAAAGAGCTGCCCAGAGACCTTATATACCCCATCCCTGGAGTTGTTCGAGGTCAGGGTGAATGAGACCCTGAGCAGCCTGATCTAGTGGGTGGCATCCCTACTCATGACACAGGTTTGCATCTGGGTGAGTTTTAAGGTCCCTTCCAATCTAAGCCATTCTATGACTTGAGCTGTCTGAAACCCTAAAGCCAGAAGTGGTGGATACTGTCCTTTTGACCACTGTCTCAGTTTCGGCTAGGATGGATTTTTTCTTCAGAGTGTCTGGTATGATGCTATGTTTTGGTTCTAGGAGAAAAACAATGTTGATAACATATCATTGCTTATAGTTGCTGCTAAGCAGCACTTTACAGAGCCAAGGCCATTTGCAGTAAAAGGTCCAAGGAGCTGGAAGGGAACAGGATCAGGACAGCTGACTTAAGTTGGCCAAACCACAGGACATACTGGGGATGGAGTTTTGAAAGGGGTGGCAGTTCATCTCTCTCTCTCTCTCTCTTGAGCTGCTCACAGAAGTTAGCTGGGCATCAGGCAGGGGTGGTGAGCAATTGCTTGTACATCACTTGTTATATACTTTCACATATACATATAAATTGTCATAACTATAACCCTTTCCTTTATCTTAGTAAGTAGTTTTACCTCAACCCGTGAGTTCTACTTCTTTTTCCCTCAATTCTCTCCCCTATCCCACTAGGAAGAGAAGAGTGAGCAAATGACTCTGTGGTGCTGAGCCACCCATTGGGTTAAGCCATAACAATCAGCTGAGCTCATCCATATGGATGAGTCCTGTATAGTACCATTGGGTACCCATCAGACTCCTTCATGAGACAGAGGTGCTGAGGGAAGGAGAAAGACAGTGCCTGCTCAGGACAACTGTGAGATCCCCAAGAAATGACAGCCAAGTAAGCAGGAAGACACAGGGATTATTTCCACTGGTAGGCCATGTAAAGTTTCTGCATTAGGGACAGCCTGGACTGAATTATATACGCAAACAAGAGGAAAAAATTCTTTACTTTGAGAGTTACAAAATACTGAAACATATAGCCCATAGAGGTGGTAAAGTCTCCTTCTCAGGACACATTCAAAACCCACTGGACAATTTCCTGTGTAACCTACTGTAGAGAAACTACTTTAGGCAGTGTTTGGACTAGCTGATCTCCAGAGGTCTTTCCAATCCTAAAAATTTCGTGATTCCATGGTACCATGAAGTTTCTGATACCTGATTATTTTAATCCAGCTTTAGGATACTGTAGTGTTGACACTCTCCCTGAATGAACTGGTTTGGACACTCAACTCTAAGGCAGGATTCTCCATACTGAAGCATGCATTTACCTGTCATCTGAGAGCAATCTGCTTGAGACTAACCATTTACATCCTTATATCCACATTTCCTCAGCTGACAAACTTCCAAAATTGCTTACTGAAACTCTTCACAATCCTCAGGTACTCCATATGTTAGCAGAATAAAGCCACCCAGGGTAGGGGAAAAGAATCTGACGCATTACAAACTGTCCTCCTTGAGGTCAGATACTATTTTGCTCAGCTATGTAGCTGTGAAAATGTATTACAGATCTAACCTTGACAAGGTTGGCTATGGCCATACGTTAAATATATGGCAGTCTTGTTTCTTAAGCACAGAAACCAGATTGGCACATCTTTCTATTTTTCTTTTTTTTTTTTCTTTCTCTCTGTATTCAAGTAATTGAGAAAGATCACAGTTAATTATTTTTTAAGGCTCATTACAATAGCAATTCAAATTCTTCTCAGACAAGAAAGAAAACTGAAGAATGAAAGCTGAAAATTCTCTTCTTGTCTTACAAAGCTCAAACTCTGCTTCCTGAGCAATCCTCTGTGACCCATGAACTGCAATCTTGTTACAACAATAGAAATTTAGCTCTTTTCTTGTACTGCTACAGAATTTCAAGCCTATATTCGGGATTTTAACTGTATAGCCTCTGGTAAAATTGGAGTCATTATCAAATGGATAATTTAGTCATATCTGGATAACAAATACAGCGCTGTGTCTGCAGTCTTCTACAAACTTTAGCAATCTACAATGCTTAATGGGTTATGCAACAATTTCTATCTTCCCTGCAGAAGTTTATTGAAACTGTAAAAGATCTCCCATATCTAAGCTAGCATTTAAATATACTGAGCCATAATTAAGCAACAAAACCCTGTGCTGTGTGAAACGAGCAAGTTGCAACAGAAAGAGACGAAAACTTCAGCGAGGGCCCAGATTTTCTCATGGAGACAATCTCAGAAATATGAAATATGAGATTAATTCAGATTACATCATTTGTTCTTCTTGTATTAGTCTGCAAGTACACATATAACATAAATTATAACAAAATAAAACTGACATACTTGTTTTTCCTTTATTGGTCTCTCAGAATGACTTGATAAGAGCAAGATATTCAATCAAACATTTATGGTAAAACTCCTGCTTTTACTAGAAAGAACAAGGAACACACTCATCCCATAAAAAATGGATAGAAGCAGATCACAGAAAAATCAGGTGTTCTTTCTAGATCCTATCCAAGGAAGCAGTTGCAGATTCAGATCTTAAAATAGAATATCTAGGCATATAGATTGAGTTTCAGCTCCACAGTCTTTAACTGCTGCAGATAGAGCAGTGGGAAGATCTGTAAGAGAAAGGTAGTGGCAGCTGTCTGCAGCGGATCTCTCTTCAGAGTTGCCTTGGGCTTCTCCATTGGTATCTACTGTCACAAACTGAACAAATCAATGTTTTGCATTGGTTTTGGCTCTACAAAGAGTGTTGGCAGACTTGTGGAGTTCATGCTAGCCACTGGTGCTAGCCATCATAGGCTATGGTGCAACTGAAGGTGATTGCTGAGCACCCATCTGGTACCACTGCAAATTTCATGTCAGCTAAGCCTATGTGAGACAACACTGTCAAGTTTGGAAGCCTATGAGCTAGAGCTTAAATATTATATTTATGTGCAGCTTGGATATGAGGCAAGCTTCCATGGAAGTGCAAGCATGGGTATGTCCTGAAGGAACTGTCTGGCAAGTGTAGATGTGCCCTATCTTTGGTGGCCTAAGCTTCATCTGGGTTATTCTCACCTCCCACCACTTTTCTTATGGAGGCCAAAGGGTGCAATTTTTGTTCCTTAAATCGAAGAAAGATTTTGTACTTGTCTATGACCCCTCTTCATTTCTGATCTGCTACTGCTACATCACCTGCAAAAGCACGCCTCAATGGTTTACTTTTGCATAAAAGTCTCTAAAGGGATATTGTTGCCTCAGTCCAAAATATTATTAATATCTTGATCTTCTCAGCCCTTCTCTCTCTCCACTTCCTCAGGTTTTGGGGCCAGAAGGACCAGGAAAGGGAGCTGAATGTGACTAACATTGTAGATAAAGCCTTCTGAAAATGAAATTCCTATGGTAGATAGTTCTGTTATTCATGCTTTCTTATAATGTTGTCAAATGCATCTAGCAGCAGGGGTAACTGCCTCTTTGTCATGTAGGCTGACAAGGACAAAAAGGTGTAAAATAGATTTTTCTTTTCCTTTTATCTGAGAAAGGTAAATTCCCTTTGCTGAGAGCCCCCCTACCTGAACTGTATTGTTCCTAATTTACGATTTCTAACCAAGTAATATGTTGGCTCTGTAAGAGATCGGTGTTTTGTATGCAAAGTGTTCTGTGTAAATATAACAACAAAGAGACATTCTATGAGCACTTAAATATAATAGTAAAGGCTTTCTACCACACACCACTTGCTAAGTTTTACTCACATTTATCTTCCAGGTTTCAGTTGCTAGTGTCTCCAGCACTGCAAATGTATAGGAACAATTTTCCATGTGTTTCCTCCTCCTCTAAACTTTCACAGTAAGCCTAGATTTTTTCTTCTTCTGCACTATGTAAAACTGCCCATAAGGAAAGTAGAGTTTTGTCTCAGAGATTTTTAGAGTAGTATCAGGCTGCTCTGGCATACTGGGGCAAAAAAGGGCTGTTACTCTTAGAGTTTTCTAAAATGTCATCCTCCCCAGAAGGGCACTATTGTTAACCTGCAAATTTGCGTATGCTACTTAAACAAACCTCCCTTCCCTGGCTTCTTAGTAATCCAAGATTTAAATATTCCTAAAGTAGCTTAAGTCTAGAGTGATCTGAATTACATGGAAATCCCAGGAAACCCTTTCAGAAACAATCTGTCTGGACATCCATCTTTGTGTACTAAATCATTTCCTCGTCTTTTGCTCAGTCCTTCTTCTTAAAGTTCTATTTGCAGAGTGTGTCAACTGCTTGAGAAAGATAGGGCTCCTCTTCTCTGTTTGCAATGGTAATTTCTGCTTAAGCAGCTTCAGATCTCGGGCTGAGAGCTTCGTAACTCTTCCTGGCTCTTTAAATTGTGAGCTAACAAGGACACACAAGTTCCCTGCACCTCCTAGCTTTCACTCTTAAGAGCAGACCTGACATGGCATTGATATGTGAGCCATTATTTATAAAGCCACCACCTCAAGTATAGGGCAATTTTCTTAAACAATGGGGTGTCTGAAACATGTCCTAGGTGGGACAGCTGCTGGAACTGAAAGGCTTTTCAGTTCTGAAAAAGAAACTGAAAGAACCCTTACTCAAACCATGGATGTATAAATGCTGGAAGCAGCTTGCAGATAGACCTTCAAGTTCCCAAGAGTCACATCTCTGTATGATCCAAGAATACACCTAGAATGACAGTACCAATCCTTTTAGAACCTAGTTTATGCCAAAGCATGACAACACTGTTCAGAATTAAGGCATTCCCATCTGTAAGTCCAAGTAGAGATGATGTCCAGAAGAGTGCTGTCTGTATCAGACTTCCTACAAAACACAGTTACTGTGAATGTATTTTCTTCTGTCAAATAGGAAGTAGGAAAAGCGTTGTCATGTCCCAACTCTGCTCTCTACAAGCTGCAGCAGATTAGGCTGATCAAAATAACAAATGAAAGATCCTATTTCAGTTCCTCCTTGTGCCTTAGGTGGCCACAGGTAGATACTGCCCATCACTCAAGTGTGATGCACCAAGTAAAACTGAGAGATGTTTCCTTGTACTCTCTCTCTGAAATCCTGTCAATATGCACAAAAAAAGGCCTTTGAGGTTGCTGGAGTTTCAAATGCTATGCAGGAGTCCTGGTTACTTGGGCATGTTCCTCTGAAGAGGAAAGTCTTTCCCCCACTCCCAAGATTGTATCCAATGGCTTGAATTAATTTGAAGTATGCTTGTTCTGTCATGTTCCTGCTCTGAGGGATGCTCAGAGGGCTGGAGCACTTGCCTCTGAAGAAAGATTGAAGGAGCTAGGCTTGTTCAGCCTGGAGGAGAGGAGACCACAGGAAGACCTCACTATGACCTTCTGGTAATTGAGGAGAGCTTGTAAATAGAAGGGAGATGAACATTTTATGTGGTCTCATAGTGCTAGGACAAAGAGGGAGGCCTTAAAAGAGGGGAGACTTAGGTTAGATGTTGGACAAAAATCCTTTCCCCAGAGGGCGGTGATGCTCTGGCACAGCTGCCCAGAGAAGCTGTGGTGCCCCATCCCTGGAGGTGCTCAAGGCCAGGTTGGATGGGGCTCTGGGCAGCCTGATTTGCTGGGGGCAGCCCTGCCCATGGCAGGGATAGGGTGAGTGTGCTTGGAGGTCTCTTCCAACCCAAACCATTCTGTGATTCTATTGTGATTTTAGATGCAGGAATGTGTATCTGTTGATACAACTGACTGCTGGGTGATACTGTTCTTACACATTAATTACAAGTGAGCCTGAGCCATTATGTCCTGCCTTCAAGGGACTGATTTCACCTACAAGTCCTGAGGCCTCTGCCTTGGGTGGCTACAGCATGGAGCCAGCAACACTAAGGCTGTGGTTTTCAAGTCCCTGAAAAACGGAGAAACCTCTGTTCATAGGCTGGAAGATTGCTAGAGAAATTTTATCTGAGAGCCTGGCCTGACTGTATCTTTTCTTCACCATCCCCTTGCAGCTGGAAACAGAATGATGAGCTACAGAAACCTTTGCAATGCCACACAGTGCTGTTCCTGTGTGACCCTTTCAACCTGCCGCAGGGAGCACACGTGCCATGGCCCTTGGATTCTACTCCAGTTTTCAGGCAGTGAAAATCTACACTCTGTGGCATCTCACTTTTAATCATTTATTTGACTCGACCTTTGTGCAGTCATGTCTGCAGGGAGAGAGAGATGAAATAACCTATAATACACTGGAGATATAGATAGTTGTCACTCAGTTCCCATTTCAGAAAAAGATTTATTGCCTCTTGCTGCTAACAGCTCCATCACCTTGTCCACTGTCCTATTGTATGTTTTATCAAGCTACACTGGCCAAAGTTCTCACTGCAGTTATAATCAGTCAGACCTGGATCAGGATCTTTCTAGCTGCAATGTGTGTGCCATTATGTTGCAGTATCCAGGTTCTTGGTTGTAGTTTTTTTTTTTCCTTTCACCGGAGGCGTTATAATATGAATTTCAAAGAAAAATGCTCAAATTGTTTTATTAGAAACAAAAGTCAGTATGAAATGTCTCCTCTCTGACTCTCTCCACATTGAACTGCAACTATCTGGAACTATACTTTAACTGTTTAGTCATGTTTTCTTTTCTCTTTTTTTTAAGGGGTTGGGGGAAGTAAGGAATTGAGGGGTTGATGTCTTTATTGATCCTGAGCCAGGACTGAGCTAATAAAAGAATGGTTTTCAGGTTTCTTTTTCAGCACAATAGACAGATTTAAAACTGTCATTTTCTAGTAAAAAGCTCAACTTGGAGACTGCCTGCCCACACTGTGATCTGCAGAGTAGTGTAGCACTGCAGCCTCTACTTCCCCTCATTTAAATATTTGACACAAAGCTTTGCTGTTCCAAGGGAGCACATCCCATTCTGCACCACAGAACCCAAGAGGGGACATGTTCAGCATGGAAACTTAAGGCACCTTCATAATAAAAGCTTTGAGACAGGGATGACTCTACCCTTACTTCCTGTTCCCCTGTTCTTCCTATTCACTTCTCTAAGTAGAGATACCATCACTGAAGTACCCCACAAGATGGGCAGGGTTTAAACCTGAACATCTTAGAAGTGTGCATGCAAAGCCGCTCACAGAATCACTTGTATAACTAGTAATAGGACAAGAGGGAATGGCTTCAAGTTGTACCAGGGGAGATTCAGGCTGGACATTAGGAAGTACTACTTTTCTGAAAGTGTTGTCATGTTCTGGAATGGGCTGCCCAGGAGGTGGTGGATTCACTGATCCTGGAGATGTTCAAGGAACATTTAGATGTGTTGAAGGACATGGTTTAGAGAGAACTACTAGTGGTAGGTGCACAGTTGGACTAGATAATCTTGTAGGTCTTTTCCAACCTTGGTGATGTATGTTTCTATGTTTTCTGCCAGCCACCCATTTTTTACCCTACCTCTGATGCTTCCTCTCCCATGTCTTTTTTTTTTCCTCCTACATGCCAGATTTAGGGTGACAAAATGATCAATCTGTGCTGAGAATACATAAGGGGGAACAGAGACTGAAGCTTCTTGCTCCCACCTGCATGTTTATTCTATTATATGATTCTTTCCATTTGTAAATGTCGAATTTCTCAGTTTTGACTGGTTTCTAAACCCTGTTAGCTCTCAACCAGCTTTAGCTTTATTTCAGCCCATTGTGGCAGTAAACAAGGAAATGTAGTGGTTCGTTTCCTTGGAAATGTCATTCTGCTGTTCTCTTTGGGCATTAATATTATGTGTTACAGCTGTTTAAAAAATCAGTGGTGATTACGTACGTTCATCAGCAGAGACTGCTTCATTGGGATGAGAGGTAAAAACTCGTTTTTTATTCCAGGGCTGGGATCTCTCTCCCATGATGCACTGTTTGACTCTGCAAAGACAGCTGCATTTTTTCTCTGATCACATCAGGGCTTTGTCTACCCAGGAGTTCCCTCTGCTCAGAATAACACTGGCCTTCATAACTGAGTTGCACTGGTGGCTCTGTGGGCTTCTGAATAGACATTTGGCCTATTACATCTTCAGTGTGTACATTCACCTTTGGGGAGCTGAGAGAATGAAGCTGATGTGAAAATCTAGGATGTTAGAAACAAATATTCTAAGCAGAGATTTGTTATCCAAAACTGACTACTGATGGGTAGAAACTTATCAAAAGTTCTATCCATGAGAAAGAACAAGGTTACAACTACTAGGGGAAAATAACTTTTTTAGAGAGAGAAATAACTTTTTTTTGGAGAGATCTTTCCAGAGTGGGGATATGTATGGGTGCAGTGGAGATAAAGTATCATTCTTTCTCAAGCCCAGCCGTAGTGTTGAATTTCAACATTCCATTTTGAATTGAGCAAGGAGATTATCAGAGAGCCATGGTGGACTTTTCTACCTTAATACCTTCTTCTATTTTTTATGCCTTCTACCAAAACTTCATTTTCATAAGCCCAGAATTGATGACATCTCCACATTTACAGTCTTGTTATCAGCTCTTAACTGCTTTAAAAGAAAATGATCCAATTCACTATGAGACAAGAGCTTTGACTGGTTTTATAATAAAAAAGATGGTTAAAAGTCATAACGCAAAGGTAGTCTTTCCCCTGTAGGACATACTAATGCAAAACATAATGGCTATGAAGGAGACCAGTTTGTTATCCCACCCTGGTCTTTAATCAGTTCACAGTCATTCATGAATTCATGCTTCCCTTCCAAAAGTCACTTGTTTCTTTTGTTTACAAAAATTTTGAAGGGCCTTTTCTTGTGCCAGCTAACTAACACTGTAGAGGAGCATTAATTCCCTCCTGTTTACATCTGTAAGAAACATTGATTTACTGCGTGCACGAGTACCGTGTTGATGAAACAGATTATAGGCTTCAGAAATCTCAATCTTTAGCATAAGGAGCCTCCTGATGATAATAAAATGATATTTTAGATAACTGTTGATACAAAAATCTTTCTAGCAAAGCTATACAACCAGTACTCCTGCCAGTCAGGGTAGGTGCCCCATCTGTGCAAACACTATCCAATTTGGAGCAATCAAGCAGAACGCTTTCACTGGCTGTCACATTTTCAACATATTTTCTCAGCTCTTCCATCAAACCTCAGCCAGTGGTGGTAGATATTGGCAGACACCAATCAGTTTCTGAATAATATCAGCATTTTTCTTCACTCACTGAACTTAAACACCCAGCTTCAGTGTCTGTTGCACTGCAGTTCTCATCATCTGAGTGAGAAAAATATATACATGCAGCTGCTGAAAAAATAATTTATACAGGCACCTCAGAGACCTTTTTAAGCACTTTTATCATTGCAGAGGCCCAGGCACAGCATCCATGTTGAAGTAATCACTCAGTGGAACAGGTGATTTCAAAGGGATGACCTCTTCTCCAGTACCCCAAAAGGTATTTCAATTAGGAAGGAATCAATTGTAGCACTACTGTCTGTCTGTGATGGGTCCTCCTGTTTCTCATTAGGTTGTTTTCTTAAATAAACAAAAAAACCTCCATTGGCAGCCTGTGCCAGTGTCTCACCACTCTGTCTGAGAAGAAATCTTTCCTAATAACCAACCTAAGTCTCTCCTGGCAGAACTTGAGGCCATTGGCTCTCATTTTAACACTTACCTGGGAAAAGAGGCTGACCCCGCATCTCACTATTATCTCCTTTCAGGTCACTGTGGATGGAGCCTTTGGTTTTGATAAGAGGAAACAGAAAAAGCTGCACATACAGGAAAAGGGGTAGCAACCCTCACCTGACCAGTCCTGCTCTGAACAGAGGAAGAGCCTTTACTAGAGAGCGGTGACCCTTTGTCATTTTACCACCTTGCTATCCCTTCCTCAATTTTAATTCAGCCAATTTTCTTGAATCCTCACAGTTAGAAAGGAGGAAACCTGCTTTATAATGTAGTGGCTGTTCATAATGCTGTGAGGACAGACACAGATCAAATTAGCTGAAGATTGTTGTTATCTGATATCTCTCTGATAATCTCCTTGCTCAATTAGCAACATACTTAGTTGAAAGTGGTTGATGTGCATATTCTTCTCCTAGAGGAAGGCCAAGCCTAGGATGTGTCAAGCCCGGATAAGTAGTTCTGACAAAGAGCTGGCCAATGAAAGTATGGAAATACTGAAGCTAATGAAAATCACCATAGCCATACCTTGCTTAAAAATCCCACATATAAACCTCTTATCTCTGACTGCAGCTTCAGCAAGACATTATTCATAATGACCTCTGCAAACATGGACTTAATGAGAGCAAGTTGAGAGGTTCTGACTGAAGACAGGAGCTGAACAACATGCAGTTTCCTTCATCTATTTATAGAAAGAAAACGTTTGTAAGCACAGATGGGAACACTGGGAGTACCATAAATGTTCAGACTAAATCGTATTAAAACAAATTTTCATATTGTAAGTGACATTTTAAACATGCCTCCTTCTGAAGAATTTCAAGCAATGAATAATGGAGTTGAATCAGATGAAGCAAAAGGCATCTTGTAACTAGAGAGCACTGATTTGCTTCAGATCTGATATTTTTTCTTAAAGCTTCACCAGCAATGGATGTGACCTAGTGAATTAAAGAAACAAAAAGACAGGAAAAGGCAGCAAATAGTTTATGAGCCATCCACTGAACCATGAGTTGTTAGCATAAAACTTTCATTAAACAACTATGAATAATGAATTTGCTTGTGTTTACACTGAACAATTTATTAGACGCAGGTTTCCTTCTCCCTGCTGGCAAAAAAAAACCTTCCCTTTTTACAAGAATGCAAGAGCACTAACCTAGGAGGAGGTCTTGACACATACACTCTCATTCCCTCCAGACAGATATTACCTTGTGGTTAGTGAAGAGAATATGGTTATCTGCCACTCTCTGCTTCCAAGACTGTCTTTATAAAGCTCATGGATTGGATCTAGAAACAGTCCTAAAACTGA
Source organism: Cyrtonyx montezumae (assembly GCF_038088225.1). NCBI lineage: Eukaryota > Metazoa > Chordata > Aves > Galliformes > Odontophoridae > Cyrtonyx > Cyrtonyx montezumae. The sequence continues at coordinate 53,923,436 of NW_027072034.1, forward strand.
ACCCCAAAACTCACTTGCCTGGCCCCATGTTATAAAACCAAGGCCAGAGTATTAGGTTTTCAGTATCTTGCTCTCTTTCAGGCCCTGTAAGTATTTTGTCCTTGCCACTCTATGCTGCAACGTCAGCAGGAGAAACTGAGGTCTGCCTTCTGCAGGTTATTATGCAGCTCAGCTGTAATTACAGGGGTCATTTCTATAGCTCCATATGGATGAGTGTGACCAGAAGCATTAGGTCTTGATGCCTACAAGGAGGATTAAAGGATAGCCACTGTGACTGCCTTTATGGAACTGACTCCCTTTGTTGCTGATAGTGGTGACCTGGTAGGGAGGAGCCTGGGCTAAGGGAAGTGGCTCTGCAGCTTGGATTCTCCTGAGGTAGTGGCAGGATTAAATTTTCTAGGACTGTAGGGAAGGTGGAAATCATCTTTCTTCATGTAGATCAGATTCGTACACAAAGGAGGAAAACATTTTTCCCAACAAATTTTCTTAATGGTAATACCTACCCCCTGCTCATTTGGGAGCCCAACTCCAGAAAAAGACCTTCCAAATCATCTTCCTCCTGGTCCATTCAGAGAGCCTGAGCACCAGAGAGTGATAGTAGGATGCACATCTTTGTGGGTGCTGCTTACAGGAAGTTGCTTTCTATGGGAAGGAGAAAAACAGCGAGCAGATCTGAACTGTGTTTTGGGGGAGTTTTCATTTGTCAGTAGCTGTAGAGCATAGATAGCATAGCTTTGTCCAAAGCACCCTAGGAGAGAAGCAGCCAGCTAACTTATCTGAAAACCGTCATTCTTGAAAATGTCACAGTATCTCTTTGCCAAGCATTTCCTCATTTTGTTTGTTTTTGTGGAACTTAATCCAATTTTCCTTTTATATAAAGGCATCATAAATTATTCAAGTGATAATAGATTGATTATGGATCAGGTTATTGTTATCAGTCCTCCAGTTGCTGAAGCTTTGTTGAAACAGCAAAACTGCATTAGAAGAAACTCTACCCTGCTTATTTCAAGGCAAAATAATCTAAATATGCCTTAGAAAGCCAGATATTATAGGAATCATCTTTGAGTTCGAGTCAGTTTGAGTTCAGATTTACTTGTTATTACCACAGACTGGCATACTGAGACACCTATTGGGCTGCTGTTTCCAAGACTGGAATAATAGTATAGTTAAGAAGCTTCGATGGTAAGATTAAAATAACAAAATACTTCTTTTTAAATTCAGCCACGTTGTTTGTTAAAAGACCCCTAGGACCTTGATAGATATATTAAGAGTGGAAAGTCTGGGTTTCTGTTTAGTCCGGTGGGAGAGTGGGGCTCATTTAGTTGATTGAGTTAGCTTCTTTAATTAGTTAGCTTAATTTCAGTGAGGCCATGTTTCAGAAACACTGAAACACCATGACATAGAAACTTTCTCTGTATTTTACATATTAGATCAGATTATTCCAAAACAGTAAAAATCACTGCAACAGGGTCAAAGTGCACTTTGAATATTTGCTTTCAGTGAAGGAGATTTTCATGAATCAATACATAGAGATGTATTCCTTAGAAATGATCTTTTTCTAGAGCATACAACAACAACAAAAAAAAAAGACCAATGTGTGTGAATTCTAGTCTGAAAGGTTACTGCTGGTGTCAGCACCAAAGAGGGATTCCTTACAAGCCACTTCAAAGATTAAAAGATAAATCTTGACCCAAACTACTTTGTTATGATTGCATATTTGGCTTAACTAGTGCTGAGGTATTTTAATTTTAAACCATCAGCATTTGGTGAGGAGGATAATGTATACACACAGCCTGAAGGTTAGAACTATAAAACCATGGAAGCAGTTATAATATTGAGCCTTTCAATGTAATGGGTTTCCAGGAGCAGAAAGTAGGTCTTTGAGCCATTCATCTTGATTCTTCCTGAAGCAAGGGGCAGAAGCTGGCCCAGAAGTATGGGGTGCATGCATGCTGCACCAAGAGCCACCTGTATGCCCCCAAGGAAAACCAAGTAGAATCATAGAAACATAGAATGGCTTAGGTTAGAAAGTACCTTAAGGATCTTTGAGCTCCAGCCTGCTCCATGTCATGGGCAGGGCTGCCCTCTAGCAGCTCAGGCTGCCCTGGGCCCCATCCAACCTGGCCTTGAGTGCCTCCAGGGTTGGGGCATCACAGCTTCTCTGGGCAGCCTGTGACAATGCCTCATTTCCCTATGTAGGAGGGCAAAATCCAAGCAATCAGGGAATTAGGGATGAAGATAGTACCAGCATTTAATCACAGGCTCACATGAAAGAAAACCAAGCTTAAATCCCATCCAAGCATTCAAGGAAGCATGACCCCTTAGCTCCTAGAGGACTGTAGGACACTTCGCATGAGGCTCCTCTAGTCTCTCCAAGTTATATCTCATTGCAAGAAATAACTAAGCAAGTTCTGAGTCACAGAGAAAAAGCAATAATAATTCTATAATCAGCAGCAAAAACTTTAGCAAGCAAAATGTAGAACTTTGTTAAGGCAGCCTAAGAAAAAATAATGGGTGGTTGTGATGAGCAATTTGCTAAAGGCATGAAACTTAATAACAACAAGAACTTCAAAAGCTTCGGAAGTAGGACACCTACCATGCTCGCTGAGATCCAGAAGTGAATAAGAAATAAAAGCATCACAGGGAAGGCAATGCCATTGTAAGAGAGCTGAATGAGTGCTAGAGGGGATAAAGCCCAGTATAAATGGGTAACTGCAGAACTGGTACCACATCTTCTGGTGCAGGAAAGCATGAAGCAGCAGCAACTGCTGGTGGTGAGAGGCACATTCTTTGCTCCTCTTTGGGAAGGTAGTACTTGTTTGTTTCTGTGTTCTCCACAGAGACCCAAGACACTGCTTTACTTTACATACCCAGGAAGTATCTGTCAGCTAGAAAAAACAGTGATCTGGGCTAGGAAACAAATCACTAAATAACATTAAATAGTTGTAAGTTAGAAAACCTGTAGAAGAGTTAATGTTTTGCGCTATTCTCACAATATGCAAAGTTTACATTCTACATAACAAAATGTAAAATTTTTTGCTTTATTGTTTTAATTGTTTTTATTTTTTAATTTCTTATTTTATTTTTTTATTTTGTTTCACTTTAACCAGGGTTCCAAGAGAGATGCAGAAAAGTAAAGACCATTTTGTATGACTGTTCTACCACACAAACTCATAGAAATTCATGTAAAGAATTTATTTAGTAGACATGAAGGAAAGCATGATTTCTTAAGAAAGGGACAACATGGCTTATACTGTGGCAAGTCATGACTCACAAATCTATGAGTGCTCTGAGAAGGAGTATAGAAATATACATGTGAATAAAGGTGATTCAGTTGATGTAGTGATGAGGGTTTCCAGTAAGGTGGTCTGTTCCCCAAGATTCTTAAAGAAATAAAGTTATCATTTGGAAATACCTCTCATGGAGTAATAATTTATTAAAAGACTGGAAATGAAAAAGAAAAATAATGAAATTTTCACAGGGGAATGTTAACCATGCTAGGGCTTCACCATATTCTCAGCAGCAAGCTTGTAAGGAGGACTAGTGGCAACATTTTGTGGTCATATAGAATTATTTATTGAAGTCATATCTAAAGCTGGTTGTGCATGATTGTAGAAGATCTTGCTATACTAACTATAATTCAGCACTGGTAAGTGTAATGCAATGCATCTAGGAGTAAATATTTCTAGCCATGTGTATGGGAACTGTTGAATCCTGGCCTGAAGCACTGCTGGATCAGCTGAGGTGAGCACAGAGTCAGCCGCAGGAGCACAGGTGAAGGCAATGCACTGTGTGACCGGAAGGGGTGCAGTCTGGCTCCACCTCTCCCAGACCCCATTTCAGGGCTGACCACCACTGGGGAAGGGTCTCCGTTGGAGATCTCTCCCCTATGGAGTTATTGGTGAATCTCAACCATCTGCAAAAGGTGAGCCTTTCTCTATTTACCAGTTGTCTTTTTACCATCCAGATAAGCCAAGTCAAATATACCATCCTCCTTATTATTTTCTATGTATATGTATACCATTGTTTTGGGTTATTCACTCTACGCTGTGTATGCACCACTCTTGGCTCTCAATTAGTTGCTATTAGTTGAGAAGTAAATCTTGGAATTGTACTTGATAGGTCTCTATAAGCTCATTGCTTAACAGTGGTCAAAAGGGCAAACAAGCTTTTAGGAATTATTAAGAAGTGGAACTGAGAACTGAACCAAAAATGCTTTAACCATCTGTATTAATGCCTAATGCCAACATATTATGAAAACTGGACATAGGGGACATAGGACTAGGCCACGGAGCTGAAAGAAGTACCAAAAAATTTGATCACAGAAGAGTCTGTATAGGAAGACAGTCTGAAAAGGCCAACTCCCATTTGGGAAAAAAGGATAATTGAAAGGGTTAGAAAATGGGCTCGAGGAGGAACTATTCTCTATTTCTGGCCACGCAGGAATCAATGGGACTTCAGTTCCAATGCATCAAACAGTGGTTTTAAAGCAAAACAAAGAAAGCGCTTTTTCACATAGCTCATAATTAATGAAGTTCTCATTGCTGAGAGAAGCTGTAGAGGCAAAAATGCAAATAGAATCAGGAAGAGATTAGCTAAATTAGGACAGGTCCATTGGCACTCATTAAACAAGTTAGTCCCTGCATGATCTTAGGTTCAGGTGATCTCTGTGGCATCAACTGCTGGAAGAGGTGCATGGCCAAAGATCTGTCTGTACTTATTAAAAATTTCCCCAGTGTGTTACCTATGGGGTAGTTCAGGAAACAGGATCTGAGTCTAGTTGGATCTGAATCAGACTGATTGTTATATACTTGTATTATTGAACTAAGAGCTTGGTACATTCACTGTAATGATTTGGAAACAACTTCTGTTTCAATGAGGAAACCTAATCCAACAGTGGATATAACCTTTGTGCACAAATACTGTTCCTGAGCATTACTAATATGTTTTCTGTGAGAAATCCAAGCAGGGGAAAGGGGTACTGCTCGTGCTGGACATTATATATTAGGGATGTGACATCTTTCCTATGAAGACAGGCTGTGAGGGCTTGGGCTCTTCAGCCTGGGGAAGAGATTGCTCCAGGGAGACCTTAGTGCGGCCTTCCAGTCTCTAAGGGCTGTAAGAAAGGGGGGACAGACTCTTCAGCAAGGTCTGTTGTGACAGAACAATGGGAAATGGTTTCAAACTAGAAGAGGAGAGATTTAGACTGGATATAAAGAATTAATTTTTTTTACAGTAAGGGTGGTGTGGCACTAGAACAGGTTTTCCAGAGATGTAGTGGATGCCCTGTCCTTGAGACACGCAGGGTCAGGCTGGATGGGGCTGTGAGCAACCTAATGTAGCTGTAGGTGTCCCTGTTCATTGTAGGGGAGTTGGACCAGATGGCCTTTAAAAGCCCCTTCCAACTCAAATGATTCTATGGTTCTATGGTATACAAAACAACAAAATGGTATCACTGTCAGTTAATGGTAAAATGTTTGTGGTATACCAGTACAAATAACATTACTTTTTTTCCTGCAGTCTGAATTTCAATGTGTGTTAAATGAGAAGCAAGGATACAAAAAGAAGTCACTGGATTATATTAGGATTAAGTCAGATACAGACATACCAGCTGCTTTTACATTTTTGTATTTAAAACAAAAGTTTCTGAAAATCTACTTCATCTCAATGAGCATCTATTATCAGTTTGTTTAACATGAAATCATCATTTATACAACATGGCAAACTGTTCTGTGGTGTTTACTTATATTATGCTGATATATTCCAGAAAGAAACAATGTATAATAGCAGGTTTTTCCTGGCAGTTGTTCCTCAGGCGAAATCCTGGTGATGTTACATGGTGGAGGAAATCCCTGAATAGATGAGCTACAAGTAAATCATTGAGAGTGTCAGGAATTATTTGTAGCATTTAGCAATGAAACACGACATTGTCAGCATTGTGTAAGACAGAATCTGATTTCAATAACAGTAATTTAATGTGCAATAATATTACTCTGTGTGTGTGCTTGCATTCAGATGTGCTTTGAGGGGAGGAAAAAAAAGCATGTGCTATAAAGGTTTTACACCTGCCAGGAGCAGCTGCTGCTGCTTCTGGGAAAATCCATACAGAGCTAAGCACATCTGTGTACAGTCAGACAGGTAGAAGAAGGTGTGGGAAGTTGTACATGTTGGTGTAAGAAAGCAGTAAGGAGGGAAGTGGGTGAGGTAGCCCAGGGATGTCTCACTGCCAATCCTGTCCAGAGTGCTGATATTTTATCCAGTTTGTTAAATCTTCCTGATTCTCTGAAAATAGAGTTGTTTCATGATCCTTCTTATGGGTGAGTACCTCCTCCTACCTCCCCTAGTAGTCATTTATAGAGTCCTTTCATAGTCCTGTGCAGCTATGTGAACTTAATGTATAGATTATAATAATGCATACTTAATGTAATAGGAGCACTTGATGACGCATACTCATATGACTTATCACTGCAAATGGAAATTGAAAATGGGAATTGTTATTACTTCACTCATCTAGCAATTTCATTCACAAAATCCAAATGCTTTGGTGAGTAAGTCCATAGCATTATACGTGTTGTTGTAAGGTGGGAAAAATCAAGGGAGAGAACAGTGAAGTCATTTGCTCAAAGTCACCCAGAGTGTGAGCTTTTTAAATCACAGGCCATTCCTGGCAAGACTGCTTCCAATTTACTGTATGCATTATTCAGCAAGAGAGTTACTGTTGTTCTGTATGTGAAAAGTGATATCAAATATACAGCTTCTTTTCTTCAGTGCTGAAATATGAAGATGTGAAGAGTGGTGAATGAAATGTGAGCTTGGTGTGTTTCTCCCAGGTCAGTGTCAGTAATACGACAATTAAAAATGAGACCACATAAACAAACGCTTCCTTTGCAGGTTAACAATGGAGCAATCTGTTATAGAGACAAAAAGTGCAGTATATTGATGCTAAAATTTAACCAACTGCATCTCTACAATAGGTCATTCTGTTTTCCAGACTGTGATCTCTGGGTTCTTGATCCATGGAGTATTTCTAAATGATCCATGAGAGGATATCACAAAGTCTGTCTTGAGTAAAGCTATATAGCTTTACCCATTGAGCACATACTCTGTGCTCAGTCTTATCTCTGAGTCATAGATAGTTTAGGTCAAAGACATTCTGTTTATTTGTCTGTTTCTTAATTTTCTTCCTATGAGATTGTCCCACAGAAACAACAACCAACCTTGGGAACTCCTAGAAGAAAGCCTGTGACAGTGGGTGATATTTACCACTGTCAGTGACCTTTGAAGCACATTGTGTAATGTTTCTTTTAATGGTGATTTTGAAAGAAGTTTGAGTTGGGTGGGAGTTGAACATATAACCACATTTGTTGAATTTGGCAGATAGCTTTGACCCAAAAGGGAGGATGAGGTTTAACCAGGATCCAAAAGCACTGATACTGAGGAATTATCTCTGAAACAGCAGAATATTCTATTGTCAGAAGTTTTTGTCTTCTCCTTTTCAAATGGTTTTCAAATCTTTTATTTATTTATTTTTGTACTTGTTCCCTGTGTTACTCTAGAGACAGAGTATGGTCTTAACCATACCCAGAGGAAGCAAAACATTTTGTTTCAGATTGAATGAAAAGTTTTGAGACATTTCAAAGTGTAACAACTTTCAAACACATCAAACTCTTGAAGAAGGATTATTTATTTTGAGAGATTCCTGCCCCAAACTATTCTGCTGAGCCAGTGTGTTATTTCAGTCACCGTGGTAGAACGTAGGTAGGACTGAAATGTAAGTGAAACCTTGCACCTGCTTTCACGTGTCTCGAGTGTTCTGTTCAGGTTTGACCCAATTAGCTCAAGGTTTACTGCTTTATCAAGACAGCAGAGAGAAGGAAAAAAAAAGACTCCACAGCAGCTTTTCCCATGGCTGTCACTACCAGATATGTGTAAGCATGCTCTGGCATTTTGATTACTTCAACAACCGCCCTAGACAAATGTGTTTGCTGCTTAAATCATCTGACGCATTCCGTAAATGTGAATTGTGAGGACAAACCTTTATAGGCGTAGTATGCATCAATGTTATCAACACAAAAGCTAGCAGTAGGACAGGATTCAGCAGATCATTGCTGGAAAAGAACAATACCTTTCATCCAAGACTTCAGAAACACCACAATTAGCAGGCAAAAACACTGCAATTTACAGTAATTCCAAGCATTTCAGTCTACCAATAATGACTTGTTACTCAGATGGAAACCACAGAACCCTTGCCTTATTAAAAGCAAAACTATAAAGTTCAGCAAACAAAGCTAACAGATCACAACATCAAAAGCCTTTTGAAGATTAATACATTGACTGAATTACCAGAAATTCATTTAGAAGCAAATGACACTGGCATTTATTACATCTGCAGCCATTTTTAATTTATCAGAGTATGTTCTTCATTTGCAACATGCTCTATTTCTTAACTTATGGCTGTAGATCTTTTTCTTTTTACAGGATGCACTTTTTGGGGTCATGGTCTAGATGCCTTCAGAGGAAATCTTCTGAATCTCAAATAAGTCATTTGAAAAATATCCTTCGAGAGAGTTATGTTTGCTGAGGCATGGATAGGAAAAGCTAGTGAGAACTGTTGCAGCTGTGTTATATAAAAGGAAGAGACAATTTAGTGGAAAATTTCATACTTTGCAGAAATTTGATTGCCTATTTTCTCTATGTAGATATCATATTAGAGCTGCTACAGCTGCTGCACTGAAGGTATATTTTCACTGATGATGATCAGGATGGGAGTGCCAGAGCAGTATGTGAAATTTACCATTTTATTCTGTTGCAGGATTATAGCAAACATTTACAAATCTCTCAGCTGTTATTTTCCTTTTATTAGATATGAGTGATAATTTGCTCCTTATGGTTGTTCTTTTTTGTCTAAAGGACTCAAAGTAAGGTGCCAGGGCCTTACCAGGCAAGGTATAACAGTGTAGAAATAGTTGTGTGTTTGCTTCACCTGCTGCCTTTACTGAATGCAGGATAAACTGATTCTCTTAGCACCATAAGCATAGACTACCCTACATCATTCTCCCCTTCACGTCTCCCTTTTCCATTTATTTATTTATTATATTAAATCCTTTTAAAATTACTTTGCAATGTTAAGACCTGGCTCCTCATAGATCTCTTTGTTTGTAATTAGTGTTGGAGGTGAACATGTCATAAATTCTACATAGCTTCACAGCTATGATAGTTGTATTTCTTCACTGAGGCCAAAATAATCCCAGAACTGCTGTCAAATGTTTTATGTTCTGCAATTTGGAGTTTATTAGTGTTAACAGGGTAATGTTATATACTATTTGTGGTGTGCAAGGTGCTGCAGGCTAAACATTCTTATGCCACAGTCATTCAGTAGCCAAAATAACTTTAAAGCTTATCTACACATGCTTCATGGAATTTTGTTTGATTTTTCACAAGAACAAAACAAGAGATTTATAGGGAAACCTTAAAACATCCTCTTTTACTATTTGAATGGTTCTTCAAATCGAATCTATAAATACAAACCTCACAAATTTTAAACTGTTCTTAAATATCTGCATAGTGAGCTCTGTTGTCCCCAAAGCCATTGGCTGAACAGTACAACAGCTGAAAGCAGCTGCTTTTTGTCTGTCTGCTTTTTCTCTGGACACTCAGGACGCTGGATTGATACATCCCCTGATGGTGACTCCTTTTAGAGGCACACCTTAGAATGCATCTACTGACATCGCATCTCCTGATTTTTGTAAAGACCTGACATCTCTTTTTTTTTTCTCATCTGCTTCCATCTTTTCACTCACAGTCCTAGCAACCTCAGTATAAGTAGTTGTGCAGGCTACCTCAGCCTGATCTAGGAATATATCACACTCTTCAGTTCTGAAGCCAGACAAGCAGTGGGTTGAAATACCATCTCCATTAACATAAATCAGCAGCAACCATTGGCTTCAGTGTTGCCAAGATATGAGCAGATGTTGGATTACTAATACTTTTTCATTTTAAATTCCCATCATGCATTATAGCACCATTCTAAATGCCCCTTAGCACAGAAGTTGGTGAAGGTCCAGTAGTTGATAAAGAAATGTTGCTTCAAACTATGTGGTAGGCAAAATTATAAGTAAACTATTTTCTCAATCCTAAGTCAAAGCTGAAATCACTGTGCCTGAAAATACCAGCTCCTCCTAGGGCAAGAGATGTCTTTTCATACCATCAGATGAATTAGCCAGTAGGTAAGTTACCACACAGTCCAACTTCTAGCATGTTATAAGATGGGGCTGGTTGTTCTGAAAGTCATTCAAGGCAACCTACTTAAGAGAAGAAAATCTTTCAGTCTGTTCTGCTATTGTGATGGTATTGTAGCATATTTGGAATTGCAGCGGGTATCTCAGAACAACATTAGGAAACCTCTGTCAGCAACAAGTACCTGGATAGACTGGATTGATCGTCCAAGGAAAACTGTATGAGTTTCAGTAGGGCCAAGTATCAGGTTCTGCATTTTGGTCACAACAATCCCAGGCAGCTCTAAAGACTGGGGAGGCCTCAGGGCCTGGATAGACCCTAAAGACTGGATAGACCCTCAGGGCTATCACCTTTCACTGGAAAGCTGCCTGACATAAAGGGACCTTGGTGTGTTGATGGACAGTTGGCTGAATATGAGCCAGCAGAAGCCCAATGACATCCTGCATTGTATCAGGAATGATGTGGTGAGCAGGACTAGGGAAGTAATCCTCCCACTGTACTTGGCACTAGTGAGGCTCCTTCTCAAGTACTGCCCAGTTTTGGGTACCTCAATTCAGAAAGGACATTGAGATGCTGGAGCAGTTCCAAAGAAGGGCAACAAGGCTTGTGAAGGGCCTGGAGAATATACCCTATGAGGAGGGACTGAAGGAGCTGGGGCTGTTTAGTCTGGGGAAGAGGAGGCTGAAGGGACACCTTATTGCTCTCTTCAAATACCTGGAAGATGATTTCAGTGAGAGCAGGGTTGGTCTCTTCTCATTGGTGAAAGGAAAAGGAGAAATGGCCTCAAATTCCTCTAGGGGAGGTTTAGGTTGGACATAAGGAAAAACTTCTTTACAGAAAGGGTTATTAAGCACTGGAATAGGCTCCCCAGGGAGGTGTTTGAGCCACCATCACTGAATGTGTTTAAAATTCGTTTGGATGTGGTGCTGAGGGACATAATACAGCAGAGGGTTGTTGGAGTTAGGATAGTATGGTTAGGTTGAAGTTAGACTTGATGATCTTGAAGGTCTTTTCCAACCTGGGCAATTCTATGATTCTAACAGGGTCAAAGAGCCAGCTAGAATCTCTCCTGTTGGTTAGATCGGAGCATTGGTCTCTCAACAAGTGTATGTATGGAGTATGGAGAGTACTGTGACAAACAAGTGGGAGAAAACAAGACAAAACATGACTGCTTCCCAGCTTGGTTTCCAGTCAGAAAATCAGTATTTAGCCAAATGACAAGAAGAAAACAAAAGAAAGGAAAATTGTTTTTTGCTGTATGAAGATATTGCTGACACTGTTATATTTACATAAAACCATCTGAAATCCTTTTTTTTTTAATCTCTCTCTGTATATTGCTTTGCGTTCATGTCCTGGAATTGCTTTGAAGGAAATAGAAGTCTTGAACTGGTGGTGAAAGACATCATCATCTTCAAGAAAGACAATGTCTTTCTCTGTTGTTTTTTTTTTTGTTTGTTTTAGTTTTCCATTCTGGCAGGGATCTAGAAAGATCGAAAGAGACAAGATTTAAAGCCAAGGCCTGCTGACTTACCTGTTCCATTCAATCTGGTGTCTTTTGATGACATCTTTGATTTAAGAGATTAAGGAAGGAAGTCTTTAGCTTCTGCTACTGATAATGACTTTCCAGGGTGGGAAGGGAATTTGATCCTACAGAGTAAACCAACACTTAGCTAGTATAGTGGCCTTGTCATATTATGCTGCTAAAAGTAAATGGTCTCAGGCATCACTGGCCAAGATCCCATAGCATCCCACCACATTTCTCTCTGTGTTTCTCTGATCTCCAGGACCTCCCCCTGCTTATAGGATCTTTATTCTAGCTGGGATCTTTTTCAGCTTCCTCAGTTGATGCTCCTTCCCCTACAAGGCAAATCTTTCTTCTGGGAAGTCTTTATTTTAGGTTGTCTCTTCTTCCCATAATCCCAACTCTCTGCTTTTCCTAATCTAAATAGTCTATGTACAGAAGAACAATGTAACCCTAAAGCAATTGTATCTAGTGTTTCTGTCTTACCTGTCTGCACTAAAGGGAGGACTCAATACATTCCACATTTTTTTTGGTATAGGTATTGTCAAAAGTCAGAGCCAGCCTGTATCTCTCATAGCTAGCAAGTGACAGATATCTGCTTGGAAGTTCAGAAGTACCGTTTTGAACAAGCATCCTTCAACATCCACATCTACAGCCAATTACCAGCTACTTCTTAGCATTCACAATTCAAACAATCCTTTTACCTACAACAGCTTGTTCACTGGAAATTTAAGTGTCTGAGCAATTTTCACCTCTACTTGTTGAACACAGACAAAGTCAAATACAGGAATGCTGAATTCTGCAAGTAGTCCACAGTCTTCCACTTATCCCCCTGGGATTCACTCAGGATTAGAGTTGCAAACAAATCCAAAACAAGCTGGAAATAGAGTCCAGTATTACTCTCTTGAGAATACAAAGAGTATCTGCTGAAATATGTGCATTTCTCTAGACCAATAAGGTAGGGTTTCATTTAACACCACTAGGTCTCAGTCTGAGTTCAGCTGCTGAAACCAGGTTCCATAGGCAAATGAGTTTCTTAGCAGACATAGAAATTATGATTGCCAGCTAGAGTTAAGGAAACGGTATTACTGCAAGGTTAATGGTGCCATGGAAGTTCTGTCTCTTTTGTAATGAATTAACTAAATTAGTAAAGACAATCCCCTTCCTGCCTCACTTTCCTAAAGAAAGGCTGAGTCTTGCTGATGATTGAATTAATTTGTAACTCTTTATCACTTGAGCTGTACATGATCAGAGCCCAAATGTACTTTAATTTATAAAAAGATGTAGAAACAAAACTGGAAGCATCTGCAGATTTCAAAGGTAGAGCAGTGAGCAGCAGAGTTAGACCAGAGACAAGTACAAGCTTACATGAATATGAAAGGTCTCTACTGATCAGAGGGGTTAATTAAAGAGCTATAAGCAAGTCAGGTTGGTGTTTTGATGTATTATACTTTCTCTAAGCTTTCTGAATGCATCCTGTAGATCACATCTTGTCTCAAACTGGACTGAAAATAGTTCTGTCTAAAACTGCTTATCTCACAGATAAATCACCTGAGCATGCATCCTGTGACTCGAGATCAGTGCACTGTTCTGAAATAAAAGTTCTAAAATAGATTGTGTTTCCCAGTGTGGCTAAAAAGCCTTAACAGACAAGGGATTTGGGATGCTCATTGCTGGGCTCTGACTTCAGCTGTGTCCTTCAAAACATTATAAAAGAGACAGACTTGTGACAGGCCTACATTCTCTAGTCTATTTGTGGGGTACATAGCTGATGGCATACAGTGAATTTAAAGATACATTTCAGGAAATACAAAGGAGACTTTACTCTGCATGAGAATGCAGTGGGAAAGCAAAAAGCTCATCTCGCTCTCTGGGTGTCTAGAAAAACATCTTCCCAAGGTTTCTCTTTCCAGTACAGCATATTTGCTTGACAATGACAATGATTTTTTTTCTCACTCTCCCCTAGTACCATATGTTTTTCATTGTGATGTGATTGGAATCCCTATTGCTTTATTCATCTAATGGTGCTCTTGGTGTTGATTGGAGCACATGAGGCAGAAGGGAAAAAGAAAACCAAGGCAGAAGGGAAAGGGAAGACGAAGGGGAGTAATTCTCACACTGAGGAATTTTGTACACACATGGCCATGAGAATAACAATAAGAGACCAACAGTGTGAGAGGAGCAAGGGAAAACTGTCATGGCAGCAGGACACAGAGCTGGGAGGGAAAGGCAGCCTGCAGAATTGCTAGTGGGGGGCCTTTGGCATGACACAAGTAAAGATATTTCAGGCAGTGTGAATTACCATCTTGCTGCAGGAAAGGCCATTCTTGGCAGTACAGGCACACCAGCAAAATGTTGAGTGAAGCCATTCACTTTACCCTGATTCTGTTTTCTCTTCTAACCCACAACTGTGTACTGTCCATCCTCTGCACGTTTGAGCTAAGTGGGTAGGAAATGCCTTTCAGTATGCAGAGACTGTGTTGGCATGACCCTCAGGGCTATCACCTTCTTTGTGAACCTCAGATCCTTTGCCAAAGCACGTATCCCAGTGACACTTCTGTCACTCTGCCTTGGCTGGTGTTGTAGTGTCATGAGGAAACACTCAGAAAAGGGTCTGGGAGTCAGAGGCTCCAGATAATTTCTGCTGAGTGCAATGTAGAAACATTTGAGTTGGAAGGGACCCTCAAGGGACATCTCATTGAACTCCCTGTAATGAACAGGGGCACCCACAGCTCCATCAGCTTGCTCACAGCCCCATCCAGCCTGACCTTGAGTGTCTCCAGGGATGGGGCATTGCCACCTCTCTGGGCAACCTGTGCCAATGTTTTACCATCCTTATTGTAAAAACCTTCTTCCCCATGTTCATTGTAAATCTCCTCTCTTTTTGTTTGAAAGTGTTTCCCTTGTCCTGTCACAAGCCGTGCCAAAGATTCTGTCCCCTTCTTTCTTCTAGCCCCCCCTTTTAGATACTGTTTAGAGCCAGCCAATATAGTTAAAGATACTTCTTCCTCACTTCAAGAGTTTATAATGTGATCCTCAGTTATTTGTTCTTAAAATCAGTACTTATACAGAGGTCTGACCAGCACAGAGCAGAGGGATGGGATCACCTCCCTTGCCCTGCTGGCCATGCCTCTTTCAATGCAGCCCAGGATACGGCTGGCTTTCTGGGCTGCAACAGCTCACCAGGCACTATTACCCCCAAGTCCTTTCTGGCTGGGCTGCACTCCATCCTTACACCCCCCCGCCTTGCTCTGACAGTGGGGGTTGCCATGACTCAGGAGCAAGACCTTGAATTTGGATTTCTTGAACTACATGAGGTTCTTCTGGGCCCACTGCTCAAACTTGTCTAGGTCTCTCTGGATGGCATCCTCTCCCTTGAGCATGTCAACTGCACCACACAACTTGGTGTCATCCACAAATGTTCTGAGGGTGCACTTGATCCCAGTGTAGTTGTCATTGACAAGGATGTTAAAGAGTATCAGGCTCAGTACAGACCCCATATGGAATGTAGCACAGGACACATTACAGTCTACAGTCAAGGCTCTGCAGGTAACAGAAGATTACTCATGGGGGCTCTGAGGCAAGTATGTTCAGAGCTCCAAGCACATGAAAATATGAAGAGCATGGTTGCAACTGCATGCAGCTCTCACTTGTTGCTCCAGTAGATGGAAGTCCAGCAGTGGGGACTGGTGATTAATGCAGCATTAGCACAGGAAGCTCAAATAGAAATATAGGTCAAAAAGCTTTCAAATATCCTGCATTAAAGAGCTTATAACACATTTTCTGACGTATTGCTGTAAGCAAAGGTTAATCTTTTTCCAGGGTCACATGTAAGTAATTTCAGACAAGAGTTGTATTACGCTGATTTTGCAGTCTGCATCGGGATTGCAGGTCCTACATCAGGAAACTAAAAGATGAGTTGGGGCTCACTGCTCTGTCTCCAGGTATTTTAAGAATAAAGATTTTTGTCTCTTTGGTAGTTACCTCCTAGTTTTTGTAGTCCTGCAGAGATGGCTGCTGGAAGTCTACAGACCCCTCTCTGCAGTATGCCTGGTGGGCTGCCAAGGGAGGTGCAGATGCGACAGGAGGAAATCTAGCTGCTTTCTGCCAGAAACTGCACAGAGGGCAAGTTTTGAAGCCCATGTGTGCTGAACCCAGCTCCACAGGTTCCCACACTCGGCAGTGTTTTGTTCTGATGAATCGTCGTTTCCCCCTGGGAATGGGCTCCACCAGAAGATTTCCATCCAGATTTAATCAGGGATGCTTGAAAGCAATCCAAAACACAGTTCAGGAAAGGAAATAGCTAAAAATAAAATAAATAAAATAAAATAATAAAATTTCTGAATTGTTCAGTAATAACATTTGTTGAAGATATAATTCATGCATGATTGTTTAGAGTTGTCCCTGCAACATCTGTCAGCTCATGCACAATTATCTTTCTTTCCACCCAGCATTGGTTAGTAATCAGCTCTAGAAACTCTTAGATATTTTTTTAATACAATGTTTTTTTGTAGGGAATAAAAATGGGAAAGAAAAATATTTTCAAAGCTGCAGCCAAGGAGAAAGTCAGTAATCAGAGATTCATAGTACCACAGAATGGCTTAGGCTGGAAGGGACCTCAAAGATCATCTAGTTCCAAACTCTTGCTGTGTCAGGGTTGCCAGCCACTAGATTAGGCCGCCCAGGGCCTCATGTAGCTTGGCCTCAAAGAAACTAAAAGGAAAATGCAGATTTTTTTTCAGACAGAGTGAAAATGGATTCAAGAGGAGTTAACTTTTTCCCCTTTCTGCTTTTTCATCTTATGTGTTACATTTTACTTCTCTTGCTTAATATTGAGCTTTAAGACAGATCAAACTTTTGGAAAACATGAGAAGCCATATTGGTTTAACAGAATGATTTCATATTGATGCTGTACTAAGTCCAAGTGCTATGATCTTTCTAATTTGAGCGCAACTGCTCCAGGAGGTGTTTTATGCTAGTCTGGGAATTAAAAACACAAGGCAGCCATAATGAACAGTTATGCCAAGATAGCCACTCTGGCTTTATGTGTGTGAATCAGTAGGAAACATTTCCTACCTGGCTCAGTTACAGTGGCTAAAAACAAGAAAACCTTGTGTATGTGTGAGGCCATAAGGATGAAATGTTGTTGGAAGTCTCCAGCTGCTTTGTGCTCCTATGGCAATATATAGCATCTGTAAATCTGATTTAGCAGCCTAATTAATCAGAGCTACAGCAATTTGCATTGCTGGATCCACTCAACCAAAGCACATGGTAAATCCATTTTCCAGAGCTTGCTGCTGCCCTGCCTGTGATACCTGCAGTCCTATGTGGCTCCATGGGCATGACTGAACATTGTGTGCTGGTGGTAGTGCCAGCAGAGCAGCTCTGTGTCTCTGCTTCACAGGCAGACCATGACACCTGTCCTCCCTTCTTCTCATGGTTGCATCTAGGGAGGTTTCTCCCTCCCTCAGGAGGAGGAAGATTTGAGTATAAAAGGATGAGTTTGGTTGGAAGGTTTTGTTTTAGGAAGTGCATTTGTGGTTGCTTCCTTCCTTTCTAGAGCTGGGTTGCTGAGCTAAGCCATTTGCCCAGGCTGGCTATCTCAGCCTTCCTCCTCATATTATTAAACCTAGTAGTACTTTACGATGCTCAGACCTACTGACATGTTATTCTGTGATAAGCAGGATGATGCTTGCTGTGGATGATCTTGAGACTTGGTAAAAAACTTATGTATTGTCCTCTGAGAGACTAGAGTGCCAGCAGCAGAGCTGTCTCTGGACCACAGCCATTTCAGCAAAGCTTGCTTTCTGTGCATGTCCTGAGGATGTCAGTCCTGGAGAACATGAGTAATTCAGACTAACAGAGCAGCAAGCTCGACCTATTTTTTTCAGAAATGAGATAGTGCAGAGGGCTTATTTACTCACTGACCTAAGAGGAAAAGGGAGTGCAGAATGGTTATCTAAGTAGCAGCACTAACAATGAGGTGTGAGCTGGAAGTGAAGTGTTTGGATGCTTTGGCCTGAGAAACACTAAGAGCCAAATACATGACAGGACAGGATTTGAAGTTTGCTTCTTATTAGTGTACAGATGCCATTTTAAAAATGTAGCTTTTGATTCCAAGCCTTAATAATACTTCTGGGTGTTCGGATATGTGCTTGATTAGAATCACAGAATCATAGAATTGTAGAATTATAGAAACATTTGAGTTGGAAGGGACATCTCGTCAAACTCCCTGTAATGAATGGGTGCACCTGCAGCTCCCTCAGCTTGCTCACAGCCCCATCCAGCCTGACCTTGAGTGTCTCCAGGGATGGGGCATCACCAACTCTCTGGGCAACCTGTGCCAATGTTTTACCATCTTTATTGTAAAAAACTTCTTCCTGATGTCCCCTCTTTTTGTTTGAATTTTTTTCCCTTGTCCTATCACAAGCCATGCCAAAGATTCTGTCCCCTTCTTTCTTCTAGCCCCCCCTTTTTGATAATGTTTAGAGCCAGCCAATATAGTTAAAGATACTTCTTCCTCACTTCAAGAGTTTATAATGTGATCTTTAGTTATTTACTTTTCAAGTCAATATTTATACAGTGCCACTAAGGCGTGAAGTGCTTTCCCAAAAAACAGTCTTGATAATCTCTCAAGACTTAAGTCTGGTGGTAAAAACCAGATTTTTTTTAATGAATGGAGTAATTCTCTCTTGTTTGGCTTCACTGATTTACTTTTATAAAGGCTACAGGTTGAATGAGATTTGCAGACTCAAACTAGACAAAAATAAGAGAGGGGAAAATATGTTATAGGGTTAATGAGAATGAAAGGTAGAGATTAGAGCTATATAATCAAAAAGTCACACTCAGTGTATTATCACAGCAGTACTAGTCCACCTATTTTTAGGTTTAGTCCTTTGCAAGAGAAGATTAGCTTTTTCCAAAGGATGTGTTAAGAAAGAAGGAGCAGAAGATTAGTGACAGAATTATGAAAGCAGGTCCAGCACTGACGGCAAAATATCCACTAATAAACCCAGTGATGTGAATGAAGGAAGCAACCAGTGAAAAGGTTTGGAAAACAGGAATCCTGTCTTTCTGAGAAAAAAGAAACAAAACAAAACAAAACAAAACAAAAGACCCACAAAAAACAAGCTAGCTAGCTAGATAGATAGATAGAAAACCACTACAAAAACAAACCAAGAAACTTGTTCATAAAAGCTATATTTTGGTTATGCTCCAAGATATAAAGTCAAAACCAAAAAAATACTCCATGAGAAGGGATCCAGGGACATTCCAGTCTGAGAGATGGAGAGCTGTAACACCAGTTTTGTTGCTGTTGCTGTCCTTTTCCATCTGCTTCATCTTATGATTGGAGGATTAACTTTCCTGTTTCTCTTCCAACAAAAATGTGGAATTGGTGTGCTCTTGAGGAATTGCCAGGGCAGCCCGCTTCTGATTGTCTAGGAGAATCAACATCCTTTGGGGCAAAAATAAATTTCCTCATGTAAATAGTGAATTTTGTGAAAAGGTAATTTCTGTTGGAATGATTTCACAAAGAAAATCTCAACTGTTTGTAATTGCAGTCAACATTTTTTGGCTATGGCAGAGAACAAAAAGAAATGTCTTTCATGGTCTGGACAGCATCAGAGATAGCATAGGTTTTGGAATCTTTCAGAGGGATTGCATGACCTCTCTCTTGGGAACTCTGGCCTTTGAGTGCATCACCTCATATAGCAGAGATCTCTCCTGGGTATGAATGGCCAATGGAAGACCCTTTCTTCTTTGACATTTTCAGGTCTCAGATCAGTTCTTCCAGCTCCAGTGAAGATTCTTCTTGGAATGTTCCAGACACAGACATATGCTAAGAGAGGGAGGTGGTTATCTTCTGACTCTATTTTACAGAGATCCTCCTTTGTGTGATAATGATTTTCTTACCCAGTTTTTTATTTTGTTTTTTTTTTTTTTACTTGAAAGAAGTTAAAGGAAAATAATACCAAAACTATTTCTTTATGGTATCCGAATAGATAGACAATAACACCATTGCCAATATTTATAAAAGATATATCAAGATATGAAACACACCAAATTAAATTTTTAATTTCTCTCTTTTTCCCTGTCTGGTTGACTTGTTATAGACTTTCTATGACCCATCCCTCATGAGGAACTCAGTCTTGCTTTGTGCCACAAGTTTCACTCATCACAAACTGTTCTTAGTGGAACATGCCAGTTTCATAACTGATTTTTTTGAAGTATCCAGGAGGATCTGGAGAGAGTTAATTTTGCATCTTTCTTCCAATCTGTGCCTCCTTCTCATTAAATATATTTACTTCCAATGAGGGTAGTCCTGGTACTCCTGTAACTAAATTGAGAATCAAATCCTTTATTTTTATACGCATATTTCACCTTGTAATAAGAAGAGTAATCTATCCATTTAATAGTTCCTAGTCCTAGAATGCACTGCCTGCAGTATAAATATACCGTGGTGGCATTCAGCAGTCCCCACTGCCCATGTGCAAGCAGCATCTTGCACAAAAATGATGCACCACACATAATAAATGTTTATCCTGTATCTTCTCACACATCATCTTTAAGAAACCTCCATCTAATTCAGTGGAAAAAGAAAACACACATTTATATTGTTAACAGCTGCTTTTTATTTCTTAATAAAGAGGGGGTTGAGCTTCTCTTGCTCTAAAGCTGGTTGTCAGCACAGTTCTGGCAGCAGATCTTAAACACCTTTGGTGATATAAGAAACAGAAAAATACCAATTGATTTTGAGATCAAAGGCTGAGTTTAGGTTGGCAAAAAAATCCTCTTCTCTCTTGCAACAGTGCAAATAAGTGATGTAAATCTCAGACAGAACTGGGATGGAACTGTCCACTGTTACTCTCCCTACTGCTTCTCTGTCTAGAGCCTACCCTGGTCTGGAATGGGAAGCTAGCTTCTCTCTGCTATTGGAGACAAAGGTATATCATGTAATGTATGTAGCAAAATTATCTTTGCTGGGAGATGAAGGAAATGCCAAAAAATAGTTGACAGGCTGCTTGAGAGAGCAAGCAAGTGAGCACTCCCAACCCTCCCCAGGCTCGTGCTGGCTCTACCTCCTGAGTCGCTGAGGAATATCCGCAGTTCCGGGAAATACAACCTTTGCTTCATCAAAATGCTATTATTTTAGCAGTTATTTCTTTAAATGACAGGTTAGTTGAAGTACAGTGTTTCTCATGTACCCAGACATGAATCCCAATGTTGCCCTGTGGATGAAGTGAACAGCCTGCTTCTTCAAAAGAACCCTGAGCTACCCAAGAATGGATCAAACCTTAGGTGCGCTTTCTCTGCTCACCTGAGTTTTTCTCCAAGAACTAGTTCTGCTGTCTCTGCTGTGCCCATGCAGATGAGTGTGTCCTTGATGGCACTGTGGTGCTACAAATTGCCTAGGGATGTCACCCCACACCTCTGTTTCCAGCAGCCCCATGGACAATGGCTGCTGCTGCTGGGTCACCTTCCATAGGGAGGAGATCAAGAACTGCAAGTGTTCAAGGCCAGGTTGGATGGGGCCCTGGGCAGCCTGATTTGGTGGGTAACAGCTCTATCCATGGCAAGGGTTGCGGCTTTGAGGTCTCTTCCAACCCAAACCATTCTGTGATTCCATTATCCTATGAATGCCACAGGGCACATTTCACCCAGGAGTTTGAAGGCTGTGAGACCGCCCTCCATACCCAAAGTGTCCTGAAAATGTTACAGAGCATTTCTAGGTAATGATACAACCCACAGGTAGCAAGGGACTCCTTTTAGTGATCATCTGCTGGATTTATGATGATTTTGCCCTTTTTTCTGCAGTGCATGGCCTTCTAGGTCTGGATACATCTATAGCACAGCTATTGCAGGAGCTGTATATATCCCCCTGATATTATCCCCCTAGCTTTGGTTTAGCATACTGTAGTGCTGCTGGCAAGGAAGTCGCAGTAGTCCAAGGCTCAGCATGAAAAACATCCACCAGGGACTTTATCAGTATTTGGCCAGTTCTGTGGCTCAGAGCAATCTCTGTGAACAGTGGCAATGGTTCTGCACGAGGGAAGCTGGACAGGGCTCACTAGATGCAAAGCCAGGGAGCTCCAGGAGCAGCCCTGTGGGGCCTTGGTTTCTCCCAGTGTGACATCTCATGCTGTGCTGACAGGTGTCAAACAAACTACTTCTGGCTTTTTTTTTTTTTTTAATTTAGCATCGACTATTCTCCCTGGGCAGCTCTCCTATTGGAAACAAATTATGTCAGTTTTTGATGGAGATGTGTCTACTGAAGCCTAAATGAAGAGAATTTCACATGTGATGAGTACTTCATGTTAGAAACAATCCTCTGGAGGCAAAAGACAAGCACATCAACTCACTCCTATGCCCCACTATTCTCTTTCTCCTCAGTGGCCTGTGGGCACCACTGGCTATGACATCCCTAGGGCACAGATTAGCATGTAGCTGTGACAACTCTTCTGAACTCAGGTTGTGTATTTTCCCCGTTTTCTCTCAGACCACCAAAGCCCAGAAATCAAGTTGGTGGATGGGGAAACAGTGAAAAGATGGAAGAAGGTAGGGTCTCCTGAATAGTATTGATGCACTTCTTGTGTTTGCATCCTAACACTGGGAGAGGCCATGATCTCAGCATTTGCTATGAGTCCCAACATGATCTAAACACCATTAGTCAGTTTTTAAGGCAGATTTGTGGTTAAAATGTAAATATGGGGACTCTTATTCACAAAAGCAAGTAAAATATTGTAGAATTAAACCCTATTGCTCTGCCTCTCTCTTTCAGGAGCCTTTCTTCCTGTTATCTTTATCAACAGCATGTTTCAACAGCATATAGGAGGTAAGTAATCTTCATGGAACCTAGTTAACTTTGGGACCAGCTAGTTTGACACCTCTTGAAGAGAAACTGTCTGGCAGACATGCTCACAGCTATTTACAAGGTGGTTTCAGGAGGCAGAAAAGATAAGAGAAGCACTGAATTCCCCTCTAGGGTTTCAGTGGATTTCTCAATGTAAATCTCCCCAGAAAATCTTTGAGATCAAAATTTACCTGGGAGGAAAAAAAAGGCAATGGAGAATGCCCAGGACATATCCATGAGTTCAGACCAGCTCTCTAAACCATAAATACTTTGAAAACAACCAAAGGTCAATAACTGCAATAAACCCCAATCAAAGTCAGCATTTACCTCTGTATAAATATCTTAATATTTTTTTTTTTTTGGGGGGGGGTGAGGGGTAGAGCAAAGCTTAACAGAAAGCTTTCCATGCAAATGCAATTTTATAAAATGAAAATAGCCCTTAGCCAGTTCAAAGTTGAAACCATGTGTCTGAGACCCTTACAACTCATTGAGATCAGGATTGCATCTAGGTTGAGTGACATGTATATTGCATGCAGTGTTTTACAATCCAGAGTGAGAAAAGACTTTCTGAGTTCAGCACACTGTGAATGTTGGCTGCTTTGTTTGCATTACACTTCCTTTCCTTGTCAGCACCCCAGCTAAAATAAAGCAATTCCCAGGCAGCTTTCACAAACACACAGTGGGAAGAACATACATTCATTGATGCGTAGGGTCAAATTCAACATTGCACAACTCTATTTGCTTTAATTGAATGTGACTCACACAATATACACAGTGGGAAGTCCATATTTGCCTCCATATATGAGAGTTCGGGAACTTTTTGAATTAACTGCAATTACTTGCTTTGCACTGGTCTGGGGCGTAGAACATTATAATAAAGAAGTGGTCAATTATGGTAATAGTAATTCTTCCAGTTTATGAAAGAAAACCAGAAACTCTCATTCCATTCCCCACTCACTCTTACCACCAACTACATAAATACTGAAGCTGCAGCAGTGTTCAAATACTGCCATGCCTAGCCTAAAAATCAGTATTTATTTTTGCTTTTAGCAAGATTTGCTTTCAGATCCTTGCACTACCTGAACTGACACTAAACTAAAGAGCCCCAGACAAGACTGAGGGATTCTTTCAGACCCTGCCTGTGAATGTTTCCAGCTACTTCATTTCCAGTAATTGCTTGCAGCTGATTATCACTTTGGAGCAGCTACCCATATGTAAAAGATTGCCCAGTTCCTTGTTGTTTCTAAATCTCCTTTAGTTTTGCAGAAGTCCAAGGAAGATGAAAATAAGTGAAAAGTCAGGCTGATGTGCTCTGAGAGGGCAACCTTCTTTCCTAATCAATAAATAGATCCTTGAAATTCTCTTCTGACAGCCTTAGAATTGGTTATGTAGTATTAATGCCAAAGCTGTGATTTAAGGTTGGAGGGTATAATTTTCCTCTTGGTTACAGGGATTTAAATCTTTACGTTCAGGAAAGTCATCAGACTCAATTCAGGAAAGCTTTGCTGGGTTTGCTGAGATGTAGATGAGATCTGCATCTTGTCCTAGAGTCCTTTGGAATATTAGCATTACCCCTTAAATCATAACACTGGATTTTCACATTTCAAATTACACACTTATCATCCAAGATTTTGCTCATCTGTGAAGAACATTCCCTCTCCCAAATGCTTTTGACTCAGTGTGGAAATATGTAAGCTTGAATCATTAAGAAGCACTGCTGAGTTTTACTCCATGGTCTGTGACACGCATTTGAAAATGAAGAGGTTATTTTTTATTTATAATTGGCATTGACATTTTCCTGGTTCTCCCAGAGAAGACATTCATTTTGCTGGAAATGTGATGCCATCATCACAATGGGAGCTCAGTGGGAAAAGCTGTATACAGACCATAGAGGGAGTTTCAAAAATGCATCTGTCAATTAGAATGCAAAGTTTAACATCAGGGAACTTGATCTTCCCATCCCTTATGAGGATGTCTAACTAGGGGCAGATGAAGGAGCTTCTTCCCTGCCCATATCATGGCCCCCATGGCTGAGCTTTATGAGTCACTCTGCTTCTTATAGAATCATGCAATCATTAAGGCTAGAAAAGACCACTAGGATTATCTAGTCCAACTACCAGCCTATCCCTACCATACCCACTAACGATGACTCTCAGTGCCACATCTCCACCATTACTGAACACCTCCAGGGATGGTGGTTCCATCACCTCCCTGAGCAGCCTATACCAGTACTTCACCACTCTTTGCAAGAAGAAATCTTTTCTAACATCCAAGCTGAACCTCCCCTGGTGAAATTTGAGGCCATTACCTCTCATCCTATTGCTGTTATCTGGGAGAAGAGGCCAAACTCTACCTCACCATAACCTCCTTTCCAGTGATTATAGTGAGCAATAAGGTGGCCCTGAGCCTTCTCTTTTCCAGACTGAGCAATTCCAGTTCCCTCAGCCGCTTCCCATAAGTGCTTGTGCTTCCGACCCTTCACAGCTTCATTGCTCTTTTTTGGATAGGCACCAGGACCTCAATATCTTTCTTGTAGTGAGTGCTACCCTCTTGGAGGATACTTCTTTGCTGAAGATACAGCACTGGCCCAGTATCCCAGGTCTATGTCTGCAGGCTGGGACCTGCTGCAGCCACATGGCAAGGCAAGACCTGGTGACGCACCCCACCACCATAACTGCATTTACCTGGAGGGGAAACACAGGCTCCATAGGTTCATATGTAAGTTTAGACTCCCCAAACTGAGAATGAGATTTCCCATTGACAAGTCTATTTGCTGTTGCAATAAGCTATATAATTTCTTTCTATTTGTCCCTTGTCCTTCCCTTCCTCTGCACCAGCCCTAGCTAAGTCATCAACCAGGATTAAGAGCACATGATCAACAAATGCACTAGCTAAGTGCAGAAAACGCAGTCCCATTAGGAAGTGGCATCACTTCAGCAGAGTGAGACTCTTTCCCAGGAATGCATACATCAGCACACAAAATATTATCTGAATCAGATAAGCTATTAAAAAATAACTGAGAAAGGCTTTGAAAAGAAATTTAAGAATTAGCAAATGTGCATCACTGAGAAGCCAACTCCTGTGAAACCTTCTGTCACAGGTCTCTAACTGAATGCTGGCTCTGGCATTGCTGAGAGTACCAGCTCATTTAGAGGCAATTCTTAGAGCCAACTGCAGCAGCACTAGTGCCACACTCCTGTTTTCTCTGCAAACAAACATGTAAATCCTCCTGGCAAGACTATCAGGCCGCAGAAGAAAAAATACTCTCAATCATCAGATTTGTCCAGATTTAGTAACTGTCTGTACCAGGAGCATAGTGTCCTTGTCAGGAAAGATGATGGACACTTCGCAATGTCATTCTGTATATGCGATTCCTGTGAGCTATGAAGGTAGGCCACTAGTAGTGGCCTGTATTGTCTGTTACTAGAGAGGCCTGCAGCTAGTGGGGTTCCTCCGGGATTGGTACTAGGCATGATCTTGTTCATCATAGAATTACTAAGGTTGGAAAGACCACTGAGATCATATAATCCAACCATATGCCCATGGCTTTGACTGCTCTAAATCATGTCACTTGGTGTGAGATCTACCCTTTTCAATGTCTTCTTCCAACGACCTGGACTAAGGGATCATCAGCAACCTCAACAAGTTTGCTGATGATACGAAGTTGAGAGGAGTGGCTGACACAACAGAAGACTGCGCTGCCGTTCAGCAAAACAAGGACAGGCTGAGAATTGGGCTGAGAGGAACATTATGGGTTTCTACAATGGCAAGTGTATAGTTCTACACCTGGAGAGGAATGACTGCATGCATCAACATTGGTTAGGGGCTGACCTGCTGGAGAGAACTCTGTGGAGAAGGACCTGGGGGTCCTGATGGGCAACAGGTTGGTCATGAACCAGCAGTGTGCCTCATGGCCCAGAAGGCCAGTGGTATACTGGGGTGCATTAAAAAGAGAGGGACAGCAGGTTGAGGGAGGTGATCATCTCCCTCTACTCTGCATGGTGAGGCCACGTCTGGAATGCTGTTTCCAGTTCTGGGCTCCTCAGTTCAAAAAAGATGATTTTGTGAGTCTCTCTCTGGAAAGCTTCTGCTCCTGTGTCTTAGTGATGGAGACAATCTCACCCAGCTTCCTGCAGGAAAGCCAGAGGATGCTGAGGGCTGCAAAGATTCAAGCAGGACTGCAAGGTCAAAGCTCAGCCATGAGTCTCATCCAAGAACTTCCGGAAGATAACATTCATTGCTTTCTTAGGAACTATTTTGGGAGGAGCTGTGCTTGCTGGTGGGCAATACCAGTGGTATTTTAAAACTGGAAGTTCAGATTTCATACTATTGAGTGTTAGTATTGTAATAGTTTGGTAAAATGCAGCTCAGACTGTGTAAAGGGCACAGCAATTGAAATTTCAGAACTCTGCACAGTAGCAATGAGATAAATGTAATAAATGGGATAGCAGAATTGGGGTCAGATATGTAGCTTATGGATGTAATATCTTATCATTGCAGGTACCCATACATTGGAATTGAAACATAAATAACCTGCATCCACCAGCAAAGCAGAAAAAAAATGTTTTCAACCAGTGTGGTACAAAGTCAGGAGTTTTGTGCAAGGGATAAAAAAATATGCCTTAGTATGGCCAAAGAAAATAAATAAATAAATACAATAAAAGAGAGAGAGGTTGTTCCGTCATGGAGAAATCATTTTTGAGGTTATACCTGCTTTAGCAGGACTCAAGAAAAAAATAAACAACCAACATATGAGGCATTATAGAAAGACCAAGCCAGAAGGTAAGGCTGGCTTATGGGCAGAATGTCCTCCAAATGTATATATATTATAAATATAATATCAAAAGCAGCTAGTCAAATAGGATTTTACTAACAGCCTGTCAAAGTTTCCTTCACAGATAATAAGGGGATTGCCTTTTTCAACATGTCTCAGGGTGCAAGGCAAACTGCTATGCTGATACAAAGAAATGACCAGACTTAGAAATCCAGTTCTGGAGAGGAAAGTGAATTGGAGAAGACCTTTGCTTCATTATGAAAACATAGAAACAAAAACTAACAAACCCAACATTTAAAATGCACACACAGTAAATGGCAGTACCCAGCACTATAAACAGCATGCAATTTATTCAGACTAACTGAAACCATCAGATTATGCTGGCAATCTATTTTTTCTTCGGCTATTGAGTATTTTGTCATTTGTGTATCCAGAGCCAACTGGAACTTGGGATCAGAGGTATGGTGGAAAAGAAAAGAAAAAGAAGAGAAAGAAGTGTGTCTGCGTATATAAAAAAAAAAAAAAAGAAGCTCAGTGGATCCTCCCAGACACATATTTGTACTGGATTCAGATAAAGGTCCAGATTAGTCTTCTGTCCTATTTGGACCTGTTCACTCACCATGTATCACAAAAGCATCTGTATTTTTATCAATCACCTCTGTCCACAGTGCTATATTCCGTTCTTTTTGCTGCATTGTTGCATTGATTTCTTCTGCCCAAATCACAGTATTGATTTTTTTCCACCTCTGTTACATCTCCGATGCTTCTCCTAGCCACCCACTTGATTAATAGGGAAAGTGCAAGATTAAGTGCTCATCCTACAAGCACTTATGTATGTGAAGAGTTTGCACACGGGGATAAATCTGAGGCCATTTTTTTTTCTGTTGCATGTTCTGTGTATAAAGCTATATATTAAATATTTTATCATAGAATCACTTCAGTTCGAAAAGACCCCTAAGAGATCACAGGGATTACATGAAAGTCCAGTATGAGGATGGTATACAGTCCTTTGTTGTTAGTCTTCATCAAGGCAATGATAAACAATTCAAAACTCTCACCTCTTCTACCAAAACGATGCTGAAAGGCAGTTTTAGTTAAAATTATTGACACAGAGATTAAAGGAAGACTTTCTGCCAAGGGTAGGCCAGATTTCCTATGGAGGTCAGTACTTGCAGCTGCAGAAAAGGAGGGTGCCTGATGCACTGAGTGCATCTTCATTTTGTCATATATCCTTCTCTGAAGATACTGAGGTTGTTGAGAAGTCCTCTTCTGATTCTGGATGCAAGTGTTTTGGAAATCCTACTTACAGTTATAGTCCATGTATCAGATACTAATGGATGTTTAACAGCTATGGTCAGAAGCTTCCTCTTTATACCTTTTCTATAAACAATTCTCAGTTTTCCTTTTTTACTTTTTCCTTACCTCGAAAACCAGCAACTTTTATCAAAAAAACAGACACTTTACATGTGATAGTTTTTTTCAGATTTTAAGAGAGAAGTTGATGTATTCCACAGGAGAAACAAAATTTTTTTTCCAAGTAGCTGTAACTTTTAATAAAACTACATTTAAAACAATCCTGCATGTGTTGATCCAAGCAGGATTTTTTTATTTTTATTTTTTTGTAAATATAAAGAAAGGAGTAATTCTGAAACATTCTAGAATGATTGTCTGAATAATTTAATGAAACACATCACTGGTATGGAAACAATATACTCTAATTTTTTATAGAAGATAGTATTACAAGTTGTACATGATAGTACCCAGCAATTACGTTGAAACTAGAAATTATTTCTCTTTAATTAAAAACTCACACTCTCTCCCTGAGTTCTGGTGAAGATGGGGAGGAGTTTCTTTGGAGATCTTCTTTGTCAAACAAAACAAGATATCTTGTACTGTACTGTTTCTTTCAGTCACTCCTATCTTGAAGTGAGGGAAAACAAACATGTATAAACAATCCTACAAAAGCTGGAATGGATCATTTGCATGAATGGGGAAAATAGTAGTCTGATTATTGTTGCTGTGTAGTTTCACATTTCCCTTGGATGCTATTTCCCATCAAAGTTACAGCTCTATCATCTAAAACCCCCCAAATTCCTAAGAAAATATTGTGACCAGAAGGGAGAGAGCTTCCTTTTCATAGAATAGCCTCATGTTGACACTAGGATAATAGCACCGTTTAACAATCTGCATGTGATGCTGACAGAGCTGCCTGTGACCGTGCTATCCAGGATTTATTATCTTGGGGATCCAAAGGTGGGAGATCAGAATAACCTCACACACACTAAGCTTTGCATATTACTCACACAACAAAGTTTGCCCAGAGCTTATAATCAAGAAAAACTGCAGAAATATTGCTCTTAGGAGAAAGAGGCCAAAGTCAACATGCATAACTGATGTCAACATAATTCCTTAACATGGCAAATTCTCACAGCATAATCAGTGATATGTGCTAGCAAGGAATGGGCTTCTTGGTGCAAGTGGCCAAACTGTGTAACCCAAAATGCTGGATCAGTCCTTTTCAGGTGTTTGGAGGAACTATCTTATTGCAATAAGAAGCTATTTCTGTGCATACATAGTTGTGCTGGCTGAAGTGAGGGGAAAAAATATCACATAGATAATGAGAATAATCTGCAAGAAACCCTTCTTTCTCACAGGCTTGCCCTGCAGCTCACATGCCCTGTGCAGCAGAGTGGAATGGGTGCTGCTCCCATTGAAGCACCCCATGATGTGCTCCTCCACTGCCACCACCAGGTCTCTTGTTGCAGTGTAGGGACAAGAAAAGACCTTTGCTCCTTGAGCCAGAGTGGTTTTTTGTGGTCAGCAAGGACAACACAGGCATCTCTGAAGTGAAGATAAATGTCAGAATCATGCAGATGTTGGGGGTCCCACAGGTCCTACATGGGGATTATTGCCAGAGAGCGCAGTAGACTGAAGTGTGGACAAATTGAATCTAAAAATTACTTTTGCAGGTTGCTTTCATTTCAAGGTGAATTTTGCACATGCATCATTTCCCTGAGTTCCCTCATATGCTTCAGGCAGCACGCACAATCCCCAGCTCATGCTCTTTTTCACAGCACTGTAGCTGACTGAATGTCAAAACAGATTCTCAGAGAAAGTCAGGGTTATAAGATACATACAAAGCAAACTGTATTTTAAGCTTCTCTTTACAAATGGTCCGAAGGTTGCTTGTTTGTTACTCTTTTCTGACCTACCTTAAAGAGTTTGTAACACCCCTCCCAAGGCGCAGACATGGCATAGCAGTTGAGGCTGTTTTATTCCCAGCTATAGCTGCATCATCAAATAAGCTGCACTGCTGGAGGATATCGACTGTCTACCTCACATCTGTGTGACCAAACCACAGCCATTTATTATTCTGTTACATCCAACCCTCAGCTTCTTTAGCTAGTAAGTGATCTCAAGCGCCTGCTCTCTAGCTTCTAAAATCAATTGATAAATAGCATTTGTATACCTCCAAGGAATCAAAGCACAATTAGGTTGACCTGTTTCAGGAAAACAGGTTTTTTGAGATAGTATATCTTTCCTTTACTTCCTTCAACAAGTTTGATTGTAAAATAAAAAGAAAGAAGTAAGAGTAGTAACGCAGACCCATAGAAATAAGAATATTCCACATGTAAATTATTTTGTGAAGCTGGGATCCTTATTATTAATCTCATCTCAGGTCTTCCTGTCCTTTGTTCCCAACTATTGTTTCCACAGGAGAAAGATTTCAGGCTTTAGAATATTTTTTTTAAATGGAGGAAGTATTTTCAGAAAAAGAAATGATTCACATGTATATAAAATCTCAAGCTCAGAGTGACATGATGGAATTGTATTTACTTGCATCCAGAATGTCTGATGAAGATTCTTCAGACATTTAAAATTTCAAAATAGGAAGAAAATTGGAAAAAATAAGTTGAACAGTCGGTCCGTACGAAACCCCACTGCTGAGTGTTTAGTGGCTGCAGAAGTAAGTTCATAAGTTCATAAGTTCATAAGGTTGGAAAGGACCTATAAGATCATCTAGTCCAACCATCCTCCTATCACTATCTCTACCCAACTACTAAATTAAGTCCTTTAGCACCTCATCTAAACGCTTCTTGAACAGCGCTAGGGATGGTGCCTCAACCACCTCCCTAGGCAGGCCATTCCAGTGCCTGACCACTCTTTCAGAAAAGAAATGCTTCCTCAGGTCTAATCTAAATCTTCCCTGGCGCAACTTGTGGCCATACTCTAAGAATGTTTCTTTTAAACTTTCTCAAGCTTTGAGTAGTGGTGGAACGCTGGCCTCTTTCTTATAAATTCTGGAATTTAATGCCTAGTAAATATCAGGATAGTAATAATTTATTTTCTCCTTCTTATTGTTTATCCACAAGCATAATGCATGTAAGCAACTGCATTTGGGTGATGGACCTGGTGTAATGGATTCCATAGGAAAATTCTTGTATATATGTCTATGTCTGACTATTGTGAGAAATAACAGTAGGATGTCATAGAATACCTGAGGTACTCCTGGAAAGAATTCCTATTTAAAATAGAGAGGCTTTCTAGGGACTTATTTTAAAAACACTGAGGAAAAGACAGAACGAACGAAAGTGTAAACAATGAAAACGTAAGTTCATGTTAAGGAAAATAAAAACTTGAATATGATTGTTATAATTCAGAACTCAATCTGGAATCATCAGCCTCTTTCAATAGATGACAAAAAAAATTATTCTTAATTTTCCTAATTCCCAAGTGAAAAAGCCATTAGCCCAACAGCTCAGTGTAATGTGACTCAGTGTATGGTGATGGTAAAATCTAGAAAAATGATAGACACAAAGAGCAGGAACATAAATGTATAAGACATTTAACTGGGGAGAATTAGGATGCTATTAAAGAAAAGGATATACAGAATAATGGGGAATATGGCTTGGGAGCCATGACTGTAATTTTATTAGGCCTGGGAGTGAAATAAAAGTGAAAATCTAAGAGAAAAGTCAAAACAATTGAATTTGAAGGTCCGCTTTGATCAGATTAACTGAGATGGAAGTGGCCCAAGGGATAATACAGTACACAACCCCAGGAGACAACTAGACTTGTGAACAACCTCAGGACTCCTTGTCCTCTTGTAACTAGGACGCAGACTGCTGAAAAGGCAAGGGAGCCTGCATTGCAGTTTTATTCCTAGTAGATGGAAAGATAAAGTGGGCAGTCATACTTCTCACTTGTATTACCTACACAGAACTTTTTTTTTTTTTCTTTTTTTGAAAAGAATGAATGCAAGGAAAGGCTAAAGCCAGAGAGACCAAAAATCTTCCCCAGGCTGGTGGAAGTGTCTCGAGGAAAAGACAAGAGGGGTGAAATTTTTCCTTAGTTAAGGCAGAAAATAGTGAGGAAGCATCAAGTTCCCCTGAAATTCACTGTAGGAGTTGCTGGAAAAAAAATGTTCAGATTGACAGTGAAGATTCTGTAGCAGAAGAATATGAAATAGTGCAATAGACTGAAGGTCTGGGCCCATGCCTGGGGTGAGTTTGAGGGGATTTTCCTCCATTTAATACTGAGAGATCAAAAAACAAGGGATGAGCTGCTCAGAAAGGTGGATGTATCTGTGGGATCAGTCAGCCAGTGGAGACTGTAAGGCCTTCTCACCTCATGAGCACTTCCCTGTGCTTCGTGCTGTCTATGCAATAGGCAGGAAACACAGCTTCCAGCTTTGTTCTGTAAGCTTTTTCTATAGTAGCATGTAGAGAGTGTATTTACTCCTTCTCCTAAGAAGGAAAATGAATCAATCCCTCCGAGAGTTCAGACATACCAAATTTGCATGTACCAATGAGACCTCAAGAAATTGAAGTAAATGAATAAAGGATCTTGAAATGATTTATGACAGGAATTGCTGGTATTATTCTAAAAGTGTCAGAGGAAGAAGGTTGAGATGAAGCTGATAAAGGCATTTAAATGTATAAACAGTGCAGATATGGTCAAGAAAATTAGGATAAACAAAGAAACTATTTACATACAAGAGAAATTACCAGAAAGTAATGAGACTTCAAGGAATGACAATGGAAAAGTACAGATGAAGCTGATACTGTTCTGAACACTTTTTGTTTCATTGTTCACAATAGAATCTGAAGGTCATTTTCTAGTGATTGAGATATATTTTCCTTGGGGAGAAGGATAAATGTTAGAAGGCTTCATTATTATACTGGAAAAGATAATTAGGCAATAAGAAGTCATACAGGTTGACAAGAAAGTGGGCCCAGAAGATTTCCTGGCACATCAAAAGCATCTAAGATGGAAACTGGAATTCCTCAGCTGGAGCAGGGGGACGGATTTGGTCATGGTTTATATGCAGTTACAATACACTGGTGACGCAGTTCTGTTGCCAAAATATCTGTATCCGAAACACCTGCATAAGATCAGCAGACATGACAGAGAGTGTCCAGGAGACCTATGATTTCCATATCGCCTGTGGAAGCCAAATAGATGCCTGAGGATATCTCCAGTGACATAATCAGTCAATCCTCGGGTCTTTTGTTCAAAAGGTGGATGACTGTTGAAGGAACATTTGGCATCAGCAGAAGATGTTAGTATTAATCAACTCCAGAGGGAACTCCTGGAAGTCAAAATTAATTATAGAGTCATTTAGTTAAAACTGGCATTAGGCTAGGCAGGTAACAATGAATTTATTTGTACTTCCTTTTAAAATGAGATCTAATTGGCTGATATGTTAGTCTGTAAATATTCCAGTAACAGTAATATTCATTAATTATTGACTTGTTCATTGGCAAGAAGTACAGACTATGATGCCTACAAGATTGAGTTGGAGGAAAAATTTGTGAGTTTAATTCTGAATCCATCATTTCTCCTTGAGCTGCTTAACACAGGCTGCTTGCCCTCTAAAAGACCTCCTAATTCCCAATCCAAGAGAAGTCCTTCCTTTTCTGATACAGCTGTAACTCTAGTGATATATCTTTAACTGCACTCATATTAGTTCATCTGGTCTGGTCAGGATGCTTTTTCCACTCCAAGCCAAATTGAATTTCCCCTCCATAACATTAACAGCCATTTATCTTATCCTTTCCTCAGAGAGATTTAACACATCACTCCTAGGACTAACTTGATGTCAATGGGCAAAGCCCAATTGTTGGCCTCTCTGAACATTAGAAATAGCACAAAAGTCTCTACATGAAGACTCAGTTATGTCCTTACGGCCTATTCTGAAAGATGTCAGGGAGACTTAACTGTCCTACAGGCCTGTTCTGTCAAGACAGAATCTGCTTCATTCTCTTGTGTTTAATCATGGATTATAGCAGGCTATTTCGAAACAGCTTATTCCACTATGTTTCCTATTTTATGTCCACCTTAAAACTTTGAAGAAGGCTGTATTTTTGTGTAAGTGGGGTTTCTGGGAGCTTCTATAAGCTAGACATAGATTCAGGGAAAACATTCATTCCTATGATCATTACCAGTTATGATGTTTAGTGGATATTCAGCATCACTAGCACGCCAACACAGAGTTCTGTTCAACATGCAAAAATCGTGGGCTTTGTTGAATCTATATCAGCTTAAATCCCAGTGAGTGGAAATTAATTCCTTCAAGAGGTTATTTGTCAGTGCATGCCAGGGCAGGTCAGATGACCAGAGTCTTCTGCTGTAGAGGTGACAATTTCTTGAAGTCATTAGAGAAGACTACCTCCAAAAACCAAATGCTTTGTAAAAGTTCTGATCAACATGCAATCTGAATTTTCCACTCCTATCTGAATGTTGCATGCAAGCCCATCTGAAGGCTTTTGTCTCAACAGCCTCACATTTTTTCTCCAGGTATGGATAACTGAACATGGTACCCAGTTTTCACAAAAATCAGGTCAGTTTCATAACTAGAGTTAGATGTGGTGGTTTGATTAATGGCTACAGAAAAGGATGGACCACATGGCTACAAGATGCAGCCACAAGTGGCTACTTTGATCTACTGTAGAACAATCAATAAACCACCAGTTGATCCTTCTCTAGCAAACATAATCCAAACAGTCATTTTCTGTACATCATGACCCCTGCACAGTTGTACTGTGTATGCTCTTACTTTTCTCTTATTGACACAACAGAGGGCTCTGAGATGTGAAGCAGAAGAGAAGGGAATGGCTCCTTCTGAGGAGACTTTTAGGAATTTTGAACAAGTTAAGTGCATTACGCAGAGGCTCAGGTTAGACCTCAATTAGGCTTCAAACGCTGCCTGTATTTTGTGTATTACTGGTATCTACCTCCTCAGCATCAAGATTTATGCAGACTGAACAAATACCCAGAGGCATGGAATGGAACATCTTGACGTGTAATGAAACCCCTCTAAGTGTCAAAGGCAGCTAAAGTAGGTTTAAATAGCAACAAAAAAGGGATTTATTAACTTTGATTATATATACTACAAAACCAGGCCACAACACTGTATTTCTAGTTTAAGAATAATTGCCCCTTCTGAAGGAAAGCAGGCATGAATTGTTTACACACTGGGAAGAAAAGCCAAGCTAAACTTGTCCTACACCATTATGTCCATTGCACTGAGACAGCACTTTCTAATGAGGCTATATCTCAACCTATAATGATGGATATCTAATTTATTTTATCTCAACATGACAGACCTGGCATAGTAATATCTAGCAATTAGTCACAGTTCGATGGGCCTTAACTTAAGCAGTTTGCAGTGAAATACAGGTTCGGATATGTCACTGTCATTTCCTGATATTCCTTGCACAAAGGGCTGGTAGAAAAAGCATTGGAATACTAAATTACATATTGCAAAAGGCTGAAGAATCAGATTCTGTATCCTATTTAGCACTGCTAAATTACAGAACAGCACCACTACAGCATGTGTTGTTACTGGCTGATATTTTGTTCAACAGAAAGCCAAAAGCAAAAATGTTTGCGCAGTTAGGAACTGATGTCAGATTCAACAACACTTGCCAATATGCAAAGATACAGAACTTTAATAGATCTCGTTTGCTATGTCTAACAGACATCCAACAGATAAAAAGTCTAATAAAATATGAGATATTTACAGCATCTACCGCTTCATGGAAAAGATATTGGCTGCTTTTATTGCAGCAAATTGTGGACACAAGCAGCCATGATACTGGAGGAAGAGGATTTGCTGTTGCAGGCAGTGGTCCCAAAGAGAGGCACAAAACCTTCTAGACCTCAGGAGGGAGAGAATTCGTCAAGGGTTTGGGTCAGCTCTTCCAAGCCCCATGGGAAGTGGTGAGGATTGATACTAGCAGAGCTGGCTTGTTCCCAGTTCTTCTAGAGTTGGTCTTACGACTGCTGGTAGATGATAGTGCTAGTTCACTTGGTGCACAGGTACCAGAACAGCTTCCATGCTCTTATTTCAGGGCCTTGAACATTTCTCATGCCAGGTAGGAAGGAAATAACACGTGCACTTGTCAGTTCCCCACAAGAATTCGTCCCCATGGGAACAGTACGTGTAAAAAAAATCACAGTGCACTGCACCTGCTGCTCTGGTCTAAATGATGTGGGACTGAAGGCATCACATGGCACCCACCTACTGCTAGTAGAAACAGCAATATCAACATATTCTTACCATGGAAGAGGACAACTCTGGGTGCATTTAGAATTCAGAACAAGTTTCATTCAGTACTCACTTGGAAGGCGTCTGAAACTGCAAATTGCACTTATTTATTAAAATCACCATGAAACTTAACTGAGAGAAAATGTGATGGCAAGCATTGCCTACAAGATATCTCACTTAGAAACTGCTTTTGTGTGCTGTGAAGATTCTCAGGAGGTGGTGGCATCTTGGACACATCCCCAATCAAGCCTCTGCTCACCTCTTGCCTCCAGGAACATCTGAACTTCACTCCAGCAACCTGCAGTTCCCATCACAACTGCAGTGACATGGCTCATGCTAGGGCAAGGGAGGGCAGGCCAGTGAATACAGGACAGAGCAGCACATGACAATGTGACATTTTAGGCTAAGCACAAAAGGAAGGGCAATAGGCCAGCAGTAAAGCCATAACACCATCTACTTACAAAGTGACAGTAAAGATGCAAATTAAGGTGTAAAAATGGAGACAAATGCTCTCCTCTTACTCTTTCCTCTTGGCAATAAGCATTAACTGACAAAACAGTAGGTAACACTATTTCAGACAGATAAGTAATTTACAATTTGGTGGTGTCCCTTTTAGTCTGTAAACACATTGGGACAGAGATTCTATTTTTGATCCAACTCATTAACCAAATGGAAAGCATTGAGCTTTGCCACTCAATCTTCCTATACAATAACAACATCCCCTCACCCTTGGTATCTTTGGAACATGCATATTGCTATTACAAAGCTCTTTGCTTGCAAGAAGATATCTATTTATAGGTTGAAACAGATTTGCAATCATGTGTGGTAGAAGAGGAGACTGAGAAGAAATATGCAAACCAAAAAAAGCAATGACAAATTTGCATAGTTCTTTAAAGTTTTCTTCAAATGCTGCTGCAAAATACAACCATCTGTGTGTTGTTGTTGTTGTTTTAAGAATATCCTATGGGGGTAGCACAGACCGCTGTCTCTTCTCCTTCCTTTTTTTTCTTCTTGTTTGAAGCAACAAGCTCTACTTGCAGAACATACTCACCCTTTAGCAGGGAAATGTGTGTAATGGTAAACTATTAGAGACAGACTTCTGCATAGTAACCTGCACTGCTGTATTCAATTGCTTCATAAGTATTTTAAAGCAGTTAGTATGTGTCAATTTACCTCATGATGAAAATGTTACTCAGAATAATATGCTTTATTCAAAGCACCTGCTACTTAATATCTGAGAGAGCTGGAAGTGTAATGAGGAAAAAGGAAAATAAACGCTTGCAGCTCAAACATCAGCTGTAAAAGCAATTCTGGGGTGAAAAGTGGTACAGCTGAACAGAGCTGAGACCATTTTTCCCCCATTTGTAAATGAGCCACAGAATGACAAGATAATTCCCAGCAGTTGAGTGTTACAGGCAGGGCCATTACTGGGGCTAGTTAAAACTTCAATCTGAGTCTCTGTTTGATGAAAATGTCACAAAACCAAAACCCATAGCCTGCAAGACATCAGAGGACCCACACAGCCCAGACTACTATGTGGGGCCAAGCAGGTATGGGGAAGCTGAACAGCAGCTCAAGGAGACAGCATAGTATCCATTACGTGATGGCCCTATAGAATTTCTCCTAAAATCAGAGGTAGTTTTGAAAGCACAAAGTCCTCTCCCATTCCTTCCTTCATCCCCATTGCCCAGAGAAGCTGTGGTGCCCCATGCCTGGAGGCACTCAAGGCCAGATTGGATGGGTCCCTGTGCAGCCTGAGCTGGTGGGAGGCAGTCCTGCCCAAGGCAGGGTTTGGGGCGGGTGGGCTTTGAGGTCCTTTCCAACCCAAATTGTTCTGTGATTCTATGATTCCTACCCCAAGATGGTGAATAGAGCAGCTGAGGAGACAGCCCTCAGCATCTCTGGCAAGGTGGGACCTAAATCAGATGTCTGAAGTGCACAGTGCAGATGATACATATGAGAACCCAGAGCGTTTGCACATCTCTTCATACTACCAGCCTTCTTCTGGTGGCAGTCAGTAAAGGGCTGTGCTGTGATGGCAAAGCAGCAAAGTCATCTGTTGATTTGTTTTTACCACCAGTATCAATATGTAATGGTTTGAGTGAACATCTCGAGTAGCTCAACACATGTACAAAGACACCTAGAGAGACTTAAAAAGAAGACTAACTACAACTTGCTTTCTGAACTCATCTTGAATCATGTAAACAAATGATTTAGTTCCAGGCAGCCTGAGCAGTCAACGGTTCCCAGATGCTGGTTGTTAGGTGCTTCCTTTCACATTTAGAGCTAGTGGTAAACATCCCTTTTTTAAAATCCTAGCATTGGTCTGTAGGGATCCACATGAAGGCTATGGTGGATTTTCAAGCTCAGACTTCAGCTGATGACTTCCTGGAACAAATCATAAATTTTCTCTAATCATTCTGATGGTGAAGTGATAGAAATTTGCAGTTTCACAAGCTGAGTACCCTGTGCAAATGCAGAAGGGATGCAGTGAGACAGGCTGACAGAGAAAGGCAGCTGACAGACTAGTGCCCTAGCACATGGGATCCAGCTGCTCAAAATGCAGAGGATGTATCCTGTGGGATGGCACACTGGATGCCTACAGTGATGAGATAATGTGACATGCTGCACTGTCAATGAGCAGATACTCTGAATGCTAATAGAGACTGCTCCTATCCTCTGTTAAGTCACTCACAGTTTTGCTATGAACTTCAGCAGTGGGTGGAGAACACTGAGATTATGGAAGTTGACATCTCAGCATGACATTGTTGTTCAAGCAGTGTTATTACCCAGGGATGGAGTTTCTCTCTCAGGTTCCAGTGGAACCCCACTCAACTGGAAAAACACAATATTTGGGACAGCATTTGAGCTGAAACATAAGCAGCAAGTTCAACCTTCAGCCTGCTTTTTCTAGCAGCTGCTGAAGCCCTGCTCAGGGCTTTTCTGGCTGTGTACAATGTGAATGTTTCCTCATATCATTGCAGGGAAAATACTGAGCAAGCAGCTTTTCTCCTGCCCACAGAGAGCAGCTTTTCTGCAAAGTAGCTGCCTGTCTTCAAGAAGGAGCACAGAGGCCTTAGATTTCCCCTGGTCAGTCCCCCCTCCCACATAAAGTAGCTGTCCTTGAAAATGGAAGCTGCACCCACATTGGTCTCCCTCTCCTGCCTCCAGGACAAGAACAATGGCATCTTTCCCTCTCTCCAGCTGCGACTCACAAAAGCACTTCTCTTTCCCAAACAAAATTTCATTCAAGCTCCTCCAGTTTAATCATTCACATAGCACATGTGGTGTGTTGCAGGTGCTCTGTCTGAGACAGAGATTTCTCCCAGATGCACTGCTCAGAGCCTCTGCACAGACCACATGCCACTGATGGATAAAGTGGGTTGGGAATTGCTCCTCTGGGACTTGTTCTTTCTGCTAGGAAAACGTGTTTGAGATTTAAAACTCAATCCTTTCTAAATTTTCCTCTGGTTTTTCACTGGGCTCATACTTTCGTACCCAGTTTGGCTGACAGATTTCCCTCAGCATGCTTTAACAGGTTGCAGTGAACATCTGTAGCAGTAGTTGAACACTATTCTACTCTACTGATATCTGAAAATTTGGAAAATAAGGTGTTGGAATAATGTTTGCAGAGAAGGAGTTGAAATAGCTCAGGATTAAAACATTTATTTCACTCAAGTAGCCTTCCCCTAACACCTTCTCCAATTTATAGAAAAATGGAGCGCAAAGGGAACTAGTCCAGTACTCAATTTAAATCAGTTCATGGTTCAGCTAAAAGGGCATTGTCAGCCAAGCAGTGCAGTTCCTCTAATAACAAGGTAAAGAAGTTCACGCAAATAAGACAGGACAAGAGCAACATAAATTCTCAGGGATAAGCATCAAAAATTGTTACATGAATTAGCTGCTTTCTTCATAAGCCAAATTTTATCCTTCATTATAAAAGTAAATGACTGAATATATTGTTTCTTCCCAGTTATCTAGCTTCTAGTCACGTGGACAGATATCAGTAATAAATGGCAAGCCCTTTAGAGACGTAAATGATAACAGCTACATCAAACCATGAAGTAACAGTCCAGCAGCACCCCAGGCAGCAGCAGTAACCAGTAAATTTCTGAGGAATGAGTAGGGGTGTTGGTCTTGTCCAACTGATTTGAACATCTAAGTCCTCCAATATAGACAAAGGTTTGCTACAATGCTATTCACAATGTAGTCAGAGGGAAGCCCAGCCTCAATGTTTAGTTTTCCTACCTGATTGCTTTCTTCCCAGAAACAACTGGGTTCATTAATTTAGTGACATCTTTTTCCTCTTCTCTACTTTTTTACCATTTCTCTTCTTTTTTCAATTCTTTCTTTTTTTCATTTTTCATTCTCTACCCTTTCTTTCCTCTTTGATATTTGTTGTTACAATATGAGGACAGCTCTATCAAGCAGGTGGGCTTCACCCTCAGGATGAGTACCATGAGGTCAATGTTACCTGAGCTTCCAGGTAATGATGGCCTTCCTGCCCCATCTGCCAAGATAGTTTGCTACCTGCATTCATTCCCATCTTGTTATGATTCAGCAGGGTGCCACGGATTAACAGTGACTGTTTTCATGAGGGGTGGGATTATTGCATGACTGGCTAGGCAATGAACTGAAGTTAAAATACATTCAGCATACACACAGAATCACAGTATCATAGGGGTAGAAAAGGACCTCAGGAAGCCATTGAGTCTAACATCTGCTAAAGCAGGTATCCTTCAGTAGGTTGCACAGGAAAGCATACAGGTGGGTTTTGAATATCTCCAGTGAAGGAGACTTCACAACTTCTCTGGGTAGCCTGTTCCAGTGCTCTGTCACCCTCAATTAAAGGTGTTTATATGAAACTTTCAGTGTTCCAGTTTTGCCCATTGCCTCTTGTTCTATTGCTGTACACACTGAAAATAGCCTGGCCCCATCCACTTGGCTCCCTCCCTTTAGATGTTCATAAACATCAATGACATCCCCTCTCAGTCTTCTCTTCCCCACCTCTCTCAGCCTTTCCACTTAATGGAGATGCTCCAGGATCACCATCATCTTTGTGGCCCTCTGCTGCTCTCCTTCTAGGAGATCCTTGTCTTTTTTGAACTGGGAAACCAAGAACTGGACACAGTAGTCTAAATGTGGCCTCATTAGGGCAGAGGAGAGTGGGAGGATCACTTCTATTGACCTGCTGGCCATGCTCTTTTTAATACACTCCACATTGGCCTTCTTGGCCACAAGGGCATACTGCTGGCTCATGGACAACCTGTTATCCGCCAGGACACCCAGATCCTTCTCCACAGAGCTCCCCTCCAGCAGGTCAGTCCCTAACCTGTACTGATGCATCCTACTCAGATGTGAGACCCTACACTTGCTCTTGTTGAAGCTCATTGGGTTCCTCTCCACTCAACTCATGATGAAAGATTGACAAATGTGCTTCCTGTAGTATAAACCACCCCACAACTGTGGAGCTGGCATCTCTTTTTTGTTGCAAAAGCCTTCTCAGTATGGAACAGACACATCACAGGGGCTGTGGAGCAGTAGATAAGGACAGCTGTGTGCTTCCCAGCCCCTCCAGGCAGCATGGGGGATGCAGCCAGGGGAAGCTCCCTGGCCCTGGGTAATGGAGGAAGCTTGAGGAGCAGATTTTTAAGTAGAATGTATGGTCAAAAGG
The DNA here is from genome assembly GCF_038088225.1 of Cyrtonyx montezumae. Taxonomy (NCBI): domain Eukaryota; kingdom Metazoa; phylum Chordata; class Aves; order Galliformes; family Odontophoridae; genus Cyrtonyx; species Cyrtonyx montezumae. Next base: position 53,966,047 of record NW_027072034.1, read on the forward strand.
AATACGATTGCTCCCCCACTGCTGAATGATGGCTGCCACAGGTCTCCAGTTGTCAGGGTTCGACCTGACCTACATTGCTAATACCCACTGCAAGGGCTTCTCCTATTCAAATCTGATTAAGGGGAAGTTATTTTTTCCCCCTGCTTTGTGCCCAGGAATTTTGCACGTTAGGAAAAGTTCCCTGCTTGGGAGTAGATGAGGCATCAAGATTGCTCATCCCTGCTCAAAATGGAAGCAGTTCTGCCCTACCCAGTTGTGCCAGCACTGCCACCTTATAAGATTTGCCATGGGCTCTCACAGGAGAAGGGCTGCTCTGAACAGCTCTCCCCGACCTACTCCCAGCAGCAGAGAGATAGGCCAGCATAAGGCGATGGCAGAGATTTGGCCTGAGGAAAGCTATGTGCTTCCCTAATTGAGCAGGAATTAAGGCAGTAGCATTGTCACCCCTCTGCCCATCTCAAGCACAAGCACACATCAGTGGCCATCCAAGCATTTGCAGCTGGTTGTAGCAATGCTGAGGATGCAAGTGACTGCTTCAGTGATATGAAGGAATGATTTCTGACAGCAGCCAAGGCTGCTGTAGTGCCTGGGGAAAGCACAGTGTTGTCATTGTATAGGAAGCCAGCAAGGAAAGAGAATGTTGTCCTCCACCTCCTGCATCTACTCAACCATCCACCCCTTCTTTATTTTTATTTTTTTAGCACCAGAAGTATTTTGAGTGCAATTAAAAAGGTGCTATTAACACTTAATTGGTTTGGAGTCCTCATTGTGATACTAAGCCCTCGTGCTGATGTCATCCCAGTTGTCATGGATACAGGTGAACAAGCTGCATGAAGTGCAACATCAGTGCCAGGGGGATGGAAGACGGAGGGGGGAACCTGGGGAGGAACACAAGGCTGAAAATGGGCGAGCAGAAACAGCTGCTGTCTCCAGGTGAGAACTGAAGTGAGAGGAAGGAACAGAGAGCACTTTGCAGAGGTACTGAGGTTATGGTGTTTCATTCACATTCTTCAGTGCAAGGTAGGAAGGCAGGCTGCTCTCTGACACTGAACACCGCAACAGAAGAGCCCCCTGGCAGCTAACAATTAGGAGAGGAACCCAGGCTGACATCCATCCATGTGCACAGTAATTAGAAAGACAAATAGTGCCTTTCTTCCCAATCAATCTGTCTAATAGGTAGGGGGGGGAGAAGCAGAAGGCAAATTGTGGGGGAAAAAAAAGCCAGAAAAATATATATCCTCACGGGACTACATGTGCTTTTATGTATGCAAAAGACCATCTCTTTGTAACTGGAAGAGATGAAGGAAAGCTGTGGGGCTAGGTATATGTTCACCTGCACCCATATAAAATCCTCTAAAATCTTTCCAAGTATCAACACTAATAATAAGAAAAAACACCTGAGATGCAGCAGTATTCCTTGGCCTGCTCCTATTTCTTTATCCTCCACCTCATCCTCTTGCTGAGAAAGAAATTAAAATATATTTTTCATACAATATCTCCAGAATTCTTTTTATGTAATAATCCTCTTTCTGTGCAAGAGGCAGGTCAGCAATAGCTGCAGGCTCCTGCACAATCAGTGCTCATCTCATAAAAATCTCCAGCTTTCCCTGGGATTTTCCAGCCACAACCTATTAAGCATTTGCCTGTGACAAGAAGCCAGTGGAGGGGGGGGGGGGAGAGGAGGGGCTCTTCCAGATCACGCTGAGGCAAATTTGGACTTATTTAGAGGGTGGTTATATGGATTTTTTTTCTCATAATGGAGAATTTAGACTTTTAAAAATGATACTTTGGTTTTTAATTAATCTTAATAGGCAGTTACGCCTTTACATACTCTACAACTTTCAGCCTAAATAAACAGAATGTATTAAAAAATAAAAAGTTAAATTTTAAATTGAAGAAGCTGTGGCATGTTCTCCACAGTTTATCCCCTCTTTTATTGCCTGACCAAAGCTGTGATGTGTCAAGATTCAGAGGAAGGTCCAACATTGGTCTCTAACACATGGATCCTAGAGCAACGAGTTACAGATAAGCTTTGCACAAGACCTGACTGCAGATCTACTAGTTCATTATTTCCTATTCACTTAAATCTAAATTATGTATTTCAATAAAAAATATTTGCTCAGAACAATGATACAGTACTTCAGAAACTGTGAAAATGAGTTTTTCTTATGTTTATATAGCCTAAGTTATTTTCTGTGGTTCAAAGTATCTTTGTATAGCAGTTTAGACTCAGTAGAACACACAAGATGTGGTTCCTATCAAAATTTAAACCTTTCATTTTTGCAAATTGATTGCCTTTACTTCTCACTTTGCTGTTTTACAGTTTTTTAGGAGATGTCACTTTTCCCCCTGTTCAGAACTAACTTTTTTTTAACATTATTTTTGGAGAATGCAGAGAATGCACATTTATTAAATTTTATGAACCAGTGGAAATTTCCCACTATTTGAACAAAAGGAGTATGTTTCTGTCTCTGTTGTCCATGGGGTTGTGTGGTCTCATTCACATCACCCCTGCAGTTCCATCCAGTCCTGGCCTGAAGAAAATGCTGATATTCCTGATGTTCATAGAATCACAGAATCATTAATGTTGGAAAGACCAATAAGATCTAGTTCAACCATTAGTTAATGGCTGTGACTGTTCTAGACGGTGTCCTCAGTGCCACATCCACACAGTTCTTGAACACCTCCAGGGACAGTGACTCCACCACCTCCCTGGGCAGCCTGTGCCACTGCCTCACAACTCTTTCTAAGAATAAATATTTTCTAATATTCAATCTGTTCCTCATTTAGAAGTGGACATGCTTTCATTCTGCTCTGATGTCTTCTACACTTTAGGCCACTTGTCCTCTTCCCTTACCCACCAGGTGAAGATTGGGTCCCTTTTTTACCTCAGGATCTGCTTTGGTAGTGTAATGAGATTACATTCACATGGAGCATCCCTAGTAACATGCCTCTGTGGTTGTAGGTGCAACTGTAGTTACAGGTTACTAATGAATCCTGGAAATGGCTTCTTCAGCCAACTGGTGCTTGAAAGTGAAGTTTTTGTGGTATGTGACCTTTGTTGTATTTATAGGCCAAACTCAAACACAGGAGCCATCACCACTGTTCATTCACACAGAGCTGGAAGCCACTGTCCTCCTCCAGATACAGGGGTAGTTTCACCACAACAGGGATACCTCTTGGAATAAGATAATCCAGCCAAGCCTGCTCCCTCAAGGGCTTACACCTAACCTCACCTGAAACCAGACTTTGGTCAAAAGCATAAAGGCTAAGGCATCTCTGAGTGCAGTCAATGACAAAGCCCAAGCAGATCTCCCAGTGATAAATACAAGTCAGAATGCTTTAACTTAGCAGTGACCAGGTGCTTGATATCTGCTAGCTTTCCCAGCTTGCCCAGCAGCATCTGTCTCCTGGAAGCAGACAAGCATCTGCTTTTGCCTGAGGCTGGAGATCTTGGCAAGTGCCCACCAGTGCCTGACTGCAGCCACTCTCCTCTATAACTGGGTCTTCAGAAACAAACAGAAGAAGGTACCAACACAGCATGTGACCTTGAACTGCCATACTGCGGATGTTGCAGCCAAAAGAAGTGAAGTGGCAAAGTTTGGATTCCAAAAATAAAATAAAATTTGCCTCAGGATCTTTTGTTTTTTTGTTGGTTTTTTTTTCTTCATTTTTTTATTTTTTTTTTCCATCTTTTTAATATAGAGCACAGAATTATATTTTTTTTCACAAAGCATTAACATTGGTGATTTTTCAACTCATACCTTTCATCTACATTATGGTGTACAAAAAAACTGTGAGTAAGCCTATTCCAAACCATATATTAAAAATGTATTGTCAGTCTATATCACACGAACACCTAAATATTTTATTCTCTATTGTCTCAAACAATACTCACAATCCAATAAAAATGAAAGGGGTAAGAGGAAACAAAATACATCTTTGAAGCTCAGTGAGCATTTGATGGGCACCTTGGATGGCTTTGATGTTTTTTTTCACATCACCAAGAATACATAATCATAGAATATCCTGAGCTTTAATGGACTCTCAAGGATCATCAAGTCCAATTCCTTAAGGTGTCTAGAGCTGAGCTAGTCACCATGGGCACTTTGTATTAAAAAAGAGAGAAAAATAGATGCATTTAAGGAGCAGCTCACATGCTCTGCCTGAGCATCTATTTTAGGATGAATATGCTGGTGTAATGATCAGATTCCACAGACTGGAGGTGTTGTCAGAGGGTTGCAGATGAAGGCCTGGGCTGGATGTCTGTTAGATGACTCCCATTCTTTCCATGCAGCATCACTGTTCCTCCATCTGGGCAGTTTTCTGCTCATTTTCTTTTTGGTGTGATCTCACAACAAATACTTCTGGAATAAAAAATTCAATATTGAAAAAGAAGATCGTAGTACTATAAACAACATTGTGGAAACACATGGGCAGTAACCTTTAATATACTGAAAACAGCTAGCATTGAAATTGTAGTCATTCTTTTGCAGTTATGCTGTCAAACCTCCGAAGATATGGGCTTTTCAATTTATTATGTGTCATGAGAATATCTGCAGATGTCCTGCACATGTTATGCTTCCAATCTATGGTCTTTCCTTCTCTCTTATTTATTTTAAACTGTTACTGTGAAGAAAAACACAATATAACAGAAAAAATTCAACTTTTAACTACACTGATATGTACACTAGCATATTCAGGCATGTAGTATTAATTAGTAAAATCCTGACCCAGGACTCTAAGGAGTCATTGTGTTAAGCAATTGGAGAGGTCTGGTTCAAATACTGCAATCAGAAGTCAGACTCCAGTGAAGTCAGCAAAGCTGTTCCCATTTGAATTTTCTGAATTTAGCTACAGTGCTTTATTTCCAGCCCTGCCTCCATTCCCTGTCTTGTGTGAAATGAAATAGGTAATTTTCAGCTTAGCTTCTCCCTGATAGGGATCTATGTCACAAAATCGTTGCATCCCAGACACTGCTTAACTGCAACTGCTAGAAGCTTGATAGCTGAACCTCTGTTGCAGTGACACTCAATGAAGAGTTTATATGGCTTTTTGAAGGCATTCCCTCTGCAGCAAAGGATACTTACAGGTCAGCACTAAAGCAAACTGGGGAAGCACTGGGGAAACTTCTGCTGCTTTTGAGTCTATTGCTGTTGCTGTAGGTTGTTCTGCACTCATATGAGCAAAGAAACCCCACCATCAACTCCACAACCAAAATGAAAAACAAACAAACAAACAAAACCTATAATAACAACTCCCAACAACCCAGAGCAAAAAAAACCAAAAACAAACAAACAAAAAAAAACAACAACAAACAAACAAACCAACAAAAATCCAAAGAAAAAATTACATAAAACCAACAAAAACTATTTTACCCCCAAATGACAGGGAAGCCTATATGTTAAGGATATCTTAAGGATATTTTTTTAGCAGCAGTTGTCACAGCAGGAAATGGCCACTGTAGGCTTATAATTGCTTGATTTCAAAGGGGTAAATCTTTCATTTTCACCTCCTTTCTCTGTCTTTAAATTACTACTTGGAGTGTTACCCTTTGTTGCTGCAGTTCTTATCGGCACGGCAGGAGACAGTGATTGCCTTGTTTCTGAAAACTACAATGAAATTAAACCTTAATTGGTTGTTTAAATGGGGTGTAATACAGACCTTGAAAGACTTAAGGATAAGTATTCCAAATTGTTTTCAGATTTACTGTGAGCATATACACCTGGGATGATTAAAAGAAAATACAGCACACTCTATTCCAGGGAAAAGCTTGATAATTTAGTATGATGTCATTACCAAAATTAAAGGAGAAAAACTAGAGAACATTTTCCATGCACTGTCTCCTATTTCCTCCCTCTGGGATGACAGGTCATAGCTTATTTATGCATCATAGTCTCTCCAAAGAAGAGCAAAAATAAACAAGCAAAATAAATAGATAAAAAGCAGCAACATAAGCATTTACTCAATTCTTGCAAGCTCTCCTAGGGGAAAAACCTAAACCTGTTGAAAATGTTAATAAGAAGGGGCATGAAAATGAGACAGAAACAAGCAAGTGCCCATGGCTCCAAAGACAGGTTTTGCAAGCTACAAATATGGTAAGCAGATGTATGCCCAAAGAGGCAAAAATGTTTCAGCCTCACTTTCCAGGAAATGCTTAGGAGTTCATACACCCCCAGGAAAACCTGGCCCCAAGTCTGAAAAGAAACTTCCAATGCAAACAGTTGTCACATTCCATATTTCCCATAAAAGTGTCTTTTAGCTGAAATCCCATGCTTGGCTTGGCCCATAGGAACATGCACAGTGACTCACCTAAGCAGAACTGCTCCCTTTGTACCACAGAGTTTCCTGGAAAAATAGCTAAAAGTATAAAATGCTTGTACAGTCTTGAATGGCTGAGCTGCACTCAACTTTGTCTTCAGATGCTAAACAGTAGTGGAGTACCATTGCTATCTGAAATAAAACGCAGGCATAGTCAGTCCACAACTTTCTGCTCGACTGCAATGGCTACGGGTATGTTTGAGATACCTAGGAATGTTTGAGCTGGAGGAACATCAGCAACATGAGATGGAAGGGAGCTGCCATCAACCTCAGGCAGTTCTTTACACAAAAACTTTTGCTAGGTGTGCTCTACTGTCACCAGTGCTGTACATACTGTATGTATACTGTGACATGAGAGGGAGAAGGAGATGGAAGAAGAGAAAAGGAGAAAATAGTGCAAGATCTGCTCTTCACAGAACTGATTACAAGGTGATTTAGAACTACAGCCTTCTATGTGGCAGGTGGCTCTGGCAGTGACAGGGTTACAAAGAAGATATTTGGAGACCTATCTGTCTTTAATTCTCACCGACTGTTTGTGCAATAACAATGGAACAGCAATTACAGGCAAGAAGGTTTGGTTTGGATATGCCTTCAAAGTATACTGGCATAGAGACAGTGTGTGCCTTGAGAATCCCAGTTCCTCTTCATAACGAGTTTTCTTCCACCATTTCTTTCCACCTCTTCTAAAAGGGACATATATAGTGTATGAATTATAAAATACAATCATAAAACTATACTCATTCTTTCTAGACAGTCACTGATAACTTAAAAAAAAAAAGTCTTAGAGTCAAAAAACAGAACAAGAAATCAAGAGAGAATTACAAGGCCTCATCTGTGAAGGACAGGAGAATCACATGAACTTCAAGCCCTTCCTGCAGTGAGTTTAATGAAGTACTCATTAAATGGTTGTTTGAAGCCTCTACCTAGCTGTCACTTGGATATACAGAACTGTAATTTTAGAGCATGGAGAAATTTTGGATCAAAAGCTATTTCACTTGCAGCAATGTATCCTCTCTTGATACTATCAGAGGGAAAACAAAAAAAAATGAGAAAAGGGAAGGCAAAACAAGGTGAATTCTAATGGTGCTTAAAAACTGAAGAAGATTTTTGTACTCACAGGGATTCAGTATTTGTTATCCTTGTTTCTCGGCTACACAAAAGACTCAAATCTTTTTTAGGATGTTTTCTGCATCTGCAAAAATGAAGATGACTACTTGGTGTTCAAATAAGAGAATTCAGATTATCTGCAGTGCAGATGAAAGTGTTGTTAATGGCTTGCCTCTGGATGTGGAGTAGCCTCAACACTAGTGACTACCTTCATTACTGTGTAAGCAGCTCCTCCCTTGGGGATAAACAAAACAAAAAATGACTCCCCCAACCCCAAGCCTCACTTTACTTTGGGGAAAAAAATGCATGCAACTGAGCAACTTTTCATCGGCAAAGATATTATGGAAAAACTCCACTGATGAACATTTCTATTAGAAGGGTTTCCATATTTGTTTTACTTGTCTCTTGTCATAGTCACAAGAGTACATTCATATGGCATGATGGTGTACAAAGGGCGATTTTAGCTCTGGACAATGAGGTTATTTGCTGAGAACTGGGAACTATCTGCTCTGTTCCTGTGCCAGCCCTGTCTTGTCCTCCTTCTCCTGGCCAGTCCCACCACTGCAGCAATGTGTGTCTCTGAAGGTGGCTGACGGCAGATTTGGGAGCTCTAAGCCTGCCATGGCATGAGCAGGGCTGAATAATTTAGAATCAGTGCTAGACCTTCAGAGATGTGACCTGAGTTCAGATAACGTTTGCCTATTACAATGATTTCATGATTTGCTGCCCAAAGTGTTAATTCCTTCAGAGAATTCAGACAGCAATAGCACAGTGTTGGCAAGAAATGGTCTTAGATCCCACAACTGACATTGCTTAATAGCAAGAGTTAAGTGGAGTGGGGGGTGGAGAGGCAGTACTACAGCAGTCTCTGAACCAAAAAAAACCACCATGTAGGAATAGACAGTGTAGAATTTCTGCCCCCCTCCTCTCAGTGCTAGCAACAGCCATGCTCTTGAGGAGAATCCCATTGGAACCTGTCCCCAAAGCAGCCTTTAAGCACATCCTTTAGCAAACTTGTCCTCCTCCCTAGCAGATCAACAGGGTGCTATGGAATCCATGCCAACGCACCATCATATCTCAATCTCTACACTGCCCAGATCACATGTGGCCAGAAACCCTTAAAAAGTCATCCCACAGCAGAGCCTTGGAGGCCTCCCAACCAGACATCTGGTCTGCCTGCTCCCTTCTTCTCACCATGTGCTCAGGAAAAAAAGAGCCCTCTCTCTTTAGAGGAGGGTGCTCTTCTGCTTTGCTCTTCATGTGCAGCACACATATAGTAGTACCTCATTGTCAACAGTTTGCACAGGGATTGTGGACTTTGAGGGAGAGCAAACTTCCATCCTTTGGCCCAGTGCCAGGACGATCAGCTGAGCAGTGAGTAGGGGGTGGCCAAACCTCCCTAGCACTCACTCAAATGTAAGGCATGCCTTTACAGCTCGATGGAGTAGCCTTGACACCTAAGCCCATGACTCTTCAAGCTCCTCAGAAATGGTCCCCACAGAGCTCAGGCTGGTGGTGAGCCTCTACTTCTGTATCACGCAGGATATCTGCATCTCCAAAAGTGCCTGAGGGGCCAGAGATGAGGACACGGATGGAAAGCTCCTGTCTGGGGCCAACTCACTGAGTCAATCCTCAGATGGATTAAAAAAAAATTCTACAGACCCTACGTGGATGATCAGTAATTATGTCTCATTTTGTAGTGTGCTTCCATAACTGCGTCCATCTAGTTTTTCTCAAGGAGGTAATTGTGTAAGGTTTCTGTGGGTCCTCCTATTTTCCTGCTATGTTTAGTCTCTTACCAGGAAATTATCTACTTAGCATAGCATATGAGTCTGCTTCCTACAAAAGTTATGATAAATCCAACTTTGCAAAGTGCTGACAATAGTTAATACTCTGAGGATTTAATTTGCAGGCAGAGCGATGAGGACTTAGAACTAATATCAGAGTGGTAGAGATGATACATCTGGAAAAAGTTTTATGGAAAAAGTAACGGTCTGCAGCGTGTTTGCCATATGCTCTGGCAGTATGAGAGAGATATAAAAATGTCAAATTTCTTTTAGGGCAGGCACCAGGCAACACATATATCTGCAGCAGACAGGTCCAAAACTTTGACACTGGAGAGGAATAACAGTCTTCTTTACCATGTACTTGCAGGATGCATTTAACACAAACAATGTGTATTCTTGCTAGGAAATGTCTCAGATGCCACCAAACAGAACACTAAGGTGCACATTTAATTTTGTTTCATTAGTCACTGTGCTTGGAACTATGGACACCTGTTTTGTAGTTTGATAGGCCACCGCACTGTGACTATACTTATATGCCACATGTAAAAATGCATGCTTATATATACTGTAAGTATGGACTTAGCTCATTCCAGAGGAGAATGCTATCAAATCAGTAAATCAAACTTACAATCCTCAGAAATTTTATTTGGCTATGATCTGATTTGCCTGAATATGACTCTATGCTTGCACCAGGCTGTCCTGTGTTTCCAAAACCTTCTACTACTCTGAACCTTGAAAAAAAAATAAGCACATGTGCTTTTAAGAAGATGCACAGTGGGTCTAGTTTTGTTCATATTACTTTATTTAGATATACTTCTGGCAGTGACCAAAAGTGATCCGGCTTTTAAGTAGTGCAGTTTCTGCAACGGATTAAAAATATATTGTCTATATGATTCATCTGTTCTGGTCTGTAGCACTACAGAATGCTACATCCCTCTTAAAGATTTCATTTATAGAGCTCTGGTCCCAGGATTATACTCTATATTAAGACTTCCAAAGAGTTAATTTTTCCAGCCAATGGCAAAAAGCCAGACTGCACCACATTATGGAAAAACATTCAATCACATGTAGGTTACTGTAGTCTGAGGGTTATGCTGGAAACATAAGTCTGTGGGAAGAAACCACATTTCCTCAAAATTTCTGGGAGGCAGTGGCAGCTTGTGGGAAGTTGACACATTTCTACCTTAATTACAAGGTCTTGAAAACTCCATCTGTGCATTCAAGGCCACTTGCTGCCTATATGTATGTAAAGTGTCGTCTGTAGCATGAAGGCACATAGGCGGGGGTGTTCTGCTGCACTGAGGTGACCTATGGCACACTGAAAATACTGTGAGTTGGTAATGGTCAACAGGTAGCATTGGTCACAAACTATCACTATGCTTTTGCCTGTGATTTACAAGCAGTTATGCTCTTAGGAGAAAATATGCACTAATCTAGCATTCTGAAACAACTTCTTTTACGCTTTTTTCCCCTCCTTTTTGAGAGAGAAAGAAATGGAATTCAGAAAAGGATTGGCATTAGCCACATGAGTATTCTGTCTTCTCCCTTGATCGCTGTAATAAGAGGCCAGCCTGGGAAGCCCTGAGATACACTGCAGTTCAGTACAGAGGAGACAATATCCTGCCTGAGTACATGACTACACTCTGGTTGGAGTGGGCTTTGTCCTGATCCACAGCCTTAACCTCTGCCCTTTCCTATCTGTAGGCTTAAGGACTCTACTGTGCACCTGGCATACACACTCTCAAGCACCTTCTGCTTGCAACAGTCCGATAAGGCTGAATTGGAGCCCCCTCAGCTACAGAGAGATATCTCAGTAGCCTTTCATTTTACTCATTTCCTGTTGCATAGCCTTACCCCATGTGAAATACCACAACTCTTCATTCCTGATGACTTGAATGCATCACATTCAGTAAGGCTGCACTACAGAGAGCCTTTGAAGAGCAGTAATAATGAAACCTCTCTAGTGCTTTTCATCCAGTGTGTAAAACCCAACCTTGTGGAGGTTTTATCATCTCTTCTCTATCCAGGCATGAAACATCAACATAGAAAACCGCTAAGTGCTCTGTTCCTCAAAGCTGTCTTCAGTCAACAAACCTTTGCCACCTGTAAGGGATTAAATTCACACATTTTGTGACAGACAAAGCCAGAACTAGAAATTGGCCATAATGCACTCAGAACAGCTTCTTCAGCTTCTAGTAGAGGCAAAGGGGAAAAGAGAGGACTTAAATGTGAGGCAGCCCTCGTGCTGCATAATCTGTGCTCCTCTGTGCTACTCTTTTATCTTTGATCTCCATGCAGCTGACATACTATAAAGTTAAGGCCTTCTGACTACTGTGGTAGGCATTTTTTTTTGCAATTTCTACTTTTCTTGGATGACTATTTGCATCGGCACTGTCAATGTTAAATGATTTGAGAGGAAACGATTCAGACTCTGACATTTGCCTTTCATTGCATCCACACAATTGTTCTGCTTATAACAGTTTCTACATGGAAAAAAAATCTGTTAGAAGTACATTGCTATTTTTTTTCCATCATCAAAGAAACCAGTTTCACCCAGAGCCTTATTAACAGTGTAGGTGGAAGTGAAACACTAACAATGAAAACCCAGCAAGAGTAATATGCTTGTTTCTCTTTTTCTATTATGAATACTAATCCCACATTGCTTATTGCTCTTTTGGAAGCGTCTGATTAGAACAAAAAGAACTGATATTAGCATTAATTGGGAAAAGTTAATCTCACAGTACAGAAAGGTAAACGACCTGATTGCAACAACACAGAATTGCGATGGAATCCAGAACTTCGCTAGCATTTTCAAACAAAGCTAACAGATTCTTAATTCTGAATTATTTATTATTAATTACACATCTGTTTTTCTTTTATCAACAAAACAGAATTACTTCAGAATCATATTTTCTTTCATTCTTTTTGGTTTATTATCAAGTATTGATGGATGGTAGAGGAATAGCTATCAAACCTTACATGCTTTTCTATTAATTTTCCAGATCTGCCTCTGGCAACATGTACATAAATTCAGAGCCAATCCCAGTGATATCACTCTCTATTGAATTTACTGAGATCAGACCATGACCTTTTACAGAATCATAGAATCGCCAAGGTTGGAAAAGACCTACAAGATCATCCAGTCCAGCCATCCACCTATCACCAATAGATATCTATAAACCACATCCCTCAACAAAATGTCTTTCATTTCCAGCTCTGCTGAGGAACATAATGAACTGATTGACTACAGGAAGTGTTCTTTTTTAATATCATTAAGAAACTGTAACAGTAAAATAGAATAAAATAAACCTTGCAAGAATGATAGCCCTTAGAATTACCAAGGTAAATAAAAAGGGCAATTATTTCAATTTACTGCAAAGTTTGTGGGAAATAACAGTACTTGTATTAGATGTTTGGCTATCTTCTAGATCTGTAGATTTCTCCATTTGAATCTGCTTCTAAAGAGCATCATCAGTGTACTGGTGCAGGAGGAGACAGGTCCTTCAGCCCTCTCGATGGAAATATTCTTCAATTCTACCTTTTGTGCACTCCCTAATGTAAGAATGGGACACCTCCAGCTACTCTCCTGTTAGCTATCTGCTTGATAACAGAAAGCTCATAAGGACACATTACAGGAAGAGGCTGAAAGAACAAGCTTCTCTAGTCTTTCCTCTAGGATTTCCTGTGAAACAATGTGCTCCTTTGCTTGGCTGATGAACCAAGAGCGCTATTAACTGGAACATTAAAAAATTAATTATGCATAAAATCTGCAGTCTTGATTTGTGCATGAAATGTGGCAAGTTTAAAATAATGTCACCGAAGAGTTTTGTTTTACATTAATAGATTTAATTAGCTCTTTCTTAAATAATTGTGAAAGAAAGTGAGTTAACTTGGCCAACTTCCAGCCCCCCACCCAGCCACTCTCTCATTCCTGAGAGAGGAGGAGAAAGTGAGATGATAGAGCTTGTGGGTCAAGGACAGGGAGATTGCTCACATGCAAAACTGATTCTGCTTGGAGAGGATTAATTTAATTTACTGACACTTAATAGCAGAGCAGTATAACAAGAAACAAAATGAAAACTAAAAGCACCTTCCCCACATCCACCTTCTTTCCAAACTCAACTTCACTCTCTCACTTGCAGGTGCAGACCTTCAGGAGAGGACTGTTCCAGCATGGATCCCCCATAGGCTGCTGTTCCTGCCAGAAAACAAGTTCCTGTGAGAGTATCCATAGGCTGTGCCTCCTTCAGGTCTCATCCACTGCTGTACCATGGGGTCCTCCATATGGAATATGCTCCATGTGGTGCTCATGGGCTCCAGGGGGGCAGCCTGCTCATCCATGGCCTCTCCTAGGTTGCAGGGAGTTACTGTTCTGAGTCTGGAGCACCTGCTACCTTCCTTTGGCACCGACCTTGGTGCCTGCAGAATTACTTCTCACACATTTTCTCACTCTCTCGTGACTGCTGCATGGTGTTTTTTGGCCTATCTGAACTATACTATTAAATAGATTCCACCAGCTGGGCTGGTGAGCTTAGCATTGGCCGATGGCCAACTGCAGCCAGCTATATGTGTCACAGAAGCCTCACCTGCAGCCTCCTTTCTTCCAAAATCTCACCACATAAACCCAATACAGTGAGATCTCAGAGTAGGTGGATAAATTTCAAGAGTTTAAGATATTTTTTTCTACGACTGCTGTTCTTTGATTTCACCAATTATGTTTCTTTTTATAATTCCTTAATGTTTTACTCAGTTTGGCAATTTAGCATAGAAGAAAGGGAACAAAATTAAAATTTAAAATGCCATAAATCTTTTCTCCCTTTTTTTAACCTTTTTTTTTTTTTTTGCCACTAAGCATTCTCTTCAATCCCCATTTTCTGATAGGGGCATTCATTTTATGCATGGCTGACCATGGAAATCACCTACTGAATTGCTTTTACCTCCTCAGATTAATTCTCAAGAATGGGGCCTTGACATTTTTCCTAGTTGTCCTTTTGAACTTTCACATTATAATCCGTAGAAGAAAGACTTTGTGATAAAATCCTAATGTTTTTACAGCGCGTTTTTACAAATTTTTTAAAGAAGCCCCAACTCCTTTTGTGTCATCCCTCTGTTGTTGTAGGGCTGAACACTTCCTACTTCCATCTTGGCCTCTATGCTAAAGAAAACTTGCTGAAAATAAGGGTATTTTCACCTGCGCAGAAGATCATGGTTGCCCATGTGGCTTTGATGACCAAAAGTATCTTGTAGCCAGCTGTCTTAGGATGAAGTGTAGATGGGGAGTGGGTTATGTCTGTCTATATACATCTGTCTGTCTGCGTCCCCCTCTTATTTCTGCCTACAGAAACCATGCCAAGTGCATTTTATCCCATGGAAAAATGTCATGCAAAAGAGTTAATAAGGCTTTGGATGTATTCACTTATAAGAGGACTTTCTGATGTCTATTAGCAAGGTTTGAATCCTTCTCCTTTTCCATCCTACCTCTTTGCTGGGGTTTCTTTTCTGAGAAGCCATGGAATACATGAAAAAATGATGCCGCCATTTTGGTGCTTTCTGGCCTTACGGAGATACAGGAGCTCAACAACAACAAAAAATACAATGATGATAAAGACATTGACATTAAATAGCTCATTCAGATGGAGAGAGTAAAGTCCAAGGAAGCTTCTGGCACAGATGTTCCACACAAGCTTCTCATGGCTCAGTCTTCTGACTGAAAAAAGCTAGAAAAAGCTAGAGTGTAGCTAGTAACAGGAAGGAACAAACACAAAAGTGCAGCCCCTTCCTTTTTTCTGAGCCCTTTCGTGGACACATGCTTTCCTCAGCCATGAAGGGCCAGTTAAAACCAAGGAATCACTTCATAATTCAATGCCAGCACAGAACATGAATGAATTTCTGAAAACTGAAGCCTTCTGAAACTTGGAGAACTTGTGGTTTGGCCCATGTTGCCTTCTCCTTATGGTTATTTGCTTAGGGTGGCTTTTGCACAATTCCAGACTGACAGTCAGGTACTGTTTCTGCCTCACTTACAGCCAAGCAACCACTGCCCCCAAGTGCCCATTTGAGGGTTATTTTTTAAGTCACTGGTTCAGAAGGTTTCACATTTTGTGAAGCTCAGGTTAGAACTGAGGCTACCTCTCAGGCTGCTGACTACGCAATCTCAACCTGGCTAGCTCTGGCAGTGGTTTGCAAAGTTAAATCTTTAATATCCTTTACTACCCCACAAGCCATTTTTTCCCCAAGGAATATCTATCCTCTCTAGAAACCATGCTACGTAGTTTTCAATAACTCCATCTCCTATGGCATTGCCTTTACACCGTAACAGTGAAAAAACAGTTCCATGAAAGCCACTTCATTGTTGAGATCTAAGCCAGACTACTATGCAGTTTTGGTTTTCCATATACTAAAAAAAATAGCTTTCTTTCAGTTTTCAACCACTTTTTAGCTGAAATCAAATGCACCGTTGAATGGGAACTGCTGAATCACAACCTGAACCACTGATTGGTCACCTGAGGTGAGCACCGAGTCAGCCATGGGGGCACAGGTGAAGGTGATATACCTGTGTGATTGGAAGGGGTGGAGCCTGGTTCCACCTCTCCCAAACCCCATTTAAGGACTGATCACCACCAAGGAAGGATCTTTTCTTGGAGATCCCTTCCATGTGGAGTCCCCTGCAAGCCTTGATATCCTGAAGATGAGCCATCTTCTCTTTTGTATTATTTGTATCCTATCTATATAGAACTACTTAAAATATACCATCATCTATACTATTTCATTGTGAAGTACCATCCTTGGGAGTTATTTACCCCACAACCATTTCTACCTAGACAATACCAGTTTCCAGTGCCTGTTTCTCCAGGAAAAAGACATTTTTTCTATAAGGCTCAGACTGCTTCTTATCTGAGCAATTATTTCCCCAAAGGTACCTTGATGCCTTACAACCAGTAATTCTTTTCTAGCTTTACTAGACTTTTCCTTTTTTTCCTTTCTTTCTTTTATGGAGGATCCCTTCAAATTCCTATCTTCATGCCTTTTGAATTAGTGAGGTTTCTTTCTACTCCTTCCCACTTTCTCCTGCTCCTCTTTCCCATACAGAAGCTACTGCCTATTCTATCCTCCTAGACTCCTCCACAAAATGTTTGTCCATTGCAGAAATCATCCTTCTTCTCTTATTCTTTCCTGCCCTTGCGTGTCTCCCACCTGGCAGGTTTGATTCTGAGCACCACGATGGCTCCCATGATGCCTTTGTCACCTTGACCAGCTTGGAGATGGCCGCTGTCATAGTCACTGTTCAGTGAACATCTTGAGCAGATGGCCAGGCTGCAGGAGGAAATTACAAGGCTGAGAAGTACATGGGAATCAGATAAGAAGATGGATAGGGCACAGTCTGGGCCAACACATGCTGACCGACATCCCTGTCTTAAGTCTCTGCAAGGGGAAGAAGCTGACTCAGCTTCCCACTTTGAACAAGAATAACATTCAAGGTGAAGGGGGATGGGCCCTTGTTGATGCTTGAAAGCAGAAGGAGGCATCTCTCTGCTACTGCTGTGGTGTCCCTGTGCAACAGGTACGAGGCTCTGGGGCTTGAAAAACAATAGGTCTGGATAGCAATCTGACCCTAGAAAATAACAAGCATATTAAACAGGGCCAGCTGAGAAGTCACATCAAAAATAGCACCAACAAAAAAAAGGGTGAAGAGTCTTAGTAACTGGGGACTCCTCACTGAAGGGGCACTGAAGTCCCCATTTGCCACCCAGATAACCTCTCCAGAGAGGTTTGCTGCCTGCCAAGGACGCGTATTAGAGACTTCAAGAAGAGTTCACCAAGTCTTACAGAACAGGATGACTGCTACCTACTTGTTCTCAGTTAAGCTAGATCTCAGGAAACTGCAATAAGGAAACTGAAGAATGTTGACAAAAAGAGAATTTGGAAAGACATTGAAGGGATCAAGAGTGAAAATAGTGTTCTCCTCTGTTCTCCTGATGGGCAGCTGGGACCCAGAAAGAAGGAAGAGATCAGCTGAGATAAATGACTGGCTGAATGGACGACATCACCATCAAGGCTTCAAGTTCTGTGATCTTAGATAGGCCTTTGAGAGACCAGGTTATGTGGGCATCAAATGGAGTACAACTGAGCAGATGGGGCAAAAAAAGTTCTGTGAAAAGTGACAGCTAAATTGATTTCCAGGGCTTTGAACTGGATTTGATAGGGGAAGGAGATGGAGTTCTATGTGACAGAAAAAGGCTACATGCTTTTCAGACAAGATAGGCAGGAAAAGAGGGACAGAGGAATTGCCTACTATGTTAGGGGTGGGTGTGTGAAGAGCTGCCTCTGAGAAAGAGCCACAATCAGGTCAAAAGTTTGTGGATGAAAATCAGAGACCAGACCAGGCATGCTGAACCCATAGTTCATGGGCTGCATGCAGCCCAGCATAGCTTGCACTATGCTATCATGGCAGCAGCTCTGTGACACTGTGAAACCTGGACCAGTTCCTCAGCACCAACCAAAATAGTGTTTTGTAACTGAAAATTTGCTCTATTAAATGATGTTATTGCTCTCTTAGTAGTTTCCATGGAAATAATTAGGAGGCATTACTTTTAGAGCAATCTTTGTAGATGCAGGCCAAGACGATCTCTCCTCAATCAATGTGGCCCAGGCAAGCCGAAGGGTTGGACACCCATGGACTAGACTAATAAAATACACCTGGTTGTTGGGGCCAGGGGGAAATTTTTCACCAAGAAGGTGCTCAGGCATTGGAACAGGCTGCCCAGAGATGTGGTGGATGCACCATCCCTGGAGGTTTCAAGGCCAGGCTTGCAGTCAGCAACCGTACCGCAGCTGTGCGAGTGGAACTAGAAATCTTTTAGGTCCCTTCCAATTCAAGCTATTCTATGATTCTATGTCTCTCCCTGTGTCAGAGTTGCTCATTTTTGCTGCACTCATAATGAAGTCTAATATGACCTGTGTGAATCTGTGGATCAGTTTATTCTTGGTTTTTTTCCATTTCTCCTCAGCCACAATAGGAAATACTTTGAAGAGGCTTCCCAGTTCTTAACTAGAGCAAGCTGGAGGAATTGGCAATATTCTCTTAAGTTCTCGTTCTGGTCCGTTACTGTCTCAAGTCACATTTCATAATCTCAAGGAGCTGTGACAGGCAGTGCACTTACAGGTGATGACTGAGCTTTTCCCAGTGGTTAGAAAAGATGACCACAGCAGTGGTATTTTTTGTCATCCCAAGCATGTTCTGTTAGAAGAGAAAAAGTTGTCATTGAAAAATTCATTGCCTGTATGTATGTGGTCCTGCTTTATTCAGATCTGTTGAAGGTAATTAAACACATTCTTTTAGAGTGCATAATGCCTCCTTTGTATTTAGGATAACTATATATGAATGAATTGATGGTATCTGAATCTCAGGCATCTGATATCACAGTTAAATAAAACAGGCCATAAATATACACTACAAAAATATTTGACAAACGAAGAAAGGAAAGAAGGGAGACCATAATAATGCTTTCAAGACTCAGTAGATTTATTATTTGTGCTAACTTGGCTGTCGTCTTCTCCTCTATCTAGGCTGATGTGTCCATCAAAAATGTTGGCATAAAAAGCAAGGAAAAAATTAAGTCAGTAAGCTAAAAGCCTTTTTTTTTTTCCCCTCTGTGACAGAGGCAGCCTAATTCTGATCTCCTATCACTGTTAGAAATTCAAAGCATCCGATTTAAAAGTTCAGTTTGTAATGTGTACAAACACATTATAAAAAACATATGGAAACACTTTCCTTATTCAGACCAGTGAGTAATGCAGCAGTGTCTGGATTTTTCTCCCACACACATTGGAGTGATTGAGCAGAAACCCCACTAGTGGGCTGAGCAAGGGGAAAAAAACAAAAACTCCTGTTTTGTTAATGTGATACTTTGCAATCAGGTCAGCAACACTTCTGGGGCTGCTCTACCAACGACTCCCCGGCAGTATTGTGGTTTTACAAAGCCTGACTGGAAGCAGCAAATAATTGCCAGAAGGCAACAGAGAACTTTAAGGAAAAGAGGAAAGAAAACATAAAATTGGGTACCTACCTGTTCTGCCCAAGAGGCAGCTTGGAGGCCTGCAACAGGAATCACTCGGGAGGAGGAATTTGGGGGAAAGCCTCTGGAGAAAAGCACCTGAGGGAATTGTAGGGTGCTGCTGAGCAGCTCTGGCCTCAGTCACAATGCAGCTGCTCCTTCCCATTTCTTCCTCCCATCCTATGATTACTTTGGAGTTTTACTTTTCAGCTTTCTAGTATGCAGAATAAACCCACCATCTGCAGTGTTTGGTCTTGTTTTTCAATCAACTCCAAGCTGGAAGTGGGAAGAGCCTTGCAAGAAGTCCAGATCTAGTTCTATGTGTAATAGAGAATGGAGAAGTAGAAGGTGATAATGCCACATCTGGAACTCGCGCCTTCCTAAGACAGAGGGTATTTTATTCTGGAAGCTTTTGCAACATGTAGACAAAAGATCTCTATGGACCCAAGGTGTCTTTAATACTATATACAGAGTGCAGCGTAGAAACTGGAGATGAATATTTTACAAGGTTTTGTAGCCTGCATTGCTGCATTCCATCAGCTCAGCATTTCCTGCTACTTCCAGGCTAATTAGAGCTAACAAATGACTGAGTTTTACTCAGCATCTTTGAGAAAAGATGCAACTGATGTGCCTGAGACATGACACTACAGTAAGATGCAGGGAGGAACGAGGCTGCTGGGAAGTGCTTTTCTAATGGACGGCTCTTTCACTGGGGTTGGTGAAGCAGGGAAAAATCCCTCACATGCTAGGGCAGCCAGGGCATATTATGTTGCATAAGCGACTGACTGCCTTCTTCTAGCTAAAGCAGTGCTCTGTCCCAGCGCTGTCAGGAAGTGTTATTTCCAGAGCTGTGAGCCTGTTGGTTATCCATTTGTGTTTCACACATAGCTTGCCTCTCTAAACAGACAAGTCTGTTTCCAAGCAGATAGAGTCTCATTAACTACACAATCTGGAAAAGAAGCAAGCATTTATAATTTACACATAGCTGAAAAAGCAATTGTAAATTCCTAAGTATTCAGCATTGCAGTTTGGTTTGGATTATGTTACATGATAGCATAAACTTCAGAACAAATTCAATTTCAGTATCTCTTTGTTTGCAGTATCTGACTATTTTATAGCATTAAAGATTTCTGTCCTCTTTCCTAGATGTCAACCAACTACAGAAAACTGACTTTCTAATGTATTTACTGTCAAAACAAGGATTGAGCTTTGTTGCACACATTACCTGTTCCCTTTCTGTACTATGATGACTTATATGAAGGCCAGACTTAACATGAATAACACAGCAAGCTTTAAAGACAAACAATAGATTGCAAAATGTAAGCCAACATTTTAGTTCTAATCTTGTAGTAGCAATACCGTAAATGGGATCATGTACTTCAATGTATCTTAATTATATTTGACTTTCCTTCAACTAATTACCAGCTAATTTACTCAGAGGTAATAGCTGATAGATGAAGAATAGTAAATTAAAAAGCCACTTTCTTATTAGCATTGTCTTTCTCGTTTAGAAGCATGAAAGGACCTTTTTTCCAACCCACTGTCCTGGTTCTCTCTGTGCACCTCACAGTTTAACTGCTAGGTCCCTCGCTGCCTCCCATTTCTGGGGTTATGCACAAATACCTATGAAACATTTATCAAAAACCTCAGATGCACCTGTTAGAGTTCAGCTTCTGTTCAAAATGAGCTGCAGATCAGAGGGATGTTCCACGTGTTTCATTAACTTTTCATTAAATCTGTGCATGAGCTTTCTCCACTAGGTTTTTCCTTAATGAACAGCCTTACTATTCACAGTCAGCTTTTCCACTCCTAACTCTGCTCTGTGGAAACTGTTCCACAGAAGGAGCTGTATAGGCACTTGTGGTAAGAACTGTGGTCTCCCTTCCCTTCTGGTGAAAGACAAAGCCATGCAAATGTGAACAGCATGGAAACTGGAATTGTTATTCTGGGATGTTACCCAGGGAAAACAAGATTAACTCAAACCCGCATCTAGTATAAAAGGAAGAATCTGCAGCATATCCACATAGAGGATGATGCGTACAGAAAGGGGAACTGCTTTTGAACCTGAATTTGTAGGGCACATTTTGCTCTTGGGTCTCATTTTGATTCAGGATTTAAAGGAAATCCAAGGCTGTTATTTAGCACTGTGAGGTCTTCCCTACTTTTTTGCACCTCCGGATCAGTCCTGTGAGCCCTTTAGCCTGCAGCTGGCCTACAGAGGGCAGTGAGCTGCATGGAAAGTGCACACAGGCATGCTCATCCTGCCCAGAGACACCAGGAGTTTGCAATAGTAAAGATATTCTGCATGCTATAACAGCCCTCAACTGACTTGAAAGGCCTGCTTAATAACACATTTGCCATCAGTGATATACTCAGAGGTGAAAAAAGAAAATAAGGAAGAAAAAGAGTGGGAAAAGAAAGAAAATAGTAGAAGATTTTACTTGAAGCTAAGAATACATTTCTACAAATCTAAAAATCATCATTGCTAATGAAGAGAGTATGCAAAAAGAAAAATTATTTTCCAGTGGAAAGCAAGTACATCCAAAAGGAGTTAAGCTACTCCCGATTTGGCATACAAAGCAAGTTGGATGCATCACTGCCAACAAGAAATAATATATAGAAAAGTTTGTCTGTTTTAGTTTTTATTACGTGAATGGGGCATAAGCTTGTCTCATTGTGATGCTCTACGTTTAGGCTTTTGAGCAATCATCACACTTTGCAGAAAATGCATTTTTAGACTATATCTATATTAGCTGTTTCAGAGACCAAAAGATCTGGCAGCAGTCCCACTGAAAAACCTTTAATCAAAGTAAGTGACATGAAAAACATTGTCAAGGCAACTGTAAATGTCATTTTGTTTGGCATGACCATAATTTCACTCTTTGTCATTATTGTGGCCATCAGAATAAAAGGCTTCACAGTGCATTACCTTCTTTTTTATATTTAGCCATATTAGCGAAGTAACTGTGCTTTTTGTGTCTAATGTACAGTAACCTAACAAGATATTGACTGGTTCCTGGAGTCCACAGCTAAGTGTGGAGGAAAACTTCACAACAAATGAACTGGTAAACAGTTATTTGTGGAGTTCTTTGCAAGGGGCTTCAAGGTCAACACTGCTAGACCATGATTACAGCATTTCACGGACACAACACTAGTATTTAGAATGTGGAAGTTTTCCAGGTCTGATTCTGAAAATAGATTTGCTAGTGACTGGCAGCATGGTAATGCACAAAATGACTATGAGCTATCAACACACAAGGCAACAAGAGAAACAGCATCTACTACCCAGGCTGCCACATATCCCACCAGAGCCAGAGGTGGGATGCAGTGAATTCCCCAGGGAACAGGAGTAGCTCCCTCTGACAAAGCTCTGGCAGTCACCACAGATATGCTGGGATGCAGCTAAATGTATATCAGTATAACCTCACTGCCTCAGTGAGGATATTGTATATCTCCCTCCCGCTTATGCAAAACACACCTTTGCAAAGAGAAAGGAGCAAGGGGAGTGGAGCTGGATGAGGGAAGAGATGTGTCAGTGCAGAAGCCCACCCTCAGCAATCCTCCTTTTATGTGGGGCTATGGATGAATGTTGGCAGAACTGTCCCTCCAGAGTTTTTATGTGGGCCCAGTATGCATGGCATTCAGAAATGCAAATAGTTTCCTGATGCCTTCCTCCACTTCTGCCTCAGCTTTTTGTGTCTTTGTGGATCCATCGTTCAGAACGCACACTCCAGATCTTTGAAGTCAGGAAAATTTTTTCCTCTTTCTTGTGTATTCTACTCATGGATTATACAGCTATTTTATTTTCATATGCTTTTATTTCTATATCATACCACCTCTTTACATTAGTCTGTACCTACATACCCTTTGTATGGCATTCCTGGTTGAGGAAGTAGATTTCTGGGACAGAAATCAGCTTAGGTGTGGGGGATGTAGAAGAATGCACCTTGTCAACAGGGACAGTTAAAGGTGGAAAAGAGAGGCAGCATCAGCAGGATCTGACAATTTCAGTCATTGTTGCTATAGATATAAATGTGAATGGTTAGGGGCCTCAGCTAACAAACTGAAAAAAGATAGCACTCATTGGGTCTGTTATTTCTTTTTCTTTCCCCTCTGCTATTTGTCTGAGCGCATGTTGCTTGCCATGCAGTAGCCAAAGCATACCCAGTCCACTTTCCTAGTGTAAAATCTCCTTTATTAATGCATTCTGTGCAAACGGCAGGCTTGAAAAGTGTCAACTCATCACGGTGGCAGAGGCAGAGCACAAGTTGGTGTTTTCCTCTTGTAATCCTTTCCCATCAAACAAGCCAATAAATACGAAGTCTTCATTTGCTTTGGGACTCCCTTTGGCAAAGCAGATCATGCTGCACTTTTCCTTAGTTACAGCTATGTCTTCCTCCAGCAAGATTAACAACAGTACTGTGAATTGAAGGTGTCTGTACTGTCAAGGATTGCTTGCAGCCATTGCTAGCCAAAGTGCAGCAGTACAGTGATAGCTGTTATACTGCTCATTAAGAACAACAGCTTCCTCCTTGCCATTAAAACAATCAGTGTGGAGCCCTGGATCAGCCTGTGTCAGGGCCTGTCACCCAATTCATGTATGATGCAGAAGGATGTGCTTCTAGGAAATCATTTCTTTTCTTCAGGGCAGACAAGGTGACGTGAGATAAAAGGAAAGTTTACTAGACAGCACTGATTTAATGACCTTAATAAACCACAGCTATTAGTTCAATTACATAAAAGCAGGTTACCCTGACAGCCCTAATACCAGAAGATGATAAATGCAGATTAATTTCAGCTTCTTCAACCTTATTCAGTTCTCCTGATAGGGAATGAAATGCCTGAATTTATCTTTTTGTAAATGTCTCATTGTTTAATTCTGACTTATAAATGGCTTTCTGGCCAGCAAAGGAAATTCTTTCCTCCCAGCTTGCAGCTAGTTATTGGTTGAGAACTTGATGTGGTCTTCTGAGTTTTTTATATTGGACAGGTTCCTTCAAAATGCAGCGCTTAGCTTGTCTCACAAGCGTTATATTTTGTTTTGCTCTGTTTTGGAGCTAAAGAAGATGCTCAGCTAGCTGCACCAGCACAGGGGAATGGACATTCAGGGGCCACACTGCATCTCCCAGTGTTCTCATTACTGTGAAGACGTGCCTTTAATTAACTGCTTATAGCAAGCTTTGAGCCAGGGTGAGAAAGGAGAGAACATCCCATTTCCCGTTTGCACTCTGCCTAGAGTTTAGAATAATTTCCTGCAGGTACACTTCCCCCTTGATCCTGTCTTTGCAAAATGGTGGCCACCCCAGATTATGATCCTGGGAGTAACAGAAACCAGTTCATTGAATGAATTGTACTACAAGGCTAAGAATAGACAGGCCATATATGTTGATTGACCTCACAACCTTCCTGTTTGAAAAACCATATGCAAATGTGAAAGATGAAGTCCATATTGCCTCTGTAGTGGCTTTGTTTTGATTTGACAGGACTTACTGAGTAGTTCAAAGCTGATTTGTTAGTGAATGTGCTAAGACTTGATTAAAGTGCTTTAGGCAGAGAAGGCAGTTGGCCAAACAACTTCTGTACTTTTTTCTTCTATACTTCCTTCATTCCCATGCCAGGCTTTCTATTGTAGTATCTGAGCTCTAGCATTTCAGAACCCCAGCTGCCTCTCAAAAAGCAGTATTATTAGCTGCAAACCCACTAGTCATGATATCAAAACAAAAACTCCCACCATTTAAACTGCTTTTAGGTCATGAGACCTTAGATGAGAGAAGGGGCAGCTAGAGACTATCTTCACCTCTCCGTGCACAGAAAGCCTGCATTATGCAACATCTTCAGCCCATAAATAATTATACTGGATCTGGCTGGGATGGAATTAACTTTCTTTATAGGAGCTATATTGTTCTGTGTTTTGTACAGTGGATGAAGCAACTTTGCTAACGTAGCAGTGTTTTGTCTATGACTGAAGAGTACATGCACTTGACAAGACCAAGGGGGTGTCTTTACAAAACCCAGATACCACTCAGCTTCTGAAGAAGATTAGAACTAGAACTTAGAAAAAGAAGTTCAACTAAGGCTGCTGTGGAGGTAGTCAGGCATAGGATGTATGTTTGGGTATGTGAACTGGGAAGGCCAGTGGGGTAAGGAGAGGGTCTCCTGCAGCCAGGAGTCAGAGAATAAAAGAGGTTCTAGGATTTTCAAGGGATTCCATGGGAATTTGTGTCCACGGGTCCAACTCCTCTGTCGCCTCTTTGAAAACCACCTCCATCAAACAAGATTTTCTGCTCACACTGCATGAAGACTTTCCCACTCTGGTCCCAACAAGTTCTATGAAGGGTAGGTAGGAGATCAGCAGGGGACATCACCAGGACAGATGACCCGAACTGGCCAAAGCAGTATTTCATAACATATAGCATCATGCTAAGTAATAAAACTGTGGTAGAGGGAAACAAATTTCAGTTTTTTTCTGCTTCAAAGTTGGCCATTCCTTGGAGACTGGCTTGGCATCAGTCTGCCTGTGGGAATCAGTGAACAATTGCTTTTGCTTTACTGTTGTTTTGTTTTTTTTTTTCTTTCCTCTTCACCTGTTGAACTGTCTTCATCTCAACTCATGAGTTTTCTTGTTTCTGTTTTCCTGTTCACTCCCTATCCCACTGGGACTGGTGGAGTGGATGAGTGGCCGTATGGGTGCTTGGCTGTTGGACTGGGTCAGCCTACATCGGTAGCAGAAGATTAAAACACATGTAGCCTGAGCTCCAACCTATCACAGCTTCCCTTCTGCCAATCTGTCAGTTATCTCCAATGAGGAGGGCTGTTCAAGGACTGCAGTAGTAGATATCTGAGGGTGAAAGAAGCAGGAAAGTACACTCCAGATTAGTAATGCTTCATTTAGAAAACGGAAAATAAAAGATGCAATTGAACAAAATGATAAATATTCTCAGGTATCAAGTGCCCTCACTCACATTTGATTTTAAAAATGAGGAAAGCCAAACTCCTCTCTGATTCAGGCTTTCATGTAACCTCCTTGCAAAAGTTACTTAACAGAATATCACATAGTTCATAAGTTTTTAATTAAGTGAGCCAGTAAATATGGGGTGCCTGACCCACTTTGCTCTCAGCAACTGTATGGACTTTGCTTTTCATGTGCCCAAATTGCAGTAATGTGCATTAGCTTGAATTCTGCTTATTGAGGTTTAAGCTAAAGAATGGTTTTGCACAGCAGTGAGACGATAAAGACCTCTGTGAGGATATTTAGAAGGACTGAGCTGAAGGAAGCTGACTCAGTGAGCATGGTCACATGCCTGCTTTTGGTCAAAAATATTATTCTTCTATCTTGCTGTGCGTTCAGCAGAGCACTCTGGTGTGGAGCAAATCTTGTCCTCTCTTCAGTACGGAGCCTGAGTACTCACCCTTTGGGATAAATGGATATTTACTGAATTGGTGGAAGGCTTCAGAAGTTTGCTGTTCTTAATACAAGGTTTAATTCAGAATCTTATATTAAAATAGCATTTGTGACAGTATTTCTCTTTGGAAAGCTCCAGTAACCTTTCTATATAGTATAGCTATACTATACTTGATGCTACAGAAAGGCATACTTTTTAAAGAATACAACCTGACATCAAAGTTGCTGAAGGGTAGGAAATGCCCTAGAATCAAGTTCCAATGACAGTACTTCTGTTTAGTGCAAAATCGCTAACACTTTCAAAAGCAATTACTAACTAGAGTTGCCTGAGCAATACCACAGGTTGAAATGATCTTTGAGATTCAAGGTTACCTCTTTTTCTCACTGGATTTGGTTTGTCAAATAAATGTGGTAAATTGTTTGATAAACATCTACTGAAAGTTAAACATCACATGGCACAGATCATGCCTTTTTGGCTAAGAGGAAAAAGGAAAGTTGGATTGTACATAGGCTGAGGAAAGTCTGGGACACATTATTCAGGGAGAAGCACACAAACAGATGGTCTGTATGAATGAGGCCAACAATGTATTTTTTTAAGTGTTAAATGCCCATAACTGCTGTCACTGATAAACATATATGTTGGTGCAATGACCAGCCATTTCAACCCGATGAGAATCAGACCAGATACTAAGTTTTCTATCCTAGAATTCTCAGTATATTTTTATTAAACTGCAAACCTTGATACGAGTGATCTGCCTTTGGTTACATTTATACCTTGTTTTTGGAGAGTTGAACATTAAGACATTTGCTAAGTAGGATGGATTTTCTCATACTTCAGTAATGCTCAAAGTAAGCTTTTTGGATCATTTCTGCAGTTTCTCCTCCAATTGAAATGTATTCCCTAAGCCTTGTGAAACAGTGGGCTGATTTATTTCAGAGTTATTTCTTCCTGAAACCTTTCTCCTTCTCAAAAGTATTTATACTGTAATAATACACTAGTATTCTTCATTTGAACACTCTAAGAGAGTAAAGTGCCATTATCTTCAGCTTTCCAAGCAGGCACAAACGAATACAGAAAAGGAATTCATCTCTCTTAACTTCAGCCATGTAGAAGTTAAGCATCTGGTCTATGCCTGTTTCACGTAGGCTCCTTCTGTAGCTCTTCTGGAAAGAGATCCCCTCAGAACTGATTAATCCCATCACTAGGGCACTTCTCTTAGAGTGGGACAGTTTGCCCCCTGGAGATGCCTTGGCTGGGTGACATAAGAAGGATGTGAAAGAGCAATTACCAGTATCTAGGTTGACTGATTTCTTAATTCAATATCCTTACCTTCCTGTACAAGCACATGAACAAGTAAATGGCTCATTCTGACACCGTGGGTATTTTACAATGAAATTTGGTAATTTTATGCAGCTTATTTGATTGTATGATTTTTTAATATAATTTTTTATAAATTATTAATTTAAAATATATATATTTTTAAATTCAGTTTTAAATAGTTGAAACAGCACTCAGCAGTCTTAACTGCAAAATTTTCAGGGAGTAACCAAGATGGAAGTGGGTCAAGAATATCATATTCTTGTTAGAACTATGTGCATGTTCAGAGGCAGCTCTACAGCTTTCAGATCAATTCTCATTTTATTCTCTGCATGTACATATTAGAATTTATACAGGTATTATGTCCTGCTAAACTATAAGTGCCTGAGCTGATAGAGCTCCTGTCTCAATATGCTGTGACTATGTGCACATTTACTTGCACAGTAATGTATGCATGACAACTGTAAGACCGTGTGATTACCATCAGACTCTAGATGCTGGGAGCATTTCTTGTTCTCTTATGTTTGTAATTCCAGACCTTCAGTGTAAGTAGCAATTGCATGCTAACATCTGTTTCACTATCTGTTGATAGTTAAGGAAAGTGGAATCCTGAAGCAGTTGCAAGCCCTAACTTCTTTCTTTCCTGAAGAAGAAAACTGTGTAATAAGTAGATACGTATTTAGATGCATCTCTTTTATGAACTTAAATAGATGAAAGACATTTAAGGTTTGGGAAAAACCTCACAAAAGAACATACTACTGGTGCTCATCCATACAGTTTTATAGATGCCCAACTTGCTGAAGTCCATAAGTAAGCACACACTTTTTCTCTTTAGATCAATGAGTTCAAAATAATGAAATGAAAATTTGTTATGAATATCATTGTCCTACATCGTTAACATTGCCACTGGAACTTTCCATCCATATTTTCATACTGCTGTTTATATATCAAGAAAACAGTGAATATCCCCATTTGGAATGGACCCATGAAGATCAAGTACAACTCTGGGCTCCACACAGGACTACCCAAAGATAAATCGTATGTCTGAGAGCATTGTCCAGACACTCCTTGAACTCCAGCACTGGCTTCCATGCCCCCTGCCCTGTGCATCCTGTGCCATGCCCACCGCGCTGTGGTGCAGCACTGTCCCTAACCCCCAGCCGCCCCTCCCCTGACACAGCTCCATGCCGTTCCCTCGGGCCCTGTCGCTGTCACACAGAGCAGAGCTCAGCGCTGCCCCTCCGCTCCCTGGGAGAGCTGCAGCCGCCAGCAGGCCTCCCCTCAGCTCCTCTGCTCTGTGCTCAGCACACCCAGGGGCCTCAGCTGCTGCTCATACTTCTTTCCCTTCAGACCCTTCCCCATCTTTGCAGCCCTCCTTTGGACACTCTTAATAGTTTTATATCCTTTTGGTACTGTGGCACCAAGAACAAGCCCAGCTATGCAACACAATTAATGGACAAACTCTTGTACACTAGCAGAGTTACTCCTTGCTGAAAAGAGTGGATGAGGAGAGGGAGGTAATTCCACTAACTGAGCAAAGGGAAAAGCAACTGTTGTAATTCTCCTGCTCTTTTTACAGCACAAAAATATCCCTGACTGTACAGTTACATAAATGGATTGCCAAGGGTAAAGGGATTCGTCAGCAAGGATCTTGTGCTGCAATAGGAGGCTGGAGGACCCAAAGATATAGCTATATATGCTCCTCAGCACCAGTCACAGTTAAGTAAAACAAGTCCCCCGTGTAAGGGTTGTACTCTGACAAATGGCCTCACTTCCCTACCCCAGGTCCCACCCTGTGAATAATGGGAGAGTTATGGCAGATATGCCAAGAACAGCCTAGCAAAGCATGTTTGCTTTCAAAACACTGCTCCCTATGGATAAGCACTGAGCCCACACGGCAGCTGCATGAGGAAGTTTGCACTGTTTATTATCTGACTGAACAAAATAATTTAGGGTTTAATGCATGCAAGGCAGTACCTTTTCTCAGTGCTTGTTCAAACTGAAGGAGAATGGGGGCAACCCCAGGTAAGATGTGACCACAGCCAGCCCCAAGTGGGACCTGTTTGTGATTGATTACTGCCATTTTAACGAGTCCAACTAGCGAAAGTACAGCTTGCAGGACTGAAGACAGCAACCTTTCACTGTGATCTGTTCAAATGAATAAATGTTGACAGATTTCAAGGGGAGGTGGCTGATACTGCACATATAATCATATTGTCCAGAAGTGAAGAGAGCTATGATGCAGTAAATACAGGTCCATACAGGTGATACAACACCTTTCATGAGCAAGTGGAAAAGCAACAGAGGGAAGTCACAATCTTCTTTAATAGTTTTTAAGCAAAGCCCTGTTATGAGGAGACCTTTTATAAATTGAATTTGAGCATTAAGTCTAGAACCTGTTTATTTGCAAGTAAACCCAAAGGTACTTTAACCACTGAAGTGTTTGGCTTAAGAAGAAGGGAATCGTGTAGAACGTACGTTTGCTTACATCTATATAACAGTAACATGGGCTGCCTTTGAAGATGGTTAGAGAAACTCTTTCTGAGAGCATTCACATAAATATTTGTCTGCAGAAGTGTGCTAGCTTTTAATGAGCAGCTGCTAAATGCTTCTTCCAAAAAGGAGGTTACACATGCGTGAGTGTCTTGCAGAAGCACAAGGATGAAGTCTAAGCTGAATTCCACTAAGCTATGCAGGGCAATGCTTAAGATACAGGCAGTGGAAATTAAGCCCAGGTTTTCCAGATTTGAAGGACAGACTTTTGTTACTGCGTTGATCCCAATCATGGAGAGTAAAACTGAGTGCTTGTTTAACATAAAGCATTATTTCACTGTATAGTACAGGTCTGCTGTCATAGAAACTATAGGAATGCAATTATGAAAGCTTTCCTTTTCTGAAATTGCTATAACTGGCTCTAGTCTACATTTAGCACATGACCATGAGTGTGAAGCTATCCAGTGTATTTGCTGGGTCTCCCTATGGAAAGTAAGGCTTCTGTGTTAGAGTGCTTTTCACAACATATTGGAGGAGTTTGAATCCATAAAGTCACTGAAGGCACTCCAGCCCACAGTGAAAGGCCAGAGAAGTGACATGGGACCTGTATCAGGAGTACGAAGACAAGCAGGACACAATTAACACAGGACTGGGCTGGTTCACCAGAGTACTGCAAACCAGGCACATTGCTTATGTCAGGACTTCTGCTGGGTCATGCTCTAATTCTAGTTGGTCTGTCACTCCAGCTGCTGGCCAGTGGATGCGGCACAATGTCAGGGTGTAAAGCAAAAACCTGAATTCATATTGCTGAAGTTGAATAACATTTTTAAATCCCACCACATGGGCTGATTCATCATGGTACTTAAAACACAACAGAGTCTGGCAGGGTACGCAAGGTTTTACCAGCACCAAATGAAAAAGTGGCTCTGGTCGGGTGAAACATGCCAGCTGTCCCATATCAACTTGCTTTATGTTTTGGTTCCCCTATTTATTTATTTATTTATTTATTCATTCATTCATTCATATTGTTAAAAAGATTTGTTGCTTATATACATTAGCTACATTACATTTTTTGTACGCTGCCCAAGACAATTCCTCTTCGCTCAATGTGGTCCAGGCAAGCCAAAAGGTTGGACATGCATGTGTTAGACAGAAAGAAAAATAAGAACTATAATATTTTAGAAACTCCTATTATTGACATCACCGTCATTTGGGTTTTATTTGATAGTTTCTAACAGAAGTGCATTCATTTTTTAATGGTGGGATATTGTGGATGACTCAGGAGGAGATATTGGACTTCAAACCCAACATTTTGAAGGTGCTAGTAGTATTTGGTCTGCTTTCATTGATCCCACATGGATGGGAAATGAAGAGAAGATATGTTCTCAGGAAGTTAAAATGCAAAGTATAATCCAACAGCAGAATAAAACTGACATAATAAAAGATATTTTAAATTATCAGATATGTCTTCAGTCTGTCACAAGGGATCCTACTATCATAAGTGTACTGCATATCAGTACAATTTCACCAGGAAACTTCTGAGACTTCATTCAGTAGTTTTGCATTCTGTTAAAACTTGCTCCCCAGAAGTCAAGTCAAATCTGAGCTAATTTCATGGACATTTGTTAGGAGCCTGCAGACTCTATATTGATGTAAGAGAGAATAACATTAAAACAGCACCAGTGTTTTAATGGTGGCAGAAGAGCTGGTCTTTCATAAGAAGTATCACAAAAAATGACATATGCCCTCAAGGACAAGAAAAAATAAGAGTGAGGAGGTATGCCAAAATGTTTTGGACAGAGTATTCATATTATGAGTGTTTTCACTGTGTAAAAGCTTTTCTTCACTTCTGGCTCTCATATTTTGATGAAATAACACTTCATCATTATTATCTGTGAGATGAGGTCTGTGAGACATTCAGAGCTAAAGTCTGTAGACCAGATCATTCAAGATTTTCTATAGGACTGATTCTGTACCAACTAAATGCATGTGAATTTTATTGCAGACTTCCTAGGACATCAGATGCTTTTATCTTAGAAAGTGTTCTTATGAAACAAGGTTTCAAGTACTTTTGATATTACACTTTATTTTCCAAGTATGGTAAAAGACTTAGATGTATATTAGATGGTACAAAATTGTAGCCTCTGAGCAGTAGCCTGCAAGTTGCAGGTAAGAGTAGGAACAAGTAGCAATCTAAACAAATCTTTAAAAAATACATCTATTTTTATTGAAGAGACGTTTTGTACAGGTAACACATCAGATACTTAGAATATGAGAAGTAAACTATCGAAATGTTCCCTGAAAACTGGAAATTAGTATTTTAAGCCTAACTCATGGCCTAACACGTTCTATACTCCTTCCATGCACAAGAAATAGCAATAAATAGCACTGAGAATTTCTATACTGTCATGGTCATAATGTAGCTTTCAGGTGACTTTTTGAAGTGGCATACAAATTTTAAAGAGAAAATATTAGTCTCTCTATACTGATAGAATGGTAACTGTAAAAAATAAAATTAAATTAAAAAATAAAGATGTTTCTTCTAATTTTAGATGATATGTTTCCTGTCATCAACTGGTGCTGTTCTGCTGATTTTGTGGGAGACAAGCTGATAAACCAATTCACTTTGCTTTGCAGAATGAGCCAGAGTATTGTACTGTCTTCAGAGAGCATTCTTTTCTTTCTCTCTGTCATTGTTTATATGGTATCACATTAATAATGTTGAGTAGAGTAGAGTAGAGTAGAGTAGAGTAGAGTAGAGTAGAGTAGAGTAGAGTAGAGTAGAGTAGAGTAGAGTAGAGTAGAGTAGAGTTGAATAGAATTCTGCTTCTGTATCTGTTAAGAGTGTTACGGACAAACTGAACAAACACCTGTAATGCCAGTGTTTGTGACACTGATTAAAACTACAAATCTCTGCTTTGATCTAAATGGCATTTCAAGGGCTTCTGCTGTGTATAAGAATAAGGAGACTTGTCACGGTGACATAAAGCCATAGAGCACACTCACAGGTCCTTACCACATGTGTGTGGGAAGCATTGGAGGAGTAAGCAGAGCATTGGAGCAGGGCTCCCCCAGGCACCACCTGCTTGACTGGGCTTTGGCAGAGATTTTCTGGGCTCTGCATGGCTCCAGCAGCCCCAGCCTCCCTGGTGAGCAGACATCGAGGAAGAAAAGCTGAGTGTCAGCAGGTGGCTGGCTCTGGCTACTATTAATAAGTCCCTCTATATGCCATGGAGATGCATTTTAGCAGCTGTGAGTGCCCACTGGTTGTGCACCAGGTACCCTCTTAGAAGCCTTGATAACTATAAAATAGTGAGTACCACTGCTGAAATGCTAGCAACACATATTGGGACTGACCATGTTTAACATAAGTGTTTTGAGGTGTTTGTTTTTTATATGGAGGGCTTTGGTTTGAACCAGGTGCCCATGATAATCATTTCACCTCTCAGAGTTTTCCACAGCAAATACTCAGTCTGGTAAAGTCAGTGCATGATTAAGGATTTTTTAAAAGCAAAGAATCACTCTTCATCTTTAGCATGCTCAGACTATTGTGATATGGCTTGACAAAAATAATATGAAGAGATATCAGGTCCTTAAACAACTAAAGGTTTTAAGTATAAAAGACTACATCTGACTGTTTTGACATGGTCCCTAGATACCTGCAGTTTGCTAGAAAGTCCCTAGATAGAGCTGTAATAGCCTCCAAAATGAATGCCATCAGGAATCCCTGACAGGTTTCCAGCACATAACATGTTTAATGTTTCTTACTTAAAGTATACCATTCAAGGAGCTTATGCCATTTTGTGCTTAGCACTAATAAAACACAAAACCAGCATGCTTCACATGAGAGCTGCAGCAGTTTTGACGGACTAGAGTTCTAGCAACATGAACCATTTGTTTCTCAGACAAAAAATCCAATTTCAATTAAAAAGAAGGACATGAAGCAGTATGATAATATTTGTACAGATGGCACTGGGGAACAGCAGTGGCAGAGGCAAGATTTTTTAGTCTGGAAACGTAGCTTGAGCTGTGTCAGTAACTCTCCTTGATACCACAGGAAAACCTCAAGTGACAAAATGCAAAATTCACACAGACTGGAAGCGAGTGTCACTCCATTGATCACAGTTTCTAAACCAGCCTGTATCTTGACTCACTCATCTCTTTTAGGGTGGGATATTGCCAACAGATCACTTTGTGCCTCGCTCTTTCTGCATGTAGAAGTTCACTCTTTCTGCACGCACAGGCGTTCTTATCAAAATCAAGAGACTTATCCTGGCCAAGGTTTCTGATAAGTTTGACTTTATTTCCCCAAATCATAGTACAGCA
Organism: Cyrtonyx montezumae; assembly: GCF_038088225.1. Taxonomy (NCBI): domain Eukaryota; kingdom Metazoa; phylum Chordata; class Aves; order Galliformes; family Odontophoridae; genus Cyrtonyx; species Cyrtonyx montezumae. The sequence continues at coordinate 54,000,856 of NW_027072034.1, forward strand.
TCTGAATTAACTCTTAGGTTTGCTGAAGCTCAGAGTCGCATACTGGGCTCAGCACATCCCTGCAGCTGCAGTCGGAGCATTGCTTCCTCCTGCATCACTCTATTACCTCCAGTTCTCTAAGCAGGTGTCTCCCAGCTTAGTGTTTGTGATCTGTGGAGAGGTTAAAGCAAGCTAATCCAATCTGGTTCCAGTTCAGCAGAGCTTGTAAGCACATAGCTTAATTTAATTGGAGTCCCTGGAACTATTACACTGTGTGTTATTAACTATGTGCTTACGTGCTTTTCTAGGCTGGGGAAATACTTCCCAATTTTGAATACTGCTAGTAGACAGTAATACTGTCTAGACAATGCCCCAGAGCAACCATTACTTTTCAGTAGTTGTTTGGTGGAGACTTGCTTTCTTCGTGTGTTTTCGATGAGACTGCCTGGATGTTGCAGTAAGCCTAAGAGCCCAGAATGCACAGAATTTACACAAGTTATATCACACGATTTGCAGTCCAAAGCCCTCTGCCATCTCTATATCTGCCAGATAGGATAAGTTTCAGAGGAAGTTAATTATACAACTATTCCAACAATCCATCTGAGTTGGATTCCCTTTTTCCTGCTCCATACTCTCTGACAAGTCCATGAGAAAAAAATTGTGTTGCAAATATGGTTTTACCAGTTGAATCAGTTGCTAACTTTTCTCAATCTCACAATGCCAAAATTGAAGATGCCCAATCCTCTAGTTCACAGAGAAAAGAGACTGAGAGGGGATCTGATAAATGTTTATAAAGGGAGGTAGGATGCAAATAGATGAGGCCAGGCTCTTCTCAGTGATGTGTAGTGATACAAGTGGCAATGGCCTAAAACTTGAACATAGGAAGTTCCATACAAACATGTGGAAGAACTTCTGTATGGTAAAGATGATGCAGCACTGGAACAGGCTGCCCAGAGAGATTAATAGGTAGGTGCCACTACGACATGCACACCTGCAATGAACATGCAAAATAACAAAGTATAAAGATAACAGCTCCTTGAAGTCTGCCACAGGCTTTTAAGCTATGAAACCTTAATGCTGGAGTCTCCCCTTAAAAAAAGGAAATTTGTTCCAGGAGAACAAATAGAAAGATTATAATTTAAAACAGTCATAAATCACCCTCAGAAAACCAAGTGACCTTAAATATGTTGTGCTCCTGTAAACTGGAAGAGAGGTACAGTTTTTAAAAGCATTAGTTGTTGTATTTGGGAAAAGCAGTGATTTTTTTTCTCTTCTGTTCATTGGAAATTGAATATTTCAGTGTGCATTTCCTAGTTGGCTGTGCAATTTCAAACAAGCAACTGCAATTAAAAGAACATATGAATATATTTTGTCCTTGAATGAGACTCTTACAGTCCTCTGGTGTAATGTTGCTGGGAATAGCAAACAAAATCATGTAAGCCATTTATCTAAGGAAAATGGTGTCATATCAAACTAAAGAGAACTCCTAGCCATATGTGCTGATGCCAAATACAAGGTGAGAACTTCACATACCCATAACCAAACTCCTGTGGTTCTGAACAAAAAGAGAAAGTGCAGCAAAACTCTGGGTATTTTTCTACCTTTTGAATCTTTGTGATTCAGAATTGCCCCTTACATTGAGCCACTTAGATTTTTGTGTTTCACTCATTTTCAGTAGATATCAAAGCCTATAAAGCTTCCTGCTTTGGCCAGCAAACCAGTTGACTCCCAAAGATATGACATGGAGCATATGGAAATGACCTGAAGTATGGTCATGGGCTTGCCTGTGTGTGTACACATGGAGGTGTGGCAGAGACTGACAAGTGATTCTTGCAGAAAGATCACACAGTTCATTTGGAAGGTCAGGGATATTTTATGCCTGATTTGAAAGAATGTGACTAGAAGAAATGAGAAGAAAGCAATAACAGAACGCAAGAAAATATTGATTTTAGATATATAGAAATTCAGGTAACTAAATTACATTACATGCCTTTGAATTGATGCAGATGGATTGCATTTCCAGGAAGTCTGTAAGCACTGTAAACACAAAGCCACCAAAGGAGAGATGTCTTTGGGAAAAGAAAATGGTTCCCATCATATTTGATGCCCTGGAGTGTGTCCAGTGAAGGGCAATGAAGCTGTAAAGGGTCTGGAGCACAAGTCTTACAGGAGTAGCTGAGGGAACTGGGATTGTTCAGTCTGAAGAAGAGGAGGCTTAAGGGACACCTTATTGTTCTCTACAACCACCTGAAAGGAGATTGTAGCAAGGTGGGTGTCAGCCTCTTCTCCCAGATTACAGTGATAGGATGAGAGGTAATGGACTCAAGTTGTGTCAGAGGAGGTTCAGGTTGGATGTTAGGAACCATTTCTTCTCAAGAAGAGCGGTGAGGCAGTGGCACAGTCTGCCCAGGAGTCACCATCTCTGGAGGTGTTCAAGAGCCATGTGGATGTGGCACTGAGGTACATAGTGGGCATGGTGGGGATGGGCTGGTGATTGGACTAGATGGTCCTTCCAACCTTAGTGATTCTATGATTCGATATTTCTTGAAGGAGCAATGAAATGGGAATGGTTCCTTTCCAATTTCCTTCCCACAAGAGAAAGGAAAAAATAATAATACAAACAAAACACAATAAAGACAACAACAACAAAAGAACAACAATATCTCTAGAGTTTTCTGAGTGAAAATGATATAGAGAAAACACCATTTGGCTCCCTTACATTTTACGGCAAGTTCTGCGTGTTTGCATTTGCAATTAGCTCACGGCACAGCTGGATGGAGATTACGCACCTCTCCTGCTGGTGGCGGCCGGCAGCAGGCAAACCCTGCTGCAAGCTGAAGGATAGGGTTGTGCAAAGCAGAGGATGCCGCGGGGCTCTCCACGGCGGCGGATGGAATAAAGCCCTCCGTAAGGAGCCGAGGTTGCCATGGGAGCTCGGGTGCTTCCAATGCAATCCGAGTACAAACAGCGCTCTGCCCTTGCAGCCGGCTGGATCTTTGCGAATGCTGGGTAGACTTGAAGGAGTTCCCCATGCTTGTTAGAAGGGAGGGTGGAAATTACTTTCTGCAGGGATGTATCTACCTATCTGTCTATCTATCTGTTTATTTATTTGGGGGAGGGGAGTAAAACATTGCTCAGCATTTGAGCTTGCGCTCGAAGGGCTTTGTAAACAGCCCTGCTCGGTGCACCTCGGGGATGCTCATGGGCGCACACCGTCGCCGCAGTCCTGGCGCGGTGCGGTGCGGGGCAGGATGGTGCCGGGCAGTGCGGAGCGGCTTTCCCGAGCCAATGCCGCCCCCTCGCGGGCTCCTCCCAGGGCAGATGAAATGGAAAAGGAAAGAGATATAAAATTAAATTTTAAAATAATCATTTTTATTTTATTTTATTTTATTCCCGGCTACCTCTGCTCTCCGGGCAGATCTTCAGAGGCTCATGTGTGCAGACTTACAGAAGCAGCGTTTTTTTTTTCTGTTCTTTGATGCATTCACAGCTGTATTTATGGGTTTAAATACACATATTTAAACCCATTAAATCACACATACACATATGTGCCTCCTACCAGTGGGATCTGCAGGTGTCATAACAACTGCCAGCCCAGAGCTCCTGTCAGAGGCAACCAGTGCAGGAGATCCAACTGTAGATCTGCTACAGTGTTTAATTTGAGATCTGCCTGAACAAACACCTTTTCCCTTCGTGCTAACACCAGGCGCCAACTGTCCCAGCTCACTTACTGAAGAAAGCACTGTGTGTGAGAGCTTTCCTATGACACCAGGTTGTAGCTGGTTTCAGCCACCAAAAAGCCCTGTAACTTGTGTGTCTTCTTGAATAACTCTTACAATAAACAAACTGTCCTTTTGGTAGCTAGGCTATAGGAAGGGAAGCAATCTGAGGCTGAGATTTCAAACTCTGGAAAGGAAGATCATGACTGTGACAACGATATTTTTGTGTTAAAGGAAGGTCATGACCATGACAAAGATATTTTTGTGATATATTAACTTGTGCAATGTTCGTGTTGCCGTGAACTTCAGCTGGATTCCCAGACACCTCTGAGATGCTGAGCTGGGGCCTCAGGTTCTTACCTGAAGAAACGATGGGATTATCATAGACTCACAGAATGGTTTGGGTTGGAAGGGATTTCAAAGCCTGTTCAGTCTCAACCTCCTGCTGTGGGCAGGGCTGCCACCTACCACCAGATCAGGCTGCCCAGGCCCCCAGCCAACCTGGCCTTGGGCACATGGAACTTCTTACATGCATGTTTCACAGGTATGTTTTATATTTTCCTGATTGACCTGGGCAAAGGTAACACATTCCCATAATCTTGGAAGTTAGATTAAACATGAACTTTACTCAGCTATTACTTGTATACAAGTTGGATGGGCATATTTCAACAGGTGGCTGAACTGCCCATTTCTGTGCAGATGTCTGATTTATCCCCTTTCTCAGCTGGTTTCTCTCTTTTTCACCTGTCTGTCAGGGTAATGGCAAAGCAAAGACTGCAATAGAAGGGCATGTACTATGAAATGCCTCCAGTGATGGTGCTACAGTCCATGACTCTTTCTGTGTCTTTTCCAGTGGTCAGTTATTGTGCACAGTACCCAGCCTGAACCAGTGATCCTGAAACCACTGGTTTATAACAGAAATTTCCCTAGTGCTCCTACACACTCTCTCCTTTGCTCTTGAAACACAAGAATAGAAACAACATGGTCTTCACTCACTTACTCTGCTGCCATAGGATCATGGCAACCAAAATCATTAGAGGCACGCATCTCATTAGATGAGCCTCTGAGGACATCTGCAAATCACACATGAGTTTGGGTGGCCCCCTGCTAGGGTTGCAGTAAGAGTATTTACAGCGCCTTTCACAGAGGGCGTTCTCTAGGGTTCCTCCTAATGGATCCTTCTGTGCCCTGTTCAGGCTTGACCCCCATGTGCTTTAATTGGCCACTGACAATTCAATTAAATTTTCCCTGGAAATGTAGTGCCACAGCTTCTGAGGCTTCATCTTAAGAGCAAATCTGTTAAGTTATTCACAGTCTCCCTGGAGCAATGGAACCCATCTTTCCAGCACTAGCTCCCAGTATGTTGCTGGGCTTGGACAGTACAACATGGCAGGATGACAGCAGAGTGTTAGTACAAAAGGTCTGGAGGATACAGCCATGGCATTAAAAGGACCTGTGAACAATTTACACTGTCCTATTTTTCCCCTGGAGTAAATTTAGCCCAAATGTAATGTAGGAAGGGTAGGAAGGCACCACAGAAATAATTCCAGTGCAAATAAAATCCCAATTGCCAGTGCTGGAAAAGCTCCACAAGTGTGGAGTCTTCTCAGAGAGTTTATTGCTTAACACAAGCAATAAGGATTTATTTCAATGTCTTCACTGTTAGATATAATAGCCAAACAGAGATATGAAAGACCCAAGCTGACACTCCAGCTGAAATCTATTGCTCTTCCTAATCACTGTATAACCAGTCATGGCTAAACAAGAAATCACCAGTGTGGCTATAAATTATGGATTTGCATAAATAAATAAACAGGCAGCCTTATGCATTCAGCTTTCCTATTGCTATGTGTGGATTCCCTGAGATACTTTCTGGGGCTTTTGAGTACTGCTTCTCAAGCTCCCAAATCTTCAGTGACATCAGGATTGTCAGTTTTTCAGCAGGTGGAAAAGCACCAACATTTTGATTTGCTGAGTACAGAGAAAATGTGTGTGCATTTGGGCACTTTAAAGAACTGGATTCAAACTACACAAAAGAGGAAAGACTTTTGATGAAATATTGAAGAGATGGTCTAGACATCTATGGTTATAAAATAACTGAGTATCCTCATTTACAAGACAGGACTCACCACTGTGTTCTGGGTGCTACCCAATTCTGCCCTGCAAACTGAACACCCTCCCCCTCCTGTAGCTTTACTGTAATGTGTGGTTAAAAAGCTCCTGCTTTCCAGGCCACTGTGGAAGTAATTACTGCTATATATTCTCATTTGCAGCACTCTTCAGTGTCTTTGGGGAACAAAAGAGAGTAAATGCACACAGAATATGAAGATTATCCATAGATTTCATATTTTCTGGATGAACGAAGGGAACAGCAGGTTACTAGTTATTGCTATATGAACTTTACATTTTGTTTGCTCTGTCCCTTTGCTGGTTTTGATTGGCTTCCTTTTCTGCTGTTGCTTGATACAGTGGACAAAGTCGACTCTGACACTTTGTAACTCCTTTTATAGGCTCAGTTCAGCAAAGTGCTTTGAGCTCAAGCATGCCTCTCTTCATTTTAAGGTAGGAAAAGCAAAGGGCATCTGCGCTAGTGATTGGCTTTGCTCTGAATACTTGTAAGAGTTTATTTAATCTAGGCCTGTAACCATCTCCTTGCCTTGGAAATGGCCCTTTGCCACAATTTATACCTACAGAGTGAAGCATCTAGCTGTTTTTCCTATCTTCTTTCAAACAGCTAATGAAAGTCTAGGACCTGTACTTTAAGTGGGGGGGGGAGGGGGGGGGGAAACAGGAAAGAAATGGAGGCTTGAGTGATCACTAAGAGAAAGATATAACAAATGAATGACAGATGGAAGGTCTGGGTCCAGTTCATAAATACTTTCTGTGCTAAAGCTGTAGAACCAAGTACAAATATTTCAATTCTGCTTTAGTACGATCACCTGTAAGTTTTCTAATTTCCTTATACCAGACATTTTCCTTTCCCTCCTGCTCCCTGCACAGCACACCAACACAGGTTTTAATCAGTGATAAATTCTCCATAAGACGGGGCCTGGTTGCCCACTATACACTCATAGTCTGAATATTTTGCCCCTGCTGTCTCATAGGACATAGCCAATAGTACTGTATCACCACTTTCTGCCTAAAACTCTTGAATTTTGCTGACAGAGCATTCAATGTCCAGTCATCAACAACAACAACAAAAAAAAAGAAGGCATCATCAGGTCAGATTCTCAGCTTCATCACATCCCTTCTTCCTGATGAACCCCTCCAGTGTCAGCCATGTGATTTAGAGTACTTTATGCCTCTTTGCCAGTATGTTGTATAGCTCTGGATAGACACTAGCTGATCATTTTTTAAAAGCCTAGCAGGTCTTCTCCTAACACAGATAAAATGTCTCTCTCTATTCCTTTGTATTTCAGCAAATAAACTGACTCAATTACTAATTCTATCAGACCCTGTTTTCCCTTGACTTGACTTATTTTTCCTGTATTTCCAACCACATACTGACCAGATACAGTCTGCTGCTGGTTGAAGAAAGTCAGGTGCTTTTCTACAGGCTTCTCCTTCCAGATTATCATGTCAGGTATATTTAGGTAAGATGTACCAAAGAGAAAGCTATTACCAGAAGCAGAATATTTTATTGTGATTTGAATTTGTGATGACATAAACATTTGGGCTTTGAACAAAGTCAGCCAGACATATAGGTTTTTTTTTGTTGTTTGTTTGGGTTGTTTTTTTTTTTGTAATCCAAGTCATGCATGTGAAATAAGGGTTAGGAATGTCGTTTTAAGCCTAATTGAGCTTGAAATTATTGGTGATGTCCACTGAAGAATTACTAGTGGACATTGATCATATTCATGGAGTTCAAACATTTTCAGTTCAGCAATTCATTAGCAGCAGCATGTGGAACTTCAGGCATTCTTCATTAGAGCAATCAGTTAATTTTCTGTATAGTCTGGCAAGGAAGTCATCTGAGTGTCATTCTGATAGAATGGACAGGGAATGGTCCAAGTGTATCCCTGCATACATAAGAATCTGATCTTGCATTAATTAGAGCATTGCTATACATCTATCACTCATTGATGAGGACAACTCAGATGAGGACAACAAAGAACTCTAAAGTTCACCAAGTCCAAGTCCATCAGCCAACCCCCACCATGCCCAGTGACCATGTTCCTCAGTACCACATTCACACAGCTCTTGAACACCGCCAGGGACAGTCTGTGCCACTGCCTCACCACTCCTTCTGAGAAGAAAATTTTCCTAACATCCAATCTGAGTTTCCCCTGGTGCAACTTAAGGCCATTACCTTATTTCTAATCCAGGTCATCCTGGGCACGTCCTACCCTGCCCTTTTCTTCTTCATGTTTGGCTTTCATAAGCTATTAAGTAACCCCAAGGACATCCTGAAGATTAAAGCGCTGGGATTCAAATCAGACACCTGGATATACCTTGAACTTCAGCAGAGGCACCTCCCCAAGCTCACAGGACAGCACAGCCCAGTTTTCATGCCCCAGTGCTGAACTTAAGAATATTACAGAACTCAGTATTTCTTCAATCAACAGTACCTTGACTTACTATAGCCTAGTATAGTTAGCTGGCCACTGTACAATGAAATAACTATGAAGTGTATGTTAGAAAACCACCCATTTTTAATTCTTACATTTTAATTTCTTTATAACATCAAATAGGACTCTTCACACAAAACAGACATTAACAAAAAACTTAAAACATGAGGTTAGACAACTTAAGATAACAGTACACAATACAGAACTGGAATGGGAACTTGACCATGCCTGTTCCCATGCCTGAACCTATGCATTTCCCCTGATGAGCATCTCTGCCCAAGGTGAACACAGTTAATGGCTTCATACATGGTACTGGAGTATCAGTTAGTGGGAGCATATAGATGTAATGTTATCAGACAAGAGTATCTCCAGACTTTCTATATCAATATTAAACATGCTGCACAGTGTTTTTCTTAGAGCATTCAAAAGTGGTAAAATAATTCCCTGTGCAGAAGAAGCTTATTTTTGTTGTTTTGTTTTAACCAAAGGAATTAAATATTCAATTAAGATTGATTTTCAGATTTTAAGATTGATTCAACCTTCAGTAATACTGAAGGTTGTTCAGACCTTGTACTTGAGAGAATGTTCTGATTCAGGGCATTGCTGGATACACTCTGGTTGAGATGCAGAACTAAGGAACACCATCTGTGTGTCTTTTGCCATCTCTAAAGAGGCTGTCCAGGAGGTTCCTCAGAATCAAAATTCAGAGACTGTTGAAGAGAAAAAAAAATCACTGAATTTTTAAAGTTATAAAAACATGCATATTTTTTGTAGTACCAGAAGTTGTCATATTTTTTGAAAGAGGTTATGGCATTTTGACTTTCATTATAGTTTATTCAGTTCTTACTCTGTGCAAGAGCTCATTTGGGAAAGAAGTTTGAGTATGTAACAGTGTACATTATTAAAAATAATAATAAAAAAAGACCACCCACAAGCCCTTAATGTCTGAAATCTTAATTTGAGTTTAAAGATCATCAGTGTTGTTAAAGATCTGGTCCAACTCTGGAGTTTTATTTCCAGGCAGGCAGCCAACTGCGAAGGAAGATGCTGTCACCTTTACAGAATGATTTCTGAAGCTTTCAGAGAATTACACTTTGTCTCCTGAATACTTAAAAGATACCAAGTAGTAAAGAGTCTTGCAGCAGCAAAGAGTGGTAGGATTTTTAAAAGCCTCATTATACAGTCCTGTTCTTTATCCGTCACCCAAGGGGTCATGTATTCCTGTATTGGAGCATGTCTTCCACAGCTGAGAAGTGACTCATTGCAAAAGCAAATGCCTCAACTTTTCCAGCCAGCTGGTCAGGTGTAGCATGGGACCCAACAGCAGACCACTCAGCAGCTGGATACTGTGGATGCAGTTCCCCAAAACCCAACTTGGCTGCTTTCCTACATGGTACAAAGGCAGAGTACGCAGAACATCTCACAAACTGCCCTCCCATGTGGGACAGAGCCCTCATTGTCCTGCATTTATTCAAATAATTCATCCCTAAGGTCACTTTTAGCAGTCTGCTCAGTAGAAGCAGGGATGGCCAAATCTGTCCCTGTTCCAGTCTGTGAACACACACACTAACAAAAGCATCGACCAGAAAAAGCACCTGAAGTCAGTCTTGACAAGTGAGGGTAAGAAGGAAGGAGAGAAAGGCCAAAAGCACCATGGTGAGTGTGTTGCACATGGTCTCTGGGAAGATCAAGTGACCAGGAAGAAAGGAGAGGTTGCTGAGGTGGAACAACTGCCCCTTTTCCCTGTTGAAGTGGTGTAAGTTCATCACACATGGCAGAGAGGTTGAGGATGCTCTGTCCCTGTGGGCATTCAAGGCAAGGCTGGATGTGGCTCTGGGCAGCCTGGTCTAGTGGTTGGCAACACTGCCTATGGCAGAGGGATTGAAACTAGATGATCTTTGAAGTCTTTTTTAACCCAGGCCATTATATGATTCTGTGATTCTATGACAGAGAAGCAACATAGACCAGAAGGAAGCTCCCATACAGCAAGAAGGTAGTGTCACAGAAGCACCAAGACTGAGAAAATGGTTTAACATGTTTCTTTTCAATTTAGTATCTCATACAGAATTCTCACACAGAACCACAAAGTGTTTGAGGCCGGAAGGGACCTCTGGAGACAATCTGATCTAACATCTACTCAAGCAAGGATACCTGGAGCAAGTGGTATAGGAACATGTCCAGGTGCCTGATCTTCAAGGAGAGAATCTTCAAGGAGAGAAATACCACTGTCTATTTCATCGGTTAGTCACTCACACAAAATTGTTTCCTTATTTTTACATGGAGACTCCTGTTTTTCAATTGTGCCCACTGCCTTTTGTCATTGCACTGGACACCACTAACTCCACCTTTTCAACATCACTCTTTTAGATAATTGTACTGACAAGATTCGTTCAGCCTTCTCCACGCTGAACAGTTTCATCTCTTTTAGCCTTTTCACATTGGAGAAGTGATCTAGTCATGGAACCATAGAATCATTGAATCACCAAATGGCTTGAGTTGGGAGGGATCATCAAGATGGGACATGTCTGATCACCAACAAAATGCAAGCAACAGCATGCAGACCAATATGTCAAGGACCATGACAAGGAGTGAAAGAGGTAGAGAGAAAGAGCCTGTGATTCTGGATAACTCTTTATTGTCACTGGTTTGGCTTAGATAGCTTCCTTGCTGTTAATAAGTAGCTAGGGTCTATCACTATGATTTTTATTCATATTCTGGGAACAGGAATGTTAATTTTCTTAGCTTGTGAGGTATCTGTCATCAACTATTCAAAGTTTGTTACAGAAAGTATCTATAGTCGCTGATGTTAATTCTGTAGGCTAAGCTGAACCAGCTTGTGATTTGATTTTTCAATGTCTACATATAAGTCACCAGCATCTCATTTAAGATAGTGGCTGTCATAATAGCACATACTCTTGTTTCTCTTTCTAGATATAACTGAAATGGTAAGTTCCCCCAGGAAAGACTAATGCTGGCTAAACTTCTTCCTTGTATGTTTTACACTATGTAGTCTGTCACATTCCTGCTTACTCCCATATTTTCAAAATGTCTTATTTGCATGCCACTTAAGCCAAGGAAATGAACATCATTATTTTAATTAACAACTTCTGTGGAAGACCAGCAACGTGCTCTGCTGCTAGTGAGATCAAGAAACCTCAGAAAACTTGTTCCACTTGTATGAATCTTAGCATTGGTTGAATTTAAATGGAAACAAGTAGTCTCTTGCGGAGACAAGTAGTCTCTTGTTCACTTTTCCTGGCAACAGTTCTTCTAGGTCTACGTCACAGCCCATACTCTAAGCACTTAAGCACCCTGAGGAAGGGAGTCAAGATCTTGACTATGGTAGCCTCTTCCTCAGGTCAACACAGGGCTCTTGAGGCTTTGGGACAGGACTTCCTTTGCACAGTAGGATCCAACCCATCGCAACTACCTTTCTATGAGCAGTGTCAGCATGGACTGGATCTTGTAGGTCTTTTCCAACCTTGGTGATGCTATGATTACGTGATAGATCAGCATTATCCTCTACCCCAGCCTCATGGATTTTTTATCCCACAGGACCACATCCTGTCTTGGCCTCCACCACCACAATAGTGCCCATGGGATCTGACAAGAGTGTCTCTGGCAGGATCCATCCAGGCTATGCAAGGGTCAGACAAGGGACAAGGAGGTTAATGAAAAGAATGCTGTAGTTAGTGTCCAGATGGCCTGGGGGACAGTTCTTGCTGCTGTCTCCAGGAGATAACTTGCTGTTTGCTTTCCCAACTGTGTCTGTTCCTGTCTGGAAAGCAACACCTGCTTTATAGTACCTGTCTTATAATACCAACACAATACAGTAAGTGGATCTTGAATAATGTATTTGCAAATATTGTATAAATATTTTATATGTCATTTAAACTGTGATGTGGTTTGGAAATAAAGAAGGAGAGCATATATTACAGTTGAGTATTAGTATAAGTGCTGCAAATTAATGTGAAAGGAGATCTGTATTTTTAATTGTCATGAAACATCTTGTTTTCAGAAGCTTACTCCTGAGGGTGCCATACATTTTTATATAAATGATTATGCTTGGGCAGAAATCATAATTGCATTACTGGAAACGCTGTGTTTTTGTGCTAGCTGCCTCAGGCTTCACTGTAGAGAAACGGGAATAAAGAAAGCAACCCTTGAAAGCTCAGGATTTCTCTTCTAAAAGGCATGCCAGAAATCTGGGGTATTTTTTCCAAGTTACTACAGCTGATGGATTCTCCAGAGGGGCATATGTCTGCTCTCAAACAAGTAGAGCAAGTACTGCCAAATATTGTGACTCCACCAAAATCTTTGTAATTAAACCTTTAAAACCAACAGTGTAGAAGAAACAATATAATTGCTATTCTTCTTCTTTCTCTTCTCTTCTCTTCTCTTCTCTTCTCTTCTCTTCTCTTCTCTTCTCTTCTCTTCTCTTCTCTTCTCTTCTCTTCTCTTCTCTTCTCTTCTCTTCTCTTCTCTTCTCTTCTCTTCTCTTCTCTTCTCTTCTCTTCTCTTCTCTTCTCTTCTCTTCTCTTCTCTTCTCTTCTCTTCTCTTCTCTTCTCTTCTCTTCTCTTCTCACCTTGCCTTCCTTTTTAACTGCCAGACTATTTCATGACTTTGCAATACCTGTCCGATGGTGTTTGGACAGATGCAGTCTATAATTCTGGAAACTGTAGGAAAGAAGATTCATATACCCAACTATTTGGGAGCACCTGAGGCAAAGTGGATCCATTCTGCCACCAACCCATATCTCTGGTCATCAGGCTTCACTCATCAATAGCTTTTGTGACAGGCATGACAGAGATACCTCCACAGCAAAACCCTTTCCTTTAACTGAGCTTCACCTTCAAGGGTAGCTGGAGAATAACTACAAAGCCACAAAGAGGTCCTTTCTCTCAGCTAACAAACTGTCATAGGGCTGGAGCACTGGGGCAAGAAGAACATCACATTCACAAGTTGCTGGGTATCACAAATGCCCAACAATCCTTCCAGAGTGCCAGTGGAGAAGAGGGATGAGCAGATGCAGAGGCTCTCCATGAAAGGTGAGTTCTCCTCCCAGGCATGCAGAAAGACCAAACTCATTGCTTGGTGACACTAAGTCTCAGGAATGCAACATGGCTGCAAATGCCCATGAAGTGAATCATCTTTGTGTAATATTGCAGCATTTTATGTCCCAATTTATGTAGATGAAGCACGTCCAAAGATGCATGAAAATGGAAAAATAATTGGGGAGAACTATTGTGTTTATAAACCTCAAAGGCTGACATTACCATGACATCTGACTTTGTGGAAGAATGTAGGTTGCCTCTAAATTGGGCTTATTCTTCTGACAGTAAATAAAAACCTATGCCATGAGCTGTGCGTGCTGAATTATACATGGAAAAGTGCCACCTTATTGCAGTGCATCATTTAAATCACAGCTTTGCATTACCAGTTCGATTATTAGACATTAGTACTGCCTGCACGATGCCCAAAACACTGTATTTACTACAGAATACAGGAAGGGTCAGGAAAAGTACGTTTTTCTTTCTTGCTTACTTTTGCGACAGTATGCAATGTGGGAACATGGTTTCTATTCGTGGAAATTAGAGAAAGGTTCAACTAAATGCTGCATTAATTGCTCTAAAAAAGGATTTACATCTCCTAACAAAAAATCAGCAATAAAGACTTACAGGAAAATGAAATATTAGTTAATCCAGAATTTAACAGGTACTCCAGGATTTTGATGTTTTCTACCTTCATACCATGACAGCTACAAGATTAGACAGGAGAAAAGCATCTTTGCTCCTTTCTTCCCCCGCCTTTTTTTTAATAGATGCTTAAAAATACCTTCTGGAATAGATTTCAGATAAATAGCCAGAAAACCTATTAATTAACTATCTAAAATTCTTCATTTTTTGTTATTACTATTGTTTGTTTGTTTATAATAGTCTTTTCCTTTTCTGAATCAGCATTTTCATTTGGCTTTGTCAGCTTCCAGTGTAACAGATTGTGGAAGTCCTACACGTACATAAGCACTGTATTCTATATTCCTTCTAATGTGTCTTTGAACCCAGAGGTTTTGTGTGCACAAAGACACATGTGAATAACTTTTTTTTTTAAATGCACTTGCATTTCCTACTACAGGAATCCAGGAATGAGAATGAGATTTTTGCTGCAGTCATCACTGCTGTTTACTAGATATAATCTTGTCTCGCAGTTTGACAGGCTGACAGCTGGCAACTATCAAAGCATAGGTAAAGCTAGAAGTTGGAGAGCTACCTGAGCTATCCACATATCTCAAACTAAAAACCAGTCCCACATGATTTATTTAGACAAACATCAATGAGGAATTTCCCAGAGGAAGCAAAGTAAAATCAGCCAATCTCTATTAGGGACAATAGTAGGAAGGAAAATAATAGTAAGCAGGAAAATACAATATACAAAAAATACACTCTTCTCTCTGTGAAATGTAGAAAGCCAGAATGTCTTCTTGATAGACAGGTGAAGTCAAGTGAGTTGAGTTGTACACAGTTACTCTCTCTTATTTGGCCAGACAATAAAGGAAGCTTTTGGTTATGGCTGTCCTAGAAATTAATCAGTAATATCTTTTCACATATGGTTTTGTTGAAAGTGTTTAGTCCATCCAGATACTTAAGCAAAGCCAGATGTGAGGCAATGCCATTCCAAAGGGCCAGAGAAGTGGTCAGTTGAATGACCATCCCCACATCAGACTGATGGCTTAATGGATCCAGGTCTACGGAGGGTATCCTGAGAGCAAGTGGCTCAGCTCCTGTGTGATGGGGAAAGTGGAGAGGTGGCGTGGGCAGGCAATCGCCAAGGAGGAGGTAATCACATTTGTCCTTACGTGTGGGAGTGGCCTTGAGCACCTCCAGAGTTGGGGCAACACAGCTTCTCTGGGCAGCTTGTGCCAGTGTATCACTGTTCTCTGGGGAAAGAATTTCCTCCTAACATCTAACCTAAATCTCCCCTCTTTTAGTTTATAGCCATTCTTCCTTGTCCTATCACCATCAGACCATGTAGAAAGTCAGTCTCCCTGTTGCATATAAGCTCCTTTAAGGACTGGAAGGCCACAGTGAGGTCCCCCCAGATCCTTCTATTCTCCAGGCTAATGAGCCCCTCTCACTCAACCTGTCTTCATAGGAGAGGCCTTCGATCATCTTCATGGCCATCCTCTTGACCCATTCCAACAGCTCCACATCTTTCTTGTGCTGGGGGTCCCAGTCCTGGACACAGTACTCCAGATTGGGCCTCACGTGGACAATAACTTTCCCACTTCATTGCATAGCTCTAAACAACATATATACCAAAAAATCTCACTCTTAATTGAACATAATCTACATTTTTTAACAGATGAACAACTATTCTTCTTCTGGGAAAAACATAAAAAGGCTAGCACAGTCCTGATAGAATAATATTTAATATATGGGATTATTTCCAATCAGATTAGTCACTAAGGGATCTATCTGTGATCAGCACACCTTAGACAAAAGAGCCTGAGGAGATCCAGGTGTGAACTAAAAAAGCTTCCTAGTGCAATGCAAACAAGCCCAGCTCTTTCATGGAGTTGTGGTACAAACAGGCACAGAAAAAAATGCAGCAGAATTTACAGGGAGTGGCTCACACTAATGCCAGTATTCTAGCCCATAAATGCACAGGAATTGCGCACCCCAGGATTTATTGTGGTTTTGCTTGTTCTGTGCTTTCCTATCTCCTGTCAGCCACTGTTCCATCATTACATGAATATTTTCTCAGGAAAATGTTTGTAACTGAGTGTCAGCTCCTTACAAATATGTTTGAGAGCCAGATCAATTGCAGAGGAGGTAAAATTCTCCTTTCAAGAGACTCAGTGATATACTGTTGGATAAATTGCAATGCCTGCAAGTAAAATGTTCCACAGGTCAAAAGTTCAGGCAGATATAAAAGTTCACGTACATTATGGTTCTGTAGTTCAAAGAGCACATCTTCATACTAAGAGGAAACATGCCAAACTGTTTATTGCTGTAGGATCATTTTAATCACTCTATAGTATTCAAGATAGAGAAAAAGTGTCAGAAGACAAAATCCAGAGGGCACCCCATAAGATATATGCTTACCAAAGCATTGAGCAAATGACACACAGAAATAGTCATCACACTGAAGTGTTGAATTACATGAGACAAGTGGCTCCAGGGTAAGCACCCCAGATTACTACAGGCTGGTGAGGTTGCACA
Organism: Cyrtonyx montezumae; assembly: GCF_038088225.1. Lineage (NCBI taxonomy): Eukaryota > Metazoa > Chordata > Aves > Galliformes > Odontophoridae > Cyrtonyx > Cyrtonyx montezumae. Next base: position 54,017,342 of record NW_027072034.1, read on the forward strand.
AACTGTTCATAGGGCACCTGGCTTCTCCTTGGCTGAGATGCACTTTTCCAATGGCTCAGGAGCACAAGGTACCTGCGATGCTCCTGCATTGAAAGCCCTGTGGAGGGATGCACAAGCCATCTGCAGCCTGGTTGTGAGGGTTGGTGAATGCAGAAGAGGGATGCTGGGCCATTAAAGAGGGTCCTGAAGAAGGTCATGAATATGCTCAGAGGGCTGGAACACTTTTCCTATGAAGACAGGCTGAGGGAGTTGGGCTTGTTGGAGAAGTGTCCTCAGAGCTCTCACTGCAGCCTTCCTATATTTAAAGGGAGATCATAAATAGGAGGAAAATAAACTCTACACGAGTAGACTGTGACAGGACAAGGGAGAATTAGGTTAGATGTTAGGAGGAAATTATTTCCCAAGAGTCAGTGATGTGCGGGCACAGCTTCCCAGAGAAGCTGTGGTGCCCCATCCCTGGAAGTGCTCAAGGCCAGGTTGGATGGGGCCCTGGGCATCCTGAGCTGGTGGGGGACAGCCCTGCACACAGCATGGGTTGGGTTGGGTGAGCTTTGAGGTTCCTTACAACCCAAACCACTCTGATGCTATGTTTTTATGATAGCAAAGTCTTCACTGCCCTGACCAGACACATCCCCTGGTACACACACAGTGCACTGCACACCTGTGCTAAGGGCAGCAGCAGCACATAGATAAAGCTGCCTCCTGCTACTGCTGTACACACATTTCACATGGCATTTGGCCCTAAGTAAATCAACATCCCAGAGGCAAGCAACTCCTATTTGAGAGCAGTTCTCTTGTCCTCCCTTTCAGTCACCTCAATGCTACAAATTGAACATTGATTGCTCTGCTGCCTGTATCCTATGCAGCCCTTGAGGGCCCCAAAGACTCACACTGCTTGCTGTGTATAATTGAATGCTGCAGGGCATCAGCACGGCTGCATACCTGTTTATTAATCATGAAGGTTTATGCAGCCAGCCACTTCCATTCGCCTTCTGGGATGATCTTTTTTGAAGCTGGCAGAGGCTACTACTCTGAGAAACTACATAAAGTGGTGGTGTCAGTGGGTATCAGCACAGGATACAGACAGGTTTTTTTCTTAGACTGGAAACATGTTGCCTTGCTTACCTTGATCAGCAATTCATTTCAGGTTGTTTTTTTCTACCTTTTTTTTCCTGAGACGCCTTTTCACTGAAGCAGTAAGTAGGATTCATTGTTTACCAACTGGCATGGAGAAAAACAGTCGGTAATATTCTAGAGCACTTTTTGATATCACCAGATAAGTGGTAGTGACTGTCATAGAACTAGTAAGGTAAAACATTTACACCAGAAGATAATAAAAATTACTAGAAAGTCTTAGGAATTCAACCCATTTTTTTCACAACTGTTAGTTACACAACCTGCTAATTTTATGCTTTGGCCAATTCCTAATAATTTATTATCCAAATTTCTAGGAAGAAAGTTAACTCTATCCCAGCCAAAACCAAGACAGAGTAATGTTGCTGGTCACAAAGGATGTGCTTCTCTCTAAGTCAGACTTACAGATGGGTTTGATGCTATTCCCAGTGTTTGTTTTAACACCTAAAATTATTGTTTAGATGGATGACACTCTTTTAGGGACCAGGATTATCTATTTTGGTTTACAAGCAGGAGAATAGATATTATTTACTCAATTAGAAAAGCAATTCCTCAGATAACACTGGAAAGAATGATGAATCTACAGGGTAACCTCCAGTCAGAAACTTGTTGAAAAAGCTGAAATAAGCCCTTCTGCCTGTCTCAGTTCAGCTGCCTGACAGACATGGGGGAATGTGTCAGTGTGCTGGATTTCTACCTAGTAGTGCTAAGGGTTGGCTCTTTCAGTAGTGCTAAGGGTTGGCTCCAGCTAGACAGTTCCTGGGGTCAATTCACAGGCACAGGAGAAAGGGCTATGATCCCCCAAGCCCCTGCTGCGAATTTGCTTCTTGGGAGAGGTACTGGGCTTTGTATGTTCAGTGAATCACTCACTAAAACTAGAAGGGACACAAAGCTGTCCACATGGCTTCACCTGACTGGTTCCTATACAGGATTTTCAGAGAACAGCTTTTATTTCTTTTTGGATGCCTTCTATATGTTTCCAGCTCTGTTTTATCTGCTAGGCAGTACGAGGACACGACCAACTTCTCTGACCTACTTTAGCAAAAGTTTTTGATGTGTTGTGTTGTTGTTTCGAAGGTTGGAGTTCAGTGGCTGTAACTGGACTCATTATTCTGTCTGGTGCTTCCACCAGGCTTTTCCTTACTCTCAGTTTAGATTTTATTCTACTTCTCTGCTTTTTAACTGCTTCCACTAATGATCTCCACTGATCTCCCTATATCCCTGTAATGACTGTTCTGCTTCCAACATCCTGCTTAAACTGCAGCCAGGCTTTGTGATCTCTAACCAATTCTGCTTCAAATGGACTATCACAGATTGTTGTTACATCTTATGCAACCTTTGATCTTATCTTGAATTATACCAGCAATCCATGAGATGTGTACAAACCACTTTCCTATGGAGATGGTAATTAGAGAAACAGTATCAGCAAAAGTGCACTGTAAAACTGATGTATAAGAACAACCTGATAGTGTGATGGTGGTGAAGGACACACAAGAAAAACTTGATAGCAGCTTTGATTCTGCACAATATAAGTCCATTTCATGTGCCCTAACGAACAAGAGCAAAGTTCAGCTCTTCACATGTAGTCATATCTTCTAGCTGGTCCATACATTGGGTTATGCAATCACGCTCCTCTCCAAAGGTCAGGAAGTATGTGTGTGGTATCTGAAAGGCAATTCTAGGCAAATCAGCAGGATCTGCAGAACTAAGAATGGAATGGAAGTCTGTTTAATGCACCCTCGGAAACAGAGCATGAGTCTGGGCTACCTAAAATGTACAGGTTAAATGTAAAGCCCATGCCTGGTGAGGAACTGAATCAGAGAGGGAAAGTGCATCTCTCCCTATTTCCAGAGGCAAAAGCTGCACCATCATGGCTACACCATTCCTATTTTGGATCTTCGAATGCATTTTGGTCAAAACACTTGCGGGTACCCCTCACGGGCAGCTGATTGGATAGCCCCTTTCTGAGATGACCAAGCACACTCTGTAACAGTGGCATCGCCACTTTGCCTCCATCTTGCTCCTTCTGCTGCCCAATAGAGGCACAGTAGATGCTACCCAGCCAGCTCCTCACCTGCAGAGGTAGACAGAAGTTGTTCTAGCAGTCTGAGCAGTGTCTGGACTCCAAAAGTAGCACTAAGTCTCCCAGAGGACTTATTCAACTTTAGATTGTTGAAATCATTTCAGACAGCTTCTTTTGTTTGAAAGCAAACAAAGACATGCGCATATATATCTGAAATTCTTATAACTACAGCCTATGAATGTTTTTTTGTCTCAGAGTTATTAAATCCCTTTATAGACAAATGAGCTACAAAAATAAATTAGAGAGAACGAAAAAGACTTCATGTCCATCTTAACAGAACTAAGATACATAATTAGACAAAGGCTAGTGAGTTAAACAGATTTAAAAGGAGTTACCAGCATCACTTTCTTAGTCATATCTTCTAGCTTTAACTTGAATCGCTTCCATTTGTACTGATAACATGTCAGCTCTCTGAAACTATACTTCTCTCCAGTCTCATGTTAAAAAAATAAAATATATGTGAGATTTGAAAGTTTTTAAAGGCATCAGTAATGTTTGATGATCTGGTAGTACAGCCCCCACAAGATGTTTATCAAGAGGTTTTCTGAAATCTGTATGTGCCACTGTAATGGAATATAACTAGCTATTAAATTATAAAGATATCTAAAAAAAAAAAACAACAAAAAAAGAGCAAACAACAAAAAAAATAAAACAGTTGTTTTCTTTCAGAAAATCTGTAATAGGAGAAGACTCAGTTGTCAGAATGAAAAATGAGCTTATCGCAATTCATATACTTCTTCACAAGTGCTGTATCCTCACCCTGTCTATAGCCATGTGGGAGAATCACCTCTCTGTGAGTGAGCTGCCTGGGAATATTGGAGTTCTTCTGATATATGGAGATTTTGGCTTTGTGTCATCCAGTGATACAGCCTATCCCATGCTTATAACATGTTGCTTGAATTTTCAGTATCAGTTAACAATATTTGAAAGTTTTGAAACTACACAAAAAGAAGAATTTGGTGCTGTTAAAAATCAGTAACAACTTTAGTCAGACTGGGCAACCACTTAGGAAGGCTACTTTTACAAGCACTTTTTTTATAAGTAATACAGTTTCCTGTCTAGACTCTTATGAATGTTGTGTCCGATATGTCTAGGTCTGTTGTATTATAAAATCAAATATGGTGTTGGAAATGTGGTGTTAGGGTTGTGATCAAAGGCGCAGAGTTGAGTTGGAGGCCTGTACTTAGCAGTGTTCCTCAGGGATCAGTGCTGGGTTCAGTCCCATTCAACATCTTCATCAGTGACCTTGATGAAGGCATAGAGACCACCCTCATCATGTTTGCTGATGATACAAAGCTGGGAGGAATGGCTGACATGCTGGAAGGCTGTGCTGCCATTCAGCGAGACCTGGACAGGCTGGAGAACTGGGCAGAGAGGAACTGGATGAAGTTTAACAAGAACAAGTGTAGAGTCTTGCACCTATGGAGGAATAACCACATGCACCGGTACAGGCTGGGGGTGACCTGCTGGAGAGGAGCTCTGAGGAGAGGGACCTGGGTGTCCTGGTGGATAACAGGCTGGCCATGAGAAAGCAGTGTGCCCTGTTGGCCAAGAAGGACAATGGGATCCTGGGGTGCATTAAAAAGAAGTCAGCAGGCCGAGGGAAGTGATCGTCCCCCTCTACTCTGCCCTGATCAGCTTCTTTTGTTTGAAAGCAAACAAAGACATACACACATATATACCTGAAATTCTTATAACTACAGCCAATGAATGTTTTTTTTTCTCAGTTATTAAATCCCTTTATAGACAAATACTCCTCACCTGGAGTATTGTGTCCAGTTCTGGGCTCCCTGATACAAAAAGACAGGGATCTTGAAAAAGTCCAGTGGAGGGCCACAAAGATGATATATGGTGGGGAACAATTCCCTGATGAGAAGTGGTTGAGAGACCTGGGTCCGTTCAGCATCGAAAAACGAAGACTCAGAGGGGATCAGATCCATGTCTATAAATATCTAAGGAGCAGGAGGCAAAGGGATGAGGCTGGACTCTTCTCAGCAGTGTGTGGCAATAGAATGAGGGGAAATGGCCACAAACTGAAGCATAAGTTCTGCACAAATGTGCATGGGAACTTCTTCCCAGTGCAGTGACGGAGCAGTGGCACAGCTGCACAGAGAGGTGGTGGAGTCTCCTTCTCTGGAGACGTTCCAGACCCACCTGGACGCCTACCTGTGCAACCTGGGCTAGGGAGCTGCTTTGGCAGGGGGTTGGACTCCATGATCTCTGGAGGTCCCATTCCAACCCCTACAATTCTGTGATTCTGTGAAATATTTTACAGAATGAAATTACTGATACTATACTATCACTAGAAGAAAACATATATATAACTCTCTGGTGGTTAAAACTACCTACAATCTCTAATTCTAGTCCTCTGAGGCAAAATATCTCCAGACAGTATGTAAGTTTTCTTTGGGCAACAGTGAACCTCACTGTGTGCATCTGATGACTTTTCCCTTAGGGAATAAGCCTCAGCCAGTATTGTTATTCTATCCCTTCTGTCACAGAGCAGCACTTTGAAATTTGGATAAACGTTTTGAATATATTTGAATAGATTTCCTTGTGGACATTAAAGGTGACCTTTTGATCATGGCTTTAAGAAATCTCCTGACATTCAGTCACCTGTTCTCCCCACCCCTACCCAAATTTTCCAGACTCTCAAATGCAGCACAGCCATGAGTGATTCATTCTGCATGCAGCACAGCAGATGGGACCAGTGTCTCTGAAGCAGAGCAGGAGATGGAAAGCAAATGATTTAAGTCTAGTACATAATCCATCCCTGAAGAGCAGAAACTTTGCCAATAATAGGGACTGGTTTGAAGCCCCTCTTCCCATGGCCCCGTGTGCTGCATCCTACTGCCACTGCCTCACTCTTGGGATAGAGAGCACCTGGGAACAGAGAGGGTAGGAAACATGAGTCAAGGAGAGGGTTAAGTGCTAGATTTTTATTGCCTGCAATAATTGCCTGGGTTATTCTTCAGAAGGTTACAGTGATAAGATAAAAAATAAAATAAAATCTAATCAAATGTTAATAACCATAAGTGATGATAAATTGCTTCAAGATGCTTATTCATTGATTAAAGCTTAGTGCAGGGCTTGAAATAAAGATATCCAGGAAGCTTCAAGCCTCCGTAATTGTTGAAAACATGCCAATAAAGATGAATAATGATGAATAAACTTCTCCCAGCCATATTTGTGTGCAAAAGCCTTTTTCATAGTGGTTAAGACTATTTTACCATATGGTGATTCTTTCCTGATAGTTTTGGACACATCTATGTAACAAAGTGGACTTGAAAAACTAGGAATATCCAACCCAGTCAATAAAAATGTCCATTAATGCTCTACAATACTGTTCACATCTTGATTCTTACCAGTTTTACCAACATCTTGCAGAATCTCTTTACCATTCCTCCTCTTAAGACTATTCCTGTTGGTTGAAATATCTATGTATCCAAAGAACCAGAGAGAGCCGTAGAGATGACAAACATCTCCTGGGAGACTCAATGAGGATATGGAAATATGGTGGAAGTTCAAGACCTACTATCCAGTGTTATATTCCCAAAATACCTCCAACAGAAGAGTTCAAGAGACATGTTTTCCAAAAGAGCCAAGCTGGAAAACAAACAAAACACCCAGGGTGCACTGTGATGGTACAGGTGTAGCTAACACCCTTTGAAAATGTGAGAAGTTCCAACTCAATATTAGGAGAAACAGCTCCACTGTAGGGGTGGTCCAACCTTGGAGCAGATACTCAGGATCTCCATCCTTCACTCTATTCAAAACTAAGCTGAACAAGCCCTGAGACACCTGCTCCAGGGGGATCAGCTTTGGGGAGGAGGCAGGACTGCCTCTTCTTTTGTACTTGGGAACATGTTTTCTCTATTTCCATTTTCACAAATACATTGGAGAGATTTTGACTGGGGGTTGTTTGTTTGGATATTACTTATGGAATTTCATAAAATAGCATTTCCTTTTCTTTTCTACTCATAGTACACAACAAAGTGTATTTACATGTGATATTTTACCATTTATCATGTTTATTAGTGATAAAATCTATGGGAAAAAAATTACAGAGGACTCTGTAAACATTATTACTAATGTAAGCTAATTGAAGATCTAAAATCTACTGTAGTACTAGGATACTGTTCCAAAATGGAAAACTGCTCTTACAACATACTGTATCACCTACAGATGAGGCTTGAAGTTGACTATCATGTTGCATATCATATACATCGTTGCCCAACTAATGGGGTCATATCAGAGCTATGAAGTCTGATGTTTGGAAGAGTTTGGGGTTTTTTTTCTTGTGGTTTTTCATGTTCCAACTTGGTGTAAACTAGAGTATTAACCATGTAATTGCCAGAATTAAAATATGTTGGAATTTAGATTTAGGTGAATCGAGCTTTGCAAATAGCTCTGAAATTCTCTTGAGAGCTCATCTTTGTGCCTGCAAAGTAGACAATTAACACAGATCATGAACTAATGGCAAAATTTGAGCTGGTGGTAACACTGAAGTTGACAAGTTCTAGGATACTTCAGCTATCTCTACTGACATTGTTAAGATACAGGAAGTACATGGCTTTAGAAGTAGTCAGGAGGTGGCAATTCTGATCTTAACAGCAATCAGTCTTCTAGTCATAGTGCACTTATAGCACTATGTTTCTTTGTATTTATCTGCTGAAAGACACTCTTAAAAACATAAAGAACTAACAAATTCTAATGGGCACATCAATCAGTAACAGAGAATGTTCTTTATTTTGACAAAAGTAGTTTATTTTAATGCCAGCATATTTTGCCAAATTCTGTGTTCTGACACTCAAATGCATTGGCAAAATATGGTAGAAGTGACATCAGCAAGAAATACAAAATATCACTGCCTTCTCCAATGATTATGGCTGATTTGACTCATCATTTGGAATAACGATCAGATAGAAAAATAGCATGTGACCATGGCTACTGATAACATAACCTGAGATATCTGACTTCTTCACATCAGTAACTGATTGGCAAAACAAAGAACTTGATAACATCATTTATTTTTGGATACTTTTCTTTCTGTTTGGCTAAGAAATTGGTGCATCTTGGCTCATTCTTATATGACTGTTTTTTCACTGCTGACATAGCTGTGATGTCAAGTGAAAGTCCTGCACATTTATATATGTGGTTGTTGGGTTTTTTTAATTGTTAATTTGTTTTCTTGGTAGATATCACACTTGTGATACTATATATCTTCATATTAACAATTATACATGTTTCCCAAGCTCAGTGAATTATTACTGAAACTCATTCGCTGAAGCAGCCATAAATCAACTAGACATATTGCTAGGATGCAATTTCAGCAATAGTAGTTTCCTACACTCACCCTCCAGAGTTGCTCACTGTTTGTTTTTTGTTCTTGTTGTTGTTGTTTTGTTGTTGGTGGTGTTTTTTTGTTTTTTTTTTTTTTGTTTTTTTTTTTTTGGTAGTACATAAGGAATGGGTCCCACTGGTGAGCATTTCTTTATTAGTTTTGAGCATCAATTAACTTCTTTCCAAATCAAATTTTACCAGCCTGGCAAACATTATGTATGTATTTTGTACTTTGATGTCATCTCTATCATTAGAACTGAACTAGGTAAAGCCATGTGAATCTCTACTGCTCTTTAACAAGCCAGCTGCAGCTGCATTCAGCAGCAGAGAATTTTTGGCAACCTCATCTTTCATCTAGTTATCTAGATGCACACAAGTTTCCTCATTAGTGAAAAGAATGTTTCTGTTGCTCTCCACCCAACTTGGCTTCTGTATACTGAGGGAAGTGACAATTGGTGACGATTTTTGTTTGTTCAGTTCCCTGTGATCCACTCAGCAGGGCCAGCAAACTGTGAGAGCAGTTCTCCGTACCACTCTCAAGAAGCAGAGATGTTTTTTCCCCAGTGAGCACAAACAGCTGCTGGTGTGTTGCACTTGCTTTTTGAAAATACCCATCACTCACCATCCTGGGCTGTCCCCTCTAAGCTCACTTGACTCTGGCATGAAGCGGCAACAGTCTCAGTGACAATGAACTGCTGTGTCAGTCAGTAGTCTCCTTGAGAGCTATATGTCAGTTTTACATTAGCATCTGGCACTTGTGTCCCTCCACCTCTCTGGACTAGTACTGCACACCCACTTTTTATAGAGTAGAATCACAGAATCATTAGAGTTGGAAGGGTCCCTTAAAGGCCATCTGGTCCAACTCCCCTGCAGTGAACAGGGACACCTGCAGCTACATCAGGTTACCCGATCCAGCCTGACCTTGAGTGTCCTCAGGGTTGGTGTATGTGAACTGTTGAATCAGGGCCTGAAGCACTGCTGGATCAGCTGAGGTGAGCACTGAGTCAGCCGCAGGAGCACAGGTGAAGGCAATGCACTGTGTGACCGGAAGGGGTGCAGTCTGGCTCCACCTCTCCCAGACCCCACTTAAGGGCTGACCACCACTGGGGAAGGATCTCTTGTTGGAGATCCCCTCCTATGTGGAGTTCTGGGTGAGACTTTCCTAATTTACTGTTTGTCTTTATACCATTTGGATAAGCTATACAAAAATATAACATCCACCTTCATTATTTTGTGTGGGTACTATTCTTTTTGGGTATTCACCCTACAGATGGGGAATCCACCACCTCTCTGGGCAACCTGTGCCAGTGCCTCACCACCCTGATTGTAAAAATAGTTCTTCCTTGTGCCTGGTCTAAACCTCCCATATTTTAGTCAGAAACCATTTTCTCTTGTTCTGTTATAAGACTGTGCTCAAGAGTCTGTCTCCTTCTTCCTTATAGCCCCCCTTTAGATTCTGGATACTTCTAGATAGCAGATATTTTTCAAATACCTATTTCTACTTTGGAAGAACTATTCTGTCTCCTATTCTCAACCCTCATGGAGATTAGTGGTTTTGTACGTATTTTTGCCTCTAGTCACTGTGGTCTTGCATTGGCATAATTAGAACAAATCAGAAGCCATAATTATTTCAGCTGTAGGAAAGTCAAAGCATTTCTGTGAGCACTGCCTGTGTAGCATCATAATCCCATTCATTCCTTTGGTCCTACTCAGGTATGGAGGTGATAGCGAAACCTGATATCTCCCAGAACTTATATCAATATTTATCACGAAGTGGCATTAGGATTTCCTATAATTATGTGAATTTTAAAGGTCTTCTGTGTTTACCTGGAAGGCTATACACAGGTGGTCTGCCTATTTTTTCTACTTAGCTGCACAGAGATGACATTTACACTTCAGCAATAAAAGCGGGCGAGCTGCAGGATGTACCACGGCCTCAACACCAAAGCGTAGTAGTACAAGTACAAACAGAACTGCTATTTTTCCAACCAGCTGTTATTGCGGGCATCGTCGGGGTGAACGCGTGAAGGTTAATGCTTCATTCTCCATCTCTCTCTCTCCGCGAGAGCCGACCGCCCCGTCGGGCCGGGAGCGTGGAGAACAGCGGGAGGGGCGGGGCTTATCGAGGCCACGCCCCCTGGCGGCTCCCATTGGCGGGCGGGACGGCGCGGCTCTGTCCTCCCGCCCGCGGGGAGCGGGTCCCGAGCCGCCGCCGCGGAAGGGTGGGTTGAGAGCAGCGGCCGGAGCAAGCGGCAGAGCTATGGTCGAGTCGTACGACGTGGTGGTGGTCGGGGGCGGTATCTCAGGTGGGTCCCAGAGGGCGCGGAGTCGGAGCCCAGCGGGACGTCCCCGTCGGGAGCGGTCCCGGAGCTCATCCGGCGCTCGGTGGCTGGGGCTGCGGAGCGCCCGCCTGAGTGCCCGGGATGGCCCCATCCCTGCGGGGGATTGGGCGGTCGTTTGTGCGAGGTCGGGTCTGCGATGGCTCCGAGTCCACACATAGGGAGGGAAAAAAAGGAGAAAAAAATCCATATGGGCGTCTTAGGATGTGTCCGCTTCTCGTGGGGGGTTTGTACTTTTCGCTCGTCAGAGGGGACACTGTAGGAAGAGGTGACTTTCTAACGCGTACAGGTGTGGAAAAGTGCAGGGATACGCGCTGGAGGGTTCGCGTTCTTAGAATGATGTTTTTCGTCGGTGCTTCTTTGGGTTGCTCGTGCAGGGCGGGTGTTGGTGCTCTTTTGCGAAGTGCTGCAGAAGGGCGGCCGGGAATACCTGCGCAGACGGGTCGCTCGCTCGCTACAGGTGGTGTTGTTGAGAGATAAACTATGCAGGTGGCCAAGTTCCCCACAGCGATGGGTGCTTCCCTCCTTACCAGGACAGTGAATCCCAAAATATGGCTCAGATCTGATAAGATCGATTTGTTTCATGGTCTGATAGTGATTGGACAAGGGAGAAAGGTTTTGAGCTGAAAGAGGGAAGATCTAGGTTAGATATTAGGGGGAAATTCTTTTCCAGAGAGCGGTGATGCGCTGGCACAGCTGCCCAGAGAAGCCGTAGTGCCCCATCCCTGGAGGCACTCAGGGTCAGGTTGGATGGGGCCCTGGTGCTGAGCTGGTGGGGGGCAGCCCTGCCCATGGCAGCGATTGGAGCTGTGTGGGCTCTGAGGTCCCTTCCAATTCAAACCATTCTCTAATTCTGTGATGAAACTGTAATGATGTGATACACAAAGCAGCGTGTCTATTTGGTTTTACCAGATGCCTGTGTAGCATAAGTCATTTGGTCATCATTTTCAAGGTTCCTGTAAGGCATGTAGTCCACTTAGGGAATTACCACCCAGAATGTGTGATCTCTATATGGTTTCTAGGGCCCTGAGAAGCTTTTCATCCCTTGAGGGAACCTTGCTCCTCTGGTTTTCTAATCTACAGTAGTGTTTTGGAATAGTGCATTTCTATTTGATACTTCAACTTATAGAGTGAACATCTGTAGACCAGTTCAGAACACTTCCTGGATTAAAGCCTACTGTCAAATCTAAAATGGATCCAGGCAGGAAATTTCAAGGTGTTTCAGTCCCCGAAAATTTGTCAGAGGCATTAGGAGGACAAGTAAACATCTTAACACTCTTGAGGTACAGGAACGTTTTTCTTGCCAATGGAAACCCTTATGTCATACCAGTGGCATAGTTTACCTCTTAAGGATTTGGACATACATCACTTAAAGAAGGCGCCTGTAGAAAAATGAACAATAAATGCCTTATTTTATAATTAATCCATCTTTAACACAGAGTGCCAATTGTAGCTGGACACAATAATTCCTGTCAGCTGTTGGTTTTTTTTTTTTTTTTGCCTTTCACACAGCTGCTCTGTCTGTACCAAGATACCTCCCTCAGCTATGGATGAAGTGCTGATTTCTGGTCTTATAAACATGCATCTAAGGTTTCAATTCTGGTCAGATAAACAGTAAAATATGCTCCAGTATGGGCAGGATTTCCCACTCTACGTCTCTCTCATCTCAGAGTTGACTTGCTGCTGCTTGTTTCTCTGAAGAGCCAACTGCAAATGTATCATCTGATGAGGTTACTCTCTTCTCTGCTACTGTTATATCCTTAATACTCGTTACTTGATGTTTGCCAGAAATGCTAGGAAACATTGGGATAAACCAGTTCTTTAATACATGAAATGTGTGTGAGGGATAAGTAAGCTGCTTGCTATGCTGTGAGAGCTTCCCAGTAGCAAGACAGTAGCTTTTTAAAGTACTCATACAGTGCCTAGCAAAATACGTCTCAAATCCTGACTGGCACCTCTGGGAGTATCTGTTTCTTGGAGTGAGGAATGGTCTTGAGAGAGAGTTTCTGTAAAAGCCAGTGCAATCTTCTTGCCCATCCTCTTGGTCTCTGTGTACACACACCTGTATGCAGTCACTGCAAGAGATACAAAATCAGCTCTGCACCTATAGGAAAGTAGAAGCTGGGTACCAAGGGTGCTTCATGCACTGAGCCCTTTGTGGAGGGAAGAACTCTGCTTTGGTGGCCTCTGCCACTGGGATCTTTCTGCTGTACTCTGTAGAGTTAGAATGTTCAAGCTGGCCAGACTGCCTGAGCAAGTACCTCCAGACTCTTGCAGAGAGAGAGCTGCAGAGCTTGAGCTTGATTCCTCTTTTTACATGGATGTGCACGTTAAAAGTGTGGATGGTGTCCAGTAAAGGTTCCAGGAACATGTTTGTGTCATGCTTAATGGATAGCGTCCACCTTCTACAGTTAACAGTAATTATAACATTTTATACTCAAGCATATTACATAAATCAATAACTGGAATTAAAGGCTTTCCTCATATCCATGGGGAATTCATATGTATATGCCTAGAATATTGTTTTCATTTTCTCTTCTGAGGATTTTCTAGTGAACTTCTAGTGAACAGAAGATGCTCTTCTGGTTTGAACTGATTCTGACTCTTTGGTTATGCAATTTAGTTTAGGTGTTTAGTCTGTGTTATTCCCCCATTTGTCAAAGGCAGCAAAATGATAGCATGTGACATACCATGGAATTATATCTTATTACCTGGTGGGGTTGTAAACCTGACATCCCATCAGAGAGTCCTCTGCTTCTTCAGGTAAGGGGCTATACGCTAGCTGAGAACTAGTAGAGGTTTATCCTCTATGTAGAGCAGTATTGATGGTCTCCAGAAGAGGTCCCTTCGTTAAGGAAGTCTTTAGGACAAGAGGTAATGGTAAAAGGTTGCACCAGTGGAGATTCAGATTAGATATTAGGAATCATTTATTCTCAGAAAGACCAGTGAGACAGTGGCCGAGACTGCCCAGGGAGATGGTGGAGTCACTGTCTGGAGGGGATGGTTTAAGAACCATGCAGATGTGGCACTGAGGGAATTGCTCAGTGGGCATGATGGGTGGTGTCCTACTTGACACAGTGTCCAATCCCAGCTCCACTACTTGTTCCCCAAGCTGTCCTTGATTACAGCGGTCTTGTTTTTTGGCACTATAACCCTAGGATGGGGCGTACCCCATTTCTTTGATACATGAGTTAAACTTACACGGAGCTCCAGCATGCTCACTCACTCTGTAAGGACTGCCTGTTAATGGTTGTGCAGCCCTGAATGCTCTGAGAGTTTTTACCAAATGCTTAGATATTTCAGCTTTTAAGATCTAGGAAATGACCTGTGTCAGGCTTTATACATAAGTATTTCCTCAGAGCTTTCCAACTAACCTTACTGGGGCATATTTTCCTAAGGATAACAAAATGAATTATATCAACTCAAAGGCTACCTCCTTGCCAAATTTCAAGTTGCTGCTGGTAGCACTTCCAAAACTGGAAATAAAAAAGAAAAGAAAAACTTGTTTCAAAAACTTTGGAAGGATGTTCGTTTCCTGAATGTTTAGAAATAGTCAGCCAATTTTGACGAAGATTTTCCAGCCAAAAAGAATCAGTGTAGGAACCACACCCTGAAATTTCAGGATTGAATTGGGTTGAAGTAATTCCAGATATTTATACAAACTGGTAGAAGAGCTCCTTGAGAGCAGCCCTGCTGAGAAGGACTTAGGGGTCCTGGTGGATGAAATACTGAACATGAGCCAGCAGTGTGTGCTTGCGGCTTTGAAAGAGCAACAGCATCCTGGGTTCCATCAGAAGAGGGGTGGCCAGCAGGGAGGAAGGTGACTGTCACTGATAGTGATAGGACAGGGGGGAATGGTTTTAAACTAAAGGAGGGAAGATTTAGATTAGATGTCAGGGGAAGTTTTTTTTACTGAGGAAGTGTTGAGGTGCTGATACAGGCTGCCCAGAGAGGTTGTGGATGCCCTGTCCCTGAAGGTGTTCAAGGCCAGGTTGGATGGGGCCCTGGACAATCTGACCTAATACTTGATCTAGAGATTGGTAACCCTGCCTGTGGCAGGGGGGTTGGAACCTTTAGGTCCCTTCCAGCCCAAGCCATTCTATGGCAAATAGTTCAAAATTGGGAAAAGAAGGGTATAAGCAAAATATCCCAACTTTTTCACTTGGAAGTTTGGAGTGTGTTTACATGTCAGTCTCACTTAACATATGAAATTTAGACATTGGCAGCCAGTTTATAAAACACATGGATAATTAAGGCCGATTATAAGCATAATGCAGAACGGGTATGTCAGGTATGGACAAATGTAGCCAAAAGCAGGCAAGTTGAAGGGAACTTATATGTAAATATGTTGGAAGAGTTTTCAGCACATTGCATTACAAGAACAAAGCACAAGGGAAATACTTCTGTAATTGAAACTTTCACTGACGATTGTCATTCTTTGATACAGACAGTTCTTATTTCAAAATAAAAACACATTTGTTCCTAGCTAGAAACAAGGAGATCTCATGGCTGAAGAAAACAGATGCTTGGATTTGCCAGCCACATGCAGGAATCAGCAGTGTTTTCTGTTGTGTTTATAGAGAAGTCCAAGGGCCACAAATTGTAGGGGAAGCTGAGATGTAAAAATGCTAGTAATTAGTCTTTATTTGAAATAAAGCATATGATATTCTATTAGATAGGTTTTAATTTCCCCTCCATGGAAGAGTACTTTGGCATTTCCTGCTCCACAATTTGTGATCGACAACCCCACTACTTGAGCTACCTACGCGTTGGCTGTGGATTTGGAGTGATATACTGAATAATGAGGAGATGCAGATTTTTCCTTTCTTGCTACATTGGCAGCACAATTTACTCTGTGTACTGCTCTATTTGTTTTGACAGCATACCAACCTGCTGGTGGGTGGTGGTGTCAGATAAACTGTCAAACACACAGTTACTGGTAGAAGATAAAAATCAGTTGCACCTGTGTAAATCTGGAGTAGTTTTCTGTAGTTCTTTTTTTCTAGTGCCACCTCCAGAATTTGTCCTGGAGAAGTGCAGTAGCTGTCTCCTAAAACATGTCCTGTGTTTCTCTCTTTATATGTGCCCTGTGCTGGGCTCTGGCTATGCAATTCATTCTTGCTTTCCTTCTGTATCCAACAGAAAATGTAGTAGTCAGGGATAGTACTGTCATTTGGAGCTGACATCCCAATAAGCCATGTTTTTGGATGCAGGAGTAAATGTTGCATAGAGCTCTCTGTTCCCCATGTACTGCTGGCCAGCTGAATGTTACTAGGTGAAGAATTCACTGCAGGAACAGAGCAACCCTCTTCCCCCATACAAAATGTTAAGGGCATTATGGACAGTGCTTACAAATAAGCCAGTTTTACAAATGCCAGTTTCTATTTGTCTCTTTCTTCATAACATGTTCTTATGCTTTGCTACATACAAAATCTTATGACTGTTCATTTTTTTTGTGAAGGCATGCCTTTGTGTTATGCTCACTGCAATATATTTAGTATTGGCTAAAACATAGTTGGGATGCTAAGTACAGAAATATTAGAAAATGGTGCAACACTGGCACAGCTGCCCAGAGAAGCTGTGGTGCCCCATTCCTGGAGGCACTCAAGGCCAGATTGAATGGGGCCCTGGGCAGCCTGAGCTGGTGGGGGGGCAGCCCTGCCCACGGCAGGGGTTGGGGCTGGGTGGGCTTTGAGCTCCCTTCCAACCTTAGCCATTCTATGATTGTATGATTCTATTTTCTTCTTCTTTCATCACGTTCTTCGTGTGGTTTTCTATGGTAAATATGTCACTTATAAACCTTACCTAACCCAGGTGGTAACCTAAGTTATCACATCTGATTCTGTTACTGTATGAATCATGTGCTCCTTTGGTTTCTGGTAAAAAGATAAAATAGTATATACAGCAATGTGATTCACTGATTAGCAAATTCATAATTCCTGAAAGTGTTCTTTAAATCTATGGCTTCTCCTTGGGAAGCAGGTTTTGCATCATGTCCCAGGCTTAGCTGCAAGTTGTTGGAAGTTGGCAAAGAATATTCCTGTTGGTTCAATTGTTCTGCAGTCTTAAGAGCATTATTTACTCCAGCAATCAAAGGAAACAGATGAGTATTTGAGGCATATATCAAAATATGATAGCATAATGAGAACAGGGGTTGGACAAGCTTTATGTCTCTCCCAGGAATACCAGTGCTGATGTTTTCAGTATTTGTGGTTTGATATTGATATTGAAATGATATTGATTATGGATTTGCAGCGATATGTTTTTTCATGGATTTATTTACCTGACAGATGCTGTTTAACTGATAGAAGTTTATTCTGCCTGCTGATCAAAGTAAAAAAAAAAAAAAAAATATATATATAAGCACCTTAGATGTTTCCATGAACTAGGTGGTATCAAACTACCAACATTTTCACATGTAAGGAGAAGGAGAATGTTCCCTTTTGAACTCTGTGCTAGTTAACTTTTTTTCT
The DNA here is from genome assembly GCF_038088225.1 of Cyrtonyx montezumae. NCBI lineage: Eukaryota > Metazoa > Chordata > Aves > Galliformes > Odontophoridae > Cyrtonyx > Cyrtonyx montezumae. The sequence goes on from NW_027072034.1 coordinate 54,034,714, forward strand.
GCCTCTATTTTTGGGACATAAAGGAAGTTATACTGGGGAGAGATGTTTACTGCAGCCAGATTTTGGACTTGAAAATCACAGTGGGTATGTACGTAGGAGTGGAATCATCCTCTGAGTACAATTCCCTCTTCTTTATGTGCACTGTGTTTCTGTATGAGAAAGTGTCTTTGTGCCCTCTAGGACAGTTTACATCTGTTTAAAGTATTTGGACATTAGTGCCTTTGAAACTAGTGAGAGCGGCTTGCTCTTAGTTAAGCAGTGTACCCTGTGACAGAAAATACATGTTTCTTTATGGTAGAAATCTTAGGTGAATCAACAGGATTATGTCTGATGGAGGTAGAGGGAGAGAATTGATATATACAAGAATCTTTTATCTGAAAATGACAAATTGTATAATAAAAGCACCCAGTGCTGAATACATTACAACAGGGATAATGAAAAAGCTCATAGAAAGACCAAATGTAGGTTCTGACAAACAGGAAGCTAGTGGTGGTATTCTGGTGTTAGGCAACACTGAAAGGAGAAATGAATATAGCCAGTGCTGTGTATTCTTGCTTTTCTGTGCAAATTTAAGGTAGTGAAACTTCATTAATAAGGTTTTTTACTCCATTTCAGTGGTAATTTTAGATCCTGCAGACTTGTAGTATGGAAACAATACCTTCATTATCAGCCTTCTGTGTGCTGTTAATGATTTCTCTGGAGTAATCTGATGCAACTGAGTACATTTTGCCTGTGTTTTAAAACTCAAGGTGTGCAGAAAAATTTCAGTGAAAGCAATATTTTGTGGGGAAGAAGGAAAAAGAGAAAGAAGGGGAGATTTTACTCTATAGTCATGATAGAAATGTTTTGCATCTCTTATTGGCAGGTTTGTGTTTACTTGGCAAAGTGGCTTCGGGTTGAATAACAAGAAATAATTCTTAGGTGGCTGTTGCCAGATTTAATTACTCAATTGTATCTTGAAAAAATTAGGTTTTCCATCAGTGGAACAGCAAAAACAATATCAGTGTTAGCATGCTGTTACAGTGGAGCTTTAATGAGGATGTATTGACTACTGTCTTACTTTACTGATATATATTAGAATAATGAGCAGAAAGGTCTAAAAATTATTCCACTGTTAAGATCAGGAAAATGCTGAGACTTTCTATAATGATTTTGACTTTAAATTATTCAAGTAAAGCTTGCTAGAACTCCACAAAAATTAGTTTGTTGCCTCGTCCACGCCTACTACAACAGACACTTAAGGTAGTGGTCTCACTTCATGTATAAGAAGGGTATATGAACAAGGATTTCAAGAAGGAATGTTGTATTAAGTTGGTTTTGGTAAACTTTAACCCCATCGTTGGTTGCGTAAAAGGCAAATGTTCTTTGTGTAAGAAACTAGCAAATAAACAATACATCCAGAAAAACAGCAGTCGCCTTTTCCATGGTAACAGTTAATTTTCTCTTTCTCTTGGTGTGCTTGATGTGACACATAGTTTGACCTCAGTTAGAAAGGTTAAAAGTCACTGAAAAATCAAGCTTCTCTAGTACATTGAAATGCCTCGTGTACTTATCAGTACTTTTCAGTCCTCATGCCCATAGTGTCATCTTTTTTCACCAGGTATGAGTGTCTGGAGGCAGTGTAAGAGTTTTGCAAGGCTGTGCTGTAGTGTAACCTCACAGTCACACTGGCTGCAGCAAACCCAGGTAGAGCTCACAGTGAGAGCGCATTACTTGTAATTGAGAAGACAGTGCCTGGTTAGACATGCAGCCATGCCTTGCAGGATATTTGTGACAGAGCAGAGTACCCATAGCTCCTGTTTGGGTTGGCCTCTTCTCCTGGGTAACAGTGATAGGATGAGAGGTAATGGCCTCAAGTTGCACCAGGGGAGGTTCAGCTTGGATACTAGGAAACATTTCTTCACAGTAAGACCAGTGAGGCAGTGGCACAGGCTGCCCAGGGAGGTGGTGCAGTCACTGTCCCCAGAGGGGGCAGTTTAAGAACCATGTGGATGTGGCACTGAGGGACATGGTCATGGGCTTGGTGGGGGTAGGTTGGTGGCTGGGCTACATGGTTTTAGAGGTCTTTTCTAACCTTAATGATTCTAACATTCTGTCATACATACATAGTGCAGGTGAGCTACTCTTCAGTTTAAATACGTAGTTGTTACCCTGATGATGCAAGTCATTTGAAGAGAAGGGAGGGGGATCCAAAACTTTTAGATTTGGTCAGGACTGTTCTCTGCCTGGCTTGGTGATGTTTTCATAATTTTAGATTGCCCTCACTTCCTTTCATTATGGATACTGCCCTAGTATATTTTGCAAATGCTCAATGTCCATCTTGTTAGAAGTGCTGTCTCTAGGACAGACACTGGTAATTTTTGCCTCCCATCACGGCACATCAGGGAACCTGCTTGATGAACTGGATTTACAGAGTGCATATTTTGAAGAGTAGAATTACTCTTCTGTACCATACTATCATGTTTCCAATAAAGTAACATCTTTTTATGATTGTTTTATCTCTCACCATTTGTGGTACAGAACTCTACCTGTTTAGATGCTCTATATTCTGTTTCATAGGGAAACACTTCCCATGTTACGTGGCTCTGGTGGGAGTCAAGGTGAGGTCTCTTAAGTTCCAGCCTCGGGCTCTATCTGTAGGATGGAACTTTTCTCTCCCATGAGGTGCAGGTGTGCTGTGTAGTATTCACATAGAATCATAGATTCTTGGAATCCTTACAATGGAAGGGATCTAAAGGTCATCAGGTCCAACTACCCTGCAATGAACAGGGATATCCACAGCTACATTAGACTGCCAAGAGCCTGGCCTTAAAAGTCTCCAGGAATCCCCACCATCCACCACATCTCTGGGCAGCCTGTTCCAGTGCTTCACTGTAAAAGACATTTTCCTTACATCTAATCTAAAACTACCCTCTTTAAGCTTGAAACTATTTTTTTGTTCTATGACACACCCTGCTGAAGAGTCTGCCCCCTTCTTTCCTGTAGCTCACCTTTAGATATTGAAAGGCTGATTTTTCCATCAGGCTAGTATTGTTCTCTGCTTTATCCATGGTGTATGCCTGATAGTCCTCAGATTGGCATAAGATCATCTTTTTTTTTTTTTTTGTCTGTATCCTGTGTTTTGATGCACTTGAAACCACTTTGCTTGATAGCATTATGATAATTTTCTGAAATGAAAGCAGGAGTGGTATGATCTGTGGTCACAGCAATTCTCGGCCCTTAATAGCACTGCAGAATCAATTGGAGAAGAGCTTTCTTGTGTGGTGTCTTCAGACACAGAGAGCCTGGTATGAGATTACCATAGAAACCCTTGTGGAAGATGTATAAGTCATCCGGCTTTGTTTATTCTGATCTAATAACAAGTGAATTTCTCCAGCCAGATACTTCAAATGAGGCTTGGTTTTGGCAGGCTCTTTTCATCTTTCTGAGGCAGATAATATTTCAAACTCATAGAGTATATGGAATAAGTAACAGCCAGTGATTTGGGGTCCTTTGCAGCTTTATCTTTATTTCAGACTTGGGGGATGTAGAGAAGTCAACCAGCACAGCACCAGTCCTGAGTGCTGGAAGCTATGATGATGATGGGAGGAATCACAAGGTGAGGAGAATGTCTCCAAGTGCGGTGTGGTAAAAGGCTGTGAAACAGTGCCTGCTACAGTCACAGGAAGGGGCCCTACATGTGCTAATCAAGGCATAGGTCTCCAGCTTAGGAAGAAGGCACTGGGCTGGGGTGGCAGCAGTAGAAATGTCTGTGCTGCTGTCCTACAGGCATACACAAATATATCATGAATGTCTTGCCCATGTCCCAGCTTTGGTCCAGGAGGTCACTGGTCACTGCTTGGCATTACCTGGTGTGCTGTGCTTGCAGGATAAGTTGGATCTTGTGGCTGGTTTCAGAACATACTTGTGGTGAGGAGGCATGGCAGTCCATTCTGAGGCTGATTAGTCCATGTCTCAAAAGCATGCAGGCTTTGTGACCTGTGGGGTGCTTAAGACACGCATGTAGAAGCACTACTGCGTATTGAGCTGAAGAGTTGAGTTCAGTAGCTGTGTGTAGATATTTTCTGCATGTGACTGTTCTCACTAGTCCTCCATTTTCAAAAAATCTGTGCTTCAAACCAATAAATGCACAGTAACAGTCTTCAATCAACATACTTCTCTCTAGCCTCTCCAGCCTCTGTCCCTGCCTGCCTTTTTTGCTGGTTTTATTCTGCTAAGAGAACAAAACTATTTCAATCTGCTCTATTTATTTATTTATTTGCTGCATAAATATACATATTTTTGTTTGACCTTTTGAATCTAATTTTCAGCTTTTAATCTCAGAGAGATAAAACTGTCACCACCTCTGCTTATGCTGTGCCATTGGCCTTTCAAGTTTTGTAAACCTGAATTTACAGATTGGCACTGTTTTAGATTCTCAGTCAGGCTCTTTGCCAACTGCTATTACGTTATTACTGTCCTGGTGTATCTCTTGCCCTTTCCCAGTTTCTATAGCTCTGAAGCTGGGTTTTTGTTGTTTTTTTTTTCTTTTTTCTTCTTTGCGCCAGTCCACAATGACTCTTGGGTTAACAATAATGAATATACGTATCTATTTGGCTGGAGTGAAACATTAACAAGCAGGATAGAGAACCTCAGTCATATTACCACATATTCCCCATCCTTTAGCTGACTTTCTTTATTAGGATGCATCACATAATGTAGGTATGAACCAACATTCAAGTTAACTTTCAACCTAATTCAATGAAGCCATTATTCTTCCTAGAGAGCTATGAAAATAAGAGTATGAAATAAGAGATAAGGTTGCGAGTCTTTGACACTAGTGAGGTTATTGGATTTGCATGCAATCTTTTTTTCATACCTAGACCAGATTTTCTGCCACTTCATGTTCCTACGCAAGTTTTCAAAATACGTATCTATGCATTATCTGTGCATCTAATGTATAGAGACTTTCTTGTAAAGGAACTACCATTCATGCCTGAGTGTCCAGTTTATGAAAAACACATAAATTCAACTTTCTGTGTTATGTATTTGGGAAGTCCACATTTTTGTGACAGTAACCAATGTGAATTTTTGAAAACTAATTCTTCAAAATATGAAAGTATTATAAGAAAATGCTGCAGTTTGTGTTTCCAACACTGCAGACTTAACTTTTTTTTTTTATGCTGAGTATGAGAACATTATTAGCAAAAGGACTTAAGAATGAACAGTAACTATAATTAACCACCTTGTCTGTAGTCTCTCGCACAGGAAAAAGTACTGAAAAAAGTTATAACAACTTATAAGATGTTCACTCCTACTGAGAATTTTTCTCTCAGTGTAAGACTTCTGAACTTCCACTCGTTTCCAGTAAATGATGTCCCACTACCATATTAAAAGATCACATAAACAAATGTTTATGGGCTATTTGATATTTTCCTCAAATTAACTGAGTACACTTGACGCTGCTCAGAACCTGATTTCTCTCATCTGACCTTTTAAGACTTGCATTCTTTGTGGACTCATGAACAGTTGCTTTTAATCAAATTTGAAGTAGTGCAATAAACATGAATATAATATTATTATTCGTTATTAAGGGTATCTTGGAAGTTCTGATCAATAAGTCTGGCTTTTGTATACTTAAGGAGGGGAAACAACTCCAGAGGAACAATGCTTCAGTGCCGAATTGCCCTGCAGGACAATAGGATAATCCGATTTCAGAAGCTCATGATTGCTTTTAACAATTTCATTTCTCATTTGTAAAAAGTGAGGAGGACTCCTGTCCTATTGAATTTTTTGGTTTTCTGTAGTACATCTATCACAAAATCCCATAATTAGATAATTTTTGCTGAGGCGGTAATTCCTTTTATAAAGTATCTACATACAGGCTATTTGATTGCCATGATCAAACTCTGTTTTTAAAATTATTGTTGACAGTGAAGTAGTCTTTCTTTCATTGTGAGGACAGTGGACAGCAGTAAAGTGGAGAGTTGGGTGAGAAAAGAAATTGGAAATGTACCTTGCTGGAACGTATCTATTTGGTATATTATTCCTATTACTTTAGCTACACAAGCCCCACATGGTGAGCTCCCCCTTTCTATGCACTATACAAAATAAAAAATCAGATGCACACCCATACTAAAAGAGATTTTACTTTCTTTAAGAAGCCAAAAATGCTAACCCAGTGGAGGCAACTTTAAATCTGTGGAATGTTGTTTATGCAGTTGCTTATAAAGTGCAGCTAAGCAGCAGTCATGATAAGATACTGTGAAAAGTTTCAGAATTCTTGCAGGAATCTTTGGAAACATTATTATAGTTTCTGACCATTAATCTTTGATTCAGTTTTTGACCATTGTGCTTGATTGTTTCCTCTTGGTTTAGAGCACACTATCTTTTTTTTTTTTTTTTCCTGTAGGCTTGTCGGCTGCCAAGTTGCTGTACGAATCTGGGCTTAATGTGGTGGTGCTTGAGGCCCGGGACAGAGTTGGAGGAAGGACATTCACTATCAGGGTAGGTGCTTCCTGAAATTCCTGACTCTCTCATTTGTGCTGATACTGCAAATGTCACATCAGTCTTCCAGAAGGGCAAGAAAGAGGACCCCGTGAACTACAGGCCTCAGTTCCAACACAGTCCATGGGATGATGGTAGAGCAACTCATCCTGGAAACCATTTCCAGGCATATGAAGGACAAGAAAGTTACCAGTTTGCATGGATTCATCAAGGGGAAGTCATGCCTAACAATTTGTGATGAAAATTTATCTATCTGTTACGATAGACAGTGGGAGAGCAATGGATACTGTCTGCCTGGAACTCAGTAATTCAGCAATGTGTCCCATAACATCCTCATAGAGAAACTATGAAGCATGGGATAGTTGAGCAGATAGTGGAATTAGAATCATAGAATCACCAAGGTTGGATAAGACCTACAAAAATCATCCAGTCCAACCATCCCAATATCACCAACAGTTCTCACTAAACCATGTTTCTCAACATGATGTCTAAATGTTCCTTGAATACCTCCAGGGTTGGTGACTCCATGACCTTCCCGGGCAGCCCACCAGATGGGTCGCTAGGTCATAGAAGGAGATCAGGTTGGTCAAGAGGGACCTGCCCTTCATGAACTCATGGTGACTGGATCTGATCCCCTGGTTGTCCCACACATGCTGCGTAATCTCCCTCAAGACAATATGCTCCATAACCTTCCCTGGCACTGAGGTCAGGCTTATAGGCCTATAGTTCCCCAGATCTTCCTTATGACCCTTCTTGTAGATGGGAGTCACATTGGCAAGCCTCCAGTCTTCAGGGATCTCACAAGTCAATCAGGAGTGCTAATAGATGATGGAAAGTGGCTTGGCTATCACCTCCGCCAATTTCCTCAGCATTCTCAGGTCAATCTCATTCAGCCCCATGGACTTGTGGCAGTCCAGCTGGAATAGTAGGTCACTAACTGCTTCCTCCTGAATTATGGAGTTTTATTCTGCTCCCCAGCCAAGACTTACAGGTCAGAGAGTGGAGTACTCTGAAGACAACTGGTGTGACATATAAAGACAGATGTAAAGAAGGCATTGAGAACCTCAGCCTTTTCCTTATCCTCAGTGGTCTTGTTCCCAGGCACATCCAGTAAAGAACGGAGATTCTCCTTGGTCCTCCTCTTACTGTTGATATATTTGTACAAGTTTCTTTTTCTCTTTTAACCCAGCAGCCAGGTTGAGTTCAAGCTGGGCTCTTGCCTTTCTAATTTTCTCTCTGCACATCTTAACAACTTTGTATTCTTTCTGAGTTGCCTGTCCCTTCCTCCACAGGAGGTAGATTCTCTTTCTCCTGGAGCCTCAAATAAAGCAATAAAGCTCCCTGTTCATCCATGCCAGTCTTTTTCCCTGCTGGCTCATTTTGCAGTTCTGGGGGATAGCCTGATTGAAAACTACCTAAATGGTAGTTCAACCCCAGAGGTTGGTGATCACTTTAATGAAGTGTGGAGGGAGACATGAACCTAATGATGTATCCCAGGGTTCAATGTATTCATTAATGTTGCTAGAAACATTTAGATTGGAAAAGACCCATAAGATCAGAAAGTCCAGCCATCACTTAACACTAATTCCTTTCCCCCTAGCGCCACATCTACGTATCTCTTAAATATGTCCATTGATGGCACTTCTACCACTTCCCCGGACAGCTTGTTCCTATGCCAAACCATCCTTTCTGTGGAGAAATTCTTCCTGATATCTAGTCTAACACTCTCATAGCAGAACTTGAGGCTACTTCCTTGTATCCTATTCTTCTTACTTCAGAAAAGAGTTTGACTCTCACGTTGCTACACCACTTCTATCAGGAGGTTCTAGAGAGCAGTGAGGTCTCCTCTCAGCCTCCTTTTCCCCAGACTAAACAGCTGCTACTCCTTCTGCTGCTCCTCACATGTCTTGCTTTCTTGTCCCTTCACAAGCTTATCTGAACGTGTTTCAATGACTCAATCTTTCTGAACACTGTCGATGAGATGCTGTCACAACCATGTCATGATCTGAATAGTGGGATGGAGTGTATGCTCAGCAAGTTGACAGATGATACAAAAGTGAGAGAAGTTGTTGATACACCAGAGGGTCATATTACCATCCACAGGGACCTGGACAGGCTGAAGGAATAGGCTGATAGGAACCTCATGAAGTTCTGCAAGGGGAAGTGCCAAGTTGAGAAACAGCCCTAGGTTTGAGTGCAGGCTGGGTGGCACCTAGCTGGAAAGCAGCTTGGCAGTGAAGGACCTGAGAGATACTATTGTACACAAAGGTGAATATGAGCCAGAAATGTACTGCAAAGAAATCTCACTTTTTTTTTTTTGTGAGGGTTGCATTAGGCAAAGTATTGGCAGCATGTGGAGGGAGGTGATCTACTCAGTATTAGTGAATCTACATTGAGAGTACTGTGTCCAGTTCTGGGATCCTAGTTTAAGAGAGACAAGAACATGAAATCATAGAAATCTGTGATTTGGCTGGGAAGGAACATTTAAAGATTATCTACACCAAGCTGCAATCTCACACTGCTATCTCATGTCCAGTTTTTCATCCATGAGTATCCTGAATCCTTCATGTTGCTGCTGTCCACATATTCCTCCCCTAGTCTGTACTGATACCAGGGGTTGCCCTGATTTGCTCATTGCACTTGGCCTTGTTGAACTTCACAAAGGTCATATGGATTCTTTTCTCAAGCCTGTCCAAGTCCCTTTGGAGGGCATCTCTTATTTTTGCCATATCAACTGCATCACACAGCTTTGTGTTGTCTGCAAACAGTTCAGATTCATTCAATCTTACCATCTATCTTTTTAATAGAGATAATAAATAGTACAAGTTGCAATATCAAACACACTGGAGAGAATCCAACAAAGGGCCACCACTAAGGTAATGAAGGAACCTGAGCATCCTCCTGTGAGGAAAGGCAGAGAGAGATGAGACTGTTTGCCTTGGAGAAGAAAAGGCTCAGGACAGGACTTTATATCGATATCTATAAATATCAGAAAGGAGGATGAAAGGAGGACAGAGCTTTATTCTTTTCAGTGGTGACCAGTAACGGGACAAGAGGCATAAACTGGCACAAAGAAGGTGCTATTCAAAATATCAGGAAACTTTTTTTCTCTAAAACTGACTGAGCACTGGCACAGGTTGCCCAGAGACTTCTTCCTTCTGGGTGATATTCAGAAGCAATCTGAGCATGCTCTTGGGCAAGAAGCTCTAGGTGGCCCTGCTTGAACACAAGTTGCATCATAATATATGTCAGTGGGCTTCCTTTGACAGAAAGCAATTTAAAATTAATTCAGAAGTGACTGTGAGAGTCATAAAATGGAATTTAGATTCCTAAGAACCTTGTGCATGTAATACTATTATAGCTGAACTGTGATACCTTGCCTGGCCTCTGGTTGCAGGTTTTCTGCTGGTGCACTGAAGTGTTGGATACCTTGGGCTATCTAAAATGCTGTTAATCATTATTAAGGTAATTGAATTCTGCCCACATTGTTCATATCCTCTGTCCATAGTAGGATCTGCTCTGCATATAACAAGTGATAGGACAAGAAAATGGCCTCAAGTTACAACAGGTTCAGGTTGGATGTTAGGAAGAATTTCTTCTCAGGAGGAGTGATGTGGCACTGGAACAGGCTGCCCAAGCAGATGTTGGAGTCACTATTCCTGGAGGTGTTTAAAAAAAGGGTATAGACGTATATTTAGGTTTAGTGGGCAATACTGGTGGTTGGTTTAGATGATCTTAGAGGTTTTTTCCAACCTCAGTGATTCTGTGATTATAGAGAAAAAAGCATCATCTGAGGCTGTGAATGTCAAAGTATTTTTCCTCCCATTGCCCTCTCACTTCGCAAACTAGCAGTCATGATAGCTATGTAGGAAGTGGCTTGAGCAGGGCTATAGATATGACTAAAGCAGGTATATGTTTTAGCATCACTTAACATTATCCTGCTTTTAAAACTTGACTTAATCTTGGTTGCCATTAAAAAGAAAATGAAAGAAATGACAAGTCACCTGAGGCACAGGATAATGTAATACAGGCATTACCTCTGCCTCCCAGCCCAAAAATGGGAGAGATTTAAATTAGGTCAGATGCCATTGCTTGGGAACCAATGGTAAACAGTGGTGTTTCTGTAGAAATAATGATAAATGAAACATAAACAGCAACCCTCTGTGATACTGAAAATGCCTGGCTACAAATGCTTGCTATAAACGTTAAAAAGTTAGCTTTCTGAAGTGTTACTGCCTTGGAAAATCAACCTGCTAGTAACAGCATGTATCTCAAACTTCTTGCTTTCTGCCTGCTTCCCAAGTGAGCATTATGCTGTTCTGAGTGTTATGTGCAGAGTGCCTTTGCTGGCAGGCATGGCTAGAGGCTGCTAGCCCAGGTGCAATGGGGTAGATCCACAGTCTGCTGTGCTGCAAAGGAGCTTATGTCCTTTGAATACTGCAATGCAGTGCTCAGCATCTACAGCATTAAGTGTAAGTAGGTATCTGCAGAGAGAAGGAAAAAAACAAAACAAAACAAAAAAAAACAACAACCCTGGTGCTTGAGGTAGTTTTGATTTGAGAAAGGTTTTGCAATGGCAAGTAAAGTATTATGAGTTCTGAGAGAGTGAGGTTAGACTTCTTACCAAGTTATTTACTTGGATCTTTCTTTATATTCTTATGCCTTTTGTGAAAATAAAAAGCCAATACTGAAAACTATAGTGAAATTTAAATGAGTTAATCCCTGTTGAACATATGGTGTAGTAACGACACTGATCTTTTGTGTGTCTGTCATTTCAGGGCTCAATATTGCCAACGTTAGTCAGTATGCCCTGTCTCCTCTTCATACAGTTGCAGTGCTATTCAGTATGGAATAATTCTTCCTGATTCTAGGTATTAGTACCCAGGAGTTTTCTACAGCGCTTTTGATTCCTGTATTGTTTCTTTTGACAGAACAAACAGGTTAATTATGTAGATGTTGGTGGAGCTTATGTGGGACCTACACAAAACCGAGTTCTCCGGCTGGCAAAAGAGTTGGGCATTGAGACCTATAAAGTGAATGTAGATGGCTATTTCATCCATTATAAGTGGGTAAGTATTGCATTTTTTTGTGTTCACAAACTTGAAGAAAACACTGAATTTTGGAAACTGCTGGCAGTCATTCAAGGGCTTTCATTTAAAGCTTGCACTTGGGAATCCAATAAGCACCTGTTTAAAGTGGTGTTACCCTCCTTTAACTTCCTGGCAGTTAGATCAATGACTCCTGTTTTCTTTTGAAAAGTCTTCAAAAAAAAATTACACATATGGCATTCTAAAATTTTGGAATACATTCAGCACCTGATTATCTTTTCACATGTTTTCTAAATAATTTTTGCCTGAAAATTCTCTTTCTGCAATACAAATCCAGTTTGATATTGGGAAAAAAATAACACAATTGGATAATATTGAATGATGATATTAAACAACAGTATTATGGGACTAGCCTTGAAATGTGAGACAGGGAGTTCAAATGACTCCTGATTAGGTGTGGCTAATTGGCTAAAGTGAACTGAAATGAAAACTGTCTTCAGTGCAGTTTATCAGCTCTTGTCTAAGTTCTTTAGCTCACCAGTTTTTTACTCAGGTCCTGTTCAGGGCCAGTACAGAGGGAGAGCAGTAGAGGTATACAAAGGGACAGAGGTATGAGGTGCTCAGTGTCCATCTTCATAATTCACAGATTACTTTCCATTATTCTTATTTATTTTTTAGTATCCTTTTGTTTTGGTACTTCCCAGACATAGGCAGAACAAAGCATGAAGCCTGTGTGAGGCAGATTTGACCTACTGGATAGACACAAGCCTATCTGGTGGATTCTTAACTGATATAGTTTTTATTATCTTCCTGCTTTTTCTTCCTACTATTAGAGCAATGAGCTTATGCTAGAAAGTTTAATGACCTAGTTCTGTCGGTTCTCCTTGTTGGGGAGACTCATGCCATGCTCATAAAGTAGTCACATCTTAAATAATTGTATGGTTACTCCACAATACTCAAAAGAAAAACTGCATCACCTGATGTGAAGTTGACATAGTTCTATAGCAAGAGAGCTGGGCTGATTTTACCAGCTGTATGTTTGGCCCACTGCTTTCAATTTAAGCACACACATGGAACTCTTTGCTTCTTAAAAGGCACTTCTGTACGTTAAATAGAAGGCTCTAATAGGTTTCATGAATTTGAGTCCTTAATCCATTTTGACACTGAAGATAGAGCTTTTTCTGTCCTTTATTACATTATGCATGTCCTTGCTAATGACCAAGTGCTTTTGTAAGTTTTCTTTGAAGTGGAATCATGTTCTTCCTAAGCAAGGGGTGGAATTATGAGCTATTAGCTGGATCACAGGCTGTGGATCAATTCTAGATTTGGCATTGTGGTCATGCCAAGGAAGCCAAGGTTCCCAAGAGAGGCGTAGCTGTTGAACAGGAGAACAGCAAAGAGACCCTCAGGTCTCATGTGGACAGATTTAAGCACTAAATAAATAATTATTATGCTTTCCTCCGGTATGTCTTATCCCTCTCACTACCTCTTCCCTCAATTACAGGCTTTTGGTTTTCTTCTCTTTCCCTAAGGTTTTTCACTGCTTTTTCTCCTTATTCCTTCCTTGAGAGCTCATGTAGTCACTGTGCCCTTTGTTTCAGGGATTTGTTTTTGAACTGTCTCTGCATTCCAGTTCTGCTTGAACCATTTTGAAAACAAACCATGCAGTCCAGGCTGTTAGCTAGGTTGATTAGTGTTTGGTGATCTTAGGGCATGTACTTTTTATCTATCATTCATTGATAGTGAGTGTTCCTTAAGGGGATTTGTGCTTTCCTGACAGTAGGTGTAAGTCTCATATTAATCAGAGATGCTTGGAGAACCCAAAGTAGTTATTTCCTAGGTTATAAAAAAAGTGTTACTGAAAGAAATGAATTGATATTAGAGGACAATGGGCATAAGTTCAATATTAGTCTAGAAGAGGGATGTCTTTAGCTTCTTGGACACTGCCAAACTGTTTTCAGTTTGAGGAGTCTGACTGAAGGCTTTTTCCCTTGCATCTCATCTACTGTTACTCTTAGTGGCTTTGGAGAAGCGTGGAGGCAGAGTCAAACAGGAAGGGTTCTTCCCTAGAGCCTATCTCCGGACTCTGTGATTCTGCAGCAGCTTTGTCAGAGAAGAGGGAGAGAGAGTTGTGCCGAGGAAAGGCCAAATGTTTCTTCAGATATAGTTCTGACTGGTTTGTTCAATCATATGTAATCCCCACCATCCCCAGATGAAGAGATTTTTGGCCATTTGTTTACTGCAGTAGTCAGTTCAGTTTGGCTCCTTCTGCAGGTTTCCAGGATACAGCTTGAGTTAGGGAAAAAGAAGAAAGTGGTTTTATCCAGAAGTGGAAATTGCCAAGGGAAAGTGGAGATCCCCTTAAGGGATTTCATGAGCTGCTCTGGATGGAATTTTTCCAGTATGTTTGTGGGAAAAATCCCACATGCTAGATGCTTTAGAAACTGTGTAGCTTGGTGTGAGCAGATTTCCTTTGTAGTCATAGCTTACTTAAAAATCCAAATATGTAATTATAGTTTATCTTTTCTTTTATATATTCATTCTCTCTCATCAGTTAGCATGGTAACATGAACTGCTTTGATATAAATCAGAAACTTGTTTGTATCCTGTCACTGAAAACCTGTAACTTCTGGGCGTAGGCTTTGTTGCCAGACTTCCTTTCCAGACAGATTGTTCCATGGCTGCTCTCCCACATTTCATAAAGAGCATTTTTGGGCTGAGAAAATGCAGATGTGCTGAGGTTCTTACTTTCCAGAGGGGCAGAAAGCTTTGCTTTTTTACAGAGGTCCTTGGAAGTTGCTGTGCTCCATTTTTTTTCTACTTTTTAGCAGAAGACCTTAGAATGTAAAGGGTTTCATGCTTTGGTATAGTGTTACTCTTCTCATATGATAGCTGTTCTTTAATGCCTGGCTGCGGCACTCAGCTTTACCTGACAGTAGTAAATAAGAACAGGTTTTGCTTATTTGTTTGCTTCCCATTTTCAGACCAAGGTAACCTGTGACAAAAATTGAGCATTTTTTTAATGCAGTGCTTCACATTCACCATCTAGTCTTTCCTTCGTCTATCCTTAAGAGATTAGTATTGCCATTGTATGTCTGTGCAGATCACTGTATATCTGCATTACAAGCATGGAAATCAAAAGCAGCCCCAGGTACTGCAGAGCTTATTAGGTTAGACCTGCTGGAGGTATTTAGCAGGGAGGGGTGCAGGCCAGAGGGCTCACACCATAAGGAGCTTCTGCTACAGCTGTGCATGGCCCAAGAGTAATAAGAGTTCTGTTCTAGTAGTGCAAGAAACGTAACTTTTGTACTCCAGACAAGTAGAAGGTCTCCGTACATGGGGCAGGAGCCAGGCTTGCCTTCCACAAGCTGGAAAAAACCCAAGGTACTCATAGATTAGTTCTACATAACTTTATTTTTCAAAGTAACTTGATTTCTTCACTCTTTCACAAACACCACTGATGTTTATTATAATAGATATTATCAAAGATCTTAGTAGTCAAATCAAAAAGTTATTAAAGCTGGAGAAAACTGCTAAGATCATCTAGTCTATCCATTCATCTATCACTACCATGTTCACTAAACAATGTTCCTAAGCAAAATTATCCATTCTTGGGGTGCTGTCACTACTTGGGCTATATTTTTTTAGCAATGGGTACAAAGTGCAGCTTAACCCTGGGCAGAGAGAAGACAGGTCTTGGAGAGCACAGTGTCATTCTGAGGTCTTCTTGATAGCTGTAGACCTACAGTGTCTGGGGATATAATTTTTTTGGATTAATGTGGAATAACTAATCCAGGCAGGAAGCAGGACACAACTCTGAGGTCTGCATGAAAGTATTCAAAACGCCAGGAAATGGAAAAAAAAGTTAGATAAACTCTGAGTCGCTCAAACAGCCTTAGCGTGGGAACAAAGCCAGGAGGTTATTTGTCTTTCAGTGAAGAAAACAGTAGTTCCCAAAATAATCTACCCAGAACTCTATAAACTTGTTTAAAAATGGGCTGTTGCAAGATGTTGCCTGTTTGCTGTGACCTTCTCTGTGAAGCATGTGACCAGAGCTCCTTTACCTAGCAGGGAACCGATATTAAAAACCAATGAATAATTTACCAAACCCATGTCATATGGGCTGGATTAGTCCATGCTATGGAGGAATTCTTGTGAACAACGAGATCTGGAGCTCTGTCTGGTGGGCAGTGGGAATTTCTCTCCTGAAACTTAGAAGAATTGGGCTTTTGTCCAATTGGCTCTGACCTGTTACAGGTCCAGGCCCCTGCACAAGGAGTTAGCGTGCTTGTGAACTGGTTCAGACTCTATAAATTCTGTTTCAGCCCCTTCCTGCTTAGTTGGTATTGTATTTTACCAGGTTCTCCTCCCCTTGTCTTGAGTTTTAGTAGAGTTACAGATTTTGCATGCAAAAGAAAGCTGATTTAGGCTGTATTCATTGTCATTCCTCTGTTGGTAGTTCTGAGGGGGCTAAGTTATGCTTTCCCATTCATCTTCCTGGGCTTTGCCATCAACCAAAGATGTGGGACTATTTTCAGATCAGTAAAATGGTAGATTTTTGTTGTTGTTGTTGTTCTTTATTAGTTCTTAAGTGTATATCCATTGTGACATACCAACGACCTAGACTGTAAGATTTCTGGATCAGTTCTCAATAGATTGTAGTCATTGTGATTTAAAGCTAGCATAGCATTAGAAAATTTGGAGGATGACATGAGGCAGGCAGTGGGCAGGTTCTCTCTGCCCCAGCACTCACTCCATCTGCAGCCATTAGGATAGGCTTGGAAGTTTCTGAGCTTGGGACTGTTCAATTTGGTAGAATAAAAATACTGGGAGCTGGGAAAGTTTTGGCACAAACCCCATCACAGAGTTACTTAGTGATACTTTTCTTGAGCTGTTTTGAGAAATATAAGGGATATGTTTAAGTGGAGGGGAAAGAAAAAAAAAAGAAAAAGAGGGAGGGAAGAAGCCTTAACAGGTTTTTTTTTTGTTGTCTTTTTACTTTCTTTCAAAAATAAGCACTGCATTTTTTTTTCCTCTTCTTTTTGAGTTATGTGAGCCAAGGACAGTACAAATGTTTTTCAAGTTATACCACTCCATTCAAACACTCTCTTGAAAAGCTGAGAAGAACATCTCACTTTACTGAATAGTGAAAAACAGTGGGAATTTTTCAAATTGAACAAAACTGAATGGAGAGTGTTTTTTTTTTCCCTTACAGTATCACCATGACAAGACTTTAATAATAACTCATCTTTACCTGTTTGCATTGCTCTTCACCTCTGCTTAAGGTCAAAATTAGTTTTAAAGCACGTAACGGAAGACATGTTGATGCCACCTGCATTCCTGACCAGCAATAAATAGATTCTGAAGGAGTACTTTGTGATAATCTTTTGAAAAACAATGTTGTAATATGCAATAAGAAAATGATTGGTGATATTACTGCTTTGAGTAAGGATTACCATGCTTGATACAGCATCAGTTTATGGCAATAGAAGCTGTAGCATGTGGTTGGCCGCACTGAATACATTTTTTGGGGTCCATTCTTTTATGTCTGAACATGCAGTGAGGAGTAGGCTGCCCAGAAAAGCTGTGGTGCCCCATTCCTGGAGGTGCCCCAGGCCAGGTTGGATGGGGCCTGGGGCAACCGTGTCCATGGCAGGGGTTGGGGCTGGTTGGGCTATATGTATGTACACTGCTCAGGGAAAAGTAAGTCTGAACTTTCAGTGTGCTCTCCAAGATTCATCTTAAGCCATTTATTTTTGTTAAGATCTTTGCAAAAAAATGTTTTGAAAAATATCAGAAATCTCCCCTCAGTTATCAGTGGGGAAGACTTTGGTGGGCTGGTTTGGCCTATGCATTTCTCAAGAAGCACATTACACACAGCATAGCACCACAGCTCCTATCTATCATGGTCTAACATGATCCCTGCATACTGCCACGTAACCTGTGCAAATTTCTGACACACCTAGAAAAGCAAATATTTAAGAGTTCTAGTGAGATATTTGCTCTTGAGTTACATGAGAAATGGTTCAAAGCAATTTAAGAGAAAATGCTGCCTGCTCATCCAATCCTCTTTCAGATTAAAATTATCAGAAAGAACCAGCTGCTGTTAGATTGTTTTCCTTATCGTTATATCACAGAATTATCTGTAAATGGTCTGTATTCCTGTTGCAACTTTGTGTCTTGAACATTGTAAGTACTGATACTGTTTTTGCAAGTATGCAGAGTTTTTCTTTCTGCAGCCTAAATCTTTCTTTTCGGGAAAATAATTTTTGGAGGGCTATGTTTCTCTGCAGGCGCTTGGAATAATAAAGAGATATACTTTATAAAGGTGAAGTGTATCATAAAGGCACTTAGATCGTTTGAAGGTCTAAAATATGTGCAGTTTTAAACCCATGCAAATTGTAGGATGTGCATTCTGGCGGGCAGGTAAGCATTAGATCTGTTGATATGTGGTAATGAAGAATGCTTAGGAACAAGGAATATTACCTCCTGAGTGACTTACTTGGTTGAATCTCCGTAGCCCAGAATTTGACAATCTGGCCATGCCAAAATAAAAGGCAGCAGCTGTAATATCAGCCCAACTGTCTTTTTTTTCTTCATATTTAACTCCATGCATTCTGTTGTTAAAAATTTTGTGCTGGGAAAATCTTGAAATTTAGGTCTTTTGGGCCAAAAGTATGACTGTGTGATGACTTTGGGAATTCTGTGTTCTTCATTAATGTGGATAGGCTTTTTCTGTTTCTGTTGCTAATGTTGCTTACATTCTTATTTTAGGGAAAGTCACGCCAATTCGTAAGTCTTAACCCTCCAACATGGAATCCCTTTGTGTATCTGGATTACAATAACTTCTGGAGGACCATGGACAAGATGGGGAAAGAGGTAGGCTGTATTAATTCCACTTGTTTTCTGTAGTGCCTGTGTCACTGTAAGAAAATCTGTTTTCTTTATATTTTTTTTCTCTGATAGACTACTTATTGCTTCTTTAATAGGAGGAAAAAAAAAGGAGTAAATCTCATTAGGAAATAACTCTCATTAGGAAATAAATCTAGATTAACCAGAAGCTATAAACTATGACAGGGCTTTCTCACCAAGAAGGTAAAAGAAGATCTGATTATCTAAGATATCTGAAAAAAATGTATACACTTTCAATGTATGTACTTAATTTTTGAACTTTCTCATGTCGGGGAAAAGCATTACACAAGCTGGGGGATGAGAATTACAACTGGAGGCCTTCCTGTGTACAAAAAATTATCCCTTGGAGAGTCATGCTGTTTTTCAAATATTTATCAGCTGCTTTATGGTCTAACTACAGTCCAGGGGCCTGCAGTACAATAACCTACAAGCATAGTGTATATTTGAAAAGTCATGGCAGTCAGGTGAATTCCTGGGTGACTGAAATAAAGGCAATGTCACATCCATTTTTAAGAAGGGTAGAAAGGACCACCCAGGGAAATACCAGACTGTCAGCCTCACCTTTGTGCTGGGGAAAGTCATAGAACAGATCCTTCTGGAAGCTATGCTAAGGCACATGGAAGAGTGGGAAGTGATACAAGGCAAGTAGCATGGCTTCACCAAGGGCAGATCCTTCTTGAGCAACCAGGTAGCCTTCTATGGTGGGGTAACTGTGTCAAAGGACAAGGGAAGAGCCACTGATGTCATTTATCTGATCTTCAGTAGGTCTTTGAAACAGTACCCCACAAATCTTTCTCTCAAATTGTGTATGTAAAGATTTGATGGGTGGACTGTTCAATGAATGATGAATTGATTGTGAGATTGTACCCAGAGGTCAATGGAGTGGTCAATGGATCAATGTCCAAATGAAGATCAGTGACAAGTGGAGCCCCTCAGAGGTCAGTACTGGGAACAGTGCTCTTTTATATCTACATCAGTGACATGGATGCTGGGATCAAGTGCACCCTCAGCAAGTTTGCAGATGATACCAAGCTGTGCGGTGAGATTGACACATCTGAGGGGATGGTATACCATCCAGAGAGATCTAGACAGGCTTGAGCAATGGGCCCATGTGAACCTCATGAGTTCAATAAATCCAATTGCAAGGTCTTGGGTTGTCTTAACCTCTGCTGTCAGTACAGGCTGGGGAATGTAAGGACAGAGCACAGCCCTGACAAAAAGAACTCAGGGATGCTGATGGATGGCAGGCTGGACATGAGCCAGCCGTGTGCCCTTGCAGCCCTGAAAGCCAACTGTGTCCTGGGCTGCATCCAAAGAAGCACGGCCAGCAGGGTGAGGGAGGTGATCCTACCTCTCTGCTCTGTGCTGGTGAGTCATCACCTGGAGTACTATGTCCAGTTGTGGAGTTCTCAGTACAGGAGAGACATAGACCTGTTGCAGTGCTTCCAGAGGAGGGCCACAAAAATGATCTAACGATGGAACCTCTCCCCTACAAGGGCAGGCTGAGAGAACTGGAGATGTTCAGCCTGGAGAAGAGAAGGCTCCAGGGAGACCTGATAGTGACCTTTTAATATCTAAATGGGGTCTGTAAGAAGGAAGGGGGGAGACTCTTTAGCAGAATTTTTTGTCATAAGACAAGGGAAAATGATTTCAAAGAAAAAGGGGAAGATTTAGGAAGATTTTACTTTTTTCTTAGATATAAGAAAAAAGTGTTTTATGATAAGGGTAGCACAGGTTGCCCATAGATGTGGTAGGTGCCCTGTCCCTGGAGACACTCAAGGTCAGGCTGGATGGAGCTCTGAACAACTTGTTCTAGCTGTAGGTGTCCCTGTTCATTGCAAGGGAGTGTTACCAGCTGAACTTTAAGGGTCCCTTCCTACTTAACAATTCTATGGTTCTGTGAACGTACTGCTGTTACAGCAAAGTTCATTTGGTGTTATGTGATTTAGCACAATCAAATTTGTTCATTATGCTATACATCTTTTTGTAAAATGTGTATTTTTAAAATATTAAAATGTACCGTAGTGTGCTCATATGTCATAGACTATCAATGAGAATTTAACTGTGTAAAAATCATGTAATAGTATCTAGGCATTTTTGATCTGTCTGTAATTAACAGAGAGACATGAGGGCTTTCAGATATGTCTTATAACTCAGTGAATCTGACTGGAGAAGGAATTTTTTTCCCTCTGCTTTGAGAGGAAATCATGACAACTAAATTAGAATACATATAACTTCTTGATCACTAAGGGCCAAGTGAGTCCCAACATAAGGATATAATTCATTAATCAAAGACAGATTTAATTTTCATGGTATAGTTCATGTCCAAGGGTATGAGTAATAGATTATATAGATTATAGATTATGAATTATAGATTTTATATATTCAGTGGGCTTTTTTCAAACTTATAGCTATGAATAGAGAACAAAAACAAATCTTGGCCAACGTATCAGTCAGCTTTGTGCTACAGACTAGCTATAACCTTGCAGTGATACAGTACTGAATTGTTTCTTGAATAATTTTATTCTGTCTTTAGATTCCTCCTGAAGCACCATGGGACGCTCCACATGCTAAGGAGTGGGACAAAATGACCATGAAAGAGCTGATAAATAAGATTTGTTGGACCAAGTAAGTAACTCTTCATTTTGAAATCAAACTGTAGAATGACAGTGGGTCCTTAGCAAATTCTGGAGTACAGTTTCATGAAGCTTACCTGTGAAGGACCTGCTTGTGTTTTCTTTGACTTCAGATAGGGCACAATCAAATCTCTGGTGGGCCATGTACCCATGGGATGGAGGGGTGGCAAAAGCCTTTGGGAAGTGAAAGAACAGAATGAACCCAAGAAGTTAAAATTGTTTCAAGAAGATGAAATGTGGTTCATAGCCTTCATTGCCTTGTTCAAAGGCAAGGATGGTAGTATAAGACAGTGACAATGTAGTAAAAAAAAACAAAAAACAAAAACAAAAAAAGAGGTACTATGGACAGTGCACTGAATGCATTAACAGTTCACACTGCTGTAACAGTCTGCAGCCCAGGTAAAGCAAGATAAACATTTATTCCTTTTTATTCTGTACTATGGAGGAAATTAAAATGATGTGTCTTTTTTCTTATGGTGATTAAAGAAATGAGGGGACTGGAAAAATAGGATTGACTCAAAGAGGTATGAAACTTACCAGATGTTTGGCGGAGGTCTGTATAGAGGGGTTGAGAAGAGTTACCATGTGATGTGAAGCCTTGTAGAAGAATTCCTGTGGTTTTCGGTGCAGTTAGTGGTTCAACTTTGGGGAACTGACAGAGAAGATGAGATATAAACATCTAGATAAGCATACATACAGCTCATACTGACATAAAACAATAGCTATTTAAACAAGTCTTTTGAATCCCTTTTGAGAACTTAAGGGTATGCCATCCACAAAGGATAAAAGAAGTAATTGCCAGTCATTTGAGCTGGCTAAGCTTTACCAACATCTGCTTTTATTATTTTAGTGCCTTTGAGTTTTATTCACAGATCAGACAATTACAGAGTAAGAAGGTATGTGAACACAAGAGAAATGTATGGCATTTCACCCAAAGTGCTTGCAGTTTAATCTGAGAGATAGCAGGTGTATATGCAGGCAATGAGAGAGCAGAAGACGTTTGAGATGAGACTGATCTTTGTGTTGGACTGTTGTTAGGTGCTGGATGAGGATGTGTGGATGACAGGGTGGTACACAGTGCTTGTGCTGGCTGGTAGATATGATTAGAGATGGCATAGAATCTTGAGGCTTGGTTTTGCAGACCCATGCATGGGAGAGGCAGCATATGTTCTTTTTACTATGTTTCCACTTAACTCAGCTTGAAGACATACTTTTCTTTGTCTTTAGGAAAAGTGTAAATAACTCCACTTTGTCAGAATGAATAAAAGTCACTGGCAGGCATAGAAATGGAGGCAGAGAAAGGTGAATAGTTTGCCCAGCTTCATGGCAGACTAGGAGCTGAGGAATGGTGTCTTATGGCTGTTGGCTATGTCCTCTCATGCTTAATTATAATGTGTGTCTGCTTTAGCCCTTGGAAGAAAACAAGGTCTTCTTGTTGCCTTTCACATCCCTTTCTGGTTTGTGCCTGAGCTGGGACAGAAGCTCTCTTTTCATTCTGGCTGGTCTCTTGCCACACTTCTCCAGTTCTCTGCCCATTGCAAAGCACTATCCTTCTGCTCCAAGGAGTTGTCCTTGAGTGTTAGCCAGCTCTGTTGGGCTCCTTAGCCCTACAGGGTAGTTTCCCATGGGATCCTGCCAATCGAGTCTTTGAGGAAGCTGAAATCTGACCTTCCAAAGTCCAGGGTTGTAATTCTGCTGTTTGTCTTACTACTCTCAAGGTATTTACAGTTCCATGCTTACTGCAGCCAAGGATGCCTTTCACCTTTGCCTTATCCAACAGGCCTTCTGTGATAGCAGCTCCAAAAGAGCGTCTCCCTAGTTTGTAGGATCAGGGCTCAAGGTGATACACTGCTTAGAAAATGTGCATTTTATGTCTATGAAGGACAACACCATATAAATAGAAAAAGGAACGATGTTTAGTATGGAGTGGTAACAGCTGGAAGCACTCTTTTCTTCCCATCCTGTTCAGTTATTAGGCAGGGATCCTATTCTATTTATTCTAATTCTATATTCTATATCTATTTCTATATTCGATATTCTATATTCTAATAGAATAGATATTCTATCCGTTCTAAAAATCCTGTTCTATTTATTAGGCAGGGAGAAAGATGCTTATGCTAGTTCCTGTATCCCTGCATGTTTTGCTGGCCCTGTGTGCTACTCTTTTCTACTCTCCTGCCTTGCATTCAGTGTTTTTTGTTTGATTGATTGTGTTCTGTTTGCTTTTTCATACTGACTGTGTTTTAGCTCTGTGCCTGCATCTTCCTGACCAAAACTTTCCATTTGAAATTATTTCACTGTGTTAAATCTTACTCTGGCTGTGTGTGATACAGGTTTTGACTTTTTCTTGCTCTCTATTGCATCGTAGTTTTCTTTACAATAAATTTCATGAGCTGTTTCTCTGCAAAGTCGATCCCTTTGAGCCACACTTTCTGTTCCAAGTACACTGGCTTTTCTTCTTGTTTTTACTGTCCCTCTTAGTCATGAAGTCAGTGAAGTATAAGCAAAACTGGGTTTATACTGATCTCTGTGGGAAAGTGCTCCTCTGCAAGACTTTCTACTTTCAGCGGCTTTGTGACAGTGCAGTGTTAATAGATGTGCACAGTGGGAACATGTTGAAAAATGTTTTGTCTTGAAGATCTAAAAGACAGATTTTTTTAAAACATGATTAAGAACTTTACTGCCCTAAATAGATAAGTTCTTTTACAGCATTTTTCTGTATAATGTTAGTCAAGATTGTAACATAAGAACCATTTGTCGCGTGTCACAGGTCAGCATCTAATGATCCTGGAGACTCTCTTCACATTTCTCAGGTTACAGCACTTTGTATATCAGTGCTTTCAGGATTGTTACAGAGGGCTCTTGCATGCAGGGTGTCTTCATATCCTTGCTAATAGACTAGAGGCGACCGGACTTCGTGCCCAGGGAAATTGGGTTATAAAAATTTATAAGTTATGTATTAGATTTCTTTGAGTTACTTACAATATTTAACTCTTGGTTTCACAAAAGCAGCGTGCAGCACAGTTGTGTGGAAGATGGGGAATGTTTTGGCAGTGTGGCTAGTTGAGTCCCTGAGGCCCAATCCAGCCTTGGAAACTATCTGCCTGATGAGCACCCTTTGGAGGAGAAATGCAGAAGAGTTTCACTAATAGTGAAATATTTTTCTCCTGTTGAGAAAAATCTATGTTTTGATGAAAGGAGTGATGACTGGAAAACTAATTAAAGAAATAACTGAGATAAAATCAGTGGGATTTAAAACTGTATGGGTAAATATTTTGGGGGGAAAGGGAAGGAGATCTTGATATAACCATTGAGACCAGTCAGCCTTACCTCCATCTCTGAAAAGATGATGCAACAACTTGTTCTAGATGCCATCTCCAAGCAGTTGGAAGAGAAGAGGGTTATCAGGAGTAGTCAACATGGATTCATCAAGGGCAAATCATTCTTGACCAACCTGGTAGCCTTCTGTGAAGTAATTACTGGCTGGGCAGATGCAAGGAGAGCAGTGGATGCTACGTACCTTGACTTCAGCAAGGTGTTTGACACTGTCTCCCACAACACCCTTGTTAGGAAACTTAGAAAATGTGGGATGAATGAGTGGATGGTGAGGTGGATTGAGAACAGGATGACTGACAGAGGGTAGTCATCAGTGATGCAGAGTCTGGTTGGAGGCCTGCAACTAGTGGTGTTCCTCGGGGTGTTCTGGGTTCGGTCTTGTTCAGCATCTTCATCAACGACCTGGTTGAAGGGATAGAGTCCACCCTCCTTAAGTTTGCTGATGATACAAAGCTGGGAGGAGTGGCTGATACACCTGAAGGCTGTGCTGCCTTTCAACAAGACCCTGACAGACTGTAGAGCTGGGCAGAGAGGAACATGATGAGGTTTGACAAGAGGAAGCATAGAGTCTTGCACCTGAAAAGGAATGACCACGTGCATCAGTACAAGTTAGGAGCTGAACTGCTGAAGAGAAACTGCAGAGAAGGACCTGGAGGTCCTGGTGGGCAGTAGGTTGGTCATGAGCAAGCAGTGTGCCCTTGTGGCCAGTAGGTAGAGGGAGGTGATTGTCCCCTTCTACTCTGCCCTGGTGAGGTCACATTAGACTACAGTGTCCATTTCTGGGCTCCCCAGTTCAGAAAAGACAGGTATCTCCTAGAAGGAGTCCAGCAGAGGACCACAAAGATGATAAAGGGCCTAGAGCATCTCTTGTATGAAGAAAGGCTGAGTAACCTGGGTTGGGAAGCAAATGGATGAGGGCAGACTCTTCTCATAAAATCACAGGGGTTGGAAGGGACCTCCAGAGATCATCGAGTCCAACCCCCCTGCCAAAGCAGGTTCCCTACACCAGGTCACACAGGTAGGGGTCCAGGTGGGTCTTGAATATCTCCAGAGAAGGAGACTCCACAACCCCCCTGTGCAGCTGTGCCAGTGCTCCGTCACCCTCACTGTAAAGAAGTTCTTGCGCACATTCGTGCAGAACCTCCTGTGCTGCAGTTTCTGTCCGTTCCCCCTTGTCCTGTCTCCACACACTGCTGAAAAGAGTCTGGCCTCGCCATTTTGTCCTCCACACCTCAGATATTTATAAACCTGGATCAAGTCCCCTCTCAGTCTTCTTTTCCCAAGGCTAAAGAGACCCAGTTCATTTAGCCTTTCTTCATAGGGGAGATCCTCCAGGCCCTTCACCATCTTTGTGACCCTCCGCTGGACTCTTTCCAAGAGATCCCTGTCTTTTTTATACTGGGGAGCCCATAACTGGACACAGTACTCCAGATGAGGCCTACCTTCTCGGTAGAGTGTAGTGATAGGACAAGGAGTAATGGCCTAAAACGAACATAGGAGGCTCTGTACAAACATGCAGAAGAACTTCTTCGTGTTAAGGGTGACCAAGCTCAGGAACAGGCTGCCCAGAGAGAGTATGAAGTGTCCTTCTATGGAGGTATTTAAGACCTGTCTGGATGTCTTGTGTGAACTATTGTAGAGTACCTGTTTAGCAGGAGGGTTGGACTCTGTGTGATCCCTTGAATCCCTTCCAACTGCCATGAGTTTAATTATGTAATTTAAAAAAAATGTAATTCTGTAATTTTAAAAAAATTAAAAAATAGGGCTCATGCAAACTATTTTTTTTTTTTACTGTGGGATAGCAACCCTTCTCAAAAAATAATGAGAGCTGCCAGCACGTCACATTTGTTAACTACCATTTTCTGCTCCTGTGTTTCATGCAGAGCTGTTAAAGACTTTGCTACCCTCTTTGTGAATGTCAACGTCACGTCTGAGCCTCATGAAGTCTCTGCTCTCTGGTTCCTGTGGTATGTAAAGCAGTGTGGTGGCACAGCCAGGATATTCTCTGTCACCAATGGGGGCCAGGTACAAAATGTCTCATGTTCTTTTGCCCTTGAAACCATGAAGAGCAAGTGGAGTGTTGTACCTGTCAAACTGTGCATACAGTTAATGGAAGGAGGACAAAACACCAAGTTCATGTAGCAATTAGGTCCTCATAGGGCTGAGTAGCCCTCTCAGCTCTGTGCAGTGAGGATTTTTGTTAGTGAGGATTTTTGTTAGCAAGGCTTTGGGGTTAAGTGTGACAATTTAATTCTTCCTTCCTGCATTCAGTTCAGCACAATCCTTCTGTTACACTCTTGTTGTTTATCTGCCAGTTTGTTTTCCATGGGATACTAATCACATTTGAGTGTTTGTCAAGAGTTCAAAGCAAGTGTGGTTCATACTGAAATACCAATTCGTTTATTTTTCGTGAAAGTCTCTAACGACAAGAATTGGAAAAAGGTTGTAAAAGGACCTTCATTCTTGAGACAGCTTACACGGCAACATGTTTTTTGAGTTTCTTGAGGCTGTTTTTCGCCTTGGTCCAGTCAAGCTGCAAAACCTCATGTTTTTCATGTGGTTGTTCTTGATCAAGTTTCAGAAAAGAGAAGAGAGAATCTGTCAAAATAATTGGGATATGGTTCGTTAACACCCTTTGCTAACCTACTTCAGTTAACACTGCCTCAGAAGATATGTGCAGTATTTCAGACTTAAGCTACCAACTGCCGAAGTGGAGAGAGAGCCTCTTTTCTAAGTACTAAAGGTAGGGAAACATAGAAAAAGATTGCCTGGAGAGATGTGAAGTCCCCATCAATGTCTGTCCATTGTGGTGAGAATAGACAACTACATGTTGGGAAGGAAATAAGCAAAGTTAATGCTGCCCTTAAGTAGGAGCTAGAGTCTTCCCGCCCAGGGGCCTCTCAGCTACAGTTGCAGTCCCATGTCAGCAAGTGCTAGATGTTGTGGTAAGAATTAAAACCAAGATAAATCCTAAGACATTCCTAGCTAGACAAGATATGGAGAGAAGGAAAAGAAGACTGAAAATAGTGCTTCCTTTTCCTTGTGCCTGGATCTGTCAAGCTGTTTTAGCTTTTACCTTCCTTTCCTCATCCTGATCAAAATCAGCTGAGCAACACCAGTGAGTATTTCTGACTTAACAGCCAAGACCAATCTTATAAAAATGACCTCCCTGCCAGTACCAGTATCCATGTAAAAATGAGCTGCTTGATATAACAATGGTTACTGGCAGATAAAAGAGTCTCAGTGATTCCACTGCTACTCTGAATGGACATCAAAAAACAAATGTGTTGTAAATTGTGCTGTGTCTTCCTAGGGATGGATACAACTCCTTACATTCCATGCTTATTACCTGATTCAGTTCAAGACCTGCCTTGCTCCTGGGTTTGTGAATGCTTCAGCTGTACAGATTCAAGCTGGTAGCTTTGTCACACTTTAAGTTTATGATAACACAGTGATGGGCAAAATACTAAAAACCTCTTTAAAATTAAGTGATTTGTTTAAAGTAGGTAAATAACCTGTTTTATCTTTGTTCTATTCGCTTCATGAGCCTCCAAGCTGGCTAGTTGAGAAAGCCATTGCAAAAATGCTTGTGATATGAATCTCCACTGAGTTTCAGGCTTAGGAATTAGCTCTTCTGAAAGTCTGCAAATTTGATCTGCAGTTTCTTCAGTATGAACAGAAGTCTTTTTCAGTGTCATTGTGACTAATGATGATGAATTTTTGTTTTGTTTTATTTTCCATTTTTTTTTTTTTTTTTTTTTAGGAGAGGAAGTTTGTTGGAGGTTCTGGTCAGATCTCAGAGAAAATAATGGAGCGCCTCAAAGGCAGAGTTAAACTGGAGAGACCTGTGGTCTGTATTGATCAGACAGGTGATAATGTCATTGTGGAGACTCTAAACCATGAGACATATGAGGTAATTTGATCAGAATAAAAGTGGAGTATGCATTTAGTGGGGGAATACATCTGCTGTAGCTCTTAGCCAGATGTAATCAGGAAGTACCTATTTGTGAGTGTCTATTCCTCAGACTGTACTGACAGACAGACTGTGAAACCTGGTTTATAGATTTATTTATGGCTCAGTCACATCCTGGTGTTTTGCTAATTGGTCATTAGTCTGCCTTGTCTGTCTTGACATTTTCTGGATTATATGATTTTTACATTTTAAACACAGAGATTATTGCAAATGAAGAAAAATAAGGTTTGTGCTTGTATCTAAGCTTGTGGCTTGCAGGAAAAAAAAAAAAAAAAAAAAGATATTTCATGCCCAGTTAGTAAGATTTGAAAGGTCAGCTGGTCACAGATTAGGTATGGCCAGACCTCAGTTCCCTCATGTAGCAAGGTACTGTCAGTGTGATGATGTCATGCAGTGCTGCATGCAGAGCCACGCCTGTGTGTAGTGATTCAGAGCATCCTTCATCACTGATCAGAGACAGAGCTGTGGGAAGGATGGAGGATATCCAGGAAGGCTGAAATCACCCTTGCTGTTGCTTATCTTCAAGTAGTATCCTATGAATGAGTGCAGAAATTATTATTTTCTTAATAGCTTACAATTTAGATAAATGTGGATCCTATTTTCTTTGGGGGGGGGGGGGGGGTAAAAGGCACTTTTAACTATACTTGCTCCATTCCCCATCTTGTCTTCATTAACATTTCATTTCTGGTCCTGTAGTGTTCAGAAAGCTGTCAAGAATCACCTAATCACAAAACACTGTAGTATTTTTCCCTACATTCTTTTTGCCGAATGGCAGAATTCTACTGGTCACCTGGAAATATGTGTATGGAAAAATGAAGTACTGAAGTCAGGTGTGGACAATGGATGAGAGCATCTTTGAAATCATAGAATAGAATCGCAAAACAGTTTGGGTTGGAAGGGACCTCAAAGCCCACCCAGCCCCAACCCATGCTGTGGGCAGGGCTGCCCCCCAGCAGCTCAGGCTGCCCAGGGCCCCATCCAACCTGGCCTTGAGCACTTCTGGGGATGGGGCACTACAGCTTCGCTAGGCAGCCTGTTCCTCACTAAGAGGCAGTGCCTTGTTTCTACTGACTGTGTTTTACTTTTCAGGGCAAGTATGTAATCTCTGCTATCCCTCCTATCCTGACAACAAAGATTCACTTCAAACCAGAACTGCCACCAAACAGAAACCAGTTAATTCAGCGTTTGCCTATGGGATCTGTCATAAAATGCATGATGTACTACAAGGAAGCCTTCTGGAGGAAGAAAGGTAAGTGAAGAAGGTGAAGGACTTGGGAGCCTAGTGCTATGCCACTGTAGAAACTCTGCTGTCTGTCAGGGAATAAATCCAAACAGGGATTAAATGTGCAAAACCCCCAAACTTAGTACGTGGAAAAGCAAAAAGTAAAACTCTTTGGGAAGGAGAGCTATTCTAAGCTTAAGTATCCATTTTGTTCTAAAGCAGACTTCAGACCCAAGCAGGATCCCAAAGCTGTGAGCTGCCAGCTGATGACTGATGGAAGCCAGACTTCACAGCAAACTAAAGCTGAAAGTTGCCAGGCCACCTGGAGCACAATGAAAACAGAAGTCCTGCAGTAGGAAGTCCTTGCTGGGACAAAGTTAGGGTAGCCAGAGAGAATTTAAGCAAATTACATTGAGAGCTTTGGGTGTGAGCAAGGCCTTTCCTTGGTTTTAAGCCTCTGTTCTAGAAACTTGGAATCTCAGAGGAGTGGAAGAAGTAGGGTACCTTTTTGTTCAACTCAAGACATTTTTTCCAAGTACTGCAACATCACACATTTCTCAGCTTTAACTGTTGATAAACGATAAAATCAGTTACCGTAACCAGAACCATTCATATGGACAGATTCATTTCAAAGAACCATGGAGTGGCTTCTGTTGGAAGAGACCTTAAAGATCATCTAATTCCAACCCCCCAGTTATCACTTCCTGTGTAACAATACCAAGAGTTGCACTGGTCAAGAATATTTCTCAATTGAAAGAATATAATTTTGCATGTTTCTGTACATAAACCAGCTATTGGAAAAAAGTAATGCAAGCAGGTTTATACGTTGCCTTCTACACAGGATTTTTTGCATGATCACCTGATACATGTCAGTTGGTACAGAGATGTGATACTTGATTAGACTGACCATTTTTCTCCTGCATTACTGCTACTGGACATCATTCCCAACAGTCTTATAATCAGAATCAATACAGAGTGCAAATTTGTGTCTCCAGTGACCAGATGTAATTACAGTGGGATTTCTTGATGCTCTTGTTTTGACTGAAGTTGCTCATGGGATGAACAATGTAGTTCTTGCTAGATACATTTTTTTTATAGGAAGTCTAAGGGACCTACAACAAGCCACAGAAATTCCTGATAAGCAGTAGTGGAATTTAAATATGACTTTTGTAAGTCTGTGTATGCAATTTCCCAGTCAGGTGGAAAAGAGAAGGAGAAAGGGTTGTAAGAATGCTTCAGACTTGTAGATATTATTGGTGACTGAGGAACTACTGTACAATTCTTTTACTGATAGTTTTCCCTGTAACTGCTGTCAGTAGTGGTGATCATCATCAAGTCTCTCTGACAATCATTTTGCTTTCTTTTCTCCCCTTAGGTTGCTGTGCTTCTCTCTTCATTGATGATGAAGAATGTCCAATTGGAATTACCTTGGATGACACGAAACCTGATGGGTCTTTTCCTGCCATTATGGGGTTGGGAAATTCTAGTCCATGTGTATTTCTTTATGTATAAGGGAGTCAGAGAAGGTGGAAGAGGGAAAATGAGATTCATATCAGCGGTGCCCACTCTCACAGTATTCATAGATGGAAGAATGGAAGACAGTATGTCCTACATCTCCCTTGTGCCTCTATAGTCTATATAAGCTTTTATGTGAAAAAAAAAAAAACCTAAACAAACCTGCTAGAAATATCTCAGTACAGAGACATTTGTGGAAAAGGGGTTGCTGAATTAATCTTTGCTCATTTTAAGTAATAGTGTTTTGCTGCTGAGTAGATTTAGAAATAAATCTTTTACTTACCTAGTTTTGTGAGCTTGTATTCTGCTCATGTTGGACCTTGTATTTAACACCTGGGCCAAAATGAAAATACAGTTGTCCAAGACATCATCATTTGCCTTCCTTTCCCCATCAGAATGAGAAGGAATGAAGGACACTGGCTTCTGGTTAAGTTCAGCAGCAGCTGTTCAGTGAGGAAATCAGCATTCAGAAGAAACTGCCAAGTAGAGGAGCTGTAGTTTGGACAATCAGATGAGAAAATATGCAACAGCATTTATTGGCTTGTAAAATAAGGTTAAGCTAATGTGAACAAACTATCTTTACAAATATTTCCACTGTGATCTGAGGAGAAACTACCCCCCCAAAACAAGCCAATATAAATGTCAGGCAACTAAATGTGAAGTATTTGGCAAGACAGCTTGCCAGTTGCATGGAACTGTACATGTTTATGGGCATATTCAAAGCTTAACAATTTCTGCCCTTGAGAGCATTAAACCTCCTCCACACCTCAGAAGGCAAATGATTTCATGCTTTCTTCTAGTGGACTTCTCCTTGGAACCTAATTCACCCCCTGCGTATCTCCACTGAAGTCAGAGAAACTAATCACCAAATCTGTTTCCCTCAAGCTGAGAGAATATCAGGCCCAGTTCTTACAAGACTGGCCATGGATGAGAGCAGCAGGCTCTTGTCACTGCCAAGCAGCAGGGACAGTGGTATGGCCAGCTGCCTGTAGGGCATTGAAATCACAAGAAAACTTGGTCTCAGACCTTTTGGATAAGAACTAGGTGTAAGAAAGGAGGCGGTACAAGCTGGTTTGTTAAGTGCTGTCATCTCTCTTTCTGCTCAGTTTGAGGATAACTTTGCTGTCCTGAATCAGTGGGGATGAAGAGCTCATTCCAGTGGAGGAGAATGAGGCCGATGCTGGCAGCTTTGGAAACATGCCTGCAATCTGCAGCTTTCTCAGCTGGTAGCTGCCAGGCAGTCCTTTCTGCCTGTCCCTTGGGAATGCTTGCCCTCCGTTCAATTAACTCCATGGGGTATCCCACACAGGCCTGTCACCCCTGTGGCCTGTAATTACTAAGTGATGTCATACAGTGAAAAGCTCTCAAGCCCATTACATACCATTAGAATGCTTGACCTATCTTTTTTTAGAGTCATTTCAAGCAAGAGCTTACAAATCAGCTGGAGTGCTGACACTGTGATATTTATATGCCTTTTTTTTTTTTTTTCAGTTTCATCCTTACCAGAAAGGCTGTTAAACTGGCCAGTCTCAGTAAGGAAGAGAGGTAAGAGTTCAGAAACAGTAAATACTTCAGATATTGAATACTTCTTGGGGAGACTTCAATGCGATCTTCCAGTACTTGGAGTTTACAAGCAGAAGGGGGACTGACTTTTTACACCATCTGGTAGTGATAGGACAAGGGGGGAATAGGTTTAAACTAAAAGAGAGGAGATATAGATGTTGGGGAAATCCTTTCTCCACAGGGCAGTGATGCGCTGGCACAGCTGCCCAGAGAAGCTGTGGTGCTCCATGCCTGAGTGCTCAAGGCCAGGTTGGATGGGGCCCTGTGCAGCCTGAGCTGGTGGGGGCAGCCCTGCCCATGGCAGGGATTGGGGTGGGTGGGCTCTGAGGTCCCTTCCAACCCAAACCATTCTGTGATTCTGTAATATGGTTCTACGATGCTTTTCTCCACAGAATTATATGTGGTTTGTGTGTGCATATATTGCATCAGTGCAACTACTAGTGCTGGGAGCTGGGGTGAAGGTTTAGCTCTTAGGTCTAGACACTAATGCTGATATCATCCAGTTGTGGATATTTCTTAATTTCCACGTCCTGCCTGCTGTTTCATATTTCTCAGACTGCATCCCTACTGAGTAGTGTTTAACTCCTGAGATAAGTAGAGTTCTGGTGTACAAAGTTCTTTTAGATTGTATGACAGAAGTTTTAAACATCCATGTTTACAACAGTGTGGTTTCTTCATTAGTCTCTGAAGTGAAGACAGTATGTTTTAAATGTGATTTTAGTATACATGCAAGTAAAAGAGGAATTCTGCTTAGGAATGCAAGTTGTACTCTCCAGCTCGTATTTTGTTCTTAGCTATAGTAAATCTGTAAGGATTTCAATGATTTATATTACTTCTCTTCTGGTCGTACACCAGTGAACATGAGAATGAATTGGCTCTGCATCCTAGAATAACTGTACCGAGATTTATTTTTTAGAGTTCTTTGCCAAAATCGGCCTTTGCTTTCCATTCCAGGGTCTGCTTTGGATGTCCCATTTATGCATCTGCATTTCAACATGCATACTAAGATAAGAACTTGAAATTAGACTTAAAAGCAAAACAAAACCCAGCTTTCTTTCCAGTAGATTCCAACGTGTACACTTTTTTTTTCTAATAATAAGAGCAATAGCTGAGAGGTTTTTATCAACCCCCTTTTTCTTCCCAAATGCTTTTACTTTCATATAGGAAGAAGAAAATCTGTGAGTCATATGCCAAGGCAATGGAGATGGAAGAGGCTTTACATGTAAGAAATTAATGTCTGTTTTCACCTCTGTTGTACGGTAGTGTTGCTATTTGGTTCTAGAGGATGAAGTCTGAATTCCTAGTACCCCAAATTCTATGTTGTGCCATACAATGCACAATGCCAAGGGGAAGGCAGCAGCATCTAGTACAGGATGAAAAGACCTGGCAGTTCTCATTCTTTGCACAAATGAGGAGGCGTGTGGTTTAATTTGCCCTATCATTTTTTCATGGGAGGCTACTGCTTTGCTAAAGGTGCAAATGTTTGTTGTGTATGCATGGACAGCATTAATTAAATGATACAACATGGCATCATTAACCTGTTCTTTTCCCCTCTTTCAAGGAAACTTGTTTTTATTTTATTTTTATTTCCAGTTTCTTTGCCACTGTTTCACTGTCTAATGTCTGCTAATACTTACAGCCAGTGCATTATGAAGAGAAGAACTGGACTATGGAGCAGTATTCAGGGGGCTGTTATACAGCCTACTTCCCTCCTGGCATAATGTATTCATATGGAAGGTAAAACAGAACTCTTTTGTAGCTCATGTACAATGATCTATTTTATGCAAAAAGCTTAGGGTATACTTAGCACACTAGGGGAGCTCCAACCCTCTTTGCACTCCCCTGCATGCCAGCTAATGAGTCTTGCTTTTGACTTTTAATAAGAGCAGAGTTTCTCTTATGATTTTTCAAGGAAACAAAGCACAGTCACGAAAAGACCTGCTTGAGCTATAAAACCTTTCCAAAGTAGTCTAGTTAGAGTATCAGCCTCTGTGCATTGTTTACCTATTTGCATTATAAATTTTAATGCTTTCTAAGGGCTCGAGGACACAAGGCCTCCTCCTTAGACAGAGTAGAAGTCTCCACTGACCGTGCAGATGGAGCATTAAGTTCTAGCAGAGCCTATTGAGTTGCATCACCAGGGTAAGACACAAAACCCTTACAGGAAAACTCATTCTTCCCACTCAGCAGAGCCTGCAGTACCTTCCCCACACAGAACTGCTATATTCCTAAAGGCTCATGATAGATAACAGTGATTAGCATTTGGTGTATCACTGAAAAGCTTATGGAAAGCACAGTTCAGCACCTATTAAAAACAACCAGGCAAATCACAGATCACTTGACAAACACCAAACAGCAGTGTGAGCTCTTTAGCATGTTTTCCTCAAACTGACTGTCCATTGTTGAGCTACGCCCAACCTCTGTCCAAGACATGAGTGGGAAGGAGTCGTCCCATGCACAGTCTCTTCTGTAGCAATTTATCTGAACACTTTGTGTTCAGATGCAGTTGTGGGTGATGTCTCTTATCCACAGTTGGATGGGAAAGGAAATTCATTCCCTCTGTCTGGGTTCAGTGAGATGCTTGTGCAGCTGTGTATGGCTGATGAGCTGGCTTATGACTCCGTTCAGGGTCAACTCCCTGCAGGCAGAGGCCTTCAGCTGCCAGCCTCTTTTGGCAAGCAACCAGGCAGTTCAACCCACAAAGAGTAGCTGATACTGGTGACCCACCACAGCAAAAGCATAATTCACACCCTGTTGTAATAGCAGGATAACAATGAAGCTGTCTTGCACCTGCCAGCTGCACTACATTCTGGGAGGCCATTAGGATTATTTCTTATCCTAGCACTAAAATAAGGCTGATATTATTTTGCACAGAAGCTGGGCACACTGATTTATGCATTGTTTTTTCTCTTGGCTCTTGAGTGTTGTTTACAGAAACAAGTTGGTGGTCCTGCAGGGACAGTTTATTTCACCATGCCTTCCAGCCCTGCTCTGCAGGAATGATGGAGAAACAAAGTCAAATGCCTCATCAAAGCCAACAAATTGCTTTTAGAAGGATCATCGACTTCTTATGACTTGTCATCTGACATTCTCCATTTGTTTTGAAGGATCATTCGCCAGCCCATTGACAGAATCTACTTTGCTGGCACAGAGACGGCTACCCAATGGAGCGGGTACATGGAGGGGGCTGTACAGGCAGGAGAGAGAGCAGCCAGAGAGGTACGGCTGCTCATTTGCTTTGGTCACCTCTTTTAAAAGGCTTAATAGGGTTAAGTACAGCTTGGAGAGGTCTGGTTTGGTGCCTTACATGTGATTGTGCTGAGGTTGGTGGAGAAGAATCAAATAATTCTGGAAAAGAAAATGAAACAAAGGCTTTTAAAATTAAAAAGCCAAAAGAACAGTTTTTGAACTTTGTTATTGAGTCAAGTGCAGACAGAGTCTTGCAACAATCTGAACATTACACAGCATGCTGCCACACAAGAGGTTTAAACTGTAGCTCATGCTGTATACCCCATACCTACAGAAACAAGCCCTCCAACCTGTTACAGCTCTTATATATAGCAGCACACTTTCTGTCAAATTAATTCTGGTATGTTTTCAAGCAATTTCAATCATCAGAAATGCTTGCAGTTATTTCCTATGAAGCAGTCTGGAAATCTGAGCATTTTTCTGATTTTTTTTTTTAATTAATCTCTTCTTTTTCTTTCACCAGAGAGATAAGTGAGTGTGGTTGTATGAATCCATAATGGATGGCTCTGATAATGTTTAAATCTCCTCAGAATTACACACATTGGGCTGGGTTCCCAGTCAGTAAAATCTCTTCAACTGTCTGGAAAGTGGGGAAAAACACACATTAAAGGATATATATTACAGTTACAACTGCTATATGGCAGAGCCACAGTTCTGTTAAATAATGGAAAATCAACCCCTTGCTTCCCTTTGACAGTGTCATATTCACCTTATAATCTTCATTATGTGCTCATTTCTCTTCTCCATGCCTGAGCAGCTGTTATAACAACAGTTAGCTTTCTCTTCTGGAGGCATTCATTTGCCCCCAAGAACCTCCGTGATTGTTAAAATCAATTTGTTTAAAAAATAAAAATAAAAAAAAATCCTTGATGAACTTTGTACTATGAGTGTAGCCAGGATGTAACTTCATAGTAGCACACTTTGAAAGCCCCAGACTTGAATCTTTCTTCTTTCTCATTTGTGATTCAAGAAGCATCATTCCCAACAGGCTCTGTGTCCCAAGTGCATGGCACTGTGCTATTTCTCAGCCTGCCATGTGAGAAAGCACTTTTTTGTTTTTCTTTTCCTGAGTACAAGTAAAACAACATCTGGTAAAACTACAGGTTTTTTGGATTGGCCTACTTTTTACAGATGGGGTGAAAGACTCAGTGGAACTGTCCTTTTATCCCTAAAACCCTGGTAGGTATATAACCATTTGATGACACAAACTATCAAAACTGCCTCCTTCTCCCACTTCTGATATAAATGGAGAAATCACTATACACTTTCTGGTTCAGTGCTTTGGTCACAATTTTGCCTTTTATCAATGTCATCTTGCTCTGACTCGCTCTGTTTTCTCAAAGCAGAAAGTAGTTGGTGTTGCTTTTCATTTTTCTCATGTGGTACAAATATTTATCTTTTCTAGATATTATATCATATGGGGAAGATCCCCAAGAATGAAATTTGGATGCCAGAGCCAGAGTCAAAGGTAAGCCTGACTTTCTTTTTGTAACCAGAGGATTGAGTCCCTTGATCAGTCTGCAGGCTCTCTGATGGTGGCTCCTTTGCTAGGTTTTAATTACTTTCACATGCTGATGGTATCTATTTGTTCAACTTGTCCAAGGAATTTCATTATCTCTGTGTAAGGAGTAGGCAAACAAGACCCCTAGGTAGCTCTGCTTTCACTGTCCTGTGGCCTTACAGTTCAATGGAAGACATGTTTCAGAACCCTGACCAACCTTCCCCGCCTCATCTGGTCCTCAGGAAAATCTTATCACATCCCTTGCCTAGTGGGAGGCATCCCTGTGCAAGGATGGCATGCAAATTTGTGAAGCTTTCCATATTATTTTTCTCGTGGAGGATCCCTGAAGGACCCCTCAAGGAAAGGGTAGATGTGGCACTGAGTGATGTGATTTAATGGTATGGTAGTGATGGGTCAATGGTAGAACTTCATTATTGGAGGGGTTTTTCCAACCTTAATGATTTATGATTTACTGTGTCCCCTTGCACAGCAAGGGAGAGCCTGTGGTCATACAAATTTCTCTCTCTTCCAGGATGTCCCATCCCGGCCATTCACCACCACCTTCTGGGAGAGGAACCTGCCATCTGCACCAGGACTGCTCTGTCTACTTGGATCTACTGTGTTTTTCACCTCTGTGACTGCTGCAGTGCTGTTTGCCTGTAAAAAGGGACTAATGATTCGAAACTAGTTTTAACTAAATGTCCAGCCAAATCTGCTTACTTTCTCTTCTCCCCTTTTATGAGATGAGGGTTATTTTTGGAGAGAAGCGACATGGACAATTGGAAAGGGCAAAATGTGTTCTTGTGATTTTCTTTTTAGTATCAGAATTAATGCATTAAATCTACTGCAATGGCTACCAGCAAAACTAAACTAAATCAACTGTGGGAGTATTTTTGAAATTTGCCTTTTCCTTCTCCATTTGTTTTGATTGGATTTGTTTATATCAATGTTGTACTCCTAATATAGGGAAGGCAAAGGAAAGTCTTTCCCAGAAAGCCAAGAGCTCTTGGAATATGCATTCATTTCCACTTGCTACTTTATTTTTTATCACATGAGCTAATAAGTACCCTTACATATTCACCTCAGTTAGTGGCTCAGAATATTGGTGGTTTCTTCTGTAGCAACCCTGCTGCACACCAGAGATCAGCATGCCAATCAGGCACAGAATTGCTAAATTAATTTGCAAAGGCATTTGATTAATTATTAATCATCACAACGTGAAACTTTACTATCAGCTGTGTGAAAGGAGATAATTAGCATGAAGTAGATGGTTAAAGAGCAAGAATGGAAGCTCATGCGGACTTAGTTCTGCCCACAGTTGAGGCAGTAGCAATCTTGTGTGGCTACAGATGCCATGTTGGGCAGTGGACTCATGCTGTGCAACTCTTTCACAAAGCAGCTCTTGGCTGCTTCCTGGCCCAAGTGCAATCGAACCAGCCTGTCTGTTGCCTGTTAATGTGAAGTGAATTAGAAAGGCTGAAGCCACTCTGACTTGCAGCACGTGCTTGCTGTTATGTTCAGAATGTCAGCAGTTTACTGGCTCCCTGTCAATTTGCTGTCCCTCATTTTGCTTGTAATCTGTACTGCCTTCCTACAATGAGGAGAAATATATTTGGGGCTTGAATTACTGCCTTGTAAATTACAGTAATTGGATGCATCTGCCTGTTCCGCTCTTATTATGTACACGACACACTTAAAATAATCACTTCAGTGTTAACTGAAATCTGGAATATATGTTTCACAACGTACCATCGTTATGCAGTCTTTTTGCCGTGAAATGTGAGCACTGTATGTGTCCACAAACACCACTGTCATTCAACATCAGTGAAATGTGCCTTTCTATAGTCCTGAAACCTTGATAAGAGGATCTCTTCTATAAACTTTTCTTCATATTCTTTCTCTCAAGTCTTTTTCTTCTGGGGGCGGAGGTAAGAGTTGGGGCAAAAGCTTTGCAGACCCCTGTTTACATGGGTTGATAGTGATAGGACAAGGGGGTCTGGTTTTTAACTAACACAGGGGAGATTTATGTTGAATGTTAGGAGGAAGTTTTTCACTCAAAGAGTGGTGACGCACTGGAACAGGTTGCCCAGAGAGGTTGTGGATGCCCCATTTCTGGAATGGAAGCATTCAAGGCAAGGCTGGATGTGGCTTTGGGCAGCCTGCTCTAGTGGTTGGTGACCCTGCCCACAGCATGGGGGCTTGAAACTAGATGATCTTTGAGCTCCTTTTCAACCCAGGCCGTTCTCTGATTAGCTATGATTGATTGACCCCATAATTTAATGCGGACCAGTCTCAGCCCAGGTGCTGGTTGTCTCAACAGAAGCTCCTTGCAGAGGGGAAGGGTTGCTCTGGTGGCTCCTTATCATCATGCCCCTTTCAGATGAGAGCAGATGTTCTTGGTGACAGTGTTGAACACAACACCCATTCTAAAATATTCACCCATGACTACATTAATGGCAGTTAGAGCCAATTGCTTTGTTGCTTACTCAAAACTTCTAAATTTTGCAGTCATAAACAGCCTCTTTGCACTCATACAAAGGTGTCCCAGAGTAATTTGCCATATACCCGTGAGCCAACATCACTCAGCTTCTTTTCGTCTCGCTCATGCATGTTTCCATTGCAATGTGCTTGAGTTCTGAAGTGCAAGGGCAGTCCCCTTGGACTAGTGGCAAATAGTGCCAGGTACAATGTTGGTCACCGTGTGGGGAAGGGGCACATCTCACTGCAGTGGGAGCAGCGATCAGCAAACAAAGGAAGGTGATTAAAAATGGCATTTCTGAAACTTGTGCAACTCCCAGGCACTGTGCT
This sequence comes from Cyrtonyx montezumae, assembly GCF_038088225.1. NCBI lineage: Eukaryota > Metazoa > Chordata > Aves > Galliformes > Odontophoridae > Cyrtonyx > Cyrtonyx montezumae. Next base: position 54,074,963 of record NW_027072034.1, read on the forward strand.
TCTACAGGAGAGGGCAGTGTCTGTGGCTGTTGGAGGTCACAGGCTGGTTTCCATTCTGCTTCTATGCCTCTTTTGACTATCAGAACAATTTCCCTGTTTAAACATTAAACGACCAGCTTAAACATTAACCAGCCAGGCATCTTTCTTAAACCAATTTTGAAAGAGAATGGAACAGAGTTTGTTAACCACTGACAGCTCTCAATGAAGCAAGCTACTGCCATGGTGAAAAAGGTTGAAACAGTGGAAACATCTCTTTCCACTGGGCACAGAGCAGAATCCTTACCAGGCCACAGGGTGGGAAAGCCTTCATTGTCTCCATCTGAAGTTTTGCCGTTTGCTAGAGAGAGAGCCCTGCGTGTGCTGGCAGAAGTAGGGGTTGTTCTATTCTCTCAAAATGAGGGGTGAAGTGGGAGAGGTAGGTACCAGTAAGGCAGCCAAGTTCCACACTAAGTGAATCAGCACCTAGATGGGAACTGACCTACGTTTACAAATTTCTATGAGCAGGTGCAGGCAGCATTGTTCTGTCTGTGTTCCTTGTACTGGGCAAGGAGGAGGTCTGACTAGGTTCTCCCAGGATGCTAATGGCAGAGCATCCAGCCTTAGAGACCATGCTGATCAAACAAGTGGTTGCACCCTTCAGCCTGGACCCATTAATTATCATTCATCAGCAAGGCTTTCCAGTCCATGTTTAAACCAACCTCCAGTTTCATGTTGTTTCATTTTTTTTTCCAGGATCAGGTATGCTTCCAACCATGGGCACAAATCAGCATTACAAATTTGAATAAAAATACCACACAGAGATGTAGTAGTTAACCTGCCGCAACATGTAGATTTCTCACCCATTGGTGCCCATATGCTATTGATCAGGTTTGCTGCCTAACAGTGTATGTTTTTGTCTGGACAGAAACCATGCCATGGGCAAGCTGGATCCTGGTTTTATGTTGTTTATGCTCCCATTTCACAGAATCACAGAACTGTAGGGTTTGGAAGGGACCTCTAGAGATCATGGTGTCCAACCCCCTGCCACAGCAGCTCCCTAGCCCAGGTTGCACAGGTAGGCGTCCAGGCGGGTCTGGAACGTCTCCAGAGAAGGAGACTCCACCACCTCTCTGGGCAGATCCAACAAACAGAAAAATGGACAAATCCAGCAAGTCCTTTTCTATGGAAAAATAGTTGTTGGGTGTCCTCTTTTACAACCAATTTTGCTTTGTAAATGCTCTCTGCAATTGTTGCTTTGAAGGCAAATTTCACTTTGGTGAAAACCCAGAAAGGGAAACTAAATGTGTGCACTGATAGTAAACTGCAGCTTTTTCTTTGCCTACTGAGCTTCTGCTCTTGGTAACCAATGTTTTCATTTCCAGTTTCATTTGCTGTTCTGCTCTTTATTTGTAGCAATTGGCTTCCAAGTTCCTGTTCTCTGTCTGTGTATGTCCCTCTCTTTTTTAATTTTTTCTTTTTTGGCGCTATCTTATGCAGCAGAGATAGAATAACCTGGGATATGTAGACAGAGCAGGGAATCATAGAATCATAGAGTAGCTTCAGTGGGAAGGGAACTTGAACCCCATCCAGTTCCAGCCCCCTGCCATAAGCTTCTCTGAGCAGCCTGTGTCAGGACCTCACTGCCTTCTGGGTAAAGAATTTCCTCCTAACATCTAACCTAAATCTACTCTTTTTTAGTTGAAAACCATTCTCTCTTGTCCTAGCACTATTAGACCGTATAAAGAAATCAGCCCACTCCTGTTTATTTTCTTGGAAAAAAAGTTTCCCAAGAATGAGCACATTAGTTGTTAAAGGAAAAAATTCCACTGCTATTCACAGTGCAAAAAAGATAGCTCCCTTTCCATCTGGGACTGAAAATGAAGGAAAGGATGTCATTATCATTTGTACTAAGGTTTGACCTTCCACGGCCAACCATTCACTTGAAAACTCTCTCGGTTATAGCCTGAGCACCATCATTTTCATCTAAATATGAGGTAAATCCAGACTGGCTGAATGTTAGAAGCAGAGCTTAGGATATGTGGAAAACAACTCATACACAGCAGCTTCCGACAGCTGTGCCCAAGCCTATGGCTGCTCTCTGCACAACAGCACAGTACGGTGGGGATTGGCACTGAAGTAAAGGCTGCCATCTTCTGGCTGCACGTTTTTATCATCTCAGACAAAAGCTTAATGTTTGGATTTGCACAAACGTCTCTGGGTGTTTCTGTACTGGTTCTTAATAGTCCTGCTGGGTAACCAAAATATATAAGACCAACTAAAACAAGTCCCCAGCTTCAAGACTTCCCCAAAAGGGACTGTGTAAGTCTTTGCTGATGCTTGGCAGCATGAAGGATGTGGAACAAAATTGTGAGCACAGATCTAAATGTACCTGAACAGTTCCCTCCTCTGAAAAAGGATTTCTCTGAGGCAGTCTGCTTTATCAGGATAAATAAATCTCTACTATGACCTGAAAGGAAGTTGTAGTGAGGTGGGAGTCAGCCTCTTCTTCCAAGTAACAGTGACAGGATGAAAGGTGTTGGCCTTGCATTGCCCCAGGAGAGGTTTCAGGTTGGATATTAGGAAAAAATTCCTCTCAGACAGAGCAGTGAAGTGCTGGCACAGGCTGCCCAGGAAGGTGGTGGAGTCACTGTCCCTGGAGGTGTTCAAGAGCTGTGTGGATGTGGCACTGAGGGATGTAATCAATGGGCGTGGTGGGGATGGGCTGGTGGCAGAACTTGGTGATCTTAACAGGTCTTTTCCAATCTTAATGATTTCTATAGAAGCATTGATTCAAGTATACCATATCTGAGAAAGCACTCTGGCCACACTCCAGTTTAAAAAGAAACAATTGGAAAATAACAGACTTTTTAATTTAGTTCAATATTCTCATTCCATTTGGGGCTGAACATACGGAAGTAACATCTCTCCTTAATTTCGATTAGGTAGAAGCACACATTTCGATTGTTTCAGATAATGACTGCACAGCCTGATGGAACTCAGCTCTGGAATAGTAGTTTCCACATCTGAAATTATAATGTAATTTCTGTTAAATGCAACACTGCTGTGCAAAGTGTTTTCTTACAACCTGGAGCATATGCAAATTGTTAGTGAGCAGCCTGAGAGCTGACAAAAATGCTTCAGTGCATTCCTAATGCCCTTTCCTCCCTTCCCTCCCACATAAGCATTAAAGCATATACAGATGTGGGATTGAATTCTGTGAGATGGTAGTGCAGGAGCAAAGTGAGCTGTCTGACAAACCCAATGAGCCAAAGGTCAGTGTTTCTGCTGGGTACCACTGTGTAGAATCATAGAATCATTTGAGATGGGAGGAACCTTTAAAAGTGTATGGGAACTGTTGAATCCTGGCCTGAAGCACTGCTGGATCAGCTGAGGTGAGCACTGAGTCAGCTGCAGGAGCACAGGTGAAGGCAATGCACTGTGTGACCGGAAGGGGTGCAGTCTGGCTCCACCTCTCCCAGACCCCATTTAAGGGCTGACCACCACTGGGGAAGGGTCTCTTGTTGGAGATCCCTCCCCTGTGGAGTTTTTGGTTAACTCTTGACCATCTGCAAAAGGTGAGCCTCTCTTTATTTACTGGTTGTCTGTTTATTATCCAGATAAGCCTAGCAAAATATACCGTCTTCCTCACTATTTTCTCTGAATACTCTTCTTTTGGGTACAAAAAGCCATCTGGTCCAATTCCCCTGCAATGAATAGGGGCACCTACAGCTATATCAGGTTGCTCAGAGCCCTGTCTAGGCTGATCTTGCATGTCTCCAGGGACAGAGCATCCACCACCTCTCTTGATGATCTGTGCCAGTGCCTCACCACCCTGACTGTAAAAAAAAAACAACTTTTTCCTTTTATATTTTATCAAGTCTAAATCTCCCCTGTTCTACCTTGAAACCATTTCCCTACCAAAGAGGCTATGCTCTTCTTTCTTACACCCCCCTTTAAGATACTGTTCTTAGGTCTCTCCAGTGCAATGTCTTCTCCAGGCTGAATAGCCCTATCTCTGTCAGCCTGTCGTCATAGGGGAAGCAATGCATCCCTTGGATTGTTTCATGGCCCTCCTCTGGATGTGCTGGAACAGGTCTACATCTCTCCTGTACTGAGGACTCCATATCTAGATACAATACTCCAATTGAGAACTCAGCAGTGCAGAGCAGAGGGGCAGAATCACCTCTGTCACCCTGCTGGCCACACCTCTTTGGATGCAGCCCAGGACACGTTTGGCTTTCTGGGCTGCAAGGGCATATTGCTGGCTCATGTTCAGCTTGCCATTCACCAGCATTACCCCTCAAGTACTTGAGCTGTGTTTCATCCTTACATCTCAGCTCGAGTGCTTCATCAAGTCTCTGCTGTGCTACAGAAATGGTATTGATGAGACCCCACAAGGATACAATTAGCTTTCAGTGACATTGCATTCACATGCAGATGAGGCTGTATGACTGGCCCATTCTGCCACAGGTCAAGTAAGCAGATCACTTAGAGATGGATGAGACCTTTTCCCCTGCAAAGCTGGGGGCTGGAGTCTACAGAACCTGTTGAAGCCAGATGAAGCGGATCTGGACAGGAGGTATTTATTTCACTCAAGCCGTTCCACCAGGTGATTCTAAAAATTCCTAACAAAAAATTTTTGCTTAGCAAAATCCAAACCTGATTGTAAGTTTAACAGTCCATCACTTCTAAAGCAGAAGAGGTCTTAGTCACATTTGGTCAAAGCACAGCAAGGCTAACTTTGATCTACAATGGATGCAAGAGCTCAAAACAATTTCGCTTGCCCCTTTGGCAATGGCAGGAAGAATGGAAAAGCTGTGATGAGCCAGCACAGCACTGGGTAAGGACCCAACGGACAAGACCTTTAATGTGTATTTTACAACTTACCACTGCTATTCAGAATTCTTTTCTGAGGTTTTCCTAGCCCTGCTTCAGAATATATTATTCCTGCTGTCCATATAAATCATGCAAATAAACATCAGCTTGCAAGCCATCTTACATCGTATTTCTGTACAGCTTAACTTAGCACTCAGCTGCTCACTGACAGCTTTTCTAGCAAACACTACAAGTACCCAAACTTACTAGAATACCACACCTTTGTTTTCCTTTCCAGTGACCAGCAAAATCATTGCAGAGCCTTTCTGCATAAAGGACAGCCACATGCTAATATCCTATGCCTGCACCTATAAACATCGTGGCAGATTTATAGGAACTACAATATGCATTTCTTCAAAGCTAAATATCTCAACAAAGCAGTTTAGTGCCTAATTGTCATCAGCGTTTAGTGGGAGGTAGAAGCTGCCTCACTTTATATGCACAGCACATCTGTGCCACCTGTGTGGGGCAGGTGAGAGTCTCAGGAAGACCTGTAGCCTTCTGACACAGCGTCTGGAAGCAAGACAAGTTGCCCGCAGGTGTATGAATGGCACCAGACAACAGTTTCAGCTCCCAAATTGCATTCTAGGTGGAAAGTTATCACATGTTCCTTGAAAATATCTAACTTTGCTGCCATTAATGTCTTTGTAGAAGATATTAGGCCTCCACAGGCCTCTTGTGGTCTGGCACGGGCTGAAGCCTCACCCTGTTAAGCATTTGAAAAGCTGTGATGAATTGCTGGTTCTGATATGTTTCTTTGGGGATATATGCTTTATAGAGCATACAATGGATTAGTGGAGTATATTTGCTTTCATGGTATTTATGTCCCTGTGTAACTTGCCTGTGATGCCGATGGCTCAGCCTACACAAAGAGCACTGCATGCTTTCAGTACATTTTCTGTGATTCTGTGTTTCTCACATGGATGGTAAAGCTTTCTCCAGTATTCACAGACTGCCTCTCTCTAGCACCAATACAGATCTGCTGAATGAAATTATACCATTGTTTTAGCCTCTCTTTTCTTCCGTTTCTCTATTTATTTACAACCACACCACACAGTATTTGGCATAAGGTCTATTTCTTCCCATTTTCAGTTGGAGACACCCTAAATCCACCTATAGCAACAGAAAAATTCTTCTGAATGGTGAGACAGTAAGGCACCTATATGTCAGGAGGAATTATAGCCAAATGTCATTCTTTCTTTACAGAAAAAAAATAAAGATTTCTCAGGGTTTCAGTACAAATTGTGAAATGTTATGCTACTAATACCTGCCATTGCAGCCAAATCTAATGGGAGGTTGTGGGTCCGCAAAAGAAAAGCCTCAAACATTAATGTGACATGACGATATTTATTAATTCTAATTAAGGTTAAAATAAAAAAAAAGGTTCACAGCTGTCAGATAAAAATATCTGCAGAGCCTACTGAAAAGGGAACTTAAGAAGGAAACCAAGGGAGACAGTCACCACAGAGGCACTTGAGAAAATGCTACAGTTATAAAAGGCACAGACTCATCACGCACACAGCATACATATTCCTGCAAAGCAAAGTCACTTATTTTTCTTTTTTTTTCCAAAACACAGAGGCAGGCATCACTTAACACTGACCTGCACATGGTCACAAGAGACACACTATAAGCAGCAGTCTATGACAGAGCCTAAACAATTTCACTGTAGAGATGCTTTGAAAGCAAGTCTGCTTTGGCCATCCTGCTTTTATCCCTACTTAAGAATGGATGGTTAGATCAAGGTGATCTTATGGTGGAGAAGGGAGAGAGAATGTTAAGCTTTTTAAAACACAGGTCAGGTTTATTTATGAGCATTTGTAATGTGCAATTTAAGTAGGTTTGCTTCTTGCCTGAGAGCAGTGACAGTTCTGTTGTCATTTAATTCTGGGTCCCTTTTGCATCCATTCAAGTACTTCTTCAGCATACAGTTCCTTCTTCCTAATAAATGTTTTTCTTTCACATCTCAAATAAAAAAATATAATAAAATAAAATCTTAAAAATTCTGGACTTCCCACCGAGGAAAGGAAGAGATTACTTTAACAGAAACCCCTGGCTTCTCCACCAGGTCTTTGGTTCAACTCATGGACAATGCTGAGACCTATCTTATATGTGATTAATGTCTTTGACTTACTGACAGCAGATGCGCTAATTGCAGTCAAGATTTGTGTTGAAAAGAAAAATGTGCTAGTTAAAGGAAAGACAAAGGTCTACCTCAGATTGCTCACTTCCTAGTTAGCCTTGAATAGTCTTTACAATTCCAAATACTTTGGTTAACACAGATTTTCATGCCACATCTTGATGTCCTGTGGAATAAGCAGTTACTGTTACAACAGAGTAAACTCCTTTAAACCTTCATGATTAACAGATTTCTCATCAAATGTGTTAACAAGTTAAGAATACAGCATAGGACTACTGGTTGCCTACTAAACCAGACTTCACCCCTCTCTTTGAGGGTTGGCATGAAAGGACTTTGAAGTGTAAGCTAGTGCTAACAAGTTTCCACTATCCATGTGAAAGCAGCTTCATTCTCTACCTTACTGTCATCTTTGAGTTTTCTCATCACACTGACATATACAACCAGCCACAATCATTTTATTTGGAAGATGTTGAGGAAACAACAGCAAACACTCCTTAATCACACAGTGGCAACAAGTTCCACAGCACAATAGGAAGACATGGCTATGGAGACAAAGAGACCAATCCTAATACTAAGGTAGTCTGGGAGGAAGAAGTCAAAGACTTCGAGGAGCTAATATAAATGCAGCAAATCAGACCTGCAGGCTCTGCAAGTATTGGCTAGAAACCTCAGAGGATCCAAACTTATAATTTCTTGTCACTCCATCTGAAATGCTTTGTGTTTTGTTTTTTACATTTGTGCTTTAAAACTAAGAATGAGAAAGTTTTATACCTATATATATATATATATATATATATATATATTTTTTTTTTAATGACCAACCTCATGAAAAGCTTTGATTGTTGTAGAATTCAGTTCAAACTACACCTAAATTTGTTTTTTTCCTTGGGTTTTCAGCTCCTAAAGCACAGAGCAATTTCTTGTTAGACTAGGAAAAAAGTGACAGATTCAGGAGAAAATAAGAAAAGTAAACATTTTGGACATGAATAAAAAGGATTTGTCCTTATTAGTCTCATAGATTTGGTCCCCTTTCCAGACATGCAGAGTATATCTAGGGCAGAAATAGGACTTGAACTCCAGTATTAGCAGTGAAATCAACATATAAAGAACCACTGCCTTTGCAGATAAGTGTTCTCTATCCAATGCTTAGAAATACTGGCCAAGACTTCAAGAACATCTTCCCAAATTTAGGCTCCTACACTTATGTTCAGTCCAATAACCATCTGAGATGCAGAAGCTCTGAACTCACACAGCTCCCATTCAGCTCTGGGTTTCTAATTCATCTCGTAAATAATTTGCAGAGAAAGAAAGCCCATGTAGAAACACTCTGTGGTAGGCAAATGTCCTAGCCAATTAGTGCTCGATGTGATACAATGAGAAAGGCCATATGTACAGTGCTGCACTGTTCTTCTGACTTAAAAGATCTTTATGTCTGAAAAGTTCCCTCACACATTTTAAAAGGCTGTTATGAGGGCATTCATTTGCAGTAAAAACCAAATTGCTGCTACAGGAAGATTTTAAACTGGCACATCAAGATAAAAAGAATGAAACCTAGGGGCCAGAAACTGATGCACTGCTCACAAATATTACAGCTTTATAGGTAGTCTGGTGGATTTCCATGGGACTATTTGGAGAGCAAAGTACTACTCAGCACAAGCAAGGACATCAGATGCTGGTCCAGAAAGTCTGCGTGAGACCAATGTTAAATTTCCTCTACTGTCTGTTCATTCCCCTTTGCTGAATATATTATTATACTTTATACTTCTCTTCACAGCTTTTTACTGAAATGTAACTGGATTTTTTTCATTTTGCATATAAATTACCACTGACTGAAGGCAGGAGTGCAACAAATGGACTCAGAAGAATTCCATCCTATTTTCCTCATGCACTGTGCCAAATCCTTTTCCTAGTTATACCTCTGACTTCCTCTTTTGTCCTTCACAGATGTTTAACAGTAGAAACGAGCTGACAGGTTGGCATCTAAGGTATTGGTGGATTGGTGGGTTTGCTTCTCTTTTGCCTTTTTCTTCCACTTGTTTCCTGCCCTTCTTCCCCACCCTTTTTTTTTTCCTGTTTTGCATTGTTTGAAAGGTACCAGGCTAGGAAGGGCAGAAGCACTTGTATGTGACTGTCTTACCCATGGTTCCCTTTGATCTTTTCATCATTTAGATCCCTGATTAGTCACCAGCAGTGCACAGACAGCACAACACTGCACAGCAGGCAGAAGTGGAAGTGCTAATCACTCCAACGTGGTTGTTAGGAGAGACTGGAACTCTGAATCAGCTGAGCTGCGTTCAGCATGAAGCAAGTCTGAGGGACAGATAAGGGAATACTCTTTTTTTTTTGCTACCCTAAAGCTACATTTCTGAACCCATTGTGCCCTACTAGTCAAGAGCTACCCTCAAGGCGTTCAAAGTATAACTTTAAGCAGATGAAAGAAAGGAAGGAGATAAAAAGTGGTAAAAGAAGAGTTATATGGACAGCTCTACAGTTTCCCGGAGTATGCAGAAGTTAGGTTGTTCCCTTGCTACCTTGCAGTTCCCTTTGGGGAGCTAAAAAGAGGGGGTACAACTTGGAGTCAGAAAGATGTCAGATGGTGACAAATGCTTCACATGTGTTATCACATTAACCTAAGGTCCTGGTTTACACTCAGACCCAACTACCTGAACAGCCATTCTGCTCTCTGCACTGGCTGTCATCTGGAGCCCGTTGGTTTTCCAGGCAAAGAAGGTCCAATCCTGGACAGGGATGAACTCAGACATAGATGGGGAGTGTGAAATTCATCTCCATTGCAAAAGATGAAAGGTGGAAACATTCTCCTTCAACTTACTGTAGGACAACAATACCATTGTAAATATTAACAACCCATGGCCACACTTGCATAGTTGGGATAGATGCATTTAGACCACCATTTGAAAAGGTAGCCTGACTTCTTGTTTAAGTACTGCCTGGGCTCTGGACATTTGAGAGAGAAAAAAAAGATCACTAAAGGATCCTCACCAAAAATTTGCATTAACCAATTATTCTTTAAGCTATGGATTTCTTTTCTCAGTCTACCACACAGGAGGGCAGAAGTGGTTTTTTTTGTTTTTCAACTGAAGATGGAAGTACCAAGAAGATTAATAATTCAGGGCCCGGTTATGATATATGTGTAGAAATCACTGGAAATCTTATCAAAACAGACATTATCAAGGCATTGTCACCAGTGTTCTGAGATCTGGATAAAAATCTCAAGGTGATAATTCTTTGCAAGGTTTCCTAGAAATTCAACAACAAAAAAATTACTGCTAGAAGGAGGCCTGGACTCAAGGGGCTCTTTCTGAATAAGGATCCCCTTCATTTAACCTCCCCTCTAGAGTCATCTCTCTACTGATTTCTCCTCTTCCCTAGTCCTGACCTGTCTTTGGAGGCTGGGAAGTACATGCCAAAAAAACCTCTGATATAAAGAAAACTGAGAATGTGAGGCTTTGTGCTGGCACATCTTTCAGTTTCGAACCAGAAGTCCCTTTCTGTAGGCAAATAACCCTGCAGCAGCCACAGAGGTGAAGAAAGTAGAAAACCCAATCAACTTGAGCAGTCCTGGCACAGATGGCAAGTTCCTCTCCCAAAAGGTGGTTGTGATGGGCAAAGGTGGAACATCCTGTGGAGAGAAAACATTCATTACCAACATAATATCCCCACAGTGAGCGGCAGGATGCATATAAAAAGATTACTGAGCAGAAATGGAACTGGGCTGAAGCCATTCATGTTATCAGGAAATACAGAGTATGAAAGTTTTCTACTCAGTTAAAAGGAATAGGAGGAGGCACATGAAAAAGATTAACTGGCCAGCTAAGAAGTGCAATTCTTTCTGCTCTGATGTTTCAGAGTTGTCAGATGGATGACTTACCTTAGTTTCTCTTATGTTCCTGTTAAGGAAGGGCAGTTTTGGTAAGTAAGAAAAAAGCACTGTGGCTTTGGTTTACAAAGCTTAAAAAAGCCAATAATTATTTTTCTCATCCACAATACCAAAGAAAAAATAATAATCCATTTAATCCACATAAAAACTTACAGTTGATTCAGGTTCTGGCTTCCAAATTTCAGTGTCTGGGATTTTCCTCATAGCAAACAGTATCTGAAAATAAGTAACATTTCTTAGCAAGCACCACTTGTTCTCTGAAGGGGAAAAGATCTGGCTTTCACTGTTTGCTTTAAAATAGCATGATTAAGACAACTCAGCACATAAATCTCCGTGCATTCAAATTTTAAATAAAATGTGATCTTGGGGGAGACAATATTTAATAAGACACCCCTCTTAGCAGAAAACAGAAAGAGTCACAGAAAAAGCTCTCCATGTTTAGTTGTTCCATGTCAGATACCAGAACTTGATTAGTCTTATGTGACTAAGGTAATACAAATATGACTAAGAGTTAAATATACTCTCACAGCAAAATGAGGTATGCATACATAGCTACAGTGAGGGCAACCAATATAGTCATGAGTGGTTTGTTTTGTAAATTCTACCATTATGTAGGAAGAGGAACACAATCCTGTAACAAACACCACCACTTTCAGCCAGAAAAAGAAAATAAGATTAAAAAGGAAGCCTTTACAATGAAAAAGTAACCATGTATAGTATCAAAGATACCAGATACAAGTAGGAAAGCAAAGATTGTCTGAACTGAGCATAATAAAAGACAGCAAGGTCAACTGCTGCAGTAAAATGAAATGGAGGTGGTGTTATTAATGTTTTTCCTATTCCAGTCACTTGTAGATTGAACAAGATTTGCTGTGTTTTACAATAGGCTTTTATTCTAGACAAGATTCATAAACACCGTCAACTTTTCAATAATATAGAGTGGGAAATATCCCTGTGCTGGATTTTAAACTTACTTTTCCTCCACAAGTAAATGAGGGAATGATAAACATCACATTTTTACTGGTCAAGTTCACTTGCCAACTTCTCTGCTACCATCTGTGGAGGTTGTGCTACAATGGATATTTTTACATTAGAGAGGTCATGAGGTACAATTCATGGCTTTCAAAGAATCTTTTCTAAGAATTCCAAGTCTAATGTTTCTTCATTGTTTTGGGGGTCTATCATCGTTTTCAGAATGTTTAATTATGTTAACACTCAGGTCCCATTTTGCCTCTAACCAGAACATCTTTCACATCCTATCGACTATTTGACAGCATCCCCAGCTTTAGGCTTGTGCCTCTACCTCTCTGGCTGCTCTTTCTCCAGCCTGTACAGCCCCCTCCATGTATCCACTCCACTCTGTGGCTGTCTCAGTGCCAGCAAAGTAGATCCTGCCAATGGGCTGCCGAAGAATCCTTGAGGGAGAACAAGCAATAAATCACATCAGCCATATTAGATAAGACAATAAAATCTTTGCGTTACTATTAGAACAAATGTGTTTTAAATAATAGCAGTTACTTAGAGATATTAACTTTGAGTGAGTTGAGCTGGATGAGCAATTGACACTGCCTGGCATTTCTTAGGGTAAACAAATCAGCGTTCACATTTCCTAAACTTTCATGTGGTTGTTCCTGCAACGCTATTTCTGGATGCGAATTGAGTGCTTATGTAGATGTAAAAGACAATTAGTCTTTTGAGACTAATCTTGAGATTAAACTTCTTATACCTCATAATTTTATCCAATGTCTTAAATACCAATGCTAGGCGATACTGGCTCTTCATACTTCACCTTGCCTGCTAAAAGGAACTGTCCAAAGAAATCACTTGACTGTCAGTGTTGATAGGAATTGACTCCCCACAGGTATTTACAAAACACCAGCTAAAGATATTCTGGAAATGGTACCACTGATCTCACATACCCAAAGCCTGTTTTGTAAACAGATGCTGAAAACTTCCAGTTCCCTTCCAAAAATCTACTTAGTTGCATTCACCAAATAACAAAAAGGGAAAAATAAACGAACAAAAGCCCACACAACAAACCCTGTACTCATCCATCATAAAGCGAAACTGAGAGAAGTGGAAGGTTATAAGATCTGTGTAAAATATTCTCTAGTGATCTCAAAGGTATAAAGCCAACAGAGTGACAGAGGATTTATGACCTTTCCAGAGATTATTTATTAACTTGGTCTTATCTTGCTACTCTGAAGCCCACTATAAATAGACACTGTACCTTCCATACTGAGTCATTACGCCTGGTGGGAAGTAGGCTGTGTAGCAGCCTCCAGAATACTGCTCTTCACACCAGTTCTTCTCTTCATAATGCACTGGCTGTAAAACAGACATTAATTCACTCAAGGAAAGGACAAAATCCCAGAGAAGCTAGTAAGAGAACTGAGGAGACAGCAGTGAAAATAGCTTATGATTTGTTGCACGACAATGCCTGACAAGACAAGCACATTTAACAAGTCTGTTAATGCAGTATGGATCAGACACAATAAACCTTAATTTTATACACTGCTAGCAGTTTAAAAAAATAGCCAATACAGGCATTGTAGAAGATAATCCTCTTAATCTGTCAATGTAAATTTATGCTCCAAGCACAAATTTATGCTTTAAGCCATGTAAAGCAAAAATTAACCTCTGGTATAAACAGGAGTAATATTTGTAATGTGTATGTTGGATATCAACACATACTGTTAAAAATGCAAAGTATGGTACTCGCATGGTTTGGTGTACAGTATCACTCTGTTTAAAATGATGTGATTTTGAAATTGGTATCTACAACATTTAATTCATATAAAATTGCCCTTAAAGGATAAAGGGCTTTGATCACATAAACTAAGATGTCAGAAATCCTATCAGTTATTTACCATTACGGAGAAGGGAAAGCAAAGCCAAAAAGAAAAATGTGTATTAGTGGATCTTAGCAAATAGTAAGAGAAGAAACATTGTACTCAACATGGATTAAGAGGGAATCTCAGAGCTGTTGATATTTATAGTGATAAACACAATGAATCCCACCCTCAGCAATGCAGAGAATGAGAATATATTTGTCCTTTTAACTGCTTCGTTTTATGAATTCATATCCTCTCTTTCATGTATGACACAAGACTTCCTTGTTACATACTCTCCACTCCTCTAAAGAGGAAAGCAAAAACTCCTGTATCATGTGACACTTCCCAAATAGTGCTGTGCTTCAGAGCAATGGTGCATTCCAGTCTTATTTTGCCCATCCTAATTGCAACAAGACTGATGAGAGATACCGAGATTTAGATTGTGTGCTTACATGTAAAGCTTCCTCTGATCCCAAAACTTTTGCATAGAGCTCACACAGTCTTGTCTTCCTGCAAGAGAAGAACAACAAAAGACTTCTGTGTAAGAAAAGAAAAAATGCACTGTCCTTAAAATGTTCCAGTTTCAGGATAGTAAGTGTAAGTATTTGCTCAAACTTGAGGTTCCACTTTTGAGATCCATTCTAATTGCTCAGACTCTGGAGCAGATCACTTTAGAATTATCTTTCACTCAATAAACTTCTGTGCTGCATATGTCAGTTTTACCAGCAGTTATGCAAGCTGTTCCCTTAAGATAACACCAGCAGCCCAAGTTCATATATTACCCAAAGGTCCTCTAGGCTGTCAAGAAAAGAAAGAAGTAAGGGATTGCACCTTTTTTCTTGGCATGTAGTCCAAGATAAAATTTGTTCTTACAAAGATGCAGGTATTGATAGCCTGAGGCTCTCAGAGAAACAGTTCTTTATTTCTGTATCTATAAAATCTCCTCCTGTTTTAGTTTATGAGTCTATAAATCCATGAATATAGTTCATTCTGGAGCAAGCCCCAAGTGCAATTAAGTTTGTTCCTACAAGTTTTTGAGTCACAGTTAGCTGCACTGCACCAATTCCCAAACAGAAGAAGATCAAGGTGAAATAATAGCCATTATGAAAACCAACCAAACACACTAACACAATACTGAAAAGGCATTTAGTTCTGGAAGCAAACCCTATGCTCCTCAGAAAGCCATGCTGGCCACAAGTTACAGCAATACAACAGCCTCAGCTCCATAACTGCACGAGTCCCATTTACAACCCTTGTGAGAGTATGAGGAAACCCTACTGATAGTACCCTAGAATGCGGCCCAGCTATACCGATGTACAGCTGAACTCAAGGAATACTGTAGAAAGAGGATGAGAAAAAGAAGAGGAAGGCCTGAAGGACCTTGAAGAAGGTGTTCTGTGCAGGCTAGGGCAGAGCTGTGGGTCAAGGGTATTGTTGCGGCTGGGAGGTGATGAGCCTAGCAGCAGTAGATGGAAGAGAAGGAATCTGTTCCTGAAGTTTTCGGACAGAAGCACAGTGACTAGACAGGGGGCCTAGAGAGCTGTGGGACCTAAATACAAGCATCTCCTTGCAGTTAGTGATCCAGCAACAGCCATAATGAAAGAAACCAGTTCCTCTGACTCTCACTCTCCAAGCAAAGTGACCACCATGCCCTGCGTTTCTCTAACACCTCTGCAGTGTCTCAACCAAAGCAGGCCATTTTGACAGCAGGAAGTGAAGGCTCTCTGTTAGAGTCTGCCCACCACTCCTCACAAACACCCACTGGAATCCTGCTTTCATGGCAGGTCAATAACACTACAAGGCTCCAGTGAGCTTCACTCAGGGACCCATCTGCTCCTGTTCCTTCCAGCACCATGATGAGGAGCACCCCTCAAGATACACCTGTGCCCTTCCCCTTTTCCACACATGACTTGTAGATCCTCCCAGGAGCCCAGGAATGGAAAAGCAGAAGGTGGCAGGGATGCTCAGGTATGGTCACATGCAAGGCCCCAGGATGCTGCGAGTTCACTGCTATTTGCCAACTAAATTGCAAGCACACAAAGCTAGTTAAAGATAGCTGTGTAAGAGAAAATACTAAGCTTCAGCTCAAGGGCATCTTCAGACTATGAAGAAACTTTGACCTTGGAAAGAATTATTTATCAGTAACAAGGTATTATTCAAAAAGAAAAAAAAAAGAAAAAAAAAACAAACAACACCACAAGACAACATACAGAAAAGTAGTTTCCAGAGGGCTGAAATGTACCAACAGTAATTTGTCACTGAGATAATACTCCCTAATAAGAGCAGCCCCTGCAGATTCACTGGCCTCTCTGCACCATCTGCCTTCCTTTGTCCCAGAATAGCTTAAATAAATTCTTATTTATGAATTTATTGCTAATGCTCGCATGAAACATATGGAATATGTAGCAAGTAAAATCCTTATTTCTTGGCTTTGGACTCAGCTGTGAAATTGCCACCAGTACTAAATAAGAGGAATGTTACCCATGGAGCTGCCTAGGTAGGATCCTATAAACAGTGATATCCACCGATTCCTCCCTGCAGTGAGAATGAAGAGCACATGCAGACACACAGCTCCTCACCCTGGTCTTTCATCCCTAGACTATGTGATACCTTTGTTGCGTAGCTGTGAAAGGGAGGGTAAAATCTAACTGCAGTTATTACTCATTGGCACCTGGCCTGGGAACACCAGCTGGAAGGCAGTGGCGGGTTTCACTCTCTTACATCTGGCTTAAACTGTAAAGCATTTCCCATCCCCTCCCATCACTGATGATCCCAGTAATGATTTAGGATAGCTGCCACGGACACTACATCTTACTCCTCACATCCAGTACTGAAAACTTGACCATCACGATGCAGTGACAAAGCTACAAACCAGCTATTGCTCACAGGAGAGCACAGCATCTCAGCAGACAGCTGGCTCATCTTGCCCACTTCAGACATAGAATCGTTAAGGTGGGAGAAGACCTCTAACATCATCTAATCCAACCAATCAATTATCACCAATCTTGCCCACTAAACCATATCCCCCAGTGACACATCCATATGGTTCTTGAGCACCTCCAGGGATGATGACTCCAACACCTCCCTGGGCAGCCTGTGTCAGCACTTCACTGCTCTTTCTGAAAGGAATTTTTTCCTAATATCCAACCTGAACATCCCCTGGGGCAACTTAAGACCAATACCTCTCATCCTACCACTGTTGCCTGGGAGAAGAGGATGACCTCACTACAAACTCCTTTCAGGTGGTTGTAAAAATCAGTAAGATCTCCCCTGAGCCTCCTCTTCTCCAGACTGTTCTGGAGAAAAAAAAAATCCCAGTTTTGTCTCCGTAAAACTCACACACAAAAACATCATAACCTCCATCTAAATAACAAAAAACAATTGCACACTACCTTCTCCTGGACCCTGGCTTCCAGTGGAAGGAAACTTGTGCTGGTGTGCAAGGGAAGAGCTGATGTCCAGGAGGCTACTGCCTGGACTGGCTGTGACCAGAACCACAGGGGTCAGAGAGGCACCTGTGGTCCCTGTACCAGGATGTATCTACCAACCCACACATATTTCATCACCATTCTTTACCGAAACAAATTCCTTTCGTCAATTGTAGCTTATTCATCACTAGAATAGCCCTTCACAGAAATAGAATTTGTTCTCAGGTATTGCAAGTGCTCAGTAATATTTCACAGGTTGACACCGTGTAAGAAAGACACCATTTGGTGTTAATGATGATTGCAAACACCGGGCGTGCTGGATTTCTGAAAAACTACACTACTGCTATCCTGTCACTTGCTCAAAGTCTGAGTTCTGAGGAAAAGGCAGCCTTGTCCATTGCTGCCAAAATGAAGGGAGCCTTTGGTTGCAGGTTGTCACTTCAAAAGACTGGGATACTAACAGCCCCAGCTAGACCCATTATCCACAGACTGCTAGAGTACTTGCAAAGCCAATTTGAGATTACATCTCCTCTAGTTAGGCTAGCCATTATCATAAAAATATTTTCTTATTTGGATATGGTATTCCTTGTGGTGTGCTTAAAATATAAGTGCATTTTTCTCCATGTCAAAATTAAGCTCTTCTAATTTCCACAGTCTACATGTAGCTTTTAATTTAATCAGATTCTGTGAATCACTGTGATGGAAAAAAAAAATCATTATTTTGCAAATTCTGTCTTCATAAAAGATCTGTTCCGTATGCACACACGTTTCATGACAGTAAAAAAGACCTTCATATGTGCCTGAAGGGCATTTTTGACTGCAACTGTAGGAGGAGAGCTGGAGACAGCTTTCTAAACCCTTCATGATGCTGAGGTCTTGTTCACAGCAGATACAGCAGCATCAGAGTTCAGCAACGAATGCTGAAAGGACCCACCAGAGTGACTAGCAAAATCAAACAGATTGGACAGACCTATCCCATCTAACAAGCTTTGAAAGAGCTCAGATCAGTTCCTGGAAGCTAGGCAGGTAGCAGTGGAGGATGAGGCTGCCCTAGATCCTTCCCAGTGAGCACAGCAGGATATCTAACTTCATAGTCAGCAGCTTAGAGCAGTTCTTCTGTTGCGGACACACAACCAGAGCAGCCCTGACGGAGGCTGAGAACCAGGTCCAGAGCATTTTCAAATAGAAGAGACTGGTTGCCACATTGGCTGCCACTTTGGATGAAGGCCCTACAGAATTCCCCCAGAAAAACAAATAAGAAAAATTCTTCCTTAAAGTGACACTTTTGCCTACTTTCACAAGGTTACAGCCTCCTTCCAATCTGGGCACCTCTTCTTGCTCTGTTTTTTCATAACAAAAGTTGGACTCTGAACCCACTCAAATTTCCAACATTTGTACTCACCTTTCTTCTTTTGTGAGATTGGTCAGTCTTCTACACTTTCGGGCAAGAATGAAACTATAAATAAGAAAGACCACAAACAATTTCTTTCCATTATGTTCCTACATTTCCTGCATTATTTAACACACCAAAACATTTGCATGAGATGATGTGATCGATAGAATTAACTTTTGAGTCGCTATACAAAATATCCTTTTCACCTCATGTAATGATTTATGTTTTATCCACTATGGATGGAAATCACCATGGAAGGAATCACTCAAATTCAGGTTGGAATATCTGTATGAGCTGTTGCCCAGAGAGCTAAACTTTATACAACAGTGTGTGCAGCATATAATAACAAGAGCTGAATACGAGATTGATCAGAAAATTAGTAACTTTTTAAAATTGACCTGGCAGATTTTAAATAAAAATTACAAGTTTTGGGGAAGCAAAATATTTGGAGAAAACTTCAAATTTGTGCATTCACTCCCTTTTTTCTCCCTCCTTTCTTTCTGCTTCTCCACTTTTATACTTTGCAACATGACAAGGCAAAATATGACAGGCAGAAAAAGAGAAGAAACAAGAGAATTTCATATTTTAACATTTGCTAATAAATCCCAATGAGAATTTTGTTGAAAGTAATACTCACAGAAAATATTCACCATACACTGAGATACAACTCTTTAACAATCACATAGAATGTTCATCGTTGGAAAGGACCAGCAAGGATCAAGAACCTTATTGTATCAAAGCATTTCTCTTCAAAGGCAGGCAATTGTCTGTTTCAATTATTGCTTCTAAAACAAAATAAAAAGGCATGAACCGGAGACATTTTCTGTCTCTTACCCTATAATAGCAGGAAAGCTGCCATCAGGTTTAGTATCATCAAGTGTTAAACCAATTGCAGCATCCTCATCTTCAATCATCATGGTACCACAGTACCCTGTAAGCAAAAAGGGGAAAAGAAGATAGGACCCATGCATTTGAATATAGCAGTCAGCTTCCAAGATGCTGGGAAACATTCAAAATTTATCTAGAAAAAGCCCTAAGAAACCTGATCTAAATTCACACTGCTTTGAGAGATGCATTGAATTACTTGATGTCCAGAGTTCCCTCCCAAACCATATAACTCTCTGCTTCTAATACAAGGATATATGAACATGAAGGAAAGGAAAAAGAAGAAAAAAAACACAAAAACATAAAACATGTCCATCAAGTGACAAAAACTAGCACACATCCCTTGCTGACCTGCAAGACAGCTCACCTTGGCTCATGGGAGTGCTAGATACTATCTAGAAGAGATCTGCTGTCAATTAATAATTTTTGGAAGAGTAATTTAATATGAAGGTCAATTAAAGAATCTTCCACTCTTGAATTCATGTTATAAAAATAAATTTTTCTGCAACTCAGTAAGGTTGCACAGAAATTACAGAGAAACAGATTGTTCTCAGATATTGAAGGTAATCAAATGCCCCTAGCACAATTGCTTCCATACGTGACATTTATGTCAGACAAGAGGAGATGTCTGTACATTGTTTAAAAAATGCAGGTGATCCTAAAAGAACAATCAGAAGAAAATAAATTCTTAGAAGAAGAAAAACCTGCACTATCAAAGCAGAGTATGAAAACTATGTATTCTACATGAAAATGGAGTCATCTCTTGCTAATCCATTCCAAAACATAATGGCCAGAATATGAAAAAATCCAGAACTGTTAAAATTGTCCACAGAGATGAAGTGTGTGTGACATCTCTAGGCAAGTACAAATGGGGACTCGTTATAACCACTGAAGAGAGATGAGTGATAATTACAGCTCAGTTTGTGAGTAAGTTGTAAAAGAAATCTGAGGAGTCAGGACATAAATGGAACAGGTAGGGGTGTCTATGGGAAGATACTCTGAGTGAATCATGCCCAATGCATCTGCACAAGTTTTGCAGGTTGATGAGATAAAAACTCTCTCTCATATATTACTTGTACCTTCAGATTATCGTACAAGTGGGAAAGACTCATCTCATAATCATGTACATCTGAGGGAAAAAGAGACAACAAAAAACAACCTAAGTACTAAGCAACATGCACAAGTACACCTGGCTTTCTCCCCTCACACATACTAGTCCTTTTTCTTTTGCTTCTCCCATCCACCCTCTCTTCTGAACCTCTCTTCCTCAAATTTCTCAAGCAGGGAAAGGCAAAAATGGTATAGAAGAGTATTAAATCTCCTAAGACCCATCTTTCTCTAAACTCAAAACCTACTCTGCTACCACATACCTTCTCCCTCTTTCTGTCACAACTATTACTACTAGTCCCTTTCATTAAAACATAATACCCTTCTTCCTCCAGAAGGTTTCCTTATAGTACACAATACACTTGATGACTGAGCCCATCGGGATTCGGTTGATGAGCTGGTTTCTCATTGGGGGCAAAGGTGGGTTGAAATGAATCTTCAAACAAAGAACTGGGGGAATGGCGCTGATCACGTATTTGCCCTGGAAAAGAAAATATACATAAGCCAAATACATTCTCCACTACTTCTTCATAAATATTGCTCTAATGATCTCAGCAGACTTCCAGAAAGGTTGCAGAGTTTATCTTTCAAAAGCAATTTTGGCATTTAGCATGAGAATTGTGAAATCAAACCCTCACAAAATCCTGATTGTTAAAACAACAAACAAGCGTTATATAAACAGCCATCTGTTCCAGTGATGGGCAGCTGCTCTTTTTCCAGCACTTGAAAAAATCCAGTGGAGAGATTTTCTACGTTACAAGAGTTTCCTGGTCTTTCCATCTGCTCTCTTCTCTTACAATTTGGAAGCCAAGAGAAATGTTTTCATAGGAAGTTTATTACCAAGCTACTTTGCTGTGTTCACCAATTATTGCCCTTTAATTCACAAGGAAACAGAACACAATGTAGAAATGCTTGTGAAGAAGAAATTTCAATATAAACTTTGGTTTTTAGATATCATTTTTAAAGCTCTGACATTGATTATTATTATACAGGGACAATCAGAAAACGTGACCTTCTGTCATAGTCATTTCAGTCTCTTATTTTTCTACAGGTTTTTGGAAAGGTCACAAAGGAAATCTAAAGTTTTCTAGTGGTCCAAACAAAAACGGTTGCTTAGATGTAAGAGGTTTCATCACCTCATACAATTCATGATCCAAGGTTTCCACCACCACATTTTCACCCGACTGGTCGATGCGGACTACTGGTTTCTTCAGCTTCACTCTGCCTCCCAGGCGTTCCATTATTTTCTCACTGATCTGTCCAGAGCCTCCAACAAACTTCCTCTCCTGAAACACAGAAAACAACAATACAGCAAAGAGAAACGAGCAGAGCAGTGCCCACAAAAACTGTATCATATCATAACAGGTATTTTGCTTGGGATTTAAATTTCATTCTTCTGTTGTTATCAAACTTTTTTCCATAAGCTTAGTAGTCTCAGTTTGAAAACGTCTCCATATTACTTTTTCATTCAGCAAAATTTTCCACTTCCCATGTTTGACTACCAGCCAAAATGAGAAGTATCAGTAACATCATGACAAAAACTTATCCTCATGCATTCTCCAAATGGATTCCACAAATGTGTGAATAAGCAACAATTCCAAAAAGGACATAAACTTTTAAACTTTTATCTGAATTTGCCCCTATCACTGCTTAAGTCTGTGCATCAGAAGTAGAAACCCTGGTCAGCCTAATAACAAAGTATAAGAAATAAAGTAGCTCACACCAAAAACGTATCCTGCACTATGGAATCTAACTTAACTTAAATAAATAAATAAATAACCTCCAACATACTGGAGAATTCAAATAATATTTTATGAAAAGTATTTATAATCAAATTATGTATATTATTGATTTATCTATGCTTATCTACCTATGTATTTTAATGTGTTGTAATGAATTCTTTGCTTTTATCTTTAGGTATTTGTTTATGACCAAATAACTTACTTTTCTAAAAACACTATTATTTCTAACATACTAAGTAAAATTTGCATTTCTAAAGTAGAAGACTATCAATAAGTCTTCTCTTTCTTGAAATGCAGAAGTAGCACCAATGTATTAGTTTACAATCATATTAGAGCAACACTACATTTCAGCATAAGTGTTCATTTTCTTCAGAATGATTTTAAAATCTTTACATCTTTAATCACAGAATCACAAAATCGTAGGGGTTGGAAGGGAACTCTAGAGATCATTGAGTCCAACCTTGAAAGCTTGTGTTAATCATTTGTGTTAACCCTTGAAAGCTTGTGTTTTCAGGAACTGAACTCTTGGCTACAATTCCAGTAGCCACCTGAAGTGCTCTATACACTCCTGCAGTTAGCATTCCCATCCTCATGAAGTAGTTCTGAAGTGTAAAGGCTTGCTTCAGCCCCATGACATTTCAAATTGAATAAACAATGTGTTCTTACCCGAGTCCAAAAAAAGAGATACAGTCAGGAAATATTATAAATGTACTGACCCTGAGGTCAACGACTCCAGCACAGGAACAGCCTTCAACACAAGTTTTGCAAGAGTCTGATTTATGTGTAAATGCATACAACTAGTGCTGCTACTATCGTGCTACTGGTCAAAGGTAGGGGTGTAGCAGCTTGCCCTCTGAACTTAAACAGATATATAATCAGAAGAATGGAAGTTAAAGGAAGGTCCATCAACAGCTGCAGATTGTGATGGCTGACAGTACCTGCCCTCCATTGGTTGTTGAGAAAATCCTTGCTGTCCCTCCACATTGCTTCACGTACCACAAAAACCAGAGTGCAGACACTTCATGGGGTTCAGAAGTGACATCCACATTTACAAACAGAGTTGCAAAACTCTTGACAGCCCTGAAGCAAAGACAAGAAAGTGAGTTGCTTTAAAGACTGAAGAAAGATGACAATCTTGTTCGTTAGCTGGGGAGATAATGACTGTATCACTTCTTGCACTGGAGGTGAGCACGAAGAATTCCTTGATTTCAAATGAAAGAGGAAACAACAGCAATTGTTTTTATGGAACATTTTTCAAGAAACCCTATTAAAAAATATTAATCAAATACTGCTGTATTCCAGCAAAATTAGAAACAAAAGAGCCAATGAAAGCTAATGGCATTTCAGGCTACTAACACAAAATCAGCTTGCCATCCCAGACTTGGGATTATGGGAAACAAGCTTTCCTGTCTTCACTGGACAGCAAAACCAGCATGTCCTCCCAGTTCCTGGGTTATATCCAACATTTGTTATTCTGTTTGCACTTGTGAAATGCCTGTCCCTCAAGCACACAGCATACGGATTCTTCAACATTTGCCATTTTAAAAGGTTAGGTATCTTAGAAGTTAATTATCTAAGCTCTCTGGTTAGTCAGCACTCCCCCACACTGTCCTCTCTTCTGGTGTGCTTGGGGAGGCTGCTGCAGCAGGAACACACCAAGGAAAGAAATGTAAAAAGAAAGCCATAAGAGAGGCCACAGTACATAGAGATTCATGCAAATGTCTGCCAAAAAGAATAAAAGTAAAGAAGAGGATAGTTTTGGTTGCACAGTTCAGTATTTTAAATGGTGGTCTGATACCCAGCAGTGGTGAACACAGAAGTGGAAAAGTGGTCTGAATCTGAAGAAGATTGCTGCCTTATGTCCTGCTGTTGATAACTTTCATTGGTGGAATAAGTAAACATAACATATAACAGCAGCACCAAATAGGAATTATTGTATAAAATTCTAAAGCATATTGTGATGTCCCAGGACAGTTAATTAAGGCTCATTCCTCAGTTAAAAGTAAATACTTCTACCCTCATTCTGAGGATTTTTAAATGACGTTTAGAACAGGATCACAAGGTGCTCAGCTTAACTGCATCATGAACAAAAGAGACTAGTCATCTGAATGTGTTTCATATGCTAAGCACAAGATAACCAATGACTTCCAAAGCCAGTACTGAATCCACTTTCAGTTGAACCTTTTTTCAGCCTTTGAACTTCCAGAACAATAAAAAAATTAAAAAAGAGAAAAGCATAATTCAAACTACTATTTTAAACTCAGTTGTAGTTCTACATAGAAAAAAAAAAGTCTCCTATCCTTGCTAAAAATGCACACAGCCCTGCTGAAGTGAAAAGCTAACCCGTTTTCTGAAATAAGTATGTTCTGGCTTCATTACTGACAGTTAAAAAAAAAAAAAAACATGGAAAATATTTATCATTTTTGTATGTATAAACAAATAGTGTTAAATATGATCCTCTCTGAAAGGTATTTTGTTTAGTGGGAGAATTAGTGTATGTTTATTAATGTTTCATAGGCAGAAGCTACTAGGCAGTAGTTAAATTCTCATCATTTCTGCTGCCTTCCCCCATTGCTTTTCATCATTTCAGTTCCCCAGTTTCCTCTGGTGTTATACCTAGAAATGGCAGTATGACTTCAGACAGGAGCACACAGGGCACTTCCAGCATACGAGACTAGCCAAAAGCAAATCTGTACGGTCTGTTAGATGAGAGGAAACAGTAGGCTACCCTTCTGGATCACTACCTTCCAGAGTGGGAAGTTTCTAAAGCACGTTATCCAAATCTGGGCAAATCAAGCTGAGATGCACAAATAAAATCTGAAAAGCATCTTGGAATTAAGGGAGCCTGACAGTCATGCCAACACTGAAGTAAAATGTCAAGACTTATTCCATCAAGAGTCTGAAAAATTATGTTTGTAGTCAAGCGAGCTGTTAGATGTTGACTAATAGCATGTGGTGTTATGATAACC
Organism: Cyrtonyx montezumae; assembly: GCF_038088225.1. Taxonomy (NCBI): domain Eukaryota; kingdom Metazoa; phylum Chordata; class Aves; order Galliformes; family Odontophoridae; genus Cyrtonyx; species Cyrtonyx montezumae. The sequence goes on from NW_027072034.1 coordinate 54,100,213, forward strand.
TGAATATTTCCTTACCAAAACAGAAGTTAAGATGGCCAGCAAGATGGGCAGTGAACATTTCTATGTTGATTAAATGAATATGGATGGTGGCACAAATGAAAAAGGCTATCTATATATTCTTGTACAATTATAACTCTAGTTGCAAATGAAAACAACACAATGAGAACACTGAAAGTTTTTGGACTAGAATCTGCTGTTGATTAGCAAGATCACGTTACTCTCTGAAGGCTGGATGAAACCACAAAATCACTCCCCAGATGCCACTGGCAGTGTCAGGCTTTTTCACTAAGGTTGTCCAGACTCCCTGCAGCAACGTGGGGGTGCTTAGAAATTCTGAAGCTGTTGCTGTTGAAATCAATCTCTTTTACAGCAAGATAGAATTAATATATTTTTGTTTCAGTGTGAAGAAAACCAATGAAACTGCTCTTGAATGGCAAGTGAATAAAAATAGCTTTGATGTGTACATAAAAACAGGAAACATTCATTCTCCGTTTTTCCCTGGGTGTTACATAGTGTAGCAGAGAGATGAGTCTTTGTAGGATGAATAACCCGAAAGAATAGTATCCACACAAAATAACAAAAGTAGACAGTATATTTTCGGATGGCTTATCCGGATGGTATAAAGACAACCAGTAAACAAGGAAAGGCTCACCCAGAACTCCACAGGGGAGGGATCTCAGGGGAATTGGACCAGATGGCTTTTTGTACCCAAAAGAAGAGTATTCAGAGAAAATAGTGAGGAAGACGGTATATTTTGCTAGGATAATAAACAGACAACCAGTAAATAAAGAGAGGCTCACCTTTTGCAGATGGTCAAGAGTTAACCAATAACTCCACAGGGGAGGGATCTCCAACAAGAGATCCTTCCCCAGTGGTGGTCAGCCCTGAAATGGGGTCTGGGAGAGGTGGAGCCAGACTGCACCCCTTCCGGTCACACAGTGCATTGCCTTCACCTGTGCTCCTGCGGCTGACTCAGTGCTCACCTCAGCTGATCCAGCAGTGCTTCAGGCCCTGATTCAACAGCTCCCATCCAGTTAGACTGATTTAGTGCCATTTCAAGACAACTGTTATTCTTACAGTACTTTGGTAAAATCAGCTGGTCTAGTACAGAATAAAGGTATGCTCTTCCATCAAAGGTGTGATTCAGAAACCTGCTGTAGCCAGAGCATTGTTTCTTGAATAGTCAAACACATTTTGACGCATATCATACGAAACAACTACCCATGTATTCAGAGGTAATTCCTCACACAAAATCCACTTTCCTTATATCTTTATATTAGCCTAAAAATTTATGGAAATATAATAAACTACTGTGTGTGCTGATAGATGTTGTGGTCCATCATAAAAATATTTTCTCATTGTATTTCTTTAAAAAGACTGTATTTTAGTGGTAATTATATCTGTTTGCGAAGCAATAGTGCTTAATTGTAGTTTTAAGGTATATAAATATAAGCTTCTATATATACTTCCATACTGAAGAGTTTCTTACTTTGTCCAGCAAATTTTGTCTATAAAATCTTGCATAGTCATCCTGTCCCATTCTTCTGCATGTGGAGCTTTCCATGGAGCTTCATTGGGAATCTAAGGTAACATAAAATAGTGTTCATCAGCAAATGAATGAATGTAAGAAGAATAAGACAAAAAAAGTGAACTGATTGTTTTCTCGTTAAAATAAGGAAATCTGGAGTGTTGTTTTGGTCTATTTAAAATAAATAAATAAATAACAACTACAACAAACCTTTTATATAGAGTTTTAATATATTTTTTTTTAGTAATTCATTCCTTATGTGTTATTTTCAAAATAAATAGTTACCATTTGGGGTTACAATTCAAAGTTTAGAGAAAAAGGAGAGAATTAACATTATAAGCTGAATGACTGCATGAAAGAGAAATATGTAAGATGGGATGTCAGGAACAGAACTCTGCTTTATTGCCAATATTTAAAACATCACCAATATATCTCATCTTTATATGATAACTCAGCTTGCAAATTCTTGACAGGCAGTGCAGTGAACTTAACAGAGATACCTTGAGAATTGTTCTTTTTTATTTTTGTTTGTTTGTTTGTTAAGATTTAACAACAGAGATAAACTTCAGATTTAAAAGCAAGAACATAAAGCACAGAACTAAGCAATGACTCTGGTTTATTCCGTCTCTCTTGTTCATCTATGCTAGTTACAGTTGCTTCTTTTCAAAACTGTGTAACTAAATGGAAATCATGGTAACAAGCTGAAGTGTAAAGGTTGAATTTGAGGGTGGAGAAGGATATATGTTACAGGTTGACAAGCCTCTTAAAACGCTGATTCTTCAGTCACTGTGCAAAACACTAAATCACATGCATAAACCTGGATGCCCATATATAAAAAACTGCAAAGTTAAGAACTGGAGACAGGCTCAGCAGCATGGCTTTCAGAATGAGCTTGCTAGGATGCCATTTATGCATGTGTTCTGACTGCCAGCGTGGTGCTAAATACACGTACCAAAATAATGCTGCTCCTGCCAGCACTACACACATTGAAGCTACAGCAGCTTTGCCTATCTGCAGCCTTGTTCAATTTTCACTTCACCCCTCTGGTCAGCCTCTCACAGAGCTGAGACAGGCAGCAGCAATTTCTCATGCCATACCTCCTTTCCCATTTCATCCATGGTCCTCCACAGATTGTTGTAGTCCAGATAGACCAACGGATTCCACAGAGGAGGGAACGCACCTTTAAAGGGGTAAGACTTACCCTACAAAATAATTAAAACAAACAAACAATAAGCTCATAAAAACTAAAATAAAATCACAATCATAGCTCCTTTGTGCAGGAAACTACACTAAATGGTTGAATGTTCATTAGAAGAAAGCACAAAATTAATCACAGAGTCACTCAGATCAGTCCACAAATGAGACAGAACAGTATTGCTCAAATGAGATGAAAAACTGGCTGTTCCTGAAAATAAGAAACATATGTTGCATATTTTCCTAAGTGCTCACGAAAAGACTGAATTGGTAATAGCATTTAGTATTTTATTTCTTTTCCCTCAAAATCAGACTGAAGTAGCTGTGATGTGCTTTATTAAGCTCTAAAATCATAGCTCAGAGAGTGGAATAAACTGTTTTTAGCTGCAAGAAAATGTGGCATTTAATAACAAAACCACCATTCCTCTCATTCAATAACCACACCTCTGGCAATATATAGATTCTGGATAGTGAAAACATGGCCAATATCAATGTCCCACTTAAACCATTATAGGCTTATTAGCTAGATTTTATAAATCTAGCCACCACTAGGAATTCAGAAGGTCCAACTTAATTAAGGGCAGAAGATGACAGGTAATTGGTAGAGCTATTTCATTTATGAGGAATTTCCCTGGCTGACTATAGGTATAGAAACATAACAGATTTAAAAAGTCACAAAGAATTGCTCATTAGTATTATATGGTTACACATTTCTTCATAACACATTCTGGACTACACAGAATAGATGAATAATAAAGACCACATTATGTGCCACATTTGAAATTTCAAAACTTATATTAAATTAGATATTTAAGGGGCAGTGCATTTGCATGAACATCAGTTGGTAGAAGTACTAACTTTTAAGAGATACTTGATACAGTGCCACACATCAGTTGATCCCTAGAAAAGATTTACGCAGCCTATCTTCTCTTCAAGAGAAACACTGCATCATGATTAAATATTTAGAACCAGGTAACAATGAACAAACAAGACTGCATCTCACTGAAGATAGCATCCAAAGACCACTTCCATGAAAAATTGTCAAGCTAGGTTTGATTTAGCCTCTTTATTAATAACATGAAAGAAGGACATCATTCAAATCTGCAGGTGTTGCAAACATCAAAAGAGATAGTAAAGTAGCAGAAAGGGATCTTTAGAGACTAAAAACTTGGTCTAGAAATAACAAAATCAGACAAAACCTTGAAAAATGCTGGCTTATAACTTTGAGGGCTTCTAATTAAAAAAAAAAAAAAGAAACTTAGAAAGGAGAAACCTCAAAACCTAGGGATAAGAGTAAAAAAAAATTAGAAATCTGTTATAAAAACAAACAAATAACAACAAAACAAACAAAACTAACAAAAACAAACAAACAACAAAAAAAAGAAACCAACCCAAGAGATTAGAGAAAGAATAAACTGTTTTTTTACCTAGTCTTTGTGAGGCCAGGAGACCCTAATGGAATCCTTCTACAAAACACCAAGGTGAGGGAAGTCAGGAAGAAAGCAAATCATATGAAGAAAGAGATTGATTCTTTGGTAAAATGGCATATGAAGAAGTAACTGCAAACAACTCCATTTTGCAAGGCTTTCAAAGATGGATTATGGTTTGTAACATGCCAAAACTGCAATATAAAAAAAGTTTTCAAAACAAAGAGTTTTGTTCCAGTTGGAGCTGACTCCCAGCCACTTAATGAGCAGAGGTATGAAGGCACAAAACACCATATTTCCAGCCTAAGAATGGACATCACAGCACATGTTCAGAAATACTGCAGAAAATGTCAGGAAAGATGTTTTAATCCAAAGTGGAATAAAAGTGCATCTCTACAGCTTTCATATTCATATAAAAATACATTACTCCAGAAAAATGAAAGATATATTCCTGAAAAAGGAGATCAGTAATAGTAGTGAGTTTATCCTTCACTTAGTTCTGAAATTGACATTTTGATACTATTATGAGATCTCTTAATGTGAACTTAACTTGAACTGGGATGCACCTCCGTGGTCTATTGCCAAGGGGCATCGTAACGGAAGAGCAATAGGTCACAGAGTAAGTGATCTCCTGTCCCAGCTAGTAAAATCTGAATCCTGTTGGTAATTACCTTTTAGCTTTTTGGGGCACATAAAAATTTCATGGCAGCCAGAAGTCAGCTTTTCTGTGCTTTATTCTGAGCACTGGAGGTGGAATACCTTGTATAGGTGTTTCAAAAAAAAAAAAAAAAAAAAAAGAGTGTATCAGTTTGGTTTTTAAAACCTAGCATTTCCCAGATTTAGACTTATGAAACATGTATAGTGCTGTGCTCAAGAAAACCAGGACAGCATCAGAATGGGTTATTCCAATTATTGATTTTGTTCCAAGTTTCCTGCTCTGCCACAGGCAATCCTAACTGAGTTATCCCCTCTGAGTTAATTCAAGTCTTATGAATTCCCTGTGGTGTTTCTTCATGAGTGCACAGCTAAGAGACACATAAAACATATCTATGTTTTAGCATTCCTCTATTCCAATGCATTTGAACTGTAGAAAGGGAAAACTTGGGTTTACTTCTTGTGTAGAAATCTGAGGTGACAAGACTCATAAAGCACAAAAACAAATCTCAACCAGGAAAAATAAAAAGCAATCACAAAAGATAGGGAGTCTCCTGAAAAAGTTGCATTTAATTGGTCTTGAGGCATTACCTAAGGCCTGATCCTTATTTCCTACATCGACTAAACTCCAGGAGCTACATGTCAGAATTCTGTTTGAGAAGAGGCTGCAAGACCATGATCTATTCAGAAACAAAAATAGCAGCACTACAGAAAGATTACTTACCGTTCTGACTATTTTCCAAAACCCAAAACAATTAACTTCTACTGATGAATTTATACTTTTGCAAATACAACAAGCTTTTTGATTTAGGCAAAATTTGCCTATTTCTATCATCTTGCTGGGAATAGCATTCTCCACACCTACCAGTGTTGCATAGTCTCCAAAGTCAAACGAGAAATATAAATAAGAGTAAATCCCAAAAAGCACAAAACATTTACTTTCAAATGTTTTTAATACCTAAATCAGAGCAGTATATAAACTGCAGTAATAACCACCACTTCTGATCATCTCATGCAATATTTTAACATCACAATTGTAATAATGCTCAGAAGTTTTTTTTTTAACTTCTTTACTTCATTTCTTTTTTTCCGAGGGGGAAAGAGCAGGAGTGCACTCAGTGGTATTTGATAGAGAGCATGTATAGTTTTTATAAACTGATCCATAATGCCACTTGCAATGCTTCCAACATCAACACTGACAGCTGGAGGTCTACCTGCTATTGTACAGGTCACTTGCTGCTTGGAAAGGCTGCTACTGCAGCATGAGCTAAAGCATACCAAATAAGCTGAAACTATAGGGAGCAAACTGAAGGAACTCAGCCGTCTCAGGAATAAACAAATAGGGAAATGAGGAATCCAATGTAAAATGTCATAACTATTACAATTCCCAACAGATTTTCTCATTCATCTGTTTTGAAGAATGTCATCTCAACCAACATTTGACTTACTTATGCTGGACTCATGTAATATAAGTGGTATGGAAATAGATTTCTATGTACACCAGGTCAAACAGATGACACAACAAAAGATGGGTTACTACTACAGGATAAAGGAAATATACAGCACATCAACTGAGTGTCAGTAGCCCCTTGCATATCACTCTCTGGACCTGAGAGGTCACAGGGCTGGTCCCACATGCTTTGTCCTGGAAAAGTGGCAGTGAGTGAATGATTAGGGAAGAAAAGAAATGTTCTGACAGCAAGCATCATCAGTATCTCACTGCACACAGGGATCTCAGAAGACTGCCTGCTTTTGCAGGCACAATCCCCCTTCATGCTCCTCTAAATGTTATGTGCCTAGGTAGAGCCTCAGCAGTGTTCTATGTCATAACCTGCAGATCCTTGTGTGGGTTTTACAGTTGGTATAAACACCTTACAAATAGTCAACTTTCATTGTAGGAAACGAGATCCTGTGATGCAATCTCTGCATCCGTGAATAAGCATAGATACTCCCTCAGCTAAGCCTTCTAAACCTCAGAGTAATAGCTCCTAACTTCACCAGAATGCCACTCTGCATGTTAACTCACAGTTACACAGCTTTGTGGGCATACAGTGCCCTCTGCTGATCTCCAAGCATGGGTACATCATGCAAGCTCAATTTAAAATTCTAGAAACCACATTCATATAAAGCAGAGGAACAGCCTCCTCCCCCAGGTAACAGCAATAGGACAAGTTGTAATGGCCTTAAGTTGTGCCAGGGGAAGTTCAGGCTGGATATTAGGGAACATTTCTTCTCAGAAAGAGTAGTGAAGCAGTGGCACAGGCTGCCGTAGGCGGTGGTGGAGCCTCTGGAAGTGTCCAAAAACCATATGGATGTGGCACTGATGGAGGTGGTCAGTGGGAATGGTGGGGATGGGCTGGTGCTTGGACTAGATAATCTTAAAGGTCCTTTCCAGCCAAAATGATTATATGATTCTAAGATACAAAGGCTTGAGGAGGAAAATGAGAAACAGCAAGGAGTCGCATCAGGCTGGAACTCAGTACCCACCTCTCATACTCATTTTCTTACTTGCTATACTGTGGAAAACTGTCCTCCTTGTTGTTTTCATTTTATCCATGACATATAATAATATGCATCTTTGATACTCAGCCTCCCATGTAATCATAATTCTCAAGATCACATGGCAACTACTTGGACCAAATGATATCTCTAGCAGCCGAGAAAGGTAAATAAGCCCACAGAAAAAACTGAGACAGTGAAGTTCTCTTCATTGACAACCTGTCCTTGTCATATGTTCAACTGGTTATTGTGCTGACAGTTATTGTAAAGATAAAAAGATACAAAGATTAGAAAATACAAATGCTGTGAAAGAAAATCTAGATAAGTAATGATGCAAACGTGCAATATTAAGATGTGCCAAAACACCTTCTAAACATATTCCAGTACTTTATCTGGGATCATAAGCTCTGGATGCTGAAGCATCTTGTGAAATTTGATCAACAAAAGTAATTTCATTTTAAGTGTAGCATAGCCAAACAAATTGGTCTGAAACATGCATCTTGAAAAAGAAAGAAGCTAAGTGGGAGCAATTTGTTTCAAGTATATTATAGATATACAGTTCATCTTCACTCCACCACCACACCAGTCACACAAAAACTGAGATACGTCTTAACTGGAAAAAAAAAAGCAGAATGAGAAAAAATATTACACTAAAGTATTTAGAAAAGAAGCTTGAGGTTCTGCTAGGAATTTAGAAGTGAATATAACTATTTGATCCAACCAGTTGAGAACAGAGTTGACTAAGGCTCCTTTCTACTAGAACCAGTCTTTTTATTTAGAGATACTAAGAAACATCTTTACAAACAGTGCTTAGGTATCTTACGAAGCACAGAGTTCAAGTGACTGCAGTTCTAAATATTCTCTGAAACTGGGGCTCCAAGTGGTCTTCAATAACTGAATTAAACCTGCCAATAAAGGGGATAAATTCAAAAGAAATATTTTCAGGATATTTCTGGAGTTTGACTTAAAAAAACTTCCTTCTACTCCCAGCAGATAATAAGTGGGCAAAAATAAATAATAACATAAGAAAAGAGGAGTTTCATTTTGGAGTAAACCATGAAACAAGATTCTGCCTGCAGGAAAAAAACAACACACAACGAACCCCAGAGCACAAGGGCATCCTTGCCCTCTCAAAATAAGAATACCTTTTAAAGCAGAAGACACCATTAGCCTCAATGGCTTTGTTTTTGAGATGCTTCAGGATTTTACATTTTTACCTAAAAACTGAAACCATACATAAATTTTACAGGCGTGTGAAACAGTGGGCTCAGCCAGCTTTCCAGCACATACCTAATTCTGCATTTCCACAGGCCTCAATCAGCTTCCCGAGGGAAACAAAAATCAGTTCTTGTAATCAAATGCAATTGAAGCTTTTCTCCCAGCAGCCTGAATTAAATAAGCTAGGTGGGAGCACAGCTCCTTTTCCTTATCTTCTAGGAAACAGACTCTGTGGAATGGGAGGGCTGAGACTGAGGAATTTTCTTTGCATTCAGTTTTAATTAAGAAATGCATACTTTATTTCTAGTTCACTTTCTTTACTGCTTTCATCCTGGTACTGCCATCAGGTCACAGCTGTCAGCCTTCCAGCCAATTTTCCTGATCAATAAACATCTCCTGTGAGACTCTTCTTTACAGTCCCCTTTGGCAGAGATCACTTTGCAGATTTGCAGAATGTTATCAAGACCCTTTAGACTGCTGTAATACAAATATTATTCATTTTTTCATTAAAAAAAAAATCTAATTACAATCCAACTTGTTGCAGTTGCTGCCAAGTGACTGGCACAAAAAAAAAGGGAAAATGTCCATTATTTACAGGATAGGTCCAAAAAGAACAACCTTCCCTCTACTTCTGCCAGTGGCTGTTTTTCATTCACAGCATGGAGGACATCCCTTGTGGGTTTGGCAGATGCTGTCACCTACCTCAGCCTGTTCAGTCCTCAGAGTATCCCCTGAGGCTGTCAGTGTGAATAATGACATGGCATTCTGTGACAGGAATGCTTGCATCCCTATACGTAGGAAACAGTTTAAGCAACGCAGATCTGCTTTCCAGCAAGAACATGTGAAACTACTGAGGCCCTGTGGTAATTTCAGTGTCTTTTATTTACATGTCTTCCTTTACGAGGTGCCAGACACTCACCTTCTTCAAGATTCAGATGATTCTCCCCAGTTTCTTAAGTTCTTTCTTACAGTCAGAGAAAGAAAAAAAAAAGATATGATGCCATTCTGCCTTGCTTAAATTTATGGTAACTGATAGCCTCACAGACTTTTCTTTCTCTGAACGCACTCTAATTAAGACAAACAGAAGAGAAATGAAAGTGCTTTTATCTAATCATTCAAAACCATTTAAGCTGTTTCACTACACATTATACAATACACCAGGAGATACTGCCCTTAGATTTGCAAAGAAGCAGGTCAAAAGCTTAAATAAATCATGTCATTTTAGTGTACGCATCAGTGATAGCACTGAAGAAATACCAGTAAATTCCTCGATTATAAGCAATATATATTCTATAAGCAATAACTTATCCTGCTGCCAATTAAACCCCAATAGAACAGGACCATCACATTCTTATTCATGAACAAGACCACAGCAAACTGCATTTTAATAAACACAATAGCGCTGAAAATGAACGACACCCAGGAGGGCTGTAAAAAAATAAAATTCTGCATATTCACTGTAGATCAGCATGTAGCCTGCTAACATTACAGCAGATTTGTGGTCCTAGCTAAAAGTATTGTGTGTATAAGATTAAATGTTCATCCCAGCAACGCCCTGCAGGCTATTCCTGTTGTTTAACCTGGCAACAGCTCAGCCAGTACTCCTCTCCAATAGGATGTGGGAAAGAACTGGAAAGAGATAAAACTTGTGGACTGATATAATTATAGTTTAATAGGACAGAAAATGAATGGAAATATATTTTGTGTGTGTGCATATATACATAGAGCTGCTCTAAAAGCAATACCTCCTATTTCATGATGTTGGCCCATGACATCAGAGGTGGATATTGGTGGCATGGTAGTAAAGGTCAAACCTTCCCACCAATATCCTGTTACATTTTGTTGCCATCTGACAGGTGGCAGCAAAGGGGCAGTCTGACACAATAGTGTCTAACACAAAAGTGTGAAAGAAGCAAAGATTTGTCACTGAATTCCTCCATGCAGAAAAAGATGGCACCCATTGACATTCATCAGCACTTACTGAACGTTGATGGAGACCAAGCAGTGGATGTGAGTACAGTGAGGCAATGGGTGGTGCATTTCAGCAGTGGTGACGTGAAAGACAAGCCACACTCCATGCAGTCATGCACAGCTGTCACACCACTAAATGAAGATTGTCTTGATCAGGTCATCTTTCTGATCTGTACAATTACAACCAGCGAACTGTGTATAGAGCTGAATATCGGCTTCAATGCACTGGAAATGGTGGGAGTAATGCTGAAATATCTCAAAGTTTGTGCCAGGTTGGTTCCAGAAATGTTCACACAGGAACAGAAAAAACACTGTGCACTAGTGTGTCAGGACCTATTGAACCAAGATGAGGCTGACGGTGACAGTTTCTTGGATCACACCATTACCAGTGACAAGGTGTGGTGTCTCCACTTTGAGCCAGAATCAAAACAGCAGTTCACGGAGTGGTGATGCATGAATTCCCCACTAGAAGTTCAATATGCAGCCCACGGTAGGTAAAGTAATGTGGAGCATCTTTTGGAAGAGGAAAGGAGTGATCCCTCTGGATTTCCAGGAACTTGGACAAACTATAAATTCTGACTGCTACATCATGACAGTGATAGACCTGAAGGCTCTATCTTCCAGAATCAAAACAGAGAAGACTTTTCTCTTACAACATGGTAACACCAGGCTGCATAACAGTCTGAAGGCCACAGAGCATATTGTCCTACCATGCGCACTGTATAGTCCAGATTTATCACCTTCTGACTTCCATCTGCTCGGGCTGATGAAAGATGGCCTGTGTGGACAATATTTTCCTAGCAATTATGCCATCATAGCAGCTTTGAAACAATGGGTCACCTCCGCCGGCACAGAGTTTTATGAGTGTGGCATGCCAACTCCTTGCACTTTTATAATTCAGAATGCTTCCATATGGTACTGGGCATCCCTTTGGCCATTTTGGGTCAGTGCCTAGTTCTGTCCCTTCCAAGCTCCTTGTGCACCCTCAACACCTTACTGAGAGGGCAACACAAGAATCTGAAACATGTCCCTGGCACTGTCTAAACACTGCAATAAGTAAAACATTGGTATGCTATCAACATTGTTTTCATCACATATCCAAAACACACCACCACAGTAGCCACTATGAAGAAAATTAGCTCTATTTCAGCCAAGAACTGGATAATTGGATTCACCTTAGCATTCTCTCCCATTGCCAGATTATACATAACTGTGAAGGTTGTGCTAACCTTAGAAGGACATGACATGCATTCAGTGCTGCTGGAAGACCCATAGTTAAGAGAAAGAGGAAAGCCCATCCTCTTACAGGGAACATAACTGTGGTAATGAGGTAAAAGCAACTCACTGCCGAGAATTTGCCTGATGACAAGGGAGGAGATGCTTCATGTTTCACCCAGCATTTGGCTTGAAAGACCCCTCTGGATGCATGCAGCATCTAACTGCCTGACTTTTGGTGGTAACAGAACAACTAGCAGGGCTTATATCATCCGTCACCACATGAGGAATATTACAGATGCAATACACCATCCCAAAAGCTAGCTACCTAGCTAATCGCTATCACTATCCGCAGTTTGCAGCAAGACAACACAGGGATGAAGAGGAATAAATGGAACAGTCAGTTCCCACAATATGAGGAAATTCCAGGAAGGACCAGTTTATTAATACCCTATCAACAGTACTGGTGGAAAAAAAGTTCTGGAAAAAAGTGACAATGAATATTAATGGAGTAGGGGACCTACCACAAACTAACGATCAGATTTTGAGACACAAGTTGGTCCTGTAGTTAGTAAGGGGAGTCTTGTTGACAGCCTGGGCTGGCAGTTTTCATGCAAGCTTTCCAATAGTGAAAATGGGATCAGAGTGTGCTCAGCTAGTATCACAGGAAGACAAAAGGCAGATCATCCTTGTCATCTATGAAGGAATAAAGTTCTAAAAAGATCGATTTGTCAAACCAGACACAGAAATAAATGTTCACAATTAAATAAATTAATTTGTTCACAAATAAATACAAATAAACAAATATTCACAAATAAATAAATACAAATAAACAAATGTTCACAAAACACAGAGCAAGCCAAAACTGTAGTTACCTTACTTAGCAAAGGAACCACTGTTACACTTGATAGCAGAGATCTGTGCCTTAAAATGCAAGAAGTTTGCATGGCTATTGGGACTGCACAAAAGCCAAATGCAATTTGGATTAGCCAAGATAATCCATTCACAATTAATCCCACACAATAATTTTAAGTAATGTCATATTTCAACATATTTCAACTCTCTTTCCAGAGAGTCTTACATAGAAAAGGCAAAAATTATGTGGGCATGCTGTTTGCCTTGTTTTTTGCATATAAAAGCTGTAATTTTGGTGAGAGAAATATAAGCCAGTGATGAAAAGCTGCAGATCTACCTATCTAAGATAGGTCTCTGAATACTCTCTTCAGTAGCTAAGGAAAAATCACCCAATTTTAAGAAGGATTTAGTGTCTGCCTAACAGTCCAAAGGGACTACTGTTAGGAGATTCTGATATCTCATACTTTTGCTTCTTAGATCTGGATTTATGATCCTTACTTAGGTTATGCTACTGAAAAGCGGTGTTCATACAGCAGTTTGCCTACTAAATACAACTTGCAGACCTATACTAATTTTCTCACTTAGACTGATGAAACAGCGCTTACACAAATGAAAAGAGCATACTAATTTCCTTTCAAAAACCATAAAAGACGATGTTTAACAAGAGGAAGGAAATAAAAAAATATGTAGGGCAAGAAATATAATTTTGAGTTTCTGTGAAGATATCAAACATAATATAAGTGAGCTCAAAAATACTCTCACAATAGAACCTGGCATTAAAAAAAGATTAAAGGGAAAGAAAACACACAATTCAATCAAGTTGGTAAAGCTTAATTAGCAGAGACACACCTAGAGATCAATAAAATGCATTCTTTTCATTTTGTAGTACAAAGAAGCTGCATATATTACTTGTATTAAAAAGCCTCTAAAATGAATTTAATTAACTATGAAAGGCTTGATTTTGCCCTTGGGTACATGTAAAAACAGCAGCTGATTTTCCAAGATGCATTCTGATGCCTGATAGTGTAGTTAGACAAAAATTAAAACCTTTAGGTTTCATTGCCTCTCCGGATTCAGAGAGAATGTGTGGTCCAGAATTTAATTAGATTTGTCTATAGTCATGAAGCTTGGACCAGCATGTGAATTCAAATTTGCACAGACCTTCATATAATGTGGAATCTGTTTTACAAGGTATGATTTGAGACTATAGTTTGGATTTCAGGGGACACACAAGAGTGCTGTCCATTTGCAGGGAAAGCAAGGGCAGCCACGTGGCTGAAGTAAGATCTGCATAGGCTGTACTATAGTTACAATGAAAGGCAAAAGTTCATAGATTAATGCACCCATTTGTACATGTAATGACATACATGTTTACTGTATAGCATTAATATTCTAAATCTTTATCTGTAATTCCTTAACTGTGATAATATTTTTCCAAGGTTGTATAAACACAGCAGTAAAAAAAGTAGTAAAAGATTAAAAATGAATGAAATTCAGAAATAACAAGGAAGAGCTACTGACTATGTGATATTTTCTCTCGTTAAGCCCTGCTTAGCTTCTAGGGAGTCCTGGCACAGTTCTCTCCCTTGCCATTTCTACCTCGTTTCCCTTCAGGAGCTCTCCCACAAGCAGCCGCCACCAAGATGTGCAATATCTCTCCTCAGTTGATTTTCAGTAATTCATAGAAATGAATATGACTCTAAGCAGGATAACAACACTGTGACACACTGGAGTCTCGAAGGATTCTGCTACCTCCAGAGTCTCTTTCTATAGGTCTGCATAAGGCATGGTGCCAATCTCACACATACCTGCCAAACTTCAGACTACCGTGCTTGCATGTGTAGAACTACATTTGCCACATCCCCCTGGTATATCTAAGGACATCACTGGCATTCTACCAGCATCTATCAGCAGGTCACACCACCAGCACACGAGTGTAGGAGCGAGCCCAGGCCTTCAGTCTTTTTTGCAGATCTCCCAGGTTCTGTTTGCACCAGTAACTCATGGATGCAGACTTTAGCCAAAGTGCCAAGTATCCCATATCCCCAGACTTGGATGGCTTAAATGCCTTCTAGAGTAGAGCGGCTTCTCTCCACTCTGGATCTCTGGACACAAGTTGTACTGCTACATAACTTCCCTTGACTTGAGCCTCAGTGCCTGAACAGGCTTTGTGGGCTCAGTCCTCTGTTGGAAAAAAGCCTTTCTGCCACAATGCAAAGCCATTCCTATACCCAGAAAGTGCCAAGGCACATCCTTTACTGACAGCCTAGGATACATTCCTGAACACTAGCAAGTTCTGTCATTGCTGGGTTGGGAGGAAGGCTGAAATTCATGTCTCACACCAACACCCTCAGCCCTATGCTTAAAGGTGTCCGTAGATGATGGCAAAATGCTGTTTGCAACTCAACCTACCTCAAGCAATTCATGTGTTAAGACATTTCTGGTCAACTGAAAGACAGATTATCTTTGGAAAGAGCCCAGACTTCTACTTCTGTAGAAGTTCTACTCACTCTAGAAATCTGTTGGAAAACAAAAGGTCATTTCAACCAGTATACTAACATCAGCATCCTTCCCAACAAGTTGGCTACTAGAGACCTGAAAAGAAATTGTGGTCTGGCCTGCAAGACAAGCAGCCATGCTTGTGCTGGCTGCTGACAGATGAGGTCCCCATATCAACTCTAGCTTTTGCAATACCAAGTATGTTTCAGTGACTTCTGACAGTATTTTGGAATGCCACCATGCTAGGAGAGCAAGGTTGTCCTGACAGTTGATCATATTGACTGGCCATGTCAACTGTCTTTTAGCATCAACTTTCCCCTCACAGCGTGACTTGCTACCAAAATGGAGGAGACCCTGAAAGCAAAATAGTGTGAAGAAGCAGAAAAAAATTGCCTTTGAGGATGATGCTAGAGGCACATTTAACAAAACAGTGTGGACGCACTCATCAGTTCTACCACAGCAGGACTAAATGTTGACAGTCATCACAGGAAAGTGCTTTGAGAACACACTTCTTTTTCATAACAATTGAATGGGAAAGATACTTCAAAACATATGGCAGAACACCTTTTCTCTATTACTGTCAGCATAGAGATGTCACCATTTTCTTTAACCTTTGACCAGACAACAAGGATCATCTGACAAATATTTTGCCAGTCACTTTTCATAAGCATATAGTAACGTTAATTTCCTCAGAACTAACACAGAACGTTTTTCTTCTTTGAGAGTGCAACACCCACATAGAATAATATCAATTAGTATCAAGAAAGGAGGAAAGAATATAGGAACCTTATCCTGACAAACATTCAGTCAGACTCCAGATACTCCCACTTCCCAGACTCATGAAAGGGCCTTTCAGACACCTCATGTAGAATATATAAGAGAGCTGGCATATATAGAACAACTGCAGTTGTACTGTTTGGAAAGAATGAAACTTTTTGAGAGCTTGTAACTACGAGCTCAGACTTGAGCCAAAGCACCAGCTACCAGGATGCATCTACATAAATATGCATGCATATAGCAACTTTTATGACTTCTTCATTACCAGCCTACTTATTTTTCTTCAAGAAACTCAGAGGATGCACACTTAAACAAGTATATTCCACTGCAGCATGGCTGGTAAACAATAAGAAAGGAGATCATTACAATTTGTCTGTCTACAGCAAAACATTTAAGAGCTTCTTACCTTCACATGATGTATCAGGTGCTCAACTTCATTCACTTTGTATGTCTCTATTCCTAACTCTTTAGATAACCGTAGAAGGCGATTTTGCGTTGGCCCCACATAGGCTCCTCCAAGGTCCACATATTTAACTTGTTTATTCTAGTATATCACATACACACACACACAAAAATGAAATAAAGAGATGCACCTCTTGCAAATAGCACACAAATTAAAAGAGCAATCTAAAGGAATTATTCGAAAATTCCTCTCACTATAGAAAACTCTTTCTTGGTTAACTTCAGGAGTGGAAATTATTAAGAATCTCACATGTGGATTTCATAACCAGCTTAAGGCTATAAAGGAACAACAGGCCTCCCAACAAGCATGAGAAAAAAGACCTTAACAGAGAAGATGGAGTCAGAGATATCTGCACAGCTCTTATTTGGTTACGCATCTCACCAGCAACTAGCTCAAAACAGTATGCTGGGGAACAGCACAGGTAAGGTTTTTTGATGAGCAGAGTACACGTAGTTCTCCCAGGTCAAGACAGGGCACATGGTAACGGAGTAAAGAAGACTAGTCCCCAGTCACCTCTGCCATTCCACTAATCTATGTCACTCTTCACAGGCTTGCTAAAAGTTCAGCTCAGATCCTTGATATTCATGACACAATTGGCCTTTATGGATGTCTTTAAATAGATACTTTTCCTGAATCACTCCATGGGAAACAACTTTAAAACTTAGCTAATCACATTCTCCTTCCTGGAGGAAAAGACTAATGACTCCAGTGCCTGCAGATAACATGGAAACATTCTGTCCCTATCATTCTGCCAGTCTTTTCCTACTCTTGCTTGTGTAGTATCAGTAAACTTCCCATCTGCTACTGCTCTGCCAAATTTCCCATAAGATCATCCTCGAGCACATCTTCTAGCAGGTAAGTTAAATACATACATTATGTATAGTACTAATATAATGTATGTATAACATACATATATATGTATATCATGCATATGTATTAATTGTTAATTTCACATTGTATACATGTATAGTATAAACTGTGTGTCTGTGTATACAGTATAAATGAGTTTGGAGATAATTACCTTTACAGTGAAGGTTCTTCCACCAACCCTGTCATTGGCTTCCAGCAACACAACATTTAAGCCTGACTCAGTCAGTAGTTTGGCTGCTGAGAGACCTGAAAGACAAGAAAAAGAAACAAGGTAAAAAAATGAACTAGGAGCTAGCTTCACCCCTTAAAAAATTTCTTTATATATTTCTCCTTCATTTTGCTTTTCTTAAAGCTGAGACATCAAGAGAGGGAGCAACGGGAGAACATATCATTTTAGTTCTGATGAAATAAATCCCCCCCAAAACACAGAGAAAATATCAGTCGAGCCCTTCAGCAAGTGTTTCAAACCACTACAGAAATTAAGGGAACTACAATGGGTATAGACAAGGGGAACACAACTTGCAATGTCTCAGCTTCTTAGAATCACCACTGTCTTACACTTCCACATGAATAAATTAAGATTTGTATAATCCAAGGTTTTTATTTTGGCCACAAGTGGGTGAATTTCCAGTAGGACAGTAAGCAACATACTCTGAAGGGCAGTGTGGACTTTCTGCATGATAAGATGTGCTGGATTAAGCTAAGCACACACTAGACTAGAAACCACACTCACACAGCATAATTTTGTTATCCGTTCTGACTCACTGCCTTGTCACCATTGGAAGGCAATCAGTTTCCTCTTGATGTCTTAGTACATGCAGTTTTTGAAAAGGAGGAGGGAAATGAAGAGTCAAAGGAGATTGTTCCAAGAGCAAGGCAGCCATGGAAGAAATGCCAGAAGCACTAGCAGGAAAAACAGATGGCCAAAGCCAGCATGGCAAAACTGAATGAAGTGACAATGATGAAAACAATTTATATAGCAATCCTGGATAGACAGAGCATTAATGAGAGCTACTAAAGGCACTACATAACATCTCAGTGATGAACTATTAGCTTGAGACTAGGAGATCCAGGTTTTGCTCCCAGCAGAAAAGTAGCTGAGCAAAGCTGGTTAAATCAATTAAGCTCTTCATTTTCCCATGTCTAAAAAGAGATGATGTACACCTGTTCTTAAAAGACTTAGGCATTTTCTGGAAAACGAATAAATAAATAAAGTAGTAGGAGTTTCTGTTAAAAGATCACATTGCTCTGCTTTCACTTCCAGCTTCATGAACTTAATTTATCTTAGGTTTTCATGTAAATGCTGATGAGTAGAAAAAAAAGCCATCGATGATACTGGTATCAAGGTCTTTCCATAATTCCTTATAAGGAAAATCATATTATAAAAACATCCAGCTTGCTTATTAGCCTTGACTACTCTCACAAATATCTAAGGATGTCAAGGAAGAACAGAATATAGAAAACAGTTGTGGTGAGTAAACATGGCCCAGATCTTCAAACAGCTTTCAAGAGGTTGGTTCTAGGAGGAAAAATAGACAACAAATTACCTAAACAAACACAGCTTACCACGCAAAGAGAAAAAAAAAAGAAAAAAATGTTGCTCTTGAGCAAAGACAAATATTTGATCAACTGGGACAAGTTCAGTAGTATTTATTAATAATTTACAGATGAATATATGATCTCAAGGCTGCTATCAGGGAAGGTTTCTGCTGGCTTATCATGCTAACAGATATTGACTTCTCAGTTAATACTACTCAGTAACCAACACTGATTAAGCAATATGAGATTCGACTTTCTTAATGAAAATCTAATGAATAAACATCTCAGTTCATCTGGGAAAAGAACAAACTTATTCCCAGGAGATGAACAGACAAAGAAGCCTGTGAAGAGATGGCTCCCCAGACTCAAGTGGAAGGCAGATTGCTTTACAGGGCTCAGCACAGACACCAACACATCATTTCCCTATGCACCTCCCAGCCACACTATTGTACTCATCTCTCAGCTACCTACTGTTTATTCCCCATTATTTATCTGGGGGCAGGTGTCATTTTCCTTTTCCATACGTACACAGATGTACCTCCTGGGGATGGATCAGTCTTTCCTGATGCATAAATAAAAGACAAAAAAAAATCAGTGTCAGGGTGTCATGCTGGAATGGGCTGCTCAGGGAGATGGTGGAGTCACCATTCCTGGAGGTGCTCAAGAAATGTTTAGATGTACTAAAGGACATGATTTAGTGCAGAAATACTGGTGGTTGGTGGATGGTTGGATTGGATGATCTTGGAGGTCTTTTCCAACCTTGGTGATTCTGTGATTCTAAGGAGAAGGACAAAGCAGAGCTTCCCTCTCCACTAACAATGACTGTTCCATGCCAATTTCCAGTAGATTGGATCTCCATAAGAACAGGGATGTTTCCTTGTACCTTGACTCTACAATGAAAGACTACAGGCACCATCCGACCACTTACTCCATACCAACGGCTAATAGTCCACCTCCTTCTCTCACTTACATTGCATTAATTGATTAATACTAATGCACAAGAATCAATCACAAGACTTCACAAGGGGTATGCTTTCAGAAGTTAAGAATTGCTGTGGGAAACTCCTACAAATTACAGTCTTTTCTGGCCATGAGACAGAGGCTGGCCAAGAGGCCATTATAAAGAATGAACAGAGAATCACTGAGAAGTTTAACCCTTCACATTCCAGAAATGTTTCCAGCTCACCTGTTCATCACTCACCCATCACTAGCCAAGGGACAGATCTTCACTTTCTCCCCGTTGCTCAAAAGAGAGGCAAACAACCATATTCAAACATAAAGTTCATATGAAAATGTGGCTAGTTCTACTGTTACTCCCATTTCTTATACAATTCTTTGTCACACAGCAACATCTTGCTCTCCTCTCTGGAGATTTTTCTGCTGAGTCTGATCTACATAGCAATATTCAATAAATGAACATTTAAATTGCAATCTGAGCCACTTTAGCCACTTGACTGGGGACAAGAATTTAGGACAGCATCCACTGCAGGACAGCTTATAGAAGTAAAACAGAATATATATATACACACACGTATTCATATATATAGTGAAAAACATGGCTAAGCAACCCCACCTGCAGTTCCACTAGGAGAAGTGATACACAGACATTTAGTGCAAACAACAAAGAATCAGAGATGCTAGGTTTTATCTGAAGCCTCAGACTGAAAGCACCATTGTGCTTAGATTATGGTAGAGCAGGCAAGCCTTCATCTGTTACCATGGCAACCCGTTATCTAAATGCAACCACTTGGAGATGTTGGTAGGAGATTGCCTTCCAGGGGATGCTATAATGTAAGTTCAAGCCACAGAAATTGTTTTTCCATCTTGCAGTACTTTGCATGCACACAGATCTTACTCAGATGTAATAATCAGAATTATTTAACATTACTTCCAACTTCTTTCTTCCTTCCTTGATCTCTATGTGCCAACTAAGCATCCTAATGCACCACTTGATGAAAGAGCTTCATCATCACCACCTCATGTCCTAATCTTCACAGTTTCCTTATATTAAGAGAATAATTAATGTGTATTTATTTTTTAATGGTAATCTCAAATTTCTGTGCTAGGGCATGACCCATACTCACATTAGGACTGATGAGCACGATGAGTCATGCTTTTCCATGCATTGTGGCCTAGAGTCAAACCAACCTGACTACACAAAAAGAATTCTCTAAGCACAATTTTTGAAAAATTGATCTTAATGTTGTAACACCAAACTGATTCTGTTTGGAAATTATCTCCAAAAAGCGTCACCAAAAAAGACAAGATTGCAAATTTCACCTCTGAAACTTCTCTAAATGGTATTTCTGTGTTTGTATATGGATATTTGTATGTGTGTGGATATACCTCTGTCATACTCTGAACATATAGATGAATGCACAAGAGCAATCCCATTAGCAGGATGTTCTTTCTCCTTCAGGCTATATCCAATTCCCTTGCAGTGTACTAAGGATAGGGCGAGTAACTTGGAGGCAGAAGCTGTACATAACATCTATTTTTTAAGATATTCCTGTAGTTCCCACTGTACCTTCTCTGAATTGCTCACTGTTCCATCATATCCCTCATATTTACTATATTTTAAGAATAAAATCTCTTTTTCTCTCATATACGTTATTATAAAAATTATCCATAAATTCTTAATTTTTTATCAGGGTGGACGAGACTGAAAGTACTACATCTAAACCAATGGCATTCACCTAATAGCTTCCAAGATGGCTGTTAGAAATTCGTTTATTTTATAATCTTATAATTTCTCTCACCAACCAAAATTTTATTTTGAGCAGGCTGCCACTGTATTTGTATTGCATTTGCTTTGAAAATTTGAAATGCTGATTTTGCATACCCACCTACAGATTTCACACCTGGATTTCCTTGGAGTCATGAAACTCATTGATACTTATCTTCCTTTATCTACGTGGGTGTTTTTTGTTGTTGTTGTTGTTGTTTTTTGTTTGTTTGTTTTTTGACACCAGAGCTATGTTTCCAACATGCTGGGCAGAGGAGTTATAATATTTGTAATATGTGCCACACACGGAGCTGCATATAAATGTTGGTTGTATGGGCACGCTACAATACCTGGAGGCATTTAAGAGATGTGCGGATGTGGCATTAAGTAACATGGTCTAGTGATGGGACTATGATTGAATGACCTTCAGAAGAGGCAAGCAGCTGACTAGAGGGGCGTGAAATTTAATTTATCTTAATGAAAGCAACAAGTCTCAAATGATGACAAAACCTGAAGTAGCTAGTAGCAGTGATAGGAGGCAAGGAAATATGATCAAATTCTGCCAGGAGAGGTTTAGATTGGACATCAGGAAGAACTTGATAGGAAGGGTGGTGAGGCAGTGGCACAGGCTGCCCAGGGAAGGGGTGGAATCACTCTCCCTGGAGGTGCTGAGAAATGTGTAGACTGGCACTAAGGGACACGGTTTAGTGGTGGGCTTGGTATTGTCAGGTTGATGGTCAGACCTGATCTTATGGGTCTTTTGCAATTGGAAAATTGGAATTGCATTGTATCCAATAAAACAAAACACCCATCTGTCAAAATACATTACAGAAGACATTCCAAGGAGAACCCCCTTTTCTCGTGGCTAACACAATCACTATGCTTGACTGAGAACAACAGAAAGAAACAAAGATGAATACACCCTAAGCAGTTGAGGTAAATGTAAGGAAAAGCAGATAAACACTCCTTCAACCAGCCTCTGTCTAAGTTCCTAGCATCTAAAAATGAATTCAGTTAAAGGAAAAATTCAATTTGCTGCTGTTTAGACCTAATTACTCTGAAATTCTGAAATACTCAGGGCTTACTCTCTGATCTGCTTTTCAGAGTTGCCACAAAGAAAAAAACAACAAACCTGTTAATTTCAGTGCCAGGTGCACAACACAGCATAACACTGCAACACTGAAGCAAAATAAGGGATGGGGAGCAGAACCAGAGGAAAGACACTTACCTACCTATAGCTGAGCAGCCATTTGGCACCTGCGAGTTTTCTCCTTGAAATCTTCCATGGTTTCTTTATTGTATTATTGTGTTAGGAACAGCAGTTTAATAGCACTGTTTTTGTTTGTGTTGACCTCTCTAATGAACAAAATCCGATTACTGCTCTGCTGCTGAGAGATTGAACCTGGCATTTGTTACCTTTACCTCTGTCACTCATGATCATAACCCAGTTAAAATATTTTAATTGAAATAATGGCTTAAGACAATGATGCCTGTAAGGCATTCTAATTAAGGACTGCAAGCAAAAAAAGGAAGAAGAAAACACTAGCCTGGGGTCTGGGTGAGATAAGATGGTAGAGCCATTTTTTGCACCTTCCTTCTCATTATGGAACAGTCAAGCAATTTTTTGTTCTTGTGAAGAATACTTTTCCTTCGTAAATTCAAGGGATGTGTTCAGAATTGTAACGGGAGTCTTACACCAGAGATAGCTAGGGCTAAGCAGCTTGAAACTCAGCTCACATCAGACTGTCCAAGCGCTTTCAAAAATCACGGCATGCATAAAAGAAAAATAAGTGAATTTTCCTTCTTCACTGCATCCTTAGTTGTTTGCAATATAAGGTTTGCAGCATCCAGATTTCTCCAGGAGATGGCAAAAAAAACCCAAAGGGATGAAATGCAAAGGGCTACATACTGCAAATCAACAATACCTTTTATTAACTCAACTTTTCACTTAGATCTGTATGCTTTTAAATGCGAATGTACCCTTGTTAAAAGGGTACAATTTGAGCCACATCTACACAGGTACTTCAGTCTCATAGAAGAGAAAGACAAAATCACAGTTCAGAACCTCATTACACAGTAGAGCTATGTCTGGAAGTTGTTGCCTTGGTTATACTTTACGTTTTACCTCTATGCATTGAACAGCACAATGAAAGGTATCAAAGCAACATGTAGTTTCAGTGTGGGGAGAAATACTCTCTCTTTCTAAGCTGTATTACTATGCAGTGATGAATGTCTCCTACAGCATCTGAGAGTTTAAAAAAGCAACAGTTTCTGAAACCCCAATGAACAAATAAAGATGTTATCATTCTACCTAAAAGGTGAATTTATTTAAAACATTTATACACAGAACTTAACATTTCTGCCTAGGATACAGCACTTTATGAGCAAATATAATTATTCTTGTTAACATTTCATTGTTGAGCTGAGGTAATGAATACTTCCATCCTTTGAGCTGGCTCCATAACCTTGTCACTGGGGTCGGGATGAACGTCCCAATGAGTCAGCACAACTTTACAAGAGCATCAATCCTAATTCCAGCCCTCAACCTCACGTGATCTTTTCTTCCTGGCAGTGTTTGCAGATGATTCATCCAAGGTGCAGGGAGGTGTATTTATTAAGCAGTCTAAATTTGCTCAAGGCTTCGCACCTTGGAAGCAATACAGAGAGTCTGGCTAGCAATGAGTGAGACAAACAAACTGGTAGCACCTTGAACTCAGACCCTGCTATACGTGGAACGAAGAAAACTTGTTGTGTTTGTGTGGAAACCCACTGTCTTCCACACAGTTCTGCTCAAGCACTGAAACCACAGCTGTCTTACCCTTGACCAGGGCTTCTCTTTATTTTTTTATTGTATTTTTACACTTGAAGTTTCCAATGAAACATTAGACTGACAAAACTAGGCACTCCAGCATTTCAAAGGATGAATACTTCTAATATCCATCATTTACTGGGTGCTTTGTTCATTTTTAGGGCTTTTAGTATCTTATACATGGAATGTTACAGATATTCAATGCCCAGCTCATATTTAGGTCCCATGCCTAAAAGAGTCAGAGGTCACTTTGTATGCTCCAGTTACGTAAATATTACATGCACATGTATATATATATCATATATGTATATGTGTGCGTGTGTGTGCACATATATGTGGTTATATTCCCCACAGGAAAGCTGGGAAGGGACTTTTCAAAAGAATAGTGACAAGACGAGGGGAAATGGCTTTAAACTGGAAGAAGATAGATTTAGAGTAGATATTAGGAAGAAATTATTTACTGTGACGATGGTGAGGCACTGGAACAGGTTGTCCAATGAAGCTGTCTATGCCCCTTCCCTGGAAGCATTCAATGACAGGCTGGATGGGGCTTTGAGCAATCTGGTCTATTGGGAGGTATCCTTGCCTATAGCAGCAGGGTTGGAACTAGATGATCATAAAAGCCATAGAATCATAGAATGGCCTGGGTTGAAAAGGACTTCAAAGATCATCTAGTTTCAACCCTCCTGCTGTGGGCAGAGTTGCCAACCACTAGACTAGGCTGACCACATCCCTTCCACCCCAAACCGTTCTATGACTCTATGATATGCTAAATAGTTAACATTATTTTTATTTCCATTATTATTATTTGTATTGCAGTTTTATCTGACAGTTTCAATCCCAAGGCCTCCTTCAGCTTAGAAAATCCTTTTTCTGCTACTTTACAACTTACACTGCTTCAAAACACAAGCAGAGGAAAGAAGCAAAGCAGATGGAGATAACTGAAAGATGAGGTAGCAGTACATCAAATGTATCATAGCATTAGAACAAACAAAGCTTAGCACAATGACCTTGTGGCATGACTCAGCCCATTCCTGGCTGAGGCACTACAAAGGTAGTTTACTAAAAGCATCCTTTTAGGCATTACTGTTACATAGAGATATAAAAACAAATAAAATGTCAGCCAGATTTACTCTGAAGAAGAGTTTTTCTCCTACACTGTAACGTGGGGAGAAAAAAAAAAAAAAGGCAAAATTATGCAGCACTTCCTTAGAAGAGAATTGCTCATATGATATTGTAAACCTTGCATGTCCTTAAACACATTACTACTTATTTTTAAGTCTCCTAAGGAGAAAAGTAAATACAACATCAAATACATTTTGTGTTTATAAAAAATAAAAATAAATTAAAAAAAAAATCAACAGATTATCACTCTCAGATCTTGACAAAAGAATTTACACTCTTCCCTTTCCTCACTTCTGCTCGTTACTTAGCATAGCACACTTGTTCAGCTCCTAATGAAGCTATTAACTCATATTGGAACAAAAGAGGTGCCTTGGTCTAATATTCAATGATCCAAACACAGATCTATCACTTGAGCAAGCAGGGTACAAGTTTATAGGCCATCAGGATATTATATGGTATGAGCTGGCTGTTTGATCAGCTGTTGCTAAGCGCAGTCCACCATGAAGACTGTATTCAATGTTTTACGTCAATGGCATAATTCATCTACAAAAACTAGCTGGCTGAGAAGCAGAAGGCTACAAAGGCATATTTAGGGTATTTTTTGCTTCTCATTCTCAGTTGAGTTGTATTGTAGAAACAGGAAAACATGATGTAGTTGAATAATGGGACACATTGTAACAGAATATATAGTACAGACATAATGTAATAGACAGAAAGACTTCAAGTGAATTAAAACTTCGTGGAACCCCTGAAACACTTGAAGCAAGCAATGTCAAACAGAGGTCACTATCCTAATCCAATTTTTGCAGGTGCAAGTTGCCAAAGGCCCTGATGAACCACAGCCAGATTCTTCACTCACTGCTAAGCACACAGAGCAGAGGTACAGCAGTGAGGGAATGGTACAGCTGCACGCTCACCTTACTCAGGCATAATGAAAGATGGCACACTCAGATGGGAAATCAACCAAGCTTTTACTCAGAAACTCTTCAGTTCACTAAGACAGCTGCCTGTTTACCAGGTCTGTACAAATTCTCGGGTACATTTTGCTGGTAGCAAGGGCAGCATGGAAAAGGGTAGGGAAGAAAAGAACAGATGGAAAAAAAGATGAATTTAATTCCTTCAAGCAGATTTGTCCCTAAAAATATTTTACACTTCTTGGAAGCCTGCTCTCCCCATAATTAACATTACCACTGTTTCTTGATTTTAAAGTCAAGGCAACATTGATGTGGCTTGATTGGCACTTCCCAATTTTTTTGCTAAGCCACCCAGAACTCAGCATCTCCTCAACTGAGATATTGAAAACTGACAGGAAAGAAGAAGCTGGGCAAAATACAAATGCACAGATGGGTCACTGAAAATAATACTAGACATTCATGGTTCAAGTAACAAGGTACTGTAGTGTGCTGTTATTGACCACTGAAATCAGGAAAACGTATCTTCAAACAAGTATCCTACATAAACCTTAAACACATCAGCCTGTACACAGACTAGTCAATTAGATGAATGATCACATTTTAACAAACCACCTCATAAAGCAAGAACCTTAATATCTGACATAAGTTTACAAGGATAAAATAGCTTATCAACCCTGGAGGAAAATCATGTTAAGTTCAAAGACAGCTACATAAAAATTAAATGATCGAAACTATAATGACATGAATGCAATCTCCTCGTGAAATTAAAGCCCAACTAAATGACAACTGATTTCAGAAACAGCATTACTGAGTGCTTTATAAATACATCAAGACAAATCCTCTCTCAAGGAAAACTAATGAACAGTTTTCAATCCACCATGGCATGGCTTAGAAAACTTTGATAACTTAAGTAAAGTTTATCACTGTAGCTGCTAAGGAAGGGAGATGAAACACAAAGACAAGCTCCTCCTGTTCTGGAAAGGAACAGTGAAACAATATTGCTTTTTGTCTTTTAATTAACAGAACTATTTAACTACAGCTGTTGCTTGTGCTACAGAGAAGCAAAATGCATCAGTGGGAAGCATGCCAAAATCACCCAGATTGTTTACACACACAATAGTAACTTCTGATGAGAAGCCTTCCTGGTTGACTGAATTATGTATAAGACCTAATTCATTGTCATTAGCTGCTGTGTGAGATGTGTAAACAGAACAAACTCTCTGCTGGTTTATGATACTACATGCGGTGATAGAAGTTTACTTCTGGGATAATCAGGCTTTCTACTAAAGCAATACAAACAGGCCTACTTAGTTTTTTGCCACAGCTCTCCACCTTTTAGAAAGGCTAACACCACTCACCAGCTCTCTTCAAGCCCTTGGATACTCCTGAGATCACATTAGACATCCTGAACACACCAAGGATGGAGCCAGAGGCTGCTCCTCACAGCCTCTCGGACTGTGGGCAACAGAGTTTGACCTGAACTTGTGTCATGGTGGTATACATCTCTGCCATTTGGTGGAGACTGACACTGCAGCCACTTGCCACACTGTGAGGAGCATGCTGAATTGTGTGGCTTTAAAATTACTCCCATCCTTGCTGAAGCCAAAGAGTAAGAAGGGCAAAACAAAATTCTTAAGAAGGCAGAACTTATCTTTTGGCAACCTATTGATGCTACAAGACAATAACAGAAAGAAAGAATAAAACTAGGCAAGGAGAAATGGAGACAGGAGATGCAGGTGCATATCTTCAGTCAGGGTGGCACAGCAAATTATTTTTGACTGCATTGCCATGGAAAGAGAACACAAAAGTGGGAAGTCTACTCTTTCCACGTTACTACTTTTGAACTGTATAATTATAAGTATTTTAAGACAGTGAATTTGCAGTGCCTATGCAAGATAAGGAAAAGGCTGAGGTTCTCAATGCCTTCTTCACATCTGTCTTTAATAGACAGAGCAGTTATCCACAGAGTACTTGCCCTGACCTGGACGTCCGGGACGGGGCACATAATGCACCCTCTGTGATCCAAGCAGAGACAGTCAGAGACCTGCTCCTCCATCTGAACTGCCACAAGTCCATGGGGCCAGATGGGATCCACCCAAGGGTGCTGAGGGAGCTAGCAGAGGTGATTGCTGAGCCACTTTCTGCCATCTATCAGCATTCCTGGTTATCTGGAGAGGTCCCACAAAATTGGAGGCTTGCCGATGTGACTCCCATCTACAAGAAAGGCCGTAAGGAAGACCCGGGGAACTACAGGCCTGTCAGCCTGACCTTGGTATCAGGGAAAGTTATGGAGCAGATGATCTTGAGGGAGATCACATGGCATGTCCATGGCAACCAGGGGATCAGACCCAGTCAGCACAGGTTCACAAAGGGCAGGTCGTGCTTGTCCAACCTCATCTCCTTCTATGACTGGGTGACCAGACTGGTAGATGAGGGAAAGGCTGTTGATGTAGTCTACCTGGACTTCAGCAAGGCCTCTGACATGGTCTCCCACAGTATTCTTCCTACAAAGCACTTTCATTCTTTCCTATATCTAAATTCCTATTGTTTGTCAAAAATACGTAATTCAGCAGTATAGACAAGAAAACAACTGCGAACTTTGCAGTCTGTAACACTAACGTAAACTGCTACACATAAACTTGAGTTCACCAGCAGTAATTTCTGTAACAGTTATTCAGGAATCTCTTGCAGAATGTTTTGGTATCCTAACTCACCTTTTTTGTTCCTTCTGAGGTGATTTTCTTGCTTTGTTGTCTGTATGTGATGAACTTTCCCTAATACCAGCTTTTTGTAACAGCTAAATAAGTTAATGGAAAAGCTTTGCTTAATGATGCATTGCTTTGAGCCTTGGGAGATGAGATTGCTCCTTCAGACAGAAAGGAAAGCTTCTTATCAAATCAACTTTCTGATCAATTAGGAGGTATCACTGAATGACATACAACTACTGTCCCTTCTACCTAGGCTACCAGCCTAGCTCATGGCATTACTCAGCTGCTTTCTGCACTTCTTGTTATGTATTGCCAAGGTTTGTGTGAAAAATCTAAGTCAGTTGGCAGTCTCCACTTAATTGCTTTGTGTTCCTTTGCAGTAGCCATGAACACAGTTGAAAACAGAAGAAAGAACTCCTGATGTCAGGGACAGACAATTGAAAATATGAACAAAGAGCTTCAATTGATAGAGAAATGTCCAAGATCCTCTTTGCCTGTAACATCTATTGAGAGTGGTACTCCTCTGCAGAGAAACTTGGACATAGTCACAGTCCCCTCCCAGAAGAGTCCTATCCAATGCATCATGCATGGTTATTTCAATCATGCCTGTTTGTTTTTCAAACAGATAGTTAGTATAGGACTGCTAGATTGGGAATATTCTCCAAGAATAGTGTCTTGTCTGGCAAACTGGATTTTTTCAAAAAAGAACTAATATGATACTGTAAATTTCCATCAGGGAGAAAGGAAATCACCAGTAAGTAAGCAGGGGAAGTTATGCATCTCATATATACCTATCTTACATTTTGTTAAAAAAAAAAAAAGTTTTTTTACCTGTTTTGTTTTGTGTTTTTTCTAAATGAATTGAAATTGACTTACAGATGGAGTGAGAGATACTGTAATCATACAATGCATTAAACCTTCACACAAATAAAGAGAAGGACTTGAAGAGTACAACCACATGTCAATAACGCAATTATAAAATATTTACATTCCTCTAAATCTACCATTTCAATATAAATATTTTTGTTATGGCAGGTTTTCATTCAAGAACACATCAAGTTTCTTGTGAACGAAAAAGCAATAAGTATACTTAAAATGATATTCACTGTAAGTCCAAAAAATACTTTGCCTTTCACAAAGAATTGATTAACCTCACTTTGATCCCAAAATCTATGCAATAGTAATTTAAAAGAAGCATTTGCTTAAGTATGACGGGGTATGAGTAAAGTAGTAGCAACATAAGGTTAAAATCAGTTCTTATGAAACAATGAAAAAAGGTTTCATGAGTAAAAGCAGGGAAAGGAAGGCAGTTTTGAAAACATATGAAGGAAGTTTTTAAGTGAAACCTTTGACCACCTTCCAAAATCTAAGAAAATTTCTTGAGTTTTCTGTTGCTTCTGAGAAACCAGAAGATCCTGTCACTGCAAGTTTTGAAATCTCCATGGAACTAATAACCTCCCTACATTTCCAATCTAAATATTCCTTAGTAACAAGCATAGTCCATAGTCTGTGGCTAAGTCTTTTCCCACATATGGGCAGTTCTTTTTAATCTACACCATTCACAGAAATGTTGAAGACTGCAGCAGTTTTGTCCATAAAACAGAACCTACCATTTAATAAAACCTCCTGTTGCTGTTCCTTGTCCTATCATTACATATCTCTGTAAAAAGCCCCTCTCCACCCCTCTTGTAGGCACCCTTTAAGTATTAGAAAGCCACAGTGAGGTCTGCCAGGAGTCTACTTCTTCAAACTGAACAAGCTCAGCTCTCAGCCCGTCTTCATAGGTGAGGTGCTCCAGCCCTCTGATCATCTTTGTGGCCTCCTCTGGACCCATTCCAACAGCTCCACATCCTGTGCCGAGGGCCCCAGGCCTGGATGGAATATCTCAGTGTAGAGGGGCAGGACCACCTCTCTCTACCTGTTGGCCACCTCTCTTTTGATGCAGCCCAGAAAACACCTGGCCTTCTGGGCTGCAAGCACGCACTGCTGGCTCATGCCTTATTTTTCATCTGTCAGTACCCCCAAGTCCTTCTTCACGTGGCTCCTCTCAATCCATTCATCACTCAGCCTGTATTCCTGTTAGGGATTGTTTCAACCTCAGTACAACACTTGGCATTTGGCCTTGCTGAACCTTCACCAGGTTCACATGGTCCCACCTCTCCAGCCTGTCAAAGTCCCTCGGGATGGAATCCTTTATCTCTGTCCTTTTAACTGCACTGCTTGGTGTCACCTCCGGACTTGCTGAGAGTGCAATTAATATCAAACCGTGTGAGAGCACTGCAAATGGACAGCTTGTGTTAGCCTTATAAAGTAAATAAATAGAAAACAGAGAGCTGAAAGTTGTCTCTGTAATGTTATTTTGCATTTCTGCATCAGTACAGCAGCCTTTTGTTTCTTCATTGATCAGCTTCTGTGCTCACTGTCATATCAGCCAACTCAACAACACAGCCTGAAGGACAGGGGAGCACTCTGCTCTTTTACATCAGTGCACCTACCAATGCCCGTCTCCCCTACAGGCAGAACAGCTATGCCTCTGTCATCTGCTCCTGGGACAGCTCAGAAACAGTGACTTTCTGAAGGAGATCAAATCTGGAGCATTAGTAAACCCAGTCACCAAAGCCTGATCCATTTAAAAAAATCATACACTTCATTCTCCAGTCAACAGGTGACCAGATCTCTGTAACAGCCTAGCATGCCACTTGAAGTTTTCAGTAAGGGCAAGGAGACACAAAAGCATGGTGTTACATGCACCTGGCTGCAAGTTCAATGATTTACAAAAAGCGTAAAGACAGAAGACAGAGGAAATTCATGAGTAACATATAGCAGCTACAGTAAATTGAAGAGAGTTAGTAATTTTTGTGTGTGTGTGTGTTTTTTCAAGCCTCTGTGTGGGAGCAGGAGAAAAGCTGCTACACCATGAACAGTAGTACTTCTCTTACAGAAGAAAGTAAATGGAAAATTGGTTCATTACAACCACATTACACTTGCTTCTGTCTGCAGGTAGAGAAGAGTGAAGCACGCAATTGAACACAACGCAGCACTGCTGCTCTGCTCTTAGAGCTCTTTCAGGAAAACATATGAAGTCTGTGCAAGCTTGCCATGAAAATATTCCCATGGCAACAATGAAAACCAAGGACATATTAAAATCTGTTACACTAACTCTGACTCCAACTCATTAAAGGGAAGGAACCTGTAGCACTGCCTCTGTACAAAAATGTGCCACTGAGGATTTAGAAGACATGAATAGATACCAGTGGTTAATCTTCTCTAATATTTTCACTATGAAACAAGGTGTAAGTTAAAAATTAGCCATAACAGCATGCTCATAATCAATTCTGTTCCACAAAACATTTTTTTTTTTTTTTGCTAACCACTTAAATACACTTTAAACATTTAATAATTATTCAGCAGTTTCTTATCACAGCACCATCCTCAGGAAAAGATATCAGAGTCTAAAGGCCCAGGCTGCTTATGGAAACAATCAGCTCTAAGGCACCACAGTGGGTAAGCCCTGTAGAACTAACACACCATTATCCACCTCATATTGTACATCTTCCTTCCATGGTGCTACACCTCAGCATAGTGGCTATGCAAAAATTCATTGGCCTTATACGAATAAGTAGGGGAAATTAAAAGACACGTTAAATAAATAGACAAGAAAGGATGATCTTACTGGGCTTTCCAACCTTAATGATTCTATGATTATATATGTTTTGCCATGCATTTCGATTAATTTGCTTGCAAAACAAGAGATGCTGCTTGGATCCGTGGACATGCATACTCATTATGCTCTAATGAAACTATCACACCATTAGCAGAGGAACTACCACACTGCATACCCTCCAACATGCACAGGACAAATAGCAGCTGCTTGATATGTCAAAGGTGCAGAAGAAAAAACAAAATAATCTATCACACATAACACAAGTTACATGAGCAAGGCTCATTCTGGGCACACGCAGCACTCCTCCAACAGGATTAGGCTAAAAAGCAAATTGCCACTGAGTGCAACAAAGCCCCCAGGCCTGCTGCTGCTTTCTGCAGGCTGCTGGTCTCACCTCCATCACACACGTACCGAGAAGGACTAGAAACCAGAGAAGTGACCCAGCTGCTTTCTGGCATTGTTCCTTTATGCTTCTACCTGCTCTAAACAGAAGACATCCCAACACTTGTATCAGTCATTTGGGACCAAGGGCCTCCACATGACATTCCTGGATTCAGCCTAAAAGCAACAGAGTGCATACCCGTCACCTGTCCCAAACTTCCAGGGGTAGGAATGACGTGGGTTTGGAGGATGTTGGGGGCTGGACAGCAGAGGAAATAGAAAATAAATAGATAAACAAAACAAAATAAAGTCTGCACAATGTGTCACACTACACTTCAGGACTCGCAAGCCGAGGCACCATCTCCACCCCCTTCCCCCTGTCTGCCCACGGCAGCACCCAGCTCCAGGGCGGGGACCACCGCACGGCACCGTCCCGGAGCCGCTGTCCTCACCGCCCGTCCGACGCTCAGCCCGCGGGCACTGCCGGACCCACCTGAGATGCCTCCCCCGATCACGACCACGTCGCATTTCTGTGCCATGGCGCTGCCCCCCACCCCTGCCTCTGTCTCCCGCCTTGTAGCGGCAGCGGCTCCGGACCGGCTCCGGTGGGTGGGTGGGCAGCACCGCCCCGCCCCGCGCGGCCGACGGCGCCGCCTCTCGCCGCCGCGGCTTTGGGGAACCCGCCTGGAGAGGCGGCGGGGCTGAGGCTGGTGCTCTCTTCCTGAAGGAGGCCACAGCACCTTGTCCTCGCCTATCTCCCGCAGGGTTGGGCCCCTGGGTGAAAGGAGAGAAGACGACTGGCTTTTTCACAAACAAGTGTCAACACTTTCGCCTTCGTTGACTGCAGCAAGTGCAGTCGTGTCCTTTGGAGGAGAATGGGAGGGAGGAAAATGTAGGACTTAGGAGGCAGAACGAAGATGGGTCTTAGCTCAACTGCCCGCAGTGTGAATCGTTTGGACGTGTCTCTTTTTTTCTTGCTGCCCTTGTCTTTATTGCTTGATTTTTATTGATACAATGTTTTAGGATGGCTGAGGATGAACTGGGACCTGGTGTTGCTACAGGCAGTGGAAAACATGTATGTACGTGTTTCAGAGAGATGCTGGGAGACGATTGCTGCTGATCACCAGATCTGCAGAGCTGTGTCGCCTCCAGATAGCCTATGGAGGACCCTGGGAGTTTTGTTTTCTATTCTTTTGCTTAATCGGTTGTTCTTGCGATTTTCTATAACTGTGGATGTGGATAGCAGTAACCATAGAATCACAGAACATCCTCCATTATGAGAGACCTGGTAAGGATCACCAAGTCCAGCTCCAGGCTTCACAAAGGGCCGTCTAAAAATCAGACCATACGTATGAGATCATTGTCCAGATAAGGAAATTTGCCTTCTTAAAAGCATCATAAATCTCTCCCTCTGAAAACAGTTTTTGAGGGTGTTATGTGCCATGCCTGAAACAGTGCTACCTGACTGATCATTTACATGAAGTTCCTTATTTTCAAGAGAAGTAGTTAACAGCAAAGTGATAAATAGGTCTCTACTAGTAACTTGAATATAAAAAGTTATTAGGAGGCTGCTGACACTGAATTAACAGAAGATGCAATTTTTGCATCAGAAATACACGTTCTTAATCTGAGAGAATCTGTCTGGTTCTAGCAGATTAAAGCAGACTCCTAGACCTCTTCATACTGAGGGACACACAATTATTAAATAGCTGCCAGTTGTAAATATTTTTTTTCAAATCCCATGTGAATTGTTGAATGCTGAGGAAAGCTGTTCCAAAAGCTGAAGAGGGTCTTTTTATTTTGGCAGTTATCAAGGGTAGATATGGTTACATCTGTTTCTAATGCCAAATGCCACAAATCACAACATCCACAATACTTAGGCTTGGGATTCTCCAGGACCCCATCTTCCCCCTGGGGCTCTAAGAAATGGTCAGTATTTTTTAAATATGAGTGTTTGAAACAGAGAAGGCTGTATTGTCTGCAATTGGATGATATGGTGTCATCCAATAGATCTCTAGAGTCATTTGAATGTCCACAGGACTGTCTGAAGGCAAGAAACCCTCAAAGGGCTGTTGTTGAGATACAATTAAGTGAACATCTGGGTCATTAAATCTGGTTTCCTGACAATGACGACACATAATCCTTCTGGTAAATAAATCTAGCTCTATTTAGAGCAAGCCAATCGCTCCTAAACCCAGGTCAGTTGTCTTTCCTCCTCTCTTTTCCAATAAATCCATTTCAAAGTTTCATTTCAAAAATGTTTACACAATGTTGCATTTAAACAGAGATCATATTCCCCCTTCTGTTTTCTTATTCACAGGGTTAACACTAGTCAAGCCCTTTAGCATCCACCAGCGCAGGGAGGCACGTTTAGTGAGCCTAATAGCTCTTTTCCACACCTGCCTTAGTCGAGTGTATTTATCTGCAACTTGTAGATGTAATCCTTATTAGGAGCCTCTTTGATGGCAAAAAGATTTGCTTATGCCTGGAAACATCTAATCATATTAGGATACTGTTTCTGTTTTATAATGGCCCCATTACTTCTCACAATTTAACAAAGGATTTTTTTCTACTCGGATTTTGGTGCGTTATCCTTTAAATGCATACTGTTGCAAGCAAAGCAAATTTCAGAGAAAACAGAAATTTCCACATTTTATCAGCTTGGAAGAGAACTCACCTGAGACCTGTACTGTTTGTATTGTTTCCATAAATTTTCTTGGACACTTAGACACTGTGGTAATAAGATAGCATAAATAGCTATACTGTCTGGTAGAAAATGTACTGGCAGCTGTGGAGTATCTTTTGAGAAATTAGTGGAAAGTTGATGGAGTAGGGGTCAAAGCCAAAGATCTCTAAACTTACAAAGACTAAGAGGTAGAATTCAGGCTCATGATTCATGACTGTCTGGCCAGTGGTTGGTAAAAACACAGCACAGCATTCTAAATTACACATCCACTCAGCTTCTACTCCTTATATAGCAGTACTTTTAATAAGCCAGCTTTCTGTTGTTTATGTTACTGTTTCTCTTCATCATCTTCAGCTGGAAAGTATCCACTTTAGGAACAGACGGTTTTCACTGCTGAAATTTCTTGCTGGCAGGTAATGCACATTGATATTGACTTTAATCAAAGTGACAGAATAGATTCCTCCATCAGCAGCAAGCTGTTTTAGCACCTGTTTCACCAAGGTGCTTCAGCAAGAGTGATATGATCAGTGCCAAGAATCCTGGGTCCAGATGCCAGCTCACACTGCACCAAGTCCATATAAGCAAGCTTTGGGCACTCATCCTATCTCCCACCCTTCCTCACCACCACCACCATTCCTTACTGCACAAGTAAGCAGCCTGAGCACACATGCTGTAATAATGCAGCTCCCACACCTTCATAACTAGTTGGGATACAAGGACTTATAGGTTTTAGTCTGCTTGAATGTCAGACAATCAGGCTCAGGAGCACAGTTTCTAGGCCTAGAAACAACCTTAAGGGGTCACAGTCACATACGGAAAAACAGGAAATAGAAAGATGACACACTGGTTGAGAAGAGTGAAATGGTACCTAGTGAATTTGAAGCTTGTGCGTCATTACTCATTTCTGATGGAGAATTCTTTGAAGGCACACTGAACACTGCCTTCTACTTCTCTTTATTCTGCAACCAGATCATGCAGCTCTTCCAGTTAGCATTTTAGTTTCTATTAAATATTGACATTACAGAAAATAGGCATACATTTTTACATAATTTCAATTTCTCTGGAACAATTGATGCATAAATTGTGAACATACATGTCAGTGCTTTTTAAATACTGTGCAATTAAATGAGCGTGGGCTCCATGCCTGGCTTTCAAATAAATGAAAGCTCTTGCAAGGAGGCTCAGAAGGTTGTCTAGTCTCTCCCTTTGCCTTAAAGCATCATCAGCCAAAACCAAAATGTATCTTGATTAACAGAGAATGTTAACCTGAGAGCCTAAATACTAGCAGCCAGGATTTTGAATCCAGCATAAAACAGTATGACACTAATCTAAAGCTAATAAGCCAAGCCTGGATATTTTATCAGCCAGATTCCTTTCCAAGTAAGACTGAGTAATAAATATGAAACCTGCAACATTAAGCCCATTAGTAAACTTGAAGTATAAATATAAATATGCTTCTCTTGAGCGCAAAGAGCCATAGTACAAGACCAGAACAAGGGTCTGAATAGCAAGACTGTAGAATCATAGAATGGCTTGGGATGGAATGGACCTCAAAGATCATCTAGTTCCAAACCACTGCCACATGCAGGGTTACCACCCTCTAAAGATGCAGCAAGGATGGCTGCTGCCTGGGGCCTGGACCTTGGAGGCTCCCCATTGGGTTGGCTGGGGCAGAACTTGGTAACCAGGGCCTGTCCCACCACCCCACTAGGGGCAGGGCACTATAGGCACCAGGGCAGCCCCATTCCCTGTCTTCTCCCTTGGGACAAGCAAAGGCTGGGCCAGGACATGAGCCTATGTGGAAGCCCACTTGAGCAGAGGCCATGGCAGGGCAGGGCAGACAGAAGTTCAGAGCATATGAGGAAATAAAATACTTAATCCATTAATGTATATCCTCATTGTCTAGTTATGTCTTCTCCCCAGTGTATCATTTAATGCTTAATTCCCTAACTGTTAGTGGTGAAATAATCCATCGTCACTATTATAACTCATGTTCTTCTACTGCAGAAAAAGAAAACAAACATATAGGGAGATGCTCTGGAAACACCTACAATGCAAACTTAGGGAAGAGCTGAAGTAAAGAACAGGCTATCAGATATAAGTATGGGGTTATTACCACTGAGGAAGTTAATGAAGTTTTAGTGAAAAAACCTAGAAGAAAAGAGAAATCACTGCAAATCTTCTCTGGAAGCTTACCACTTGGGTTGTTTTGTACAGATCATAAGGTCTTGTCCTTGCTTCTGCAAAAGAGGCTGTGAACCAATCAGGACAGATTGGTTCTTTTATAGAGGCTAGGGCTTCATCTGCAAAGGCTCTGTGTCCTGGTCATCCTCCCCGCCTTTTATTGGTGTCCCTCCACGTCCTGAGGCAAAGCTGATACATCTCCTTGAACAGACAGAGAACCCCTTTATACAGGAAGGCCTTGCTAATTATTAAAATCATGGCAAGGATGTTACACACCCATTCAACAGTCAGTCAGTTGTCTGCTGTACCAGAATCAAGTTTTTATCCTATAATTGCCCTTTGCACTATGTATTTTCTAAACAATCAAAATGGAAGCCCTGTAAAGTGCAGTGTTTAATCCAAATATTCCTCTGCTAAATCCTGTGGGATCAGTGCTTGATCCTGTTCCTTGAGGCTTTGGGTAGTGTTTCCATGATCATGTTATTTTTCTTTCTGATGTACGCACAGGTTTTTTCTTCTCAAACCTGGGCTTACTCCAAAATTTTTAACTGCCTTATAAATCCCCAAATACAGCTCCTCATCATTTTTTCCTTATGTACTTCTTTTAACACATATTCATAAATGACAGATCTCTTCCAGAGAACAAAACGTACATATGAACGCACTTGTTATCTCCTTACTAGTTTAAAATCAGTTCAATCTAGATCTAAGACTGTTGGGCTTTTTGAGTTGTCTTCTCATTATTTTTTGTCTAGGATAATAAGTTTCAGCTGGATTTTTTTTTTATTTTTATTTTTTGTCTCATCTCACATTTGCCATGATCAGGATTTTGGTTTTATGGAGTGGCCAGCATGTAGTTGCTGTTACTGTATTTCAGAAAGGATAGCTTTTGGAAGAGATCGGAACTAGGCAGGATAATTTAAAATGCTGCTGCTTTGCAGAGCGGAGAAAACAGCTGAACAACATCAGGGGACATTGTGTCATTCTCATTCAGTGTAGGGAGATCGATTTTCTTGTTGCTGGTATCTACACTGAATAGAGTTGTCAGGGATGTAGAGCAACTTCAACTGTTTTACCTAAAGACCACACCTACCTGATCCCAACTCTATCTTCATGAACTACAATCTTGACTTTCAGTAACATCTAAAATATATATCACTTAGTATGTGGCATGAAAAAGTGTGTTTTGATTCTGGGAAGTGTGTCATGTTCAAATACCTAACCCTACTGTCTGCATGCTTGGGAAAAGGTCTGTGGTGATGTTCCAACTTCTGGCAATCATCATTTAACAGCAGGTGAAGAAAAAATCAAGGCATGCCTTCTGCATTTTCTCTGTTGCAATTAAAACCTTGGTCCTGAGCCACCAGACACATCTCCCTGCTTGCCTCCTTTTAGTAGGTGATCATTGCTTTCTATGATGAGGAATGGTTAATGTCTGACGATAATATGGCAGGCTTCTCCTTCATAATTCATCATATGCTGGTACTTGCAGCCTCTTCCTGTGATGTAGTAGGATGCTCAGCAAAGCTGTTTTCATTTGCTTTAACTGTGCAGTCATCCTTTTATTTTAAATGTTCTATTGGAACTCGATGCCCTGGGATCAGACTATGTTTCATTTTCTACCCAGATTTCAGTTCCTACGCTTACTGAAGTCTTCTTCCCTAATACTTCTTCCATCTGTCTCATTTTGCATCATTTTCTTCAGGTTCCCGATTGCTGGCACTCTCTACTGTTCCAAATGAGACTGAACTTTCTCAGTCTTATTCCTGTTACTTGCATGTATCTGCAGTGTAAGCATGAGAGTCAGGGGAACTGCTGCATGAGTTCTCACTTATGTTGCTCACAGAGGTAGTGCAGCTGTGGGTTGGTTCACATGCTATGTCTCTCTGCCAGTTTGGAGACAGGTCACAAAATAAGTGTGGATTTTTTTAGTATTGCGAAATGAAGTACATGAGGCTAGTTTCTAGCCATCTGCAACTTCTGCCACATCTTTT
This sequence comes from Cyrtonyx montezumae, assembly GCF_038088225.1. Taxonomy (NCBI): domain Eukaryota; kingdom Metazoa; phylum Chordata; class Aves; order Galliformes; family Odontophoridae; genus Cyrtonyx; species Cyrtonyx montezumae. The sequence goes on from NW_027072034.1 coordinate 54,140,112, forward strand.
GCTTGTATTTACTAATGACCAACTTATTTTGTGATGTTTATCTATTGACCACTGGAGTTAGTGGAAAGATTCATTCTGACATCTGTTTTCTGTGAACCCATTTTGGGGTCTCTTTTACTATTCTAAAACTTCTGGCTTAAAAAATAAAAAGTTTGTTATCCCTGTATTATTTTAGCTGAGAAGAATGTTAATTTGTTTAAGCAGCTTGCTGGGGTTAGGCAGACTTTTATCTAAGACAAGTTTCTGGAACTGATACTTGCCTGAAGATACATAGACAGATGTATGAAAAGCATCACATCTGGTAATTCTTATGGCAAACAAATGCAGCTTTTATGTTGTGTCAGTATGGTGAAGCCACTGAAGCAGTCAAGTCTTAGGAATTCAGTCATAAAAGCCTTAGTGCTGACGTAAGATTCTAATAAATCAAGTATATTTGCATACTTTCATACTTGGAGAATATGTATTGTCAATTCCAGAGAGAAATGGCCTTTTGAATATTGGCTAGTGATTTCAAATACTCTTAGCTCATTAGAATTTCATCTGGGATTTACTGACCAACAAAAATAGTAGAGAATAAGCAAAGTAAATACATCAGGATTAATTAACTGATATTTTCACAGGAGACTTTGAAATGGTAAATATTATAAACCACGAGCCTTGTTTAATGAAGGAATTCATTCTGAATTGAGATTCCTTGATACTGGCACACAGAAGTTGCATCTCTTATACTTTTTACCCACTGGCGTTTAGTGCATTACAAGAAATCCCTGCCTTGGCAAAAAGCTGCAGGTTTTCCTTCAAATAAGGTGCTGTACGATGTGGAGTAGTGATCCTTTCCACATCTGCTAGACTTTGTGCTCTGTAGATCTGGTCCCATGGTGAGTGGTGAGAGATCTTGTAGAATTTAGCATGTAACCATTGACTTATATACCCTGGACTCAAATTCTTAAGACCCTCTGACTCTGCCCTTGAGCTTTCTCACAGGGAAAGCCAGAACCATTTTCTAGGTTCAGGGCTAGCTACAGAACTGGGCTGGCCAGTAGTGTCTGCATTTACTCAGGCTGATGAAAGGTCAGAGATGAAATTGCAGGTTTTGCATTTTCAGTGTGCTGATGGACCAGACTTCCTGAAGCCAGGATGATGGCTACATTTGTACTATTGCAAATGATGCCGATACTGAACACATCACTACTCCATGTGAGGAAACAGTAATACAGGAGTTGTAGAAAAACGCAGCACAATATACTTAATTGTTTTTGCTCATATCAGTCTTTCCTGCCATTCTAAATAGAAATGTAGATGGTAGTCAAGTCTTTAACGACAGAGTTCTCCAAGGGTGCTCACCTGTATGCTAAATGTTTGGTTTATCTCTCTCAAGATCATGTCTAGAATTTTCCATGTCATGTTTTCCATTGCAATAAGCCTCTGTAAAAGTAAATGGTACTGATGGATTATATACTGGGCTCAGAATTTATATTTCAAGTTCTCATCTTGTTATAATATGGTAGTGTTGTAATACCTAAATCCATAGTCGTTTGTTGTGCTTGAAAGAGGTCACAGATGCATACAAGACTTTAGCTATGAGCAGTACACAGTGAAATGCATGTAAAACTTCGATGAAGGACTTTGTGATGTACGAGGTTAAGATAGAACAACTGCTGGCACAGGTACTATAGATGTGTGAATGCTGTGACTTTTCATTGACCCAGATACAGAACATGGTCATGGCAGCTGTTTGATAATGATTGATTTCTTCACTACATGAAGTTGTTTGTTTTCACTTAACTCTAAAAAGTGTTTGTGATAACAGCTTATGCAAGGTACCCAGAGCTCCCTATGAGTGTTGACCACAGAAACAGGTACAGCACCTGTGGAGAGGGCACACTCTAATAAAGGTAAGTGCAGGCTCAGAATGCAGTTCCTCCTCTATGGACAGTCTTGCTGGCATACAATAGATCTTCCATGGCCAGAGTACACTCACTGATGAATCTGGGGAGTTTTTAAAACTTGGAGATACTGGATCCTGGCTCTGGGATTTACATTTTAAAATGGAACTGAGCATTCAGGCACTTCTTCAGAAAAATATTTCCTCAAATGGCAACGATTAGATAATACAAAGCCATGGGCAATTTTGAAAAAAAGTGCATAAGTGCAATTTAAAAAAAAGTGGTTTCCAAAATTCATAGCTTGCTTGTCTTTATCATTTCACTGTCGGGGAAATGCATCATGAACAGGGACCTATTACAGAGATAATGGGGTTGCTTACAAGTCACCAAATAATGTCATTCCAAATTTTAAAAGAAATGACTTTTTGTACCCTGTAAATGAATTCTGAGGAACTGTTTGTCTTCAAAGCATGGTGTTCTGTGAGACTGTGGCAAGAGATCTGCAGATGATCACAGAGCTAATGCCTTCCAATTAGAATTCTGCACTAAAGAGGCATGATTGCCTACAGAAAATCTGAGAGGTAACATGGGTCTGAAGGATCATGGATCTGGAAATCACTATGTGAAGAATGCCAGAGTTCTTATCCTCTGGTGCTAAGGGGGACTGAAGGCAAAATATAAATGACTATTAATGTCTTCAGGCAGCTTAATGATACAGCAGAAAATGGAAATGATGTCATTAATTCCTAAGTATAGAGCAACATTCTTTCTGAGAGCAATTATTTTGATTATGATTAGACATTTAAAAAAATAATGCTTTTCTGTCCACGTGTGTGTCTGTCTTTCTCTGGCTGATGAGAAGTGTCTGTTTCAGTTCTATCCACTGGAAACAGTGTTAGACTTCAGTGTCTTACTGTAGAGTAATACTTCCAGAACTTACAGCAGGTCCAGAGGAGCACCCCAAAGATTATCAAAGTGCTGGAGCACATCCCCTACAAGGACAGACTGAGAGAGCTGGGGCTATTCAGCCTGGAGAAGAGAAGGCTGCAAAAAGACCTTATAGCAGCCTTCCAGTACCGGAAGGGGGCCTACAGGAAAGCTGGGGAGGGATTTTTTATAAGGGCTTGTAGTGACAGGACAAGAAGAAATGGTTTTAAACTGGAAGAGCATAGAGTTAGACTAGATATTAGGAAGAAATTATTCACTGTGAGGGTGGTGAGGCACTGGAACAGGTTGTCCAATGAGGTTGTCTATGCACCCTCCCTGGAAGCATTCATGGCCAGGCTGGATGGGGCTTTGAGCAATCTGGTCTATTGGGAGGTGTCCTTCCCTATAGCAGGGGGTAGGAACTACATGATCTTACAGGTCCCTTCCAACCCAAACCATTCTATGACTCTATGACACACAGACGTAAGCTATAGCTTGAATTCCATACATGCCATTTACAACATAATAGTTTATTTCAAAGAAAAGCTGTCACCAAATGTATTCTGCAGCTGGCACTATTGCCATCTTATTCTGCATTAGAATTAGTCATCAGCCATATTTATTTTAGTTGTATTTCAACAACATTCATGTTCTACAATAGGAATTCCTTTTAAATATCTCTAACAGCAATAAATATCAGAGATGAATATTGGAAGAACAGCAATTGTTATTACAGTCTTCATGATTGCTAGTTACTTCATCTTGCTAGCATTTTGATTTGTGTTCAATGTAAGACAAATTGCATTGGCACTATTTGTTTCTGGACAAGCCAGAAAAAGGTTGATATGTCTCAGCTATGTTATGAAAAACCTGTTTGTTTTCTTTCATACGAACAGTATGGTCTTTTTTTACATTCTCTTGACAGTATTTTTTAAAAATAATGAACGTGATAGAACAACTCAGTTTAAAAGGGATAGAACAACCCAGTCTAAATGTATGAAGCAACAATATGGAAAATCTGCTATAAATTATTTTTTCTATATGAGAATATTTTTTTCTGTATGTGTCTAGCTCCAGTAGTTTTGTCTGAGTCTCAGAGATGATTTGTAATTCAATGAAATCTGAAATAAACTTCACAATACAATTAAAAGTGATGTTCTGGTTATTTTTGTATTTATGAAGCCTCAGAGCATGAACACATATCCAATACCTAGTTCTCAGTGCAGAAAAAAATTCAGTGTTGGCATTTGAAAAGGCCATGGCAATTAAGTGAGATATAGATGAAGTATTGTACTGGCTGGTGTATACTTTTCCAGAAAGTTCATAACCTTAGTGATGTTGAGACAGCTTACTGATGAAGCACTCTTCAAGGAAAGGATAATAATGTTAACCTATCTCCTTGTTTATTTATATTGGTAATATTCCAGATCACAGTCCTTGTCCAGACTGTCTTGTAAAGAGCATTTGTGTTCCCCTGAAGACTCTGTAACTTCAATCTCTTTGTGACTGAAGGACTTGTACTTGTTACAATAATGAGATTACCAATCACCCAATTTCCATCTTGCCTCTCACTTGCCAACCAGCCTGTAAAATTTAGCAGGAGGGTACTAATCATCAGGCAACACAGAGCTGCTCATTGCTTTGTAGGCTTAAAACTAACAGAACCATAGAATCACTAAGACTGGAAAAGACCTCCAAGATCCCACTGTCTACCTACCACCAATATTTCCCCACTAATGTGCATCAGTATGACATCTAAACATTTCTTGAGAACCTCCAGGAATACCTGGACACTACCTTCCTGGGCTGCCCGTTCTAGTACCTGACCACTCTCTCAGAGAAATATTTCCTAACCTCCATCCTGAACCTCCTCTGGTGCAACTTGAGGCCATTTCCTCTAGTCCTATTGTTCGTTAGATGGAGGAAGAGACCAATCTCCACCTCACCACAACCTCCCATCATTTAGTTGTAGAGAGTGATAAGGTCTCCCTTGAGCCTCTGCTTCTCCAAACTGAACAATCCCAGTTCCCTCAGCTGCACCCCATAAGACTTATGCTCCAGACCCCTCACTAGCTTTGTTGCCTTTCTCTAGACATGCTTCAGGGCCTCAATGCATTTCTTGTGATGGACCCAAAACTGAACATAATACTGAAGGTGCAGCCTCAGCTGGGCTAAGTAGAAATGAGAAAGTGTGCTGTGGCACAACTTTATCTAGTATGGTGAAGTATTCTAAAAACTATGCCTCTCTCCTTCCTCAAGCTACTGACAATCTGACCCTTTTTTACCCCTCCAAATTTGTCTTCGAATTTAGAACAGGGCATTTTACTGTTGCTTAGGTTGAAAGCAAGATGTTCTGGTATCACTGGTAGGTAAATAGATAGGAAATCAAGGAATACAGAAGTATAATTCGCTCTGCAAGTTGAGGTTGGAATGGTGGGATGTGTAGAGTAGGAAGAAAGTATAGAAGAGCTCTTTTTGAAAGTTGAATTTCTAGTTTGGGTTAGGTCTAGTGTAAAACTTATTGATACTTTGTTCTAAGTTAAACTGCCCAGGGGTCCTACCTGAACTGGGAGGTATAGCACTGTACCAGAGATGCACACACAACAAATCTTGCAGTGAATGGTAGAGATTCCTCACACATCTTAACCTTGGCTCCTCGCCTTTACTGGAGACTCCAAGGAGGCTATTGCCCTGATACTCAGTGTAGTTGCCTATTCTCAATGGAACCATTGCATATATCTTGCATTTTCTTGCATTGTAGTTAGAGGTCATATACCTGTTCCTTATCACTGCCTTCTTCCCTCAAAATATTTTCTCTAGGGTTGTTTTTTGAGATTTTGGGACACAGTCTTCCCCACCTTTTTGCCATTTTCTTCCCTATATATCATTATGGCTGTAAAGGCAGAACCTCTCTGTATTCTCTTCGAAATTAAGACATCTTATTTCTTTCAGCCCTGAGAATGTATTTGAGACCAATAGCATATCTTTTTATTGCTGGACCATTGCAGCGAGGGTAGATTAATATTTATAGTGTCTGTGTCAAGAACTGATAGAGTCATGGAGTCATAGAATATCCCAAATCAAAACAGACCCACAAGGATCATCAAGTCCAACTCTGAGCTCCACGTAAGACCACTCAAAATTCAAACCCTATGTCTGAGAGTGTTGTCCAGACACTTCCTGAACTCCTGCACTATGAGCATCCTGTGCCATGCCCACTGCCCTCTGGTGCAGATCCTGTCCCTAACCTCCAGCTGCCCCTCCCCTGACACAGCTCCATGCTGTTCTCTCGGGCCCTGGCACTGTCACCAGAAATCAGAGCTCAGCATTGCTCCTCTACTCCTTCCATGAGCAGTTGCATGCCACCATGAGGCCTCCCCTCAGCTTCCTCTGCTCTGGGCTGAGTAAACCAAGGCACCTCAGCTGCTCCCCATATGCCTTGCGCTTCAGACCTTTCACCATCTTTGCATCCTCTTTTGGATGCTCTGTAAAAAGTTTTATGTCCCTCTAATATTATGGCACCCAAACAGAATTTTTGAGGTGAGGCTACACCATGGCAGAGTAGACTCTGGAATTCCATGACTTCGAGTCTCTGGAAATTTCTAAGCCTCTTGGACATGTGACAAATGTTTTAAGGACTTTGGAAAGTGTAGAGTATAAATAAGAAGAGAAGCAGAAAATGTAACCAGGGGAAACAGAATCAAGTCACTCTTTGAAGGAAAATGTAGGGAAAAAAGGTAAAAGCACATGGAGATAGGTATGTTCAAGATTTTGAGTTTAATCTGTCTCCACGCCAGCTCTACAGGCATCTGCAGTGGGCTTTGAGAGCTCATGCTCACAGCTACAAGCAAACATTTTATTTCCTCTTGCCAAAGAGCAGTCAGATTAAATAGTCTACCTTAGCCTGCACATTAAGAAGTCAAATGTTGCCAGGCCTCTGCAGGCTACCCCATTATGTGTGGGGGGGAAAGGTACATTTATTTTAGCAAAATGTTGCAGCTCTGCTGTGTTTTTATCTCAGTTTTGATGTCAGTTCATGAGAAATTTTGCTTTTCTTCTTTCCAGTGAGAGAATCACCTTGACATGATTGTTCTGTGGAAGCCCTTACAATGAGGAAGCACACCTCCCCTGCTTCGTTCAGTGACACCATATTTTAGCCCTCTCTCCTCGGGGGTCATGCATGGTAAACTTTTCCAAGAGATGACACTGTGACAGAATTCTCATGCTGCCCTGTTACACATAAAGGCATGGACTCAGGAGCCTGAAGGAGGTCTGAGATAAGCCAGTTCACTGCACCATACCTAAACCACCGGTAGGAGGATATTTATCTGAAGTGTTCTCCAAGGCATACAATAGTGTCTTTTCACAACCACCTACTGCAATTCTTTCCAGTCCATTGACTTCTGTATAAGATTTTTTTTAACTGCAGTTCTTAGTAGTTTAATCTCTTCAGCAGCTTTTTGCATATGTTAACATTTTCAGCAGATTTTCTACCAACCTTCTTTCCTCTACCCACTTCCTTCAGTTCTCTCTTATGAGAGGCTATTTTCTCATTCCCTCAGTCTTTTGGAATTTCTCTCCTCTACACCAAGTAAAGTTTTGTTAATGTTGAGTAAGCTGGAAGGATTGTTTCAGGTACCTCATGGTGCCTCCCAGTATCACATTTAGCTTTCTCATAACTAATTAAGATGGCGTTAATCAATAATGCTCTACTGTGACCCATCATACCTGCTACATCTCTTGAAGAACAGTTAAAAAGTCTTATATTTGTACAGCTGATTATTCTTTCCTGTCTGCTACACCTTTCATTTTTGCCTTCTGTTTACTGGACATTAGGAAACGTTTCTTTACCATGACAGTGGTCAACCACTGGAAAGAACTTCATAGAGAGGTGACTGATGACCCTTGTCAATGTTCAAGAGCCATTTGCTTAAAGCCCTCAGTAACATGCTCCAACTTTTGCTTAGCCCTGAAGTGGTCAGACAGTTGGACTTGGTGATGTCTGAAGATTTCTATTCTAGTCTAATCTATTCTGCATACTTTAGAAAGCACCTTCAATTTGTCAGGATTTCATTGAGTACTAATAATTTCTTCTACTGTATTTGCAGTCCTTCCCACTTCATGTCATGCACGAATAAAGAGTAGTCACTTACTTACCTTTCAGAAGTTCCATCTAGACCATTCTTCCTCAGTTTGCTTGCAAGAATATCATTGTTACAACCCAAGATCATCTAGTCAAGACACTTAGTCCAGTCTAGAAGGCTGTTCATCTCCACTCAGCAAATGCAGAGACCAACATCATGCCAGGTGAGTTGACTTCAGACTCAGTTACACTGACTGGATTTACACTGACTTCAGTGGGAAGCCAGGCACACGGCTTAATCACAGGTCAGAGGTGTTTGAGTCTGTGAGACAAATCCCACCTGTTAAGTTCTGTATAACATTCAGAATGATATACTGTATTTGATATACTTTAGCCATGCTTCGGTACACAGTTTTAGAGTGCAGCAAAAAAAAGCAGTGAAGATAATAGTTCCAGTGCATAAATAATGGTGCAGTGGTGCAACACTGGAGTAGGTTACTGCTGATTTCAGTAGCCCTAACAGTAATGGGTAGTTGTCATGTGAAAAGGATAGTGAGTCTTTCTAACCTTGACATATGAGATCATCTTGAATTACTAATGCTGCTTATATTTATAATGATTGGGCTTTATCCTTGGGGGAAAAAGAAGCAGGGAGGAAAATAAAGTAATAAGAACAGAATGAAAAGCATGCATCAGAAGAATGTTAAAATTTGTTCCCCTTATAACATGATTTCCTTCTAAAACTTCTTATCACATATATGAGAAGAAGGTTTGGATGCTGGTAAGAGAGATCACAAAATGTACAATTATTTGTGATGCAGATGTAGTTTCAACTGATAGTTTTGTCTGGAAGATATCTCACTGCAAGATTAGCTATTTTACAGCTGCTCACAACCATCAGGCTTTGTTTATTTGTTTGTTACTGTTTTTATTCTTGTACAAGTAGAGCAAAAGACCAGGAATTCATGTGAAAGCAGCTGAAATAAGTAAGCATTAAATTAAGAAAGAAAAGCATATCTGTATGCTGCAGGGTAATTGAGCTTATTCAGTTCGTATTCAGACCTTGTCTTGCTAATTGTGTGTGTGTTGGTGTGGTTTGGGTTTTTATTCTATGGTTTTGTTATGTTTTTGTTTGTTTTCAAAATACCTTTTTTTTCCTTTGTAGACTCTTCTTTGTCTACCATGTGGTTGCAACCAATTCTTCCATGGAGGCATCCCTTTAATTCTGATCCCAAGCTCACTCTAGCCACCAAACATTTTATTTTAGACCTGGGGAAACAAGCTAAGGACTGTTATTATAAACTATACCTTCAAATTTATTGCCAGAATTTCAACAGAACATTTGGCACCATGTAATACCCCTTGGATGTCTGTGTAAGGTCTTCTTCATCCCACAGCTGCTGGAAAGATACCCTCAGTATAAAATTGTAAACAATCAAACAACAACAACAACAACAAATTGCTGGGGAATATAAAAACACCATGGCCTAGATTTTAGGTTAGTGCCAGGCTCTTCTGGGAGTATGGCTTGATATTAATGGCAACTTCAGGTGTAATAAGAAAAGTGAAAAGTAGTAGATTTTGTCTTTCTACATTTTGCAGGTTCAATGACCATTCCTCTCCCCTTCTGCTGTACAAAGCTTTCCCGTGGGTGACCACATTCTTCATTATCTTGAGCCCTGCTTGTGATGCCTGGTACTGCCTTTACAATGTGAAATAAGCACAGCTCTTATAAGCCTGTATTTGCTAGACAAAATTAACAGGCCCTCATATGTGACTATGTTGTGGTCATTGATTCAAGTTTTTCTGCTAGGTTTTCACCCTCACAGTTCTGCCCTTCTTCCAGTCTGCCAGGTCTCACAGAAGAGGTGGGGAGAAGTGGGAACCACGGAAGTTTGCAGTAGAAACAAACCTGCCAAATTTTCCTTGCTGAGCACAAAGCTTGCACAGAAGTCTGTTTCTTTATGCTTTCCAGCGCACACTACACATACAATGGCCTTCTTCCCAGTCACATAGCCTCAGTATTGCCATCCTGATTCCAGAAACTGAATCAGCCTCTAGCAGCCACACAGGACGTGAGCTCCACCTAAAGGCTCAGCCTCAGTACTCTTCAGGACCTGTGAGCCTCTGCTGTGCTCCATCTCCAGGGGAAGATGCATATTACTCAGCAAAATGCAGAAGCAGAATCAATTGTGGCCTTTACCTCCATTGCAGCCGAGCATGCTGCTGATCTAGCATCACTTTGTATTTATCACTTTTTATTTTATTGCATTCTCAATAGCTAAGCAGCGCAAGGTCATGTAGCAATTTTGTCTGGCAAGCTATGGTACAATTAACGCATAAAAATATATTTATGAATATACAAATGTATATCTGTGTGTGTCTCTGAACGTTTCTCTTTCATACCCAGTTGAAAGACTATAAATCACTTCCTACAAAGCAGTGATTATTGGAGTCATGGTTACAAACCATAGATTTTACCTTCTAAGCGTCAGCACTCTCACCCTTCCTTTCTCTCTGTGCACATATATACGCACTTATCTCTGTATCTATCAGTTCAGCTTAAGAGGGAAAAAAAAAACACTAGGCAGCAACAAACAGGCAGAGAAACACCATGGAAGAAATTCAGAAGCATGGGAATGGATTCTCCCAGTGCAGGGGCTCTCCTGCACTTTAAAAGGAGCTAAATATGGGTGGCAGTGGTAGCCTTAGTCCCTGGAGGGGTAAAATTTGGACATATAGAGTTCAAATAACAGTAGAATCAATTTTGAGTCCGTAAAGGCTTGCTGGAGCAGGTCATAGGTTTCACCTGCCAGCCTCCCATTCCCAATTATTATCTGAGTGTTTGGATGAGCTCCTTATGTGACACCACAGAGATATGTATGATATGAGCATCTAGATCCCAAACTCACAGTTGCTTCCATAGGTTAGAGGCACAAGGACGGTGAGAAGAAGCAAGGCAGGGGAAAGGAATGAAAAAACTTAAATGAGCAAAACTCTGAATTTTCCTTGGTTCAGGGCAGCTGATTTGTGGAATATCTGATGCTAAGGGCTGCCAGAATCCTGAGCAGGTGCACTACAGAGCTGAATCCTTCTTCCTCCCCTCCTTCTTGGCCCTATTGTCATTTCACAATGTGTAAAATTTGGTGTCTTTGTTCCCTCAAGCACCTTCTGCTGTATTTCATCTTGTTGCAGTTACAGCCTGTAGAAAAGAACTATGTTTTAAAATGCAATTCCAGAGATGAGGAATCTCACTCAGTATCTAAACAACTTAAGAAAAAATTGTGAAAGTGCCTGTAATTCTATTTGTCCATATCTTAAAGAGATCAAAAACAGCAGCCGGGAAGATCTGCAGTTTCAAAAAAAAAAAAAAAAAAAAGTGACCCATGAAAATATAGATGAAAAAAGCAAACATCAGCAAGCAACTCCATATGGGGTGACCTTGATCCCTTTAGTACAAGCACCAACAGAACTTTATGCCTGGAATATTTATTTGGCTGCAGCAAGTGACCTCACAGAGTTGTATTTGACAGCTGTGGGACTTATGTGGACTTCAGCGCCTGCTGTGATGTCTCACAGGAGGAGAACAGTGAATGACTCAGGCCAGCTGATGGCTGAATTGTCTCACCTGTGCAGTCTGAGGTGAAAAATAGCTGCTTTCCATGAGCAGTGAAGAGGGTTTAGTAAAGGTCTTTGCTCCTGCCAATCTCATGAGGAGTAGTAGAAGGCTGTGAGGTAGGAGCCATGCCTGTAAATTATTTGTCTGCATAGATATGTGAATGTAATAAAGAGATCAGAAATTCTTCATTTCAGACCTCCCCCAGTGTTTCTCCACTGTTACAGAGGTGGGAAGTGATGCTTTCTAAGAAGAGGACTTTCCACCTCTCCTCCTGAATCTTGGTCATTCTGGAGGCAGGGCAAGGGTCAGCAAGAAAGAGTCCCTAGTGTTTAGGGCACAGAGCTGGGGAAGATGAATCTTAGCACATCAGATATTGCTGCTCCCCATGTCAATCCTGTTTTTTATACAGTGATCTTCTACAGTGGGCAGCATTAGTACAAACCTCCACTCATTTTTGTATCTGGAAAGCCTCAAAGGAAGAGAAAATTATGAAGTTTTGGGATCCACATAGAGCTTGGAATAGCAATTGTGAAGCTGAATGAAAGCTGATCTATCTCAGGATTAGCTCTTAAATTCTTCCTAGAAAAACAGATCTAGATTAATGTAGGTGGATTACTTTGAACTTCAATTACCTGGCTTTAATATCTTGTTTTCAAAACAAAAGGTACTGTCAACACCTGAAGTGTTAAATCTGTCTCACAAAGATGTCAGATGTCCTATTGTATTTCTACATGCTTTTTTGATTCTTAGACTGCTCCCAAATGATCTATTAAATATATTTAAAAAAAAAGGCAAAGCAAAATATTTTGAAATATGAATTATTGGTGAAGTCCAAACAAGACTGCTTTTTCTCATTAGTGAACCCTGAACTTTTGTACCTTGATGTACATAAATATTCTTCAAATCGTTAAACCACAGAGAACTATTTTCAGTAGGTTAGTATGTTAACTAGCATAGTTTGCAGAGTACTGATTACCCGTCCTCTCTCTTTTGAACTATAAGTAATGATGTTGACCCTGACTTGATAGACTCAATATTTGGGTTTTCAACCATCTTATTTGTGGATGTTAAGACAGCAAGTTGGCTAGGCTTTGCTTTTCCATACCTGTTAGATACAATGCACTCTATCTTAGGTGGCTGCCAGTAACTTTTCCCTTAGATAATTTTTTTCTCTTTTCCTTTTCCTTTTCCTTTTCCTTTCTTCCTTTTCCATTTCCTCTTCCTTGCTTTGCCTTTCCTTTCCTTTTCACTTCTCTTTTTTCCTTTTTTCCATTTTTTTTCCCTACAACCTAATCGCATTTGGGTTTCTCAGAAATATTTATGGGTCAAGTCATAGGATAAAATCCTTCTTAAGCAGAACTCTGTCTCCTGAAGGATTTAATCCTGCTTCAGATTAATTTAGTTTGAAATCTTTCACTATCCTTAAGCATGTAGGACTAGACACTGAAAAACAACTCACTCACAGAAGGGAGCCCAAGGGAATTGCTTTTCTTGCATTAGATCCTAAGAACTGAAGCAAGACCCACAGAGCAGCAGAGCATTGCTCTGTTTGTCTGAGTCCTGATTGCAGTCTACACATTTCTGAATGATAAGGGCCATAAGGAGGTGGTCAGGGATCTTGGGATGTAGCAGAAATAATCCAAGCTCAGAGGGCAAAGTGAGGTGTAAATAGTTACTGGGTACATCCCAGGAAAGCATTTAATTATTAAGTTTTATGATTTATGTAAAGTCTTATATATATATATGTATATGTAGATACTGTTTTTGAATCTATGTTACTTTAAGCACCAAAGCAGACCTACTGAAACTAGGGGCAGAATACTTAAAACATGCAAGATTGTAGTCTCTTTTAATCTGTCAAATCATAAATTATTTCTGATAGACACAATACACAGTAGCTTTGTAAGAATTTTTCTGCAAGCAATGGACACTAGCAAAGATCCCGTTTTTCCCTTGTCATCTCCACGAGGACCATCAATCCAGCTAAAATGTAACAACTGCTGGGTTGGGTGGATCTCAAGAGTCAGCCTAGTTGGGCTTAGAACTTTCATCAAGAGCTTAGAAGGCATAGGAATCAGAAATCTACATCATTTGAACAAACTGCAGGAACAACACAGCTGATCTAGCCTTTCTGTGAGGGAAGATAGTTCTTGAGGGATGAGGCACAACTGAGGGAGAGGACTGCCATTTGGGTCTCAGGGAGAGGATGCTTTAGCAATGGAAAAGCCCCAGAGAATTATCTGAACAACTGGACTTTTCCCTCTCCATTGTTCAAAGTCAACACAATTTAAGATGCACAGACACTGTAGTCAGACTTGTAGAACAGGTCTTAAGTACCTAGTGTGGGACCAGGATAAGAGATTAGGAAGCTGATACATTTTCAAGCACTATTTAGACTTTTTCTAATCATGAGTCAAATCCTGGAGTTTTTACCTGAAGACTCATTTTCTCTTTTTTCAAATATACCTCTTGATTTTTGCCATGAGCAACCATGTGTGCTTTGTTCAGCATTTCTTTGCATTTTGTAAGTTTTGTAGCAGACTTTTGAGTATTTAGTTTTGAAGATTATCCCCACCTTTCCCTAAACTTTAATAGGAACATTGCCCGACAATGCCAAGAGAAGAATTTGGAAGTTTGATTCATTGTTTAATAACTATTTCTAGCTATTTACAGTCATATTTGCCTTGTGACTTCTAATTTCTGTTATATTCCTTCTGTGAGATTATTTAACTCAACAGTTAAATTAGATAATGTGAAATCCACATTTACAACTGGCAACAGACGGCGATCATAAGGCAATGATTTCATTAGAGGAATCAAGCAAAAATGGAAGGAATGTAGGGTGTGAGGGGGAAAAAAAGCATTTGTTGAAGCACAAATACCTTATGGAAAACCTGTTTGAGCAATTATACCTCTTGCACTGTGACAGCAAAGAGATTTGGGAATGGATACCAAACAGGTTCTTCTCTCACTATATATATATATACGTACTTTTTTTTCTAAATTCTCATTCCTTAGATAGCTGTATAGCCTTAGATAGTTGTGTAGTACTGATTGTGTTCTTCGATTACAGAATTTTTTGGTGCAGTTATTTGGTGAGAAATGATATTGCTTAAGTTTTGGAAAATTACTGACATTTTCTCCACATAATTAATAGTAGAGATTGGTACTTTTTTGAATGTTGGAAATCAAAAGAGAGTAGAAAAAGAATGCACATAATCTTTCATATAAAGTAATCTGGTGATAATGCCTGGCTCATGCTCCCACCTCTCACCCTTTGATGTTCAAACTATGTATCACATGTGAGAAGAATGACTGACGGCATTAAAACAATGATTGGTGTCTGATGAGCTCACCAGAGCTCATCATGCACGTGTTTGACGTTTTAATCTGAGCCCCTTGGCTTCTAACTTGATTCACCTGTTTGTTTGCCTGCAGCTCTGTGATGATCTTCAAGCAATCTCTAGAAGACAGAGTCCTTCCTGGGCACTACAAACCTCTCTGCAACCAGTGTCTGCAGGCACACTTGATCTCACTTCTGGTTGACTGCCATCCTCCTCCAGGATCTGGCTCACAAGGCCAGTATCTGTTTCCCATGTTCTCCCATATCCCATGCATAACCACCATAAGAAAGCAGTGGAAGAGGAATTTGTTTTTGCCCTATCAGCCCCAGGAAAACCTGAGCCAAATGCAGGACAGCTGCTCTCCCTGGTAGCCCTTGGGAATCTCTTTCATCATCATTTACTGCAGACATACAGGATGGTGCTGAACAGATGGAGCAAACCCTGGGCTTGAACAAGACTTCCCACCCTTGCCACAGGGCCTCCAACAGACATTGTTGTGAAGGGGAACTGCTCCAAGGAGATGGTCTGTGCTGACGAGGAGCAGAAACTGCTCTGAAACTGAACCCTTACACAGAAAGAATGCTCCTGACATCTCCATGACTTCTATCCAAAGAATGCTCATCCTGATGTACATAGATGTATGGCCCAGCCAAGAGCTGTGGCATTCCCCAGCAGTTGCTTTCTGGTGAGTTCACCAGAACCCCAGGTAGCAGCTCTTTAAATAAATTGAAACACAACATTTGTGGTCCAGTGGATAACACTGGGGTTCAAACTCTGCCTTAAACCTTATATGGATAGATCCATGTGATTTTTCCAACTCTCTTTAAAAGGAATAAACTATACTCAGTGGTCTGTAGCTGAAATTCAGTCCTAGATTTGATCATTCAGTAGCTCTGGCTCTGTACAACAGATTAAGGAAAGACTCCATTTAGTACTCATCATTTTAATTTTTGTTTAGTTTTTAGTGTTTGAATAATGGCTTTTGTGACAGATGCAGGGTGTCACATTTACAGACTTTTAGAGGGAAAAATGCCTCATGACTTCACACTTCTCAAGAGTCCCCCAACCACTGAACTGTGATACCGTATACTGCAAATAATCATTTTAGCTGGCACTGGGTAATCCCAGAGGTACATTTAGTATTAGGTTCACTTTTCAGTGATTTATTTGTAATTTCTGCTAAACCACAGTTAAAGTTATTCAGCACTTGGCTGATAGATCAGTAATGGGTAGCCCTTGCCAACAACACAGTTTGTGTGAAGGCCAATACAGCTAGGAGTCTGAGAATACAGACAGGTAAAGATGTTGCATATGGGAACCGATGCTCATCATCTGTCTGAATGTTGGCTTCCAGTGCACAGTGGTGCTGCTTGTTCAGCCTTCTTTGTTGAGCCCTCGCTGCTCTGGGCCCAGAGTAAATCACCTCTCTGTCATCAGACCTGGGCCTGAAAAAGGAGAAACTGGCAAAAATATCCTTTCAGAAAAAAAAAAGAAAAAAAAAAACCAAAAACGTTTCTTAAAAACAAGTCCACGTGCTTTTGCCCTTGCCACAGATTGCACATTGGTACCAGCGCCATTCGGGCTCCAGGAGATGTTCTGCATTATCTCTCAGCTCCATCCATCCTGGTTACTTGTGTCCTGGGATTATCGGCCTCATCTCCAGTCACTTCGTGGGAGCACTCCCCAGCAGCAGCATCCCAGGCCTGCAGCACTGCAGCAGGTGAGTCCCTAGGAGTTGCACTCCTCGCAGTGGCAGGAGAGGATGTAGCGATAGGTGGCGGTGAGCCGCATGCCACCTGAGCAACGCAGCCGCATGGCCTTCAGCTTTGAGGTCTGTGGCCGGCAGCAGTGGCAGGTGGAGCGGAAAGGCTGTTTTAGGACAGTGCTGAAGGACACCATTGGCTCCGAGCGTGATGTCTGGCTGCAGCGCCCTTCGCAGCGAGCCAGAAGCACCATCTGTGAACGAAGAGAGATGGGTTAGGAATGTCCTTCCACCATTCCTGTCCTCACCAGCCACATCTACCCACCTTGGTGGTGGCACCCAACCCTATGCAGTACATTTTATCTGAGAGAATTAAGGAGGGCAGATAAAAATTGAGTTTTTCCTATAGTCTCAGACACCATTACTAGTAACAAATATGGAGCCTGGTACTCTGACAGGTGACCTGGGGGCTCTAAACATTTGTAGCCAGCCCTGTTTTCCAGGCACAGTGACTTTCTAGCATGGTTTGCTGGCTCTAGGCTTATGGCAGCCAAGCCTTTAAATCATCACCCATCCTAGTGCTTTGGTTAGGTGTTTTCCAGTGTTTTGAGTTTATGTACTAGTGAATCAGCAGAACTGATCCTCAGGGTCACTAAATCTCTCAGTTACTTAGAAATATAAACATATAAGTTAGAAATATAAAGAAGCTTAGTTTATTGCTTCTAAAGAATTATGTTTCTGGCACTATCTTCTGCAAAGATCACCTTGAATGTATGTTTGCAACTGTGTGCATAAATGTATAATTACATCAATTTTATCCATGTAAAATGCATTGCATAACACAAGGAAGTGAAAATGTAGACAAGCATGAACTCCTTGTTAAGTATTGGGGTTCTCTAGTGAGATCTTCCAAAAGCCAAATAGGCTCCATGCTTCTTCTGGGTGCACCAGCTGAGCTATGACCAGAATTGGCTAACTTGCATAACGAGAAGTGCTAAAGAATGAAATCCCATGGAAAGTCCACTGCTTCTGTTCCCAGCAATCCCTTGTTGAAAAGTAGAGATGGCTGCAGTATCCCAGGCTCTATGAAGGACCTTTTAAAGCTGAGATGATCATGTGTATAGAAACAGCTGTTATCACCTTGTAGAGCTAAGTTTTGTACAACTTTAAACAAACTCTTACACCTTTATGAAATATTATTTAATCCAGGTGAGCTAATTCTGATTAACCAATACAGATTTTAAATCAACTTTTTGTATCATACAAGCAAGGGCAAAATGTGATGGAGGTGATAATGTATGCACCAAAAAGCTGTAGGTTTATCCTATAACCAGAGAAAAAAAATTACCGTATTTTAACTATACTGTACACATCTCATGACTTTTTCAGACAATCCAGAAGGACAACAATAGATGTGATGGCAAATATTTTATAATATTAAGCACTTCTAATACTCTTTCACTACACACTCTCAACTGGACACAAATCTTACAAGCAGGTATATCAAATGTTTAATTTTCAGAAACACTCTTCTTTAGCTGTAGTCGTGTGGAAAGGCGAAAGGAATATATTCACTTATATTCGCATTATCAAGTACTGCCAGCTCTGCCGGTGTCCTTGGGAAAGGTACTGGTTGTCAGTAAAGAACATACTTCATACAGTACTTAAAAATGTCTCTTCTAAGAGTACTTTCATGATAAAGGATTACTTTAAAATGTGATAACGTTAACAACTACACTTCCAGTCAAAAGAAGGAAGATACCTCCATGAGCTGAAGATCTTGGCTTGGAACAAAGCACCTTCCACCTCAGTTTTCTTGAGGGCTCTTCAATGCATTACATCTTTCATAATTCCTAGTATGATTTTATTGTCCCTTTCTTTGACTATAAAATCATAGAATCGCTTAAGTTAAAAGAGACCTTTAAAGGTCATCTAGTCCAACTCCCCAGCACTGCCTATTCATAAACCTATTCACTCTTTTGCTTGTAGTAATACTGTGTACAGCTGAGCCACGCACCAGCTTCACACATATTAGCAATGTTAAGCTCATTACTATCAGTGTATTTAGTGTATTTAAGAGGGAAAAGGAAAGTTATCAGTGCTAGCACCCAGACAAAAATCCACTTTTGTCCCCAGGAAGACAAAACTCCTCTTCCACAGTGACAGACAATCAGCTGGTGAAGAGTGGCATGGCTGTCTAATTCCTTTCCTGCAATGGGAAGACAGAAGACTGAGACATGAAAAACAAATAGTTTCCTTGCCTGTTTCTTGACAGCTCTCACTAGGTCCCCCACTTTGACCAGACCGTGAGCTCTGTCCCAGACTTCCCAAGCATTGGCTGATGAAGAGGCTGAGGAGGAATCTGATTGCAGCCTTCAGTGACTTAGAAGAGCGTTACAAAGACAATGCAGAACAACTGTCTTTCAGGGGTGACAACTGGGGATATAAAATGGCCACCAGCTGCTTTATGGGAGTTTCAGAGAACTTCCAGAGTCCTCTCCAACCAGCACTTCTGTGATTCTGTGATTTCATCTCATATGTGACAGCATACACTGCTCTATGATGGACTTGACTTCTAAATGCTTCAGGAGCTGGAACAATTAGTATCTTCTGGCACATTTCTCCTAAGGTATTTTTATGCCCCACATCTGTGCTCCTGAATCAGCAAGTACTTTCAGAAACATTAGAAAAATAAATACAACAGCCCCCTAGGACTATGGAAGAGTTGCGGAAGTATAATCATAGGATAGAATCTCTGTCTCAAGCTTTCTAGTGCAAAGAAAATCAATATTTCTTCAATATGCAATTTGCATTTATAATTGCCTAGCAAACTTTGTCTTTAAAAAATTTTTTTTCATTCTGTGTAGATGATAATTTTTATCTAAAATTTTGCTGGCTGTTTATTTTTTCAGAAGAGAATGGTTAGTATTAAGACAGTAAAATGGAATTATAGACCTCATCTGAGATCATCTAGTCCAGCTGCCCACCTGCCACCTATATTACCCACTAAACCACATCCCTCAGTGCCACATCTACGTTTTACTTGATCACCTCAAGGCACAGTGACTCCACCACCTCCCTCCAGCACAGATACACAGTGTTGGTTTTACGTTTTATTTTTGGATTATAGAGTAAATTTTTTAGAAGTGGCACTACACTATGCATATCAAGTCAAGCCTGCAGGAGAAATCAATTCAGATTTTCCATTTTGATGTATTTCTAAACTTCTGAACTAACCTGAAGCCCTCAGCATAATTTAACCTCCTCCTCATAAATCCCAAAGAGCACCAGCAGACTTTGGCAGGTGTGCAAATGAGCTGGAAATAGTATGTACTTTAAAAGCTTTGCTTTGCTATTTAATCAATAGCACCAGCTGTTTATTGCATTGTATACTATAGCGCAATAGAGATTATCGCTTAAATAATTAGTAATGATATGATAGCATGGCACAGTAATACAGTAAGTGTATATATAGTAAAAATGTGTGGGTATTTTATAACCTGATATCCGCGCCTCCTGGCTCCCCTGCTCCCCCATGCATAGTAGTCTGTTCATGTCACCTTGTGATGCTATTCACGGAAGTATAGACAATGCAAGGCAAGAGCAGTGGGGCTCCTGCATGCTTGTTTGAGCAGCTAGAAAAGTCTGTTGGTTTTTTTCACTTCAAGTCAGTAATCTCACAGCCACCTGATGGTTATAGAACAACCACATTCTGGAAATTTAGAATTTATTAACTGGTTTGTTACTGTGGGTATTAGTAGTCCTGTTTTCCACATTCTTCAACAGCATGTTGAGGCCTGAACAGATGTGCTGAATGCATGAGTAAAGAATTGCATACAGCATTCATGGCCTGGCTGCAAGCAGGAATGGCTGCAATCCTCATGAGCCACCTCCTTAGCAAAGGTATTCCAATATTTGCTAAGTCTTTCTTCATCTGGTACTTGTGTCTCTGGCCTAGATTCTTTGCTATATCAGTGGCTATATCAGGATATCAGTGGCAGCATGCCTCTGGCACATCTGGAGGAAGCACTTGTGACAGTAGATACCATAATTTACAAGAGTCTCCTTCTCTGGAGACGTTCCAGACCCACCTGGACGCCTACCTGTGCGACCTGGGCTAGGGAGCTGCTTTGGCAGGGGGTTGGACTCAGTGATCTCCAGAGGTCCCTTCCAACCCCTATAATTCTGTGACTCTGTGGTTCTATGAAATAAGAATGTGGTAAACACTGATGATTTATCTTCCCTTTAATTTCAAATAATTTGTTTTCACACAAAATGTTTACTTTAGAGCTCAACATAAGAGAACACGAACTCGCCTTTCAAGATTTCAAGCCTGAAAAATCTAGTGTTAAAGCTGTCTAGTAGTCCACATTTGTAGCCTCCAGTCTCTTATTTTACCACATAGAGAAAAAGAATAGGGAGAAACAATGAAAAAATCCTTGCTGGTTGCATTTATCTTGTCATCATTTGCTTCAAACAAAGACAGTATATATGCAGATGTGTGGTCTCCGCATTGGCCATCCTACTGTTCTTCAGAAAGAGATTTGCCTCACACACCCAGTTCCTAGTGTTAATGAAGAGGAGCAGCAGCCCATGCCAACATTTCTACAAGCTGGGACATATAGTAGAGTAGTTTTAGGGTAGAAAGGCTGGCTGTGGTACAGGAGCAAAGCTCAGCTACACTGAACCTGGGAGTGAGTCAAGAGGAGCCATGTTGGCTGATCTTTTCATCACTGGAATGCCTTTGTACACAGAGTAAATTATTCGCTTCTCAGGTTCAGTATGGGAATACGGTAATACTGCTAGCAGTAGCAGGCCATTAAGTGTAAATGCACAGAGAGGAACACCACCAGAAAATCATCCCAGCTTAATGACCAAGGGCTGTAGGGAGAGGCTGTGGCAGAGGTTGGGAACCAACCTGCAGGTGCTGAAGGCCAGGCTGAATGGGTCCTGTGCAGCCTAGTCTGGTGGGAGGCAGCCCTGCCCACAGCAGGGGGTTGGGGCTGTGTGGACTTTGAGGTCCCTCCAACTCCGTCAGTGATTCTATCATTATATGATTCATCTGCAGGTCTTGCTCACTCTCTTCTTGCTGGAGAAGCTGACAGCCAAGCTTCTCAAAATGGGCAAGTGGGACAGCCAAGCTTGGGTCTCCCTAACATTGGTCTCATACCAGCACTGCCTGACATGCTGTGCCTATTTACTTCTGATCCACAGCAGCATGAGATCAGAGGTTTTTGTCCTACTGCTCCTGAATTCAATGAACAAAAGCATATATTACTTGTGATTCAGGAGAGTTTGTTTTTCTGATTTTAGCCCATACTGAATTTTCTTCCCATGTGGAAAGCAACCACCATTACTGAAAGTGTAACTGCCCTGGCACATTGCCTCTGACAAGATGAACACAATGGGTCCTAGCCTGACCTCTGTTCATTCAGCCCTGGAGCAAGAGGAATGGGGCTTATTTAGGACAGGGCCAAAGGTTCCCATGTCCCAATCTCTCTTCTTTTGTGGGCTGTCACCCACCCACATTCATTCCCTGGCTTCAGTGTATTCCCACAGCAAGGCTTTGCCTCTGCTTGGCTCTACTTCAGTGCTGGCTGTCCAGCAGCCATCATGGTGGCCAGCCTTTCCTCTCCCAAAGTCTGATGCCTCTCCACTCCCAGCCTCACAGATTTACATTCTCCCACATCCCCAGAGCCAGCCCCTGACTCACCCTGCTGCTGTTTTGTTGTTGTTGTTACATGCTAAGGGTACTGCTTCCTACACAACTCATGAGCTTTGGTGCCTCATCTGTGTCTCATCATGGAGGCTTTTAGGATCAGTGTTATTAGGTGGAGCCTCAGTCCATGTGACCAGGAGTTGTGACTGCACCTTTCCAGGATTCTGTAGGGTTTTTGCACAAGGGCTTGGATATCTGTGCTCCTACAAACATGAACCCTTTCATTTTGTGGTTGCCTTTCTTCCTCCGTCATCATCATTTCTGCCCTCCAGATTTATGTTTGCCTGGCTGCTACAAGCATCACACAGAGCATTGATTTTCCGAAGAAATAATGAGAGGCAGGAAAGGAAGGAAGGTAGGGAAGGAGGGAAAAGAAGGAAGAAAAGAAAGGAAGAAAGAAAATAAGGAAAGAATCCCATCAACAAGTTGTTTTCTTAGCCTTCCTAAAGGCAGAGAAAAGCAATCAAGCATGTAAGACGGGGAATGATGGAAATGAGAACAAGGAAGGCAATCTAATTAAAAACATGTTCTTCTAAAACAGAGCTTTGATAAAAAGCTGTTGACATAAACGTCTGTAGCTAACTGCAAAAATGTCCATGACAGTTTTTTAAATGAGGCCTTTAATGGAACTCATGCTTGAAAATATTATTACATCTTCTGCCTTCCCAAATTCCACAGTGGTTTCAAGAACAATGTTTCAAGAATACTGCAAGATGTATGACTTTCTCCTAGAGTGGAAAATGAAAACAGTTTCCCTACAAAGCAGAGTAATTTTGACTGTTCCTAAAAAAACTCTTCTTCTGTAAAGTTAAGCTCTTTCTTTGTTAAGGTCTCAGGGATCTGAATCATTCTGCTAGACAGATGGCTTCTGTTCTGGATCTGGCATATAAACACACATCAATATTAGACTTGCTAATGAAAATTAGATGTGATGTCTGCTTCTGTATATTTTGCAATAAAATATAAACAAGTTAAAAAAAATAAGGAAGGTTCTGCTGGAGTAGCTGTGGGAATTGCAGTATTTCATGTTTCCACTGTGTTTCCATTTTGGATCTAGGACTGAATTTCTGTCAGAGACTTTGCCCTTTTTTGGAGTGATACACTGGTTTCACCAAGGCATCCTTTTTCACTCTGTTCATTTTCTCTCTTAGTGCAGCATAGAATTACAGAAGTTAAAAATTACTTCAGAAATTGCAAGATGTATTACTTTGCTGTCCATCTTTATTAAACAAGGATTATGTTTACCATCTTTTTCTGTGGAGAGGCTGACAATTGTACCCACATGGAAAGAAATCTTGTTACATTTGGAAAAGTCCCCCAGGTATAATTTAACCATTTAAATTCTTCTTGCTTGTGATGTCAAACAGATATTGAAAACAGGTTTCCAAAACTTTTGGAAATGTAGTCCATTATAGTAATGGAATGCATAGACAAAATAAAGGAGGGATGAAAGAACACAGTGCGCTCCTGAAAAACTGTGCTTTCCTTTGAATTCAAGGAAGTATGAGGTACTGACTTTCCTGACTGTATTAGATTTTGTCTGAACTATGTCACTGGCCTTCAGTGTGTTGGATTGCCTTGCCATCGCAATCAGATCACAGAATCATGGAATCGTAGGGGTTGGGAGAGATCTGTAGAGATCATCGAGTCCAAGCCCCCTGCCAATGCAGCTCCCTAGATCAGGGAGGAGTCCAGGCAGGTCTTGAACCTCTCCAGAGAAGGAGATTGTCATAAATTATGGTATCTTCTGTCACAAGTGCTTCCTTCCACCACCTCTCTGTGCAGCCTGTGCCAGTGCTCCATCAACTGCACTCTGAAGAAGTTCCCACACGCATTTGTGCAGAACTTCCTGTGCATCCTGTGGCCATTTCCCCTCATCCTATTGCCACACACTGCTGAGAAGAGTTCAGCCTCATCCCTTTGCCTCATGCTCCTTAGAGTCTTATAGACATGGATCTGATTCCCACTGAGTCTTCTTTTCTCAAGGCTGAACAGCCCCAGGTCTCTCAGCCTCTCCTCATAAGGGATGTGTTCCACGCTCTTTACCATCTTTGTAGCCCTCCACTGGACTCTTTTGAGGACATCCTGGTCTTTTTGTACCAGAGAGCGCAGAACTGAACACAATAGTCCAGGTGAGGCCTGATCAAGGCAGAGTAGAGGGGGAGGATCACCTCCCTTGACCTGCATTCATTACAACTTTATTGCTTGATTCTTTGTCTCAGCGCTTATCTCACAAGCTATAATTTTGCATGCTCCAATTAATAGCTCATTTGCAGGAGGGTCTAACTAGGATAGAATCACAGAATGATTTGGGTTGGAAGGAACCACAAAGCCCACCCACCAAAACCCTTGCCATGAGCAGGGCTGCCCCCCACCACCTCAGGCTGCCCAAGGTCCCTTCCAATCTGGCCTCGAGTGCCTCCAGGGATGGGGCACCACAGCTTCTCTGTGACAACCTACTCTCTTACGAACTTGTCCATCTCCTTGGCATTGGCAGCCTAGCCCTGAGCATGCTCCTAGGAATCACCTCATTTACTGCATGTTAATCTGATCATCTATGTGTATTTCTCCTTTTGAAGAAGTGAAGAAGAAAAATTCAAGAGACTTCCTCTCCAGCTGGCGTGTATACTCAGATGCCTCTACGTACGTGTATATCTGTGTTTGGTTGCAAGGAATTTATACTCATACAAAATGATTCATTGTGACAATTGTCCTGTGGAGAAATAGAGCTCTTACCTTTGAGCTGCACTTGTACAGGGGGTGGCTTATGGAGTCCACGTAGTGATGCCTCATGCAGCGGCTGGGATCGGCATCGATCATGAAGGAACTATCTGGTTTGCTGTCCGTGTCTCCCATCATGGCCAGGAGTGAGAGCATGGAAATCGAAGCTGCGAGTACATGACTTCCCATTGTTGAGGAGCTTTGCTGTGATAACAGCAGAGGGAGGTAGAGGATTAAAAAAACTCCAAATACCAGGAGCCAGTTCCTCTCCGGGAAAGTGAAAAGTCTGGTTTAAGTCTCTTAGTTGTCATTCTTCCTCTGGAGTTAGAATTTGCTGAGATTGTAATCCATCAGAGAATCTCCCATGTAGCTGGAATAAAAACGCCATAAATCACAATCCTGACCAAAAACAGCTCTGAAGAAAAACAGACATAAATAATAATAAGGCTCATAGGATTTTTGCTTGCCAAAATACACTCTCTGGGAGAGCATCATTCCCACAGTGGGTACAGCACGTGGCATTAGGAAGGAGATGTGTTACTTTAAGTATTGCTTCATCACTTTTACCACAGAGGACCTTTCAATTTTTTATATTACAAGTGTTGCAGCACCCGTCTCATTCACTCAGCAATGTCCCTAATGGGTTCCCCTCAAAACTGGTGATGGGTAACACATTAGAGCTTGCTGCAAACAGGAGGGACAGCATATTCATTTGAGGTGTCAAAAAGCATATTTAGAGGTAGAGCCAGGCTGCCTCCTGTCTTACAAAAGGGAATTTCCCAGGCAGCAAATGGAGAAGGGGGAGGCAGGCAGGGCTCCTGCAGGGGTGAGGGACACAACTGGTCGCAGCCTGGGCACAAACATTGCAGTCCCTGTTAATTAAGGAATGGTATCTGAAAAACAACTAGTATTCCATAACATCCAAGTGCATCCCAGCTATTGACTGGGGAAAAGATAGGAGATGAAATCATACAAATTGCCTTTCAGTCATTTAGGTTTGTGGCATGTTGTTGACCAGGAGGGATCTCTCAAAACCTGTCTTGAAACAACCTCAACCCCCTCCCTCCCTCCCCCATGAGGACATCTCCCTGGGCTGCCCACGGCTGTATTCTTAAATGGGTGATTTAACTTTGCTTTTACTACAGACAGCTACAGCATGAAAGAGCTGTGAATTATCCATCTGAAGCATAACCTGCTGGAGCAAGAGCAGTTTTCAGCACAGCTAAAAGTGTGAGGCCTTTCTGAAGAAAATTATGACAAAGAAAAAATCAGTGCTCATGCAACACCCCCTGAAGCTTCTTGCCTATTTAAAGAGATGCCATGTACCCTTATTGCCTTGCACAAGCCTCATTCAAAGCAGCTTTGTGCTTTGCTGACAATACTCTAAGACGACTGATACTCATCTCTCGAACAGCCTGAAACGGAGAGGCCTCCCCACCAGAGTGCTCAATGATTTGTGTACTGCTTTATAGCTCGCTCCAACACTTTTGCAAGAGGAGCACATAGCAGCAGTAAACACTTCCAGAGCTTGTCCAAGCTGGGAGTCAAGTCTTGTCAGGCAAGATCTCATGCTAGGAAGAATGTACGTAATTAGGGATGATCTGTGTGTTAGACATTTATGAAACCCTTTTTTGGATTTGAACTATTGTTCATGTGCCTAAATAGAAAATGAAAATATATGCAACTTTATTTAACGAACAGCATATTTTTTTCCCAGAGTCTGATGTCTGACCTGCTGTACTTAGCCATGGAAGTCATAGAAGTCCTTTCTGTAAGCACATGTCTTATAGTGGATGTGGCACTGAAAAAATACAATGTCTTCTCAGTACAAGGAGATTAAGCAATATTAAAAACAGGATATCAGGTACATTTGTGCACACTCTTCTTCATCTCTACAAATATTCCTCCAAACATTTCAGCAAGTCAAGATGGAAACCTTGCTGTCATGGGAACTGGGACAGAGCCCTCCACAGAAGCAAGACTGTGGTTCACAGAGATGTTGTCCAAGCATTAGCTAACAGGAGGAGTGATGCACTTTTTTATGTTTAACCTTTTACCTACTTTCCCATTCTTCTTTCTAAAGAGGCTGACCAAAACACTGTGCTTGGCAGAGCTATGTTCCAGCATAGCTAACCAGTATTACACACCCAGCAACTCCTTCTCTGTCCAAGAAAATCTACTTGATATTGGACAATCTCATCTCATTTACCACTATGTCCAGGGATCCCCATTTCGCACTCTCTCTGTCCCACTCTTCTTTTTTTGCTATATCTTCCTATGGTTTTGATCAGTATGATTTAATACAGTGAGAGAAATCTGGCATCCTGGCTCAGTTTTCAAAGGCTTATCTCTGTAGTTTGATTCAGGAAATAATTGAATGACACAGAGCCTGCCTCACAAAAACACTGTGAGAAAGTTGAAAAGAAGCACGGGAAAATGTGAGAAAAGGAAAGTGTCTGTACTTTCTTTAGGATAAGTGCAGCACAAAATCTGCACAAAAAGCCTTTTAAAAGCTCCCTGATACTTTCCTGCCAAAGAAATGTAGTTTGGTAATAAAGATCCAAAAGAAGACAAGCAGAGTGTTATATTTTTTAAGTAAAAAGAGACCATCTTTCTGTCTTTTGTGACCCATTATTCGTGAAAATGCTGTGATCTGTTGTTGATGGACAAACTGGCAAAATGAATGTCAGAGTTGGAAGCAGGACTACAAGCAACACTGGGATGTTTGCACCTCCAGTGCCTACTGTTATACCTATGTGAGGTATGAACATACATTTCTCAAGGGCATACACCATATATTAATGAACTATGTGGAAAAATGTATATACCTCACAGGAATATTTAGATATACAGATTTGGATCAGAGGTAAAACATTTCTTGAATTGATTCTAAAAAGTCTAAATATTTTTATTCATGTACATCACCATGACATGACATACCCATTTCCAGCTAAAACTGTGCAATGGGATTTCATTTCAAATTAGCATTCAAATTTTATTACCAAAAAAAAAAAAAACCCAACACTTTTTTTTTTTAATTCTGTCTGAAATTATAAAATCCCACACATTATGTGGCTTTGGGAATTACATCTGTCTGTCCTTCTATCTCAAAGCAGAAGTATCATATTAAGTGTCACCTCTTATAATTAATTACTGTAGATGCACTTAAGATGATATTTTGTGTTTTATGTCATTTGGAATATACCACCTTTTTGGTCAAAATCAACAATTTCAGATCGATTTTTTGTTTATTTTATTTGAGCTGCCTTTCTCTCAGTTTCTTCTCATCTGCAAAATTGTGGTGAGCAGTCAATCTGCCAAGCTAAGAAAGTTGAAGATGATATGCTTCTGTTTCACAGCATCCCACAAAGAGAAAGATGTAATTGTGACTACATATTTCATTTTCACTTTTCAATGAAAATTGGCTACAAAAATATTTGGCCAAAGAATGAATGAAAATCACTGCTTCCCACTCTTTCAGAATTCACTGATATAAGCATTACATGCTGTTAATAATAGGCTTACAGTGCACTTTCCCTAAAACTGCTTTTTAGGAACTCATATGGAC
This sequence comes from Cyrtonyx montezumae, assembly GCF_038088225.1. Classification (NCBI taxonomy): domain Eukaryota; kingdom Metazoa; phylum Chordata; class Aves; order Galliformes; family Odontophoridae; genus Cyrtonyx; species Cyrtonyx montezumae. The sequence goes on from NW_027072034.1 coordinate 54,168,681, forward strand.
ATACTATGCTAAATTACAGCTGTCATTCAAAACTGCTACAACTGTTATCTAAAAATTGCAGGGAAAAATAGAAGACATCCCAAAGCCAAAACATGCAAACATACAGTCTAAGACTGCACCACGCATGAATACTGGGGCAGAGTTAAGGCTACGCTACCAACTTTGTGCTATCATTACCTGTTCTTTGAATGCTTGAAATAAAGATTTTTTTATCACAGTCTCAATGTCATTTAAAGAGCAGAGGAGGTTAAGCTTTTTGATTTGCTCTAAGAAAAGAAGAATAATTCCATCATCTGGAATTATTTAGTCAGTTACTTTGAAAGAACATAAACAGAAATTCTCTTCTGCTATGTATCTTGGAAAAAATCAAGAAATGAGGAATTCTCCAAAGGTCTATTGGATCTGCTCTGCTTTTACCCTGGAAGATAGGAAAGGAGCAACGGAAAACCTCATTTCTGGTGTACTTCCACTTAGCTGTTCCCTGATTATGAGCCTGTGAATCAGGCATGCACGTATGTTCAGCTTGGCCTTCATTTGCAGAGTATTTTTTGTTCTTGAGACTCCTGCTTTATGATGATGGTGCAGTTCAATTCACTCAATGTCTTTTATGTTCTAGAGGCTGCCAAAATCCAGTTGGAGCAGCAGTGTGTATATATAACTAAGCCCGGCCTTGCGTGTTGTGCATATTTTGTAAACACAATTACTTGGAACCTGCCATGTGGTTCCCTCATTCTCAATTAGCTATGTAAACAGAAAAGTTATAAGACTACTCAGTTTCTCCAAAATCCAGCCCTAAAAAACTAAGTGTGTGTGTGTGTGTGTTTAGATTACTGTTGCTGTTCTGAGAAAAACAACACAGAGATTTCATGAGGGCAAAGTGGACTTTTTGATAACTTCAACACACCTGGAAAAGAATCAGATCAAATGACTTGAGATTTGGTGCATTTGCACACTGCTAAGATCTGAACCTGAGCTGTGCTACGTATGCAGTGGTCAGCAGAGCAAAGGAAGTGATTGTATGTCTCTGCTCAGCCCTTGTGAGGTTCCACTTAAAGTAATGAATCCAGGCCTGGGGTCCCCAACACAAGAAGGAGTGGAGCTGTTAGAGTGGGTCCAGAGGAGGGCACAAAGATACTTGGAGTGCTAGAGTACTTCTCCTGTGAAGAAAGGCTGAAGGAGCTGGATTTCTTCAGCCTAAAGGAGAGAAGGCTTAGGGGGGGACTTCACTGTGGCCTTCCAGTATTTAAAGTGGGCCTAGAGGACAGCTGGGGAGGGAGTATCTATTAGGGAATGTAGTGCTAGGACAACGGATATTGCCTTTAATTGAAAAGAAGGTAGATTTAGATTAGACATCAGGCAGAAATTCTTTTCCCAGATAGTGGTGAGGCACTGGCGCAGGCTGACCAGAGAAGCTGGGGGTGCCCCATCCCTGGAGGTATTCTGAGCTGGGCTGGATGGGACTTTGGGCAGCTTGGTCTAGTGGAAGGTGTCCTAGACCATGGCAGAAGAGTTGGAACTGGGTGGTCCTTAAGATCCCTTCCAACCCAAGCCATTCTATGATTCTACTGTTAGGATTTGTTCTGCAGGGTTAAGTTCTCCACTACCATGAAAAGGGCCATAAAAGGAGGTGGGGATGGGAGGTGGGGATGGGAGGTGGGGATGAGAAACCTGTGTGCAACCACATTATATGATCTGCTCTCAGGTCTCTTTCAGGCTCCACAGCACTTTGAAGGCTTCCAAGCCATGCCACCTTTGCCCAGGAACTACTTAGGTAACATTATCATGGGTCAAAATCTTAGAGGTGATCATTTGAGCAATTTAATAGAATGGTTTATCTCCTAGTAAAGACAACCTAACATGATCTGTCTGATCCTGTTTGCTGTCAGCTCAGAGGCTTTATAAGCCTGGGTATGCTTTAGCTTTGTTAATAAATGTGCTTTTCATTTCATTACATTATTCTACTGCAGTCACCTTCCACCAGTGATGTAGCTGGCCTGCTACGTACCCATTCAAAATACTTTTGTATTTTGTGACCGTTGCATTGTTAGAGAAATGTCTCCACGCAGCACTCAGACAGATTTCTTCCCTCCATTTTGCCACAGAGGTGGTGGTGACCAGTGGGACACTGGGAAGCAAGCCCACAGGGACACTGAGGGCTGAGTCTTGACCATGCCACAGGGATGTGTGTACTCACAACACAAAAGCAGTGCAGTTCTGTGCAATTCATGAAGAAAAGGCCTGGAGATTCCTGGCTACCAGCATGAGAAAGAATGGAAACAACAAAAAAGAAAACAGAATAAATCATAGAATCATAGATTGGCAAGGGACTTCAATGCCCATCCAGTTGCAACTCCCCTGCCATGGGCAGGGCTGCCACCCATGAGGTCAGGCTGCCTAGGGCTTCATTCATCCTGGCCTCAAACACCTCCAGGCATGAGCCATATGTAAAGGGCTTAGAAGAAGGGGCTTGAGACTCTTTGTTCAGATGTCCACAGGACGGAAGCACATATTCTGGTCTTTCAGAGGGCTGCACTGCCCTATGGCCTGCCAGCCAGCAGCTGCAGAACACCGTCCCATAAAACCCAAGAAGAAAAAATGGAACAATAGCTCTGGACAGACAGAAATGTCAGACACACTAGTGGAGAAATGCCTACATTTCATTTTCTGCTCTGAAGCTTCTCTAACATGTTAGCTACTCTAAAGGAAAAGTACCTGTGCCAGTAAGCAGACTGAAAAAAATAAAATAAAATAGGAAAACCATGGTAATTCATAAGAAATAATGAGTCAGTAATTGCAGCACATGCAAAGGAAAAACTCATGGCTGCTGATGGCCCGGGAGCAGGGAGTTCTGGTGGCTGCTGTGCAGGGCCCCACAAGTGAGGGCACAGTGGAGGGACTGGGAGCATGAGATGGAACAATTCAAGCTGAACAGCACTCAAACAAGCAACGTTTTGCTCCCCTTTTGAAGTTTTCAAGCATGTTTTCAGTCCTCCAGGTAGCTGAGAGGGGGGAGAGCTACCAGCGCTGCTGGGCAGATGAAATAACAACGTCTAGTGGGTGCTGCGGGCTGGCGCCCAGCCAGCAGACAGGCAGGGACAAAAATGGAGAAAGGTTTTTAATACACTTGCAAAGAATAGCTACTAGTAGACAAAAGAGTGCTTGTATTTTTATTCTTTCTTTTTGCTGTCTCTAGGAAACTTTAAATAGATTGATTAGAGGAGTGCATAGGATCTGTCTCTAATGAGCCCCAGAGCAGGCAGAACCATTTAATGGCAAGGTGATGCCAGCTTTCGATTCCTTCTTCAGTCTTGTGTCTTACAGAGCAGTCCTGATTTTGAGCTGGGGATGGAAATGGGGAGGAATCCAGCTTTGCACTTTCTCATCCAAACAGTGCTGAATGGTATTGCTTGTATGGTCCAGAGCCAAGCTGATACGAAAGGTCCCCATCCCTCCCAGCAGGAAACCAGCAGGGTGAAGGCTGCTTGGTACATGCAGTATTCCCAGCTGAGCATTAGCTATAGGATCTGCTTCAGTAATTACCTCTATGTTAGTCTTATGACCCAACATAGGTAAAATGACTCTTGGCCAAATTACAAGTTGCTGAGAGGTCTAGGGCATTCAGGCATGTGTTCTCTTACCTGTTGGAGTGTGCTACAAAACACTCTGGTTCTCTGGCTTTCATTATACTGTTCACCTGATGATTAGAGATTACTTTTATGCATTTACCGAAGAGCTGTAGTTATCACTAGATGCAGGAATTAATTCCTTATTCTTTAACATTAAGCAAAGACATCCCTGCCACCAGGACCAGCAGTGTGCTATACATGCTGGAGATAGCCCACGACTGAAAGAAATGTTCTCTGCAGCAAAATCCTCTCTTCTTTTATAGACAGGCAAAGTTCAGACTAACATCTACGCACCTCAATTAATTACAGAACCTAAGCATTTGGCTCATGGTACCAGTTTTATGTCATCTAACAGCATTCCCCTAGGTCCCACTCTCTTTGAGCTGCGCTGCTATGACAGTAATGTGATTGTCACTGCCATGGTATGCTTAACCTTTGCCAAACCAGAGCGGAGGCATTAACTCAGATCTTCAACTCACATGTCTTAAAGGGCAATGTAACCTGTGCTGCTGCTACTCTGCTGAACCGATGCCTGCAGCCCCATAACAATGAGCATGAAAATGAGCGTGACAAGCATGAGCCATAACAATGATTGATGCAGGTAGAAAAATAACAAAGAGAAGCTGAAGAATAGCAGTGCAGTGGAATTCCTGGGTGCGCTGTCTCCATGGCATCAGCAGGCAAATGTTGGGACGCCAGAAGAAAGGCTGAAATTGCCCATGGTAGAAGGGATCTCTGTGAAATTCACACAGTGAAATTCCAGCAAAGGGGAAAAGAACCGGTGGTGTCTGAAAGTGGTAGTGCCACTGCCACCCGGGTAATGGTCTGAATTAGATTATGTGAAAAAAGAAGGAATATATAGACCGCCAGCTGCTCAAAGGCTTACTACAACCTTGCTTTTATTGTTCGGCTAAGTTAGAGGTGGGGCATCAGAAGGATTCCACACATACCACTGCTGAGAAATTTTAATATGTTCCACACTGACACATATAAAAAGGAAATAACAGCTGATCATATCCAGCAGAGACAGCAGCATCTCTTCATATGCCTGCAAAGAAGTGTGGGCAAAGTGGGGTGCTCTTGCTCAGAGACAGACTGCTGAGCTAACCCAGCAGCAATCCAGCATTTCTCTTGCCAACAAGCTGGTGAGAGGGCTGCTGAGTAGGAAGCAAGGAAAGAGCAGGAAAAAAGGTGAAGTGGGCATGGCTACTCACCCCATCCCAAGATACCAGGGTGTGGGGAAGGGCAAGGAGTGGAGACGCTGCACGTTGAACACTGATGAAAAGAAACGTGTTTACACAACCTGCAGCGATCCAATAGAACAAGATATCACAGAGGGCAAAAGTTGAGTAGGGCTCAGCAAAAGGACTCGATATGTATGGGAGGGTTGCAGTCTGAAGGGTTTTATTTTTAAAGAGTTTTGGGAAGGGCTGTAAGCTCTCAGGACTCTGAGAGCTCAGCTGATGGGGTGAGGGAAAAATCCTTCATGGCAGAAAGTTCCCCTGTTGCTGCCTGCCCCAGGGTCTCTGTGCTCTGCTTTGATGTGGCCGCTTCCAGCCATGCTCAAGAGGTGATTACTCAAATAACAGGGCGCTGCAGTACAGGCTCATGTAGCAAACCTTTTCCAAACCTCAGAGAGGCAAGTGCCTCCTAGTGCTCAGCAGAACATTAGAAGGAGGGAAACTCATTCTATTTGAAATATAATTATCTGATAGTTGTAATTGTAATTACAATAGTAGTGTTTGGGAGAAACGGGATCTTTTTAAAATTCTACTTTCCATTAAACAATCTTCCAGATTTGTTGTAAAAACACGCATCCCAGTGACTTCACACAAGCTTTGCACCATAGGTCTTCAGGTCTCTGCAAGGCCCAAGAACAGCCTTGTTCATTTCCTAGTGCATCTGGCAACAGACGTATTCAGAGGGGGATAGCAGCAGGCCCAGGGAAATGGGGAATGTATTTGACTCGACAAGGGCTCTCTGTCAAAAAAGCCACTGTGAGCATCAGCACTGGCCTGCAAGAAGGTTGTTCACCTCCCAGCCACCATGGCAAAAGATATTGCTGCACAGGCTACTCAAACAAGCAAGAGCAATGGCTGTTGCTGAGAACAGACACAGTTTGGTGGCTACTGGGGACATTTCTACAGCTAACTCTACACAGGGCTGTCCGTAACAAGTTTGTAATTGGAATAAGCAGTGATAGCTTCTAATTATGTCCTTTTAACTAAATCAAATTTCTTCCTATTTTGTAAGTTGGAAACATCGTCTATTCATTCCCCATTTGCTTTTAAATGGCAAATCTTTAAGCACATAAATAGCAAATCTTGAAGTATATTTTTATAATACCAGTATTACAAATAAGATTGCATTGCTCCAGAATGAATAACGTCAAGGTACAAGTCACTTTGGAACCTCTGATTCAAACTGATTAGTAATTACTCACTAAGTAGTTCTATTTAAGTCAAGGGAATTATTCATGTGCAGAACTCACAGCTCACAGATATGAATAAGATCTCACAGTCTGGGCAAATCTTAGTATCATTAGCAATTCAACAAGAAAAAAAAAATAGAGGTCCTAAAACACAGATTTTCTTTGGAGGAAGGACAAATAACCACAGTACTGTGATTATTGTATTCACATTTGTTGACCTGTACCAGATATATGGGTTGCTTACAGTAGGAAATAATTTTACAGCAAGGAGCTGATTTGAAATGAGTTTGTACCCACTGGTGGTTTTAAATAATCATTTCATAGAATCATAGAATAACTCGAGTTGGAAAGTACCCGTAAGTATCATAAGTATGCAGAGTCCTCACCTCACAGCGACTAGGACAGAGTCACTAACCCTTAGAAACTGTAATGTTTAGCAATAAAAAATTGTTTTTTCATCTCTAAAGAGCTGCAGAAACTTTAGCTAGACACTTGGCATGCCATCTGTCAGAGGTAGAAATAAGTAGGATGTATTATGGGGACACTGTGGGAGAAATTTAAATCAGCTTACAGAGTAGGGATAAGAAATCTGCCTGGCAGTCCCACAGCAGTCAGTGCACACACACTGCCTTGCAAAATCATATCTGTCACAAGAAATCTTTGCCTCAAACAGACATTCAGTTTGAGTCTCTCTACTGACTCTGGAACATTTAGCTAATTCAGCACAAACAACTGAGACTGCTTCTCATATGGTCTGTCCTCGTTACTCAGGTTTTCTTTCTTTTTTTTTTTTTTTTTTTGCCACTGAACCCATTAATTTGAACTTTTATAGGTTGAATTCTCTTACCTGAATCTCAGCAGAGAGATGAGGCTTTCCTCCCCAGCAGGACTCTCTCAGGGCACTATCCACTCCAGAGGACTGCACTTACACTGCTCTGCTGCTTTATCTCTTGGCTCATAACAGCAAAACTCTTCCTTTCTCCCTGAGAGGCAGAGAACAGCCATGCTTGTCCCCTGACACTGCTGCACAGAGACACAGTGCCCCAGCACACCGGGATTTCAGGGTGCCGTGAGCCTTCCCCTCCCACAGCTGGTGGCTGGGGGTCCCACGCAGCATCCTCCCACCCCAGCGACCACCCGCCCGGCCACACGCACAGCACAGCGCGTCGTGCCGAGGGTCTGCTATCTACTAAATATACCCTGTGGGGCTACAGCAAAGGCGAACGCCACGGCTTCCCTCATAGGTTTCAGCCAATCAAGGATGGGTATGAAATCTAGCCTAATCCATAGCCAGTGCTGTCCAGTCTGTAGTAAAGCTTCCCAGAAGTTTGGATAAATAATAACGTGCAAATTAAGGGTGCTCCCACAGAGCGTGACACACAAAGCTAGAAATAAATATTGCCTGTTGTTTGGAATTGTTCTGAGTGCTCCAGCAGATGACTGGCAAAAGAAGGATGTGCATAAGTAGCAATAAAAGTAAACAGCTCAGTTTTAAAGTAGCAGGCTTGTCTGCATCCGTGGAGCCCTACTGCAATGGGACAAAGCCAGTGATGGCAATAGCAGCACTTGAGGCAGCACCCAGCTAGTCCATTCACTCCAAGTCATACAGTGACAGCCAGTGCAGAGATGCAAAAGGGACCCAGTGCAATCACAAAAATAAAAGTTTAAGCAAGTTGCTCAGGCTGTGCTACCCCTCTGCTTGCTTACAAGCATCTTTCAGGCAGAAGACCCCAGCATAGGGAGACAGGTACTAGAGCTGTGCTAAGTATCATATTTTAATTAAAAGCCAGCACACAGAGACCATGTGTTTGTCAGATTAAGGGACAAAGTGCTCAGTTTAAGCCCATGAAACACTCAAAACCCGGAAGAAACTCTTATTTGTGTGCTTACCTTCAGCAAATGCTCTGCTCCTTCCTTCCCTCCAACTCTTCGGAGAGCTAAAATGAGGTCCTGTTACTTCCAAATGCTTTTGTTCTTCTGTCCCTCTGTCACATGGTTTGCCTTTTATATTTGCAACACACAAAAGTTAGGGCTGTTTAAGAGAGAGGGAGAGAGAGGGAGAGAGAATGTCAAATGGAAAAGTGCCATTGCAGTCATATATCAATCAGGGCAGCGGCAGCAGCAGCTCACTGGCAAATGGGAATTCCACAGAAATGCAAAGCTCTTGTTATCTGAGAAATCACAAAACACCACCAGCCAAGCTCCCCTCTGCAGGGACTTCTTATTATTGGCAAGCTGGGGAATAGAAGGAAACGTAGGCTTTTGTTGTTGTTGTTATTGTTTCAGATCTGGAGATATGTATGCAAGGGCACATGTAAGACAGTGGAATACAAGTCCTGAATAAAATTTCATTCTAAATAAATGTGCTGTGTGCAAGGTAAAGGAAACCACTGTGCAGTGAAATAATTAGAGCTAAGAAAATAACATGAAAATAATAGTTTAAAAAATTTTATGTGTTCGCACTTGGAAAATATCCATAGAAAAACTGCATTTTCACTGGATTACTCATCAGTCTCCTTTTCTTTCTGAGATTTTTTTAAATATATTTTACTGTGATTGTTCTCAGATATCCTAAATTCAAGCTGTGCTGCTTTGCTGCAATTGGTCACATAAATTATCTAATGTTCTCAGGCTTAATAATTGAGTAAGGAAAAAAGCATTTTCTGTGTCAGTATTTGTGTGCAAATCCACAGTTCAGGTGCTTTGAATGATCTGCCCCCAAATTCTGAAATTTCTCTCAAATAGACCCTCATATGCTCTCATAGGCTGAGATATTTAACACATCAAACTAACATTCTTTCTTCTCTATCCACTTTCCTTTGTAGAATGTCAATGTTTGAAAATGCTTTCCTTCAAAAATGTCACACAAATATTGTCCTTTATGTGAAAATGAATGCCTTGGAAGGCTGGAAGCAGACTCCATCCAGTGGAGAAAACTACTTACAACGAGAGCATCCCAAACACATTTGCCTGCGCATGGCTCAAGATGCACTAAACTTCTTTTTTGGCTCCCACAGTGGAGCGTGTTTTCCTTCCCTTTGGAGTGCCCCCTAGTCGTCCCGAGGCAGTATGGAGCACAAGGAAGAGCAGACCTTAGCTGGTTAATTAAAAAATAGGCGACATAGCTGGCCATTCACAAGCTGGATCTGTTCAGAGGCGCTGGCCAGCAGATGGACGGGGTCCTGTGTCGATTGTGTTTGAACTCTAAAAGAAAGTTGGTATTTGATGGATGATGTTATTAACTAAATGTCTTATGTAGTATTAGATCAAAGAACAGATGGAAATTATGCCTTAAAAATAGAATAATCTAAAAGGGGAATGGCTTGTAGATGAGTAAGCATCATGGAAACAATAAAGGAGACATTCTTTGGCTTGCCTTGCTGCAGAGCCAGGTTTGGCTGACAGGATTAAAAATTGATCCACTTAGGACTCATATCCTTAGGACATGAGCTTTCCTGAACATTTTCTTCTCTTATTCAGTGGTTACATTGTTTTATCTCTTTAGTCAACCCTTGGCTTCTCTCACTGACCATATCTGTATGGGCTCTCTGACTCCTTTGCTGTGGACATCCAAAATGGACGATGGCAGAACTCACCATCATCTTCACTCACTTGGAACTGCGGGTTGAAATGCCACCCACACTCTGGCACTGCACTTACCTTAAGAAGACTATCCAGAAAAATGCTTATTAGTTTAGCCAACACCTGTTTTTTAAACTAAAGTCATTGTCCCTTTGGTCATTCAGCTGCCATGTCCACTTGTCTCTGTTTATCTATGAAAAGGAAAGTGGCTCACATATCTGGTTGCTCACATTAAGAATCTACCATGTCCAAGACAAACTGCCACACTATGCAGCTCCTGGATGAATTCTGCCAGGAGAAAGTAGACAACTCACAGTCCTTACTACAAATTATGCTTCTTAATTCTAAAAGCTACAGCATAGGTTTGTTTTGTTGCTGTCATCTATGGTAGAGAATATCCTTATTAGTTACTTGTTGAGTGCTAAACACACATTAAATACTTAATATTAGCAATTATATGTTAAACAGTGATATTTATTGGAAGCAGTGCTCCTCTGTTTTCTACCAGGCAATGATTTCCAAATGCAGGAAAATCTGCAGATATTGGACTAAATTTCACAGCAACAACAATAGAAATTGCAATCACTTTTTCATCTTCACTTCAAGACCACATTTGGCAGTAAATGGAAGTTAATCAGCAGTTAATTAACAGAGGAAGTAGACTCTCCTTTGCCTGTCTCTTCTGCCTGATGTATCTGAAGAAACTCTTCTTATTTTCCACATCCCTCACCAAGTTCAGTTCCATAGAGCCTTGGCTTTCTTGATCCCATCTCTGCATGTTCAGATAGCATCCTTATATTCTTCCCAGGCCACCCATCCCTGTTTCCTCTGCCTTCTATTTCTCCTTCTTATCCTTCAGTTTGACCAGCATATCATTGCTCAGCCATGCCCATTTCCTGCCCACGGGCCACAACTTTTTTATAATTGGTCAAAAATATTCATCTTCTCTCAACCACTGAAACTTAATCCTTCCCATCAAAACAGTTATTTAAAATAAAAAAAAAAGTGGAAAGCACAGATCAGAGATAGGATTTCAGAGATAATTAGACATATGAAATGACCAAATATTTTATAAGATATCCTACTCCCAGCTCAATTTTAATCAGAGATACCTTCAGGGGGAGTTCATCTCACCTAGAAGTCATCATCTGAAAACTGAGTCTCGGCTCTCCTAATGATAAGTAGAGTTTCCATCCCAAATTACTTTAATTTCTGGTCAGTCTAAGGTAGTCATCAGCAACAGTCTTTCTCCCTCTGAGCAACAAACAACACTTTGCTGATTGTCCAACTAAATTCCTATTTTTTAGGTAGGTAGAATTAAGTAGAATAAATTTTACCATCAAGGACATAGGCTATAGTTTTGAAGAGACAGAAATTCACCTCTGTATACATTTCTACCAACATCCCTCACTTACTCCCCATGAAATGCACTGCAGATGTGTAGTCAGTCTACTTCCTTCCTTATTCCCCCTCTGTATGAACCTACAAAGCTCACATCCATTTGCAGAAAAGAATCATACTACCTTTACCTGCAATTCAGTAGAATTGGATTCTTTGCCCCATTGGCATCATCAAGCATCATGTTGATTTCTCAAAGGAGTAGAATTTCACACCTTATGGAGTGTGTTTGTTGTGAACGAAAAGTATTCAGATTTCAGCAGCAAAAGAAACCTTATGTTTCTATTTGAGGGATTTTCCAGTTCGTAACTTTCCCTGTGTGATTGCTGCATTCTGAGACAGTGGATAACAGATCTTCATATCATAAAATGCACTGTCAGAGAAGGATCACTTGGTGTCTGTGCTGGTTGCATTTGCAAAGACCATGAATGGAATACATGTGCAAGGACAATCTTTAAATGTAGATATGTAACTATGCACAGACACAGACATGCACTCTACTGCTGCAAACAGGTAGGATGTATAGGAATACAGCTCATGGAAAGATTGTATTTTGTTTAATTATTGAATTGAAAAAGAGCAGATTAGATTAGAGACATGACCATTGGTAGTCTTTTTATAGCTGGAACGATAGGTAGGGAGAAGTGAAAGTATTGCATTGGTGGGGAAGGATCTACAGTAACAAGTAACATAATATTTACATAATAAATACATACATATTGTACAGACAAAAGATGTCCAGAATCTGTAATGGAACTATTTTCTACCATTTTAATATTTCAAACAGGTATTAGATAATTAATAATTCTGGTACATAAAGTTACACACCCATTTACAACAACCCAGGATCAAGCAGTACAAATGTCTGTTCAGGTAATTTTTGCTTTTCATGTCTTATGCCATCCTGTTATGTGTTCCCTCAGATTCATTTTGCAAGGTTATTTAAATACCTAACTGCCTATTTTCTTCTACAGCTTAAATGCTCCTCTTGTTTTAATGTTTTTATGTACACATGAATGTGTGTTAAGTGTCTGGAAGTGTTTATTCTGTGGCTTACACATATGTCATTATTACAGCAAGGCTTCCTCTATTTTGAGAGCTATAAAGAATAATGTGAAAATTAGGCCTGAACTATTTGCTTATTCATTTTACCTCAGAACTCAGAAAGACATATTGCCGGTGGAATACTCAGATTTTTTTTAAATAAGCATGAAAATGATTCTGTGCTATGACCAGAATTGGTGTCCCTCAAAGCTGGTGTCCCCTGGTACCTTCAGCAAGCAGTGGGAACCAGACATGTAGGACTCTCTTGCAGTATGCTGCCTACAAATCCATGATTGAGAGGTTATATAGGAGAAGTGAAGAAGTCTGGATTACCACACATCTTTAATCCTACATCCCTCATGGCTGCCCATTCAAGTTTTGCCATTACATTACCTTCAACTCCCTTGCCTCTGAATCTCTTGAGGATGTGTAATGTGTAATAAAGCTGCTGCCTTACTACTGAGGAAGTGACAGTATGCCCTAACTGGCTAGCAAGTATCCACTCATCAGCCAGAGTGCTGCAGCTCCTCACCTACTCAAACTGCTGAACCACATGTGTGAAACCTTCAGATTGCTAGAAGATAGTGTCTGAGTCTAGAGTCTTTGGCTAGAAGAAACTGCAGCCACCATAATCCCTGTCTCCATCACCTTTGGAGTGAATTGGATGCACCACTCTGGATGCTCCAGGCAAAGCCTAAACAGCACAAGTCTGACTTCTCCTCAGGGCTGCAAATATTTCATCCTGCCTCCCCAGATCATTTCAGCCACCGGCCTGGAGGTTGGTGCTTGAGGTTTATTCCCAAATTCTTGTTTAGGAGTCAAAACTAAGGACACTGCAGTGACAAAATGCTGACTAATATTTCCACTGCACTATGATCACCACTGCCACCTCACTCTATCTGATGGAGGAAGAGAAAAACTTCCGTGTTTCTACTAATCTTTGGTGGTATGGATCAACAGTTCTGCAGGCAGCTGTGAGATTCCTGAAGTTAAGAGATCTCAGACTCAGCTAGTCACTGTAGGCTTCTCTTACGGTCAGTGGAAGCAGGAATAGGTGCTGCCCAAAGGGTGCACCTCACCTTATTCACTTGCTGATGCTAGGATGAGGTGGAAATTCATTTGACAATACCTGTTTTTTTCTATTAATAACAAAAGATTCTGAGAGTGTTGGTCAAGAAGACATGAGTTCTGATTTACTAATCCAACTGTTGGATTGTTTGGTTGCGGCAGATGAATTCCACATTTAAGGTTGCTTGAAATTATCCTGTAAGCATATGCTCTTTCTGTATAACCTGCCAGATATCCACAACTGTACATAGGTCAATGCTAAGTACTTTGTTGTTTTCTTTTTTCCTGAGGCTGAAGGAAAAGTTTTGTGTCAAACAGTGTGGGATAATAACACTTGATGTGCTGTGCGCAGCTTGCAGTGTATTTCTTCCATCTGTTGAAGAAAGAATCTCCCTGTAAAGACTTGATGTCTGTCAAAAGCTTATCTGAGTATCACAGAACAGTCATGATGCGCCCTATGGGATCTCCAAATCACATCTAAAAGCAGACTCTGTTTACCTCAGTCTTTTTCCAGAAGGATTTTCAATCATGTCCCTCAGCTTCCCCATGTGGAGTTTAGGACCTTGGAATATAGTCTACAGGTGGTCCCTCTTTTACAAGCAATTTCTCCCATGCCTCAACAGCGTTTCTGCCCACCCCTGTGGGTGATACATAATGCACCATGGGTGACAAAGTTGGTCTCTACTCCATCATCTGAAAACACAAACAGTAACACCTCTGCTATTTTTCCTGTCTGCCGTGTTCCTCAAGAGATTAGAGCTCAGTAGAAAGTCCTAAAACAGCTTCCAGTGACATAATGGGCAGTTTTGCCTGAGTACATATTGAAGGCTAATGTATCTAAATGCAGTTTTAAGTACTTTCCCTAAGCAAAGGTCAGATCCTAAGGACACCCTGTAGCTTGTGTAGCACTGTGGGTCAGATTATGATTTAATTTCAGGACAATTTGCACAAGGGAGAGAAAACAACCTCAGATGACTGGAGTATTTCCACTTAGTTGACAAGGGCATAGTTAACTCCCTGAGTAGAATGTTAGAGGTAAGACTGTGATGTGAACATTTCTATAATGACAAAAAACATTCCTGTGAATTCACCTGTAGCAACAAAAAAAACCATCTGGGAAGATACAGCCAGATTCTAACAATGGCAACCCTATTTTGTTACAACCTCCTGCCAACACCCTCATTAAGTGATTTTCTTGGAGCGCAAATGCAATAGGCAAAGTGGAAGAGACATTTTTCCATGCTATTTATTATGAGAATTTAAAGCCAATTAATTTGTTCACCACCAGGTTTTGTGTTGTCACAGCCCGTACAAAACTTCACATTTAAAAAGGAAACAGTAAGTGAGAATCGGTCTCAGCTGAACAATTTGGGTTAAAATGTCAGGGCCGCTTGCTGTACGCGAAGTTGCTGAGAAGAAATGCTATTTAGAGCAGGAAATTGGTGATTCATAATTGACATTAACTCTAGTTACCCTCCAATGTGCATGCTGTACTTCACATGAAATTATTATAACCAAAGAAAGGCCCTTCCCTTGAGCAAGTTCAAGTTAATGTTTAGGAAACCATTTAAGTTATTATTAGGACAAAAGTCATTACAGTGGAATGGTCGGATGCTCAGACTGTGCCCTCAGTTGCAGAGCCTGTGCATTTAAATACCTCTTTTCAGGTTGCTCATCAGACACGGTCTTTTTGGCCTATTCACTGACATTTCAGCTTTGTGGATGTCCAAACTCCCACCAATTTGAACACAGCCGGAGATCAGACCTTTTTTGCTCTCCCTGTGGGCTGCTTCCTAACTGTGCCCAGATTTATGCCCTGTAATTTCCACACGCACTAGTCCTTCTGAACTCAGAGGAACTCCTGCATGGTGGGAACAGACCCCAAGGACATGTCCGTACCCATCTGCATGCAGACCCTGGTTTTCATGTAGTATGTGCAAGCAGTTGTCAGAATTGCAGAAAGCAGCTTTTTGCAATTCAGATCATAGAAGGAGACAGCCTAGAGGCCAGATCCTCACCTAATGGGAGCCAGCAGTGCTCTGTGGCTTTCAGTGCAGGCTGTGACACTGCACTAGGTGCTAACCTGTCACCACTGCCACCTGGTCCTTGAATGCTGGATGCTCTGCCTCCTGCTGTCCTCAGCAGAAGAATAGCTCATGAAGCCTCTTTAGAGCATTGTACTTTATTCAGTCCAAATGAACATGTGAACTTAATTACTCCACCATACAGTGAGCTTAGAATAAGGAATTAAATAGATCTCTTTATGGGTTTTGACACTAGTGAGGTTTTGTCAAGTTATACAATTTCTTATGATTTCTTGGTGGCTTTTTTTTTTCTTCCTAAGTTGAAAACTAGAACACCTTTCCTTCTGATACAGATTATGTCTCAATCTGTAAGCATAAATCAGAGGCAGACTTCAGGCACAGGAAGACAGCAAACATTCACGCAGTTATAAATTCAAGCACCTTTGGACTTGATAAAACCACAGTAAGCCACTGTTAACTCTAAGAAAATGAGCAATTTGAGCTTCTCTCCAGAATATAAGGTGTTCTGCAGACGCAGTTCTCAAGGGGACCAAGAATGCTGGATCATGCCTGTCCAAGAAGTCCTAGTTCTGGCTGCCACGTCTGAGCTGCCTGTTTTCAAAGAGGATACATGAAGGGAAGTTTGCCCTCATGTGGCAGAGACAAAAATATGGCTTCAGAAGCAGACCCTGCCCTTGAAATTGCGGCCTGGGACAGGACATTACTGCAGGAAGCAAAACTGACTCCAAGAAAAGGAATTGCGATTTGCCAGGCAAAGGAAGCCAACCAGGACAGAAGCTGACTAGAGGTTGAGCTGAGGCTTTGAGACACCTCAGGTGGAAGGGCAATCCAAGACTGCATTGGAAGAAGCTGGAAGAACACAAATGATGTGTATGACTTTTCAAGCCATGTTAGGCCCGGCACTAATGAAATGATGGAGAAACTGCAATGAATTGAACTGTTTGTGAAAGAACACATATGAGACTATGGCGCACAACATAGGTGAGAGGGATGACAATGGCACCATGAATGGGAAGGGACTTATTCACAGGGGCAGTGAAAAATGTTGTGGCACAATATAAATGGATAAATGGCAATAATCAGTTTTCAACTGGACAGAGCTGCACAAGGTGATAAGGTGTCTGACAGGGTTACAAACAACAAAGAAAAGCTCCAGGCAGCGTAATATAAGGAAGGGCTCAGAAAGGCTGTTTCCCACTGAAAGAGATAAAGGAATACACAGATGAAAGACGATTCAGAATGGCATCAAGGAGTTTTAAAATGCCACATCCTTGATGTCACCCAAAGGATGAATGAGCTGGAACAGAAGCTCAGCTTCCCAGGACTGCGAAAAAGCTAACAGAGGCCGTTTCCATGCAATAGAGATTGTTTTCTTGGCTGGAGGAACAGCACTGCGAGGCCTGCCAGTGGAGCCCAGTAAGACTGTACTCATCACCAGGACTGTCTATCCCAATAGACAAGGAAAGTATGCAGCACCAGCAAGCTAACAAGGCTCGTGGGCAGCTCTAGACAGCACTCAGTGGGCTATTATCTTTTAATAAAGAGAAAAGAGAAGGAAACTTGTAAAGAACCCCTGATCCTACCCTGCTCAAAAGTAAATTTTGCTCCACCAAGCAGAGGATGAGTGAACCTCCTGCCTGGAGAACGGTATGTTTTGCATCATGTGCTGGGTGCAGATCTGGGTGCTGCTGCATAGGTCTCAGGGATGACTGCAGCAGGCACTGACCAGGCTGTAGTACCACAGGAGTGGCTCAGGCTGTTGGCCAGGATTGCTGTTATCCCACTACCTAGTAAGCACAGGAGGGGAGATTTTCAGTCCTACAAGAAATCTTTGATGATTAAAAAGCACAAGCAAGGCAGGAATCTTCTAGGCATGCTGCTAAGTAGAAGAGGCTGAGGCAGCAAAATCAGATGCAGTTCCCACTGTCCGTGCTGTGTAGTTGTTGCCCACCCCTTGGCTCTCTTCTGGCCCCCTTAGATTGTTTCCCCTAAGAGAATGCTCACAGAAAAGGAATTTATACTTTTAGCAATGCTGCTATGAGCCCGTGGCCCTGGGACTGGGACTTGGATTCAAATAGATGGGGTCTGAGGAACTGGAAAAAAACTAGAGGCTAGAGAGCTTTGGGGTTTACCAGATTTTATTTTTGACATAAGAACTGACAAGGGCACAGCCTCATGGGCACAAGTCAGACACTGAAGTATGGGTTGGAAATGCTGCCAATGGTCCTTGTAAGCCCCTACACAGCCTGTAGCACTGCAGCAGGCTGGGGCTGCGGGTTGGCTCCTTCCTAATAGCACTAGTGCACACAACTCGGACAAGGTGAGTGTCTTCACTCAATGGTGAAAGGGTTCCCTGACACCCTGGAAGCACCATCAATTAGCATATTGCCTATATGCCATTACCTTCTGTATGTTTGCTTCTTGTTATGATTATTGTGTTTAACCCAGCAGGAAAGAAGCAGCAAGCTACTTTTTGAGGCTCTTGCAACGCTTAGCCACAGTTGCAGTTGTGAATTGCAGACTTCATTGCTGAGCTGTGCCAATCACTCACAACTCAGCTGTTGCAAAAATGAATGAACAAATGAATGACTGAATGATGTGGACCCTTGTTAGGTTCCTTGGCCATGAGATTTGAATGCTACACACCATACATGCAAAGTATTATAAAAGCACATCTTCGCTTGGCTGAATTGAGACACTGTGCAGCATCAACCTATGTAAAGCCACATTCATGTTTCTGTCTTCCAGCAATGACTGTAGGGGATATTTAGAACCAAAGAGCTTCATTCTGTTAGCACATCCCTACAATTTCAAAGGGCCTCTCTGGAAAGCAAGATGGCAAGGCTGTAATTCTAGCTTGCAAAAAGTGAGAGCCAATTTCACAGTTAATCCTGCTGTCACTTATTCCATCAGCAAATTTTTCCTAGATTTTCAACTGCTGTAGATGTATCCTTCTGGCTATAGAGCTACGGTATTTAATTTGTTGTTTTCAGTACGTATTGCTCTAATATATTTAACTTATGGGGTGGAGCAGTTGTATTGTTTCAAAGATTAAAACATAGTACTATAGGATTTTAATTTCTCACAGTAAATTTGGGAAGGAATCATAGCTATGCTTTAGGCTGTCCAAAAACCTCTGGTGTTTGTGGATATGATGCTAATTATTTATTGTTACGTGGTTGAACACAGAAAAAGGATAGTTGGTCTGTAGGAATTGTTGGCATTTTGTTCTTTTCTTGTCCTGGCTCAGACCAGAAGGCCTTCAAAATTAGATATTGAAAAGACATATAGTCATTCCCAGCAAGACATTGTTTTAGTGATGCTGAGCTGTGCATGGCACAAGATGAAATAGATGCAGCAGCTGCAGACCACACTGATGTGTGCTGTGAAGGCACTGTGGAATGTGCACACAGTGTGTGGCAGCCTCTGTTATCTCTATACTTACTGTGCGTGCCTTAGCTACCCATCCCTGGATTCATCATCTACAGTCAAGCAAGCTCACCCCTGTGGTGCATCCACAACAGGGGATAATCCAGCAGGGCCACTCTGGAAGTAGGTCAAGCCTGTTCCTGGGGAGACAGGATGCTGTCTGGGTGGACCACTGCCTGGAGTGGTGCCTTCTTAGGGTTTTATGATCAATATACTATGATATGACCGTAGAATCATAGAATCATAAAGGTTGGAAAAGACCTCTAAGATCATCTAGTCCAATCATCCAATGTTGCCCACTGACCATGTCCCTCAGAGCCAGATCCACACGGTTCTTAAACACCTCCAGGGACAGTGACTTCCCTTCTTCCCTGGGAAGTCTGTACCACTGCCTCACTGCTCTTCCCTAGAAGATATTTTTCCTAATAACTAACCTGAACCTCCCATGGTGCAACTTTTGGACATTACCTCTTGTCCTATCTCATCCTTGGTATAGCACAACACAGCGTGACACAACTTCAATGAACTAAGTCAAATTATGAAGTTCAAATGGTTCTGCTTCTTTAAAATGAAACTGTTAATTATTATTAAAATCAAATCAAATCGCTCATAAAGAAAAGCAATATTATGTGTTGTTGATTTTGTTTGTCTGGGTATTTCGGTTCTGTTTTTTGGTGTTTTTCGGTTTGTTTTTTTGTTTTGTTTTGTTTTTGTGTGTGTGTCTGTTGATTTTTTTCTGAGATCATAATATTTTCACAGAATATACTATTTGTATTTATTCTGTACTTGAATGGAGAAAACAATACTGACAGAAAACAGGACTAGTCTCTTCTGGATTTTTATAATATTAAAATTATGATTCAGATTCTCTGCAGTTGTATACCAAATCCATTTGTCTTAATGTCCTAATCTGCCAAGCTATTTATCCAGTATGCAAAGAACTGAAGAACATCTTTGTTTAGCACAGCACTATCAAACTGCTCATAACACTCATGCATTGACATCCCTATACAAGCAAATTTCTTGAAGTAACTTTGCCAATTCTGATTTTCCAGGTGAAGTCACACACCTTGCTTAAATGATAAAATCATATATCACCTGTTATGAAGGAGAGAGTTCATTGGTATCCTCCTGTGTAGGGACGTATGTTTGGTTCCAAAGTATTCCATCCTTGGCATAGTAAGACAAAAAATATCACCTGCTTTGAAGTTTGAAAGGCTATTTATTTTTTTATTTATGTAGATTGACATCTTGTCTGACATAGGAGCATCACAGGAGAGACCAAGAGGAAGCAGCTTTCTCATTGCTTTGCAGCAAGAACAACTATATCTCACTTATGACAGATAGTAAGGTAGTTTTTCCTCCAAATAAACAGCTCCTCCCAGGATCTGTGCAGTCACTTAGTTTCTGTGACCTTAAACAAAAAGTTTGTCTGCAGTCAACACAATAGTGCACCCAGAGCATCAGTATCTAGCACTACTACTCCTTTATAAACACAGTATTTCTATGGGACAGTACTTTTCAGGCAAAATTCAAACACATTAATTGCAATGACTTGGGGTGTTCCCTTGCTGTCTGTGCTATTCCTCTCAAATTGTTTGGGTTTATATTCAGGCTTAGGGGTCCTCCCAGGTGGTCACAGCCCAAGAAAGGAAGTAAGGAAAGAGTCTATGCTTCTTCCTAATGCATTAATGGGAAGCCCACACTGACAAGCCACCTTCCCAGCACTGAGCACCAGGGAGCAGAAGGCTGGTGCCTTCAAGGGTTCTATGAGTTCTGGCAGTTTTGGAACTCATATCAGTTTGCAAAGGTGGGCGTAAGGCTGAAAGCTTTGGGGATTCATTGCATGACTTTAATTTTTAAATCTTTTTTCGTGGGTGCTGCCAAATAACTTATTTTCCCGAAACGAGTTACAGACTTCAGTTTAAACAGTGATAGTGTAACTTTATTTTCCCTCCTCGGCAGCATAACTGCAGAGGCTGTATACACAGACCAATGCAATGTACAGTTCTCATTTAGAGTCAAGTAGAGTTCCAGTAACTGTTAACAAGGGCTACTCAGCCCTGCAAAGTCTACTCTTTTTTTCTTGTTTCCAGATGAAGGCTGTTTTAGTCCTTTTCTTAATGGGAAAAAACAACCTATACACTGCTCCTTTCCCATTTTTTTTTCATCTCCCAAAACTGAAACATAACATTCATGCGAGGCTTTCAAAGGAACACAAAGTTTCTTTGGTTGTCAGAGAAAACCAATGAAATATTTTTATGTCAAGAGTTTGCCTAGACATAAAAAGGTGATTAAATATAATCTTCCATTTGTCTGTTGTGTCCTTATAAATAAGTTATCCAAACACTCTTCTGCAATTTATTCTCAAGAAGTAATTCTAACCTGCCCACTTCTTCCCTTTGCTCATTTCTCACTTTCTATTAAAGTTTGAAATCCATTGCTAGAACTTCTTGAAACAGGAACAAAAGTAACTCAGCTTGCTACTGGGTTGGAGAGAGAAGTGTTTGGTACAAAGAGAGGTAGGGGGAGATAGGAAGAGCAAACAAGGAAAAAAAAGCTAGAATTGTATTTACTGAAACTCTAACTTTCAAGTGTCTAACATACAGCAGGTATTGCCAGCTTAGCCCGACATTTCTACATTTTCTTTTGACATTTGAAGATTAAGGAAATCATGTTTATGTGCGATAGTACCAGTAGACACTCAACTCTGGTCTCTCCCCATCTCTTCAGGACTAGTTGCCAAGTGATACCGTGGAAACAGCATTGCAGAATGCTATTTGGAGGTAGGGAATATGCACCTGTACCAGAGATCACAGTTACTAATTGATCTCCTGACTTGGGGGAATACTGAAATTATTTCCACTCCTGCTTCTCTTGTATACTATATGTGTTTGCATGCATTTGCAAACTTCTGTGATAAATATTTGCATTTTAACTCTAGATTTATATTTTATTTGCCCCTTAAAATTTTGGTAAGGACTCAAGTAAGGATTCCACTTAGTGGCTGCTGTTTGTTTTATAAAGTAAACATAGAACAATTGACTGTTAAGTGTTAAGTTCATAGTGCTTTGTTGAGGTTTAATTTGAAAAGCACTAGAAGTCTGCTTAAAGGTACTTTAATTTCTAAAAGTTTCTGATATATATCCAAGACTGACTTGCAAAAGTAAGGTACACTGCTTTTATTTATTATTTACTTTATGATCCTACTTCTTGTGGTTACAAGTTTGTTCCAGCAACCTGACTTGGTGGTAGGCATGGTCAACCTCAAGGCTTTCTTTTCACTGGCAATTACAAACCTAAATGGCAAATGGAAACAGACATATGCCAGGCTTCAAAGGAGGGAGAAATGGGAGGGAAGGAGGAAGAGAGGGAAAAATAAAGAAAGGAAGGGAGGAAGGAAGGGAGAAGGGAAAGAAAGGAGGGAAAGGAAGGAAGAAGGGAAGGGGGGGAGAGGAGGGGAGGGAAAAAGAAAAATAAAGAAAAAGGAAGAAAAGGGAAGAAATAGGAGGAATGAAATGAAAGAAAAGGATGACAATAAAGTGCAAGCTTTTTATAACCTTGATTTAACATCCAATCTGAACCAAACCTGTTTTTCAGAATATTTTTCCTTGGGGGCTTATAATAAGACTACAGAGAAGCCATGATCTGACGCAGCATAAATTGTTCAGCAGC
Organism: Cyrtonyx montezumae; assembly: GCF_038088225.1. Classification (NCBI taxonomy): domain Eukaryota; kingdom Metazoa; phylum Chordata; class Aves; order Galliformes; family Odontophoridae; genus Cyrtonyx; species Cyrtonyx montezumae. The sequence goes on from NW_027072034.1 coordinate 54,190,979, forward strand.
CTGCTGAAAACTCAAATAGCTCACAAATGACGGGAGAATCAAACTATAACTGCCTAGAACATGAGATTATAAATAACGAGATTATAAAATACTATGATCCAAACTGAAATTCAATATATTTATTGAAGTTGTCAGCAAAGGAACAAGGACTATTGGAAAATGCTCCATGCATTCCACTCAATTACAAAAGGCAGCTTTTGGACAAGGAAAGAAGTAACAAGTTCGGAAGAATAAACAGCAAAGAAAAGGCTTCTGATATTAATCCAAATTGTACTCAAAAACTGGAAAAAGCAATGGGAAGAAAGCAAAGCAAAGATAGCTCTGTGGGGGTGGGAGGGGTGAACAAAGGCAACTGTAGCCTGTAACACTGATGCCTCAAAGACTAAAGAGTCTTATATAGAGGGGTCTTCAAAAAGTACTTTCCTGCAACATTATGTCTTTGCAAAATCTGTGGTATTTAGAGATTGTAATACTTAAAGGGATTTGCTATCAGAAACTCTCAGATTAGGTAATTTTGCATACACTGAGTTAAATACCAAAGGGAGAACTAGCCAGCCTGCTAGGCAAACCACAAGTGTTAATGAGGATAACTAATAGCACTAAGCAATCCCTATTCAGGAAAGCAGTTAAACATTTAGGCTGTGTGAAAGACTTCAGCATTTACTTAAAACTATTTAATAAATTCAGGCCAGATTAATGAAATTCAACTGCTATTCATCCTGCTGCTCAAAAGAATTCGCTGTATCACAGATATGAAAGCAAATAAGATAAAAGGAAAGATGAAATAAGAAAAGAGGTGCTTCTCACCTGTGCTATGCGTTTTGTCTTTTTTATGGAGCCATTTGTAACCATTCCTAAGCATGGTTTGCATTAAGGCTGGATCACAAATGGCACCTTCCATGCAGCTGTTTACATCTGGCTCACAGGTGTTGAAGTGGTGTTTGCCAGGAGCAGATGGATGCCTTGGAGGGACCTCTCAGAGCCAAAATGCAGAGCCAAAGAGTAGGAAAGGGAGAAGGCTTTTAGTGTTCCCACTTCCCGCTAAGCCTCCTGTAACAAAATGCCAGTCAAGTTGAACAGAAATATTGGATGGAATGTTATCTTTGTTTTCCTCTGAAGCAGTGAAGAGAGAGGTAGTGAATACACTCAGAAGGAGTATGAGGCAAGTCCACTAGGAAATAAACGGAGAGCATGGATATTACTGCATGGTAATTCAGGTAAAGCCACCAGTGACTGGAATTGAAAGCATAGCCTGTGGCTGCACTGGGATTACAGTCAGTGTGTCCTGCCCCAAGGGCCAGAATGGGGATGCATGAGGGGCTGGACTCAATGATCTCTAGTGGTCCCTTCCAACTCCTACAATTCTGTGATTCTGTGAGGCTGAAGAGCTGTTTAACTCTCCCCAGGGCTTGGCAGTATGCATACAGCAAGGAGCCCTCCACATGACAAGTCCAGGTAGCCCGAATGCTTCCTTCTTTAGCCGCTCTCCTTTTGTATAATTTATTTTTTAAGCGTATGTTCCTGTTCTCCACATTGCTCCAGTGAATCCAACACACGCTAAAAAATATCCTGCGCTACGAAAAGCTCAGTGCTTTTGTTCTCTACAGGCTGAGCAGCTAGTCTTGCTTCCAGAAGCCCATTTGCTCAGAGGCCAGATTCTCCATTTGACATCAGATATGCCTACCCACAACTTCCTGAAGGGCAGGTCTTTTGCCCTCCTGGTAACACACTGTGTGAGTACCTGAGGCCAGAGAAAAATATGAGTTGCAAGGTGTATAGAGTCACAGAATCATTAAGGTTTGAAAACACTACTATGACCACCTAGCCCAACAACCACACCAATCCCACTTGTGCCCACATCCCTCAGTGCCACATCCACATGGTTCTTGAACACCTCCAGGGATGGAAGTCTGCACCACCTCCCTGGGCAGCCTGTGCCACTGCCTCACTGCTCTTTCTGAGACATGTTTCCTAATATCCAACTGAACCTTCTCTGGCACAGCTTGAGGCCTTTATCTCTTGTCTTATCACTGTTGCCTGGGAGAAGAGGCCTACAACATGCTGCCTGCATTCTGTACCTTCTGCATTATAACAAGAGAAAAGCTGTGGGGCAGAAGGATGCAGGACATGACGAGCAGGCAGGATCTCAGCCCCTCTGCTGCCAGCCTGCTGCTTTCAAAGCCAAGCAAACTGGGGTTTTGGCAGAGGATTTTCATCAGAGAGGAACGAGGAAGCAGACACGGGTATAACAAAGAGATCTTTGTGAATATGACTAGCCTGTATTACAGGAGAAGGCCTTCTTTTCAGACTTGCTGCCTGGAACACTGGCGGGGACAAACAGCTCCCATAATCAGCAAAATATGCCTAAAAATCTCAGTATATTTTCCTCTTTCCCTCTCTATCCAGCTCCTCAGCCCTGCAGCAAATTTCTTCCTCCATGGGAGAGTTTGTGTACAAGGAGGGTGAGATGCAGGATACCAAGCAGAGGCTGCACACCTGCTGGGTCTACAGCCCGGAGCTTGGCTCCTGCAGGAGATCAGACAGTCTCTTGGTTGACACCACTAGGAAGCCCTGAAGCTCGCAGAGCTTGCACTGCCACAACAATTCAGTGCTACTGCTATCTAGAACCAACCAAATTAAAGCCAACCCAAACTTTGGTAAATCTACTGCTTCTAACTTGCCCGAGGAATTATCAGAAGACATAGAAATTATCTCTCCTGTTTATTAAGCAGCAAGCCATGGGCTTGTATTTGCCTATGCTTTGTCCATGGGCTGTTTAAAGCACCCCAAACTAGCACCATTCATGCTACCACAGTCAGATACTGACTTCAGCATCTCCAGTGAGAACACTGAAGCCTGTCTTAAACTACAGCATAAAATGCAAATTTCCAACACAAACATACCACCAAGCTCCCCCACTTCATCCCTGAACACAATCTTTTTTTTTTTTTCAACAAATTCAGGCTATAGGCACCTAATTTACTCTAAAACATACCAACTTATAATGACCAAATTCACAAAATATTTTTCATTTTAAATAGCTATGTCACCAAGCCTGTGCTTCAACCAACATTTGGAATTCACATGTTCACCATCTGGAATAGAAATCTGCACTTTGTTATCAAATCCCATTGCAAACTTGGTAATCAGTAATGCCATCAAGCTATTTCTGAAATATTCCTACACCCCTAGAAGCTTCATGAGCAGAATCATCTCAGCAGTGACACACTAAGTCTCCTATGAGCAAACATGCCTGCGGATCAGTCCTTGCAACCACTCAAAACATTGCATTGCTATGCTTTGCAGCAGACCCTCAGATAATGCTAGTCTCCTGGAAGACAGTGCTCATGAAACTCACTTCATTAGTATAAAACTGGGCTTTGCTTGTCAGAGAAACTACTCTTCCCTTACACTTAATGAGCAACCTGAAGCTTACTTCAGTGTAAAAAACCAACCAACTAACTAACCAACCAACCAAAAAAAAAAACAAACCAGCCAACTTAAAAAGTCAACTGACTCTAACCTTCAGTTTTCACATACTGAGCCCTAATAACATCCAGATGGAAAATCAACAAGCAACCACAACTAGTATTCAAAGACCGCATGTTTTGAAATAAACTTTGTGTAGTATCTATTAAACAACTCCCAGCCTCAATAAACTTGTAATCAGAAGCAAAACAGAGTGGTCCCACCCCTGACAAATAATAAATAAAAAAACATAGCATTCAGCTACCATGTGAAGAAAATTTTTCATTAAATGTTCCCCCTGGCCTCTCAGAAGGGCAGCACAAAGAGTTTCTTTTGAGATGATTCCAAAAGCAGCCCTGAAAATGAAGGAAAACTGTTATAGAATTAAAGAAGACACTACTTTTCATGCATATTTCAATCTCCCTTTAGTCTAGCTGAACTGTGGTATCCCACAAACTTTGCACACACTGTGAGCCCTTCAGACCATGGCAGGGCATTTGGGACTGCTATGTGAAGAATATGCCACACACATACTGCATTGGGCCATGAGAAGAGTTAAGGTACTTCTTGTGACCAGCGGGATATCTTCCATTTCTCCCTGTATTCAGTGAGTGAACAGTAGTTTCTCTCCCCACCATGCCTTCCCCACTTTGATGTTTCCCTCACATTACTCTGTTCTGCGCTGTCAGTGCACCAGCCCCAGCCCTGAGCCTGTGTCGGGAAGACAATAGTCCTGCACAGTTGAAGGTATACTCCCCTTAGAGACAGTTTTGGCTGCAGTAGTAGCTTTCCTGAAAAGCACGTGCAATGTGGTGCTCTAGTTACTTTCAGGAATGTGCTTCTACCAGGGATTAAGTAAAGTAAATGTTATGTTATTATATCTGTTTTCATGTTTGCGTATGCATACCTGCCTTTAGACTTGCCCAATGCTCCAGCCTGCCAACTGCTCCTAGTTGTTAGAGAGTGCCCTAGTTTTACAGGATCACTCTTCAGTTTTCAAGTGCTTTTTCTTCAGAGAGTGCCTGTGTCTGCCTGTTCACATTCCTAACCTAAACTTGAAAATACCATATTTAGAGTAACAGTTCCCTAAAAGGGAGCGTCAGAGATCATCCTTGCAGCATAAATAAGTAATGCAAACAAAAAAAAGGTCAGATCTAAAGAATAATTTGTATGGTAATATATTAATTAAAAAGTCCTCCAGGACGCCCTTGAGTACCCTAGTGAGTTAACAGTGCCCAATATTTTTTCTCTGAGATTTAGGTGAACTGTTCTCTTTGACCTTCTATTCATAATTGACTCGAGTTGACTTTTTCAGACATAATAGCACAACCTAGCCTCACTTTTCCAAGTCAATTTTACCTGATTTCCAAGCTACTGCCTCACAAACTGAGCCAAGTTTTCCATTGTTTCCCATCACTTCTGTAGAATGGTGTTGCTCTGGAGTGCAGCCCACAGTCTTTAGTGAACTCAATTGTGCTGACTTTTAATGGATCATGTTCTTCATCTTGGTTTCCTTGCCAGCCCATGCATAGGAAGGACAGTGGGCTTGTAGCTCCAAAATGAGAGGTCCTCTCCAGTCTTGTCAACAGAAGATACTGAACAGGCATTACTGTACTGTAACAACGTAAACCAAAAGGAATACTGCAATACTGAATACTACAGATTTCTCCTTACAGCCAAGAGCAAAGACAAGCTATACGCTTGAAGGAGAGAGCTGAATCCAGTATATTAAAGTAGTATAAACTCTTTCCATCTTCTACTGGGCAAAAGCAAATACATAGCTATCCTCAGTGTTGTTAAGTCCCTCTACATGCACAACTGGTTTTGGTTAATTGGGTCCCTGACACTCTTCTGGTGTATGTCAACAGAAAATTTGACCTAGAAAGTGTACATTATAGTAAAAAGCACAGGCAGTTCTTAAAAATAACTGGATAGGTTGCTTGTCTTGGACACTTCTGAGAATATCTAAGCAGCTCTTTTGCAGCCTTTGAATACTTCAGGATGGCTAAATCACTCAGGCAAGTGGACAAATTTGCACATCACAGCACCGAGCTCTGAGAAAGCTAGTGAATGCTTTTCACTTAGGAGGTGTTTGACAGTGCATGGGGCAGGACTTCATAGGCGATGCTGAATGAGATCATCTGCCACTGTTTCCCATGGAAAAAGTAGGAGAGAGGACACAATGTTCCTTGGTTTCTAGACTGGAGCAGCAAGTAGTGCTCAGACAACTTACTCATGCAAAAATCACTAGACTATCACCTTTTGAATATTTATAAACTCTGCATGCCAGGATCCAGATGAGAGCTAAGTGTGGAACCCTGCATATATGTGGCTTAGTGGGTGTGCAAAAGCATTTATTGGACCCATTACCAAGCTAGTGATTTTGACAGCAGCCCAAACAATGGTGCTTCAGGGTAAATTATTAAAAAAGTGGTCCTGAACTGTTCAGTTGTACCTGCAGCTGGACACTTTCAAAATGAATTGCAGGTGCAGTCAAGAAAGTTTGAATTTCACTTTACCTATGTTGCATGAAATTCAGGTACAGGGCAGGCTCGGCAATCACAGAGGGTGAGCAGCCTGCAGTGCAGCAGTAGATTTTGCTCCTGCCTTCTCCCATACCCGCAATCAGACTATCTTAATTTCTAGGTTCTGAATGTCAATATCAGCATGGAAGAGGAAATGCAATCCTTTCTCATGAAGACATTTGCTTAATGTGAGATGTAAGTAGAAGAATTGTACCGGCAAAAATTAAAGAAAAAGAAAAAAGAAAAAAAGTTGTCAACCAGTGGATCTTGTTGCTGTCACTCCACAAGTAGCACGTCACCATGAGAACCATGAGAAACATTTTCTGAGCCCCAGCAGCAGCCCCAGATGGGCTGGGCATTGCCAGGCCAGGCACACACTGCCCTGTAACTGACCACCTCTGAAAAGAAAGGGTCCCAATTTCTGTTACAGGAGCTGTGGGCAGAATGCCAGCCCCCAGTTTCTGAATGCTGGAAAGGATAAAGGCTGTTCCTGGGGAAAAGGATGAGCACAGCAGCATGGGTCCATGGCCAGCAGGGATGAAGCTTAACCCTCCAGGGATCTGCAGTGATAGCAAATATGCCCCAAGCAAAAAGCAGAGCTCGCTTAAAGGAGCTGACAAAGCTCACTTTTATCAGCTTCTGCCAACAAAAGCCTTTACACGGTAACTCCATAGAAGATAGCCAACAATTTAATAATCTGTTCCATGGCACTTAGACAAAGGTACCTACCAAATTTCACACAAAAGCACTGAAATCTCCATCATTCTTACACAACACAACAGTCAATACCATCCAACATTCCCTCTGCTAAAAGCAATACATCATGTTGAAAAAAAATCAAGAGCCAGCCTGTGTAGTGCTGCCAGTTTGCTTTTCCATTGCAGCCAAATACAAGTGGCACTAAACTTTAGAAGTTAATTTATAAGTCTCTGTTTTCCCCTTGCTAGTTTGTTTGTTTCTGGGATGTCTATGGGTCTGCTTTGATCTATGTACTCCTTTAGTCCATTCATAGACCACCCGTCTGATGCCTTACAAGCCACCACAATGTGTATGTGTACCACGGACTGCAACACCCTCTCCTTTCCCTTTCAGAGCCTTATTATTACAAAATGTCAAGAGTTAAACTATATTGTATATAATAATACTAAGAAATATAATAAGAATATAATAATACTAAGAAATAGTAATGGGAAGAAACTACATAGCAGGACACCTCTAACAGGATCAGTGATGAGAATACAAAGGATATAGTGAAAAACAGGGACAGAAAACATTGCCTTCCTCAGACAAAATGCAAAATCAACTTCTCAAACCGCACATGCTTTGTTGCAACTTTATACAAGCAGAAGGAGATAGAAGTCTCAGAGGATTTCATTGTGGTTTATTAAGGGTACAGAAAAAATGCAGAAGAAACGAAGGGATTTTCTCAGTGGTCAGTTTGTTGGGTTCCAAAAAGAACTGTAGAATCATAATGGGCACAAGACTCACAGTCATGGCAGCTATTAAGGGGTAGCATGGATAAGAGCCAACATCTCATCCCTTCACACATCCTACAGTTCATCTACCATCTCAAGCTTGCCCAGGTTTCTGACCTACATCTCTGACGGATGCACTCTCCTGGTGCACTCACACCACCTTTCTACATTGCAAAACTGTGCTCAGGGATAGTACATCCATTATAGATAATACACTCCTTCCTGTGCTGCGCTTAAGAGATTGGTGTTTGCTGCTCAGGAAAGCTCAGTACACAACCCATGCCCTTCTGCGACTACCCATTAAAGCACTTATCCTTCCTATGAAATTATAAAGTTGCATGGGTACCAAAATAGGCAGAGTGATCTGCCTTGGAGCTGTGAAGCTTAAAGAATAAGTCAAGTGAGCAGCAAGCAGCCTGCTCTTCTCTATGAATATGAAAAAGTAGTTTTCAAGGCACTTTTCTTAGAGAATTAGATTATTCTGGTTTGAGAGTAGCCAACACAGAAAACCTGAGAAGAATTAAGTAGCCACATGTTGTTTCATCCCCCTTTTTTAGTCACTGATAGAACAAAATTTCGAATTGCTACAGCAACTGTCTTAAACAATACTCTGGAACTTGTGGGTATTTATCCTGCGACCTAAAACTGTGCTATTCTGCAAGGCAAAGGCATCAAGTTAGGACTTTATTCCTTTAACATATGGTGCCCAGGAAAGAAATTTGCTCTTGCGCTTTGTACAATGCACCACAGTTAAGTGCACCAGCAGTAAGATTCATAAAGAAAGGCATTAGTTACTTGCACATAAACCCCAAAGCCTACGTGTGGATTTAAAATTTATGGAAATAAAATTATAGACATAAAACTGAAGTTGCATAGAACCAGATGAGTGTTAACGAGTGTGAAGGCCTGCAAGAATAATGTGTTATTTTACTATTACTGTAACATATGTTTATCTTTAAAGAAGGTGGCTGTGAAAGGTATCGCATAGGGGTTTAAGTCTGTTGGGTAAGTGCAAGTAGCAATGGATTAGGTAGCTGAGGACCAGGCAAAGATCAAGGAAATTACATCATTCCCAAATCCAGAGAACTCAGCAGTGAATACCAAGGGAATTGGGGAGAATTCCACCAGAAGACATTTTAGGAGAGGTGAACAGGAGGATGCTGTGGTATGTGTTTTTTAAATTTAGGAGCAGCTAACTCTCTGTGATGCATCCCACAAATACAGCAAGAGATTGCAATTCTGCAAGCAGCGTTTTGGAGATCCTTCTACAAACTGACAAATTCAGCTCTCAGTATCAGACAGTAGATTATGGCTTACTTGTAGACATAATGGGTTATTTGGTCTAGTTTTTGTGAAATGAATGTATCAGTGTCTGGTTTGATGGCAGTGGCTGCAATTCCCAGTGAGCTCTCAAGGTGTTCATCAGAGATTTCTGATGAAATGTCACTCCTCCTCTGCTTCATCCTTGGAAACAGTTGTTCACAAATGTACATACTGTCAAAAAGTGGTGACATGAGGAAGTGGTGACTATGAAGTGAGGGCTATTTCTCTCTGGTAAGAGAAGTCATACTGGAAAATCTGGTAAAGGGACATGATCACTCTTGAGGTGAATGTCTGCTTGAAACTTGATAAATTCCATTTAAAAACTTGCAGGTAACTTATGTCAACTGAAAATAGAGTCACAAATACACCAAAAAAATAATGATTTTTTTTCATGAGTCTTGAAACCACTTTTCAGATTCCCGAATCAAAACAGAGAGCATGGCTGTGTACTGTCTGTTCACAGGGCTGTGTTTAGCCAATGTATCAAAATCTATAAACTGATCTGCCATCACTCGAGTTAGCACAGCACCACACACTCCTCATGTCCCCATTTCAGCCCAGATGGGGTACACAGTGCAACACTGTTCAGCTGGTGCTGAGGGACTGGACCGGACCATGAGGCCACCATAATGGTGAGGGACAGGGATGACTGCAGTGCAAGCTGGACTGGGCTGCATGTGTCCTCTGGGTTGGATATGCCTGCTCTAAGGGAATGGCCAAACATGCTGCAGGTGTTCCTGGTGGTGCCAGGGAGAATGCTCAAAGTGAGCCAGAGGTAGAAAGGTTTTGAGATGTAGGATTCACTGAGAGGGCACACAGTAAATGTATAATATATTTTAGCTTGAATAAAATTTTCAGTAGTGAGGCTGGAGTGACCTGAGCAGCACTTTCACAGACAAAACTGAAATTCAAAATCATAAAATCATCTTAGAATGGCCTGAGTTGAAAAGGAGCTCAAAGATCATCTAGTTTCAACTCCCCTGCCATGGACAGAGTTGACAGCTACTAGAGCATGCTGCCCAGAGCCACATCCAGCCTTGCCTTGAATGCTTCCATGCATGGGGCATTCACAACATCTCTGGGCAACAGGTTCCAGTAGGTCACCACCCTCTGAGTGAAAAACTTCCTTCTAACATCCAACCTAAATCTCCTCTGTCTTAGTTTAAAACCATTTCCCTTTGTCCTATCACTATCAACCCGTGTAAACAGAAATAGTTTTGAATCAAGAGGATGAGACTCCGTGAAAGCAGAAAATTGCTGATGTCCATAAGATTGAGCTGGTGAGACCAACAGCCATGCTGTGCAAAGAAATATGGGGCAGACCAGGGAGCGAGCATGAATCGACAATGTGATACTGTTGTACAAAAGGCAAATGTCACTCCAGGACATAGCAGCCAGCACTGTAAACAATTGCTCTGCTCAGCATCCATGAGGCTGAAGCAGCTGCCCTGCACCAGGACTTGGCACTGGACCTTGCTGGGGAGTGCACATTGAAGAGGGTTGAGAGGAACCACAAGGGGCTGGAGCACATAGTTTATGAGGAAAAGCTGACGGAATAGTTTGTTTAGGCTAGAAAAGAGTTCCGCCATAACTGCTCAGCAGAACAATATTAAATGCTGAAATTCACAGTGTTGCTGGCTGTGCTGGAGGGTTCAGAGAGACTTGGAGCACTCAAGCAGGGACCTGGTCCAACACGCCTGGGAGTGAGCAGGCTGCCAGGGGCGACCCAGATTCACTTGGGGCTTCAGAGCTGGGAACAGCACTGATGGCCTCACAGACCACCTGCCCACCCTTTGTGTTTACAGCTTTGCAGTCCCACCTTCTCTCTGACTGAGATCCAAATGCATCAGAACTATCAGCTCTGAGCTCACATCACTGATGGAAGGAGCAAAGGAGGCATCGCACTGTGCTGTGCATCTCAGTGAATGACGCTCACTGGCAGCATGTGCTGTGGAATTGGGCTTTGGACACAATGGATGTGAAGGACAGGACCCAGCTGTCTGTCTGTCACCCTTCCAGCACCCTAGGGGGCTGGGTGGGCTCAGAGCAGTCATACTCTACCACAAAAAAAAAAAAAAAGCAATAGAAAATCCCTTCTGCCTCTGGGGAAGTGTACAGATGGGTTAGCTCCATAAAAGATACTCCAGTCAATTGAGAAGTGTTGGAGCTAAGAGCAGGTTGGTTCCTGGTTTTCTTCAGGGATTTCTTTATACAGACAGAAACTGGTTTTGAGGGTGACAATGTGGGTACCTTCCACATCCACCCTCTTTTTTTTTTTTCCATATTGTCTGGGGTTGCCTCTGCTGAGTTCCATTGGTTTCAGAGGGTGGGAGGAGGTGGTATCCCTAGCCATTGACAAAATATGCATGTTTGTCTTTGGAAAACCAAAATCTCACCTGCTTATAAAAAGTGCATCTGTATCTATATATATGTATATACATACAACTTGGCACTCTGGTGTTAAAGGCTGACATGTCCAGTGATGTTCTTACTTGCACAGTGTATCATAGCTGCTTTCCTGCTGTCCTTCACACATCCCTCACCTAGACACTTCTTTCCGTTATTCTTGTATAAGAAGGGTTTTGATAAAGCACTTCAAGACTTCAGACACACTGAAAGGAGAGGGGCTACAGCCCCAGAGATCTCCAGCATACGCATTACAGTGCAATAGGTTGTGTTTACAGGCTCACAACCTCATTCTGCCAAATGTTACCTATGAAATTAAATAACAAACTTTGTACTACACACTGTCAGGAATGGTCCCCAGTGAAGACAGCACCAAAGATTCCTTGGGCTAATTTTACATCATAGTGTTTTCATAGAGTCATCAAGGTTGGAAAAGATCAGCAAGATTATCTAGTTGAACTGTCAGCCCATCACCACCATGCTCACTGACCATGTTTTCTGAGAAAAAATGTTTCCTAATATCCAATCTGAACCTTCCCCCAGCACAACTACCCTCAAGCAGATCAACACTTCCTCCCAACGTGGTGTCATCTGCAAACTTTCTGAGTGTGCAGTCAAACTCCTCATCCAGTCAAGGAAGACATTACACAGGGCCAGTCCCAGTACTGACCCATGGGGGACACCACTTGTCACTGTTTACCAGCTGGATTTGATTCCATTCGTTATCACTTTCTTGGCCTGGCCCTCCATCTGGTTTCTTACCCAGCGTGAAGTACACTTGTCCAAGCCACGGGCTGCCAGGTTCTCCAGAATACTGTTGGAGACAAAGTCAAGGCTTTACTGAAGTCTAGGTACATTACATCGACAGCCTTTTCTTCATCCGCTAGGTCACTTGGTCATAGGAGATGAGGTCGTTCAGGCTGAATCTCTGCCTGGTCCTCTGGTTATCCTGCACATGTCACATGATTGCAGTCAAAATGATCTGGGGGAAAAAATAGAACATTTCATGAATTTGCATATCATCCTTGCACAAGGCCCACTCTAATCTTCTTTGCATTGATTTGATTTCAGTGTTCTGACAAAGCAGGCAGAATGGCTGCAAAACAGCAAAAAGTATAAACTGCCTCTCTGGAGCAGGTGCTCTCTATTTCTGTTTTCTGTACCCTCTGACCATAGGTCACTGCCAGCAATTCTACCACTAACGAGTCGACTACTTCAGGCAACTGTTATTTTGGTGGGGCCTGCAGGCAGCACCAAAATGAAAATAAATAATGGGAAACGAAACAGGTTATTTCTTTATTCAATTTCAATTTATTTGTTGTGTAGTCTTTTCAACGAGCTACTGTTTCCAGCCTTGTCTGTAACCCTTCCCCACTGCTCATACCGGAATGTTCAGACCTTTCCACAAGGCCCCTGTTGGACAAGCAGTAAATCTGCAGAACCTAAGAGATGATCCTATGCAGGGCAAAAATGTCCTTCCCGTCAGTGGTCACGATTTAATGCTCATGCTTACTACGTGTCTCAAGTAGTGCAAGTCATCACATTTTACCAATACTATATCCCTCTGGGATTGTGTATCCCTTCATATCCCCTTAGAGGAGTCATGTCTGCCATGGAGAGGGGCAGAGAGAAGTGATTTCCTTGGTGAGCCAGAAGTCTTTCCTCTCCCCCCATCCTCGTGACTGCTTCCTTGGAAGGCAGTGCACACTACAGGGTTTCTGTGAATGGCAAAGGAGCATGTGATAGTGCTTTTAGTGTCTGCTGCTTTTCCATGCCCTCCTTTGTGCTTTTTTCCTGGGGCTGTGCACAATCTCTAACCAAGAAAACACTTTGAGTAACCCTCTAAAAATCCTCCTCCACATTGTCCAGGGAACTGCTCCTGTGGGACAATACCGAGAACTAAAAACTGTGGGCTTGTTGGTCAAAAGAACACTCCTAGCTTCAGTGCACGTAACCACAGATGACAGAGATCAAAAGAACAAGCAGACAAGCATCTCAGATATTCTAATTAGCATAAATGCTGACTCTCACAAAGACATTATCTCCATTGATTCAGATGCAACCTCCAGCTTTGACAGCCCTGGCATCACCACATAGTGTTCACAGCCTGGGTTATGAAACACTGTGATTGCTCCAGGCTCAGCGGGTTTGCTTTGTTATTACAACTGTTGGACTTTGCAGCATCCCATGCAGAGGAAACACACAGGGGCCTAGTTTTCAACTGGGACTCACCCTGTGAAGTATGCCATGATATGTCAGAAAGAAACATGGAGCTGATGGATACATTCATTACCCAGTATATGAGTCTTCCGTTCCCAAATGGCTCCTAAATGCCAGGCTGTCAGAGATAGGGAACTTCTGCCTTTTGTATCCACAGAAAATTAAAAATAAAATAAAAAGGAAATGTTACTAGAGTCAAGCTATATTTCAGCAGAGATCTTCATGGAGCAAATAACTTGGAATATGTGCCGCACCTAATTCATTCTAATACAAAATAGCATGCATTGTGCATTTTCAATAGCTTTTTGTCTGAACTGCATAATGAATTTCAGATAAGAATCCATTCAGAGACAGAAAATTTCCAGCCATTAAAAACACAAGTTGATTACAACATTCAAAGAGTTGTTTGCTTGGGCTTTACAAGCTAATTGATGCCATGAAGTTGTAGTAGGTTCCACAATTCATGTAGCTTTGGGAGACTTAAGCCCATACGTTAGAGAAAAACATTTCTGTAACAGGAATATCCCAAGGAAATAGTACAGCCTAACGTCTTCTTTCTTAATTGCCTTAAAAGGATGAGAAACTAGAACTCTGCTGCAAGACTCAGAGTTCTTGGTAATTTCATAACTGTTGCATGTCATTGGTGAATCACACCCCATGACACAGATTAGAAGCAGGTAGAACATCATGGTTTCCAGCTTGACAGAAAGATGGAATTTATTTTCCCAGAAAATGCTGACAGATATTGACAAAAATAAGCGTTGATTTATTTTCAACATTGCCTAATTGGCCCGATTGGAAAAAAAAAAATTCCTTACAACTTCTGACAAAGTGAAGAAACATTTAAATGTTGATATTTTTAAAGTGAAATGCTATGGTTTTGTGACTGAAAGCAGGGTTCCAGCATTCACTGAAATATTTGAAACACTGGTTTCCAGGCACTATAAGCCATTTTGTTAGCTACAAACGATTTCTTTCACTCTTCTGTTTATCCAAAACACTGAATATTCTCATTTTCAGGCAACCTGAAACAAAATGTGCTGCAGTTCTTTCAGTACTGCCAATGAACTGAAAAAAAAATCCTTATTAGCCTAGCTCTGCTGACAGGTCCCATGCCCTGTTTTAATCCTTCAAAGTCTCTCTCTGTTTTCCAGAAACTGTGGGTGCTTCAGGCAGAGCATATGTGCATGTTTATCTGTAGAAAAAATTCTGGTGCAAATACTTAGTGTGATGTGAAAAGCTTTTTGATTTATGACTGGAAAACTTCCTGGCTTTTTTTGCTTCTTCAGTACCTGAAAGCTAACTTAAAGAGGGCTTCAGAAGGATACTTTATTTTAACCTACGATTCTTATCCCTTTAGCAAATGACATGTAAGAAGATCAAAGTTCAAAGGTGCTTCTACCTTAAACACACCAAAAAAAGTTAACTCTAGAAGTGGTACTGATGTCATGGATCTTTTATTTGTCATTTCTTACACCCACTTCTGGTGAGTCAGATGTTTTGGGTCTTTAGTGGTTACTTTTTCATAACTATAAGTAGCCATTGAGTTACAGGCATGTTTGTGGAAGCCAAAACCAAAACCATCTGTCACCTTAATTGGAGACACTTTAAGTTACTATTGGGATATTTCTTTAACCATAGGGAAGCTGTCTCCTTCCTTCCCACTTGTATTTTGGTTAGTCTATGGGTTTTATAGTGTCATCCTTTCCCCAACTGTCACAGAACTGTAGCATCTTCCAGGAAAGTAAGACATTAGTAACATTTTTCTTCTTCAGCACCAGCACTGTCACATCACAGCTCTGTGCTGCCACTCCTTTCTGTTATCCACATCTGACCTGGTACTCCAAGGAACAGAGAATGAGTAACATGACATTAGGGTAGGGCGCTGTAAAACTTGGCCACACAGGGAAAGTACACTGTATAAACCAAAGCAGGGATAATATTACAAGAACCTCAGAGGATAGTTTCTGTGAGCAGGGGAGGTTAAAAAAAATTAGATAGTTATATCTCACATAAGCCTTGACCTATCCAGACCATGTTCTTTATGCAGGATATCTTATGTGGAATAAGAGAAAGTATCTCTTGGAAAGTAAAAGACAAACAGTTTTAAAGTTCTGATGCCTGGCAGCATCCAAGAGGAGGCTGTGTGTGACATCCATCCCACCCAGGTAGCTTTACTGGGATCATAGATTCATTCACTCAGCTCTTTAGCTGACAAAAAGTGCTGGAAAATATAGGGATATTTCCTGAACAGTGATCCTGACATGGAAATTACCTGGTATGTGTCTAAGATATTTCCTAACACACCACATGCCACATGAAATAGCCATTTCAAGAAAAATAGATGAATATGTAATTTTTATACACACAGCTCCAAAAGTAATACCTCTTACTTTATAAGATTGGCTGACTTCAGAGGTGCATTTTGGTGGTACAGAAGTAGAGGCTGAACTTTTCAGCCAAGATAACATCACATTTTGTTGCCATGTGACAGGTGTGTCACTGAATTTCTCCCTGCAGAAAAAATGGCACCCACTGACATTCATTTCTGAAGTTTGCTGAACATTGCTGGAAACCAAACAGTGGACGTGAGCACAATGAGGCAGTGGGTGGTGGCAACAGCAAGTTACCTCCACTGGTGCAGATCGTTATGGATCGTTATGGGCATTGCCTGCAGGATCTCATTCACTGCTAGTAAAAATGCATAATCAGTGGTGGTGAGTGGCTGAAAAATAGTGCTTCGTAGCTGAGAATTTGCTCTATTAAGCAGTATTATTCTGCTCTTTGTATCTGTTGTAGTTTTTGTGGAAATAAATAGGTTATGCTGAAAGTAATGCATCCTATCTATATGCTTTGTTCAACAATCACATTTTAAAGTGATATATATGTGTATATACATATACGCATATGTATATACAAACACCTTTTTTCCTTATTTTTTCACAAAAACACTTCCATGTAAGTCATTTGTGCTAATATCCAGTAGACTCATACTGTAGGCATTCATACATTTCCTTTTCTCTCCATCATAGCATCAGTGATTAAGGGAAACAAGAGTATATTATCTTCTAATCCAGTTCTTCCTCTGGTTTGACTGTGAGGTTTACAGAACTAAATCTTCTGCATCTGTCTTCCAAGTACTCCTGCCTTGGCAATGTCAGCTGTTACATGGGAGCACAACCTGTCCAGCAAAACATGTCTGTGGCTCTGAGTTTACTATACTTCAGATCCAAGAACAATTTTCAGCTACTGCTGAAATCAACAGAAAATATGTTGGGTGAAATAATCCCTTAATTCATGTTTAAATTGGGTGAGTTTTATATTGGTTGTACAACACCCAGCAATGAAGCTCTTGCTTTCTTCTGAGGGACCAAGCTGTGTTTTTTCTGATGAGCAGATTGGCAGCATCACTCAAACTAAATCCTCTCCTAGAAAATGTCCTCTGAGTGCCCTCAAAGTGCTACTCAGCTGGCCAAAGATAGAGAGCTTATTTGTCAGGAGGCACAAACTAAGATATAACTCATTTTGCTGCCTCAGAATTGCTTTGGCTGCTTGGGAATGGCAGAAGAAAAAACTACTCAGGCATTCAGCTCTGCAGGCGTGACTCCGACCTGACATAACCAGCACAGGGTGACTCCTTGGAGCAGAGCTGAGTGTTAACCTCCAGCCGGACAAATGCGCAAGACAGAAAAGTTGTTCTTGATTAAAAACAAATATTGAGCATGGCAAGAAAATGAGTAAGGATAAACAGATTAAGTGTGATATGTCTGAAGGCTTCCCACAGTACAAAAGCCATATGCGGAAAGCATGCGCCTAAAAATTAGACTCCAAGCAGTGTGAGTTAAGGTTCTTAAAAGAGGCACCTGACACCATTAGAGGGGAAAGTCTGAGTAATTGGCTCCTCCAGGGAGACTCTCACTCTTTTCCCATGATCTGCACCCTCTTTCTTCTTCTGTGCTCATCCAAACAGGAAAACACCACTGGAGGTGGGTCCAGACAAGCTGACCCACACATCCCCATGCAGCACCAAAGCAGTGGGGCCCACACAGGCTGGAGCCATTGTGAAGACCACAGTGAAGTGAACCTACTAGTGGCTTCCCTCTGCTATGCTCAGCCATCCAGGGCCTGGCACAAGCTCAAGTATGAGAGCAAGAGTGTTTTTTAGAAGTTTTTTTTAACCAGTTAATTAACCACAGATTAATTGCGACAAGTAGTAGCATGGGACCTTCCTACCAAACAATAAGTGACTGGCAGCTGTGCCTGTGGTAGACACTATAAACTATAACCTCCACCCCTTCACCAGCACACAGCCACCCAGCAACATTTTCCCACTGGGCCCATGCAGCTTTGAATGACCAAGCTTTCCATTCCTATGTTTTGCACATGTCCTCCCTCAGGCTCCTTGCTCACCCATGAGTGTGAAGAGCCAACAGCTAGAGGGATGCCAATTTTATGGCAAAACACTTGCAGTGCCATTGGAGCCTCTCAAACCGCACATTTTTCAGTAACTGAGCCATCAGGCAATCATTTCACCAGACCAAGCTCAATAATAATTGTTTACTGCTTTTACTTGCAGGCTGCTCAGCAATGATGGTTTCTTTCTGATTTATCTTCATGGACTCAATCAGCAGCATCATTCCATTTATTCACCGAGGAAAGCATAAACCAGATCCAATCGAGGTATATTCCATCATGACTTGGAAATCCCAAAGCAACTCTTTGTATTGACTCCACTGAAGGGAAGACAGTGGTGAGACCTCTCCCAGGGGTCACTACAGCTCCCAGAATCTGAGCAAAACTTGCCAGCCTTTCATCATTGAATCAGTCACATATTTTCACAGTTTTGAGAGACTTTACAGTGTACTCAGCCCGTATGCATCTCTCTGCCGTTTTGAGAGCCCCAAAAATCAAGCTCTGCCCATGCTCTGGTGCTCAGAGGCCATGGGAAAAGCATGCAGTGCTTCAGCCCCAGCGGTATAGCAGGTTCTTAAAACCAGCTCTCACCAGCAACTGAAACAAATGGATTTGTTATTTAAAAACTATTGCCACCCTATGTCAGGCAAAAAAAATTAATGAATAATTTGGAAAGAGAGCTCTTCCTCTTTTCCCTCTATGGAGGAACTGTTTTCAACTCTGCACTGCTCCAACACAAAGTAATTTTGGCTCCTTTTATTTTAGCTGTTTCAGATAAACTCAAATTTCTTAGTCATACAAAGGCAAAACTATCTTTAGCACTTTGCTGGTGACTTCATTTTCACTGTAAAATCTGTGCACATGTATCAGCAAAATGCAGAAGTTGATCCTATATTAGTTCAAGTTTTTCATTGTTTTTTGTTTAAATGAGAATCCCTCTATATAAAATGACAAAGAGCAGTGAGAAATAATCAGCTCACAGATGTTTTGGAAGGGCAAAAAGTGAAATTTGACTATCTGTATCATTCCTGTACAGTGCTCACACAACTGTTCACAGAAGGATGTAATTATTACAAAAGATAACAAAAAATCCTTATGTCAAGGAATGTCAGGTTTGTATTGTTGCTCAAAGGCTTCACTATGAGCACCAGGGGTCTAAAACACCACACACATTCATGTTTCCTCAAAGGAGTTACAGGAGCCTAAAATCCAAGGAAAGTTAGTACCTTAGCCAGGAGACAGTTTTCCCCAAGACACTCTGGAGGAAAATGTGCACTGAAAAAAGTGAACCTTTGATTGGCATATTATTCACATCCTTAGTTTTTTTTTGTTTGTTTGTTTTTAATCTACAGAGCAGGGCAAATCTTGCCTTCAGAAGCAATGGATAATTGTAAGCTAACGTTAGCAAGTATTTCTGACTGAAATAGAAGTCAGAAGAAAATCACAAACTGAAAGAGGCACCTTACACAGATGCTGTTCAGCACTGTTTGGAGCTGGATACCTGTGGGTCTTCACACTGTCTTCCTTTCAGTTTTTAGTTTTTGAGCACAGTCAAATATTTGAGGCACGTAGATAAGTAATCTTGGAAGCAGGATTTATTTCACACACCTCCCTTAAATGTATCTGTTTACAGACAATGACAAGAACTAAGAGGCTAAGGGGAAGAGCTTCCCAAGATTTAACTTCTGCTAAAAAAAGGAGCCTCAATGTGCTCCAAAAGCCAATAGGAGCATTTATCATCTGTTTTGTGCATTAAATGCACTTATTCAGACGAGTGTACCTTTCTCTATGCCACATTACATATCCAGCTGAGTAATAGGTATAGTTACCAGAAACCTCTTCCTTTAGGTTACACTTCCTTAGGCACAGATAGCAGGAGTGTGTTAAATGGTTAAGCAAGCAATCAAAGCATCATAAATATCTGTTATTGACTATGACCTGCTCTAGGCCAAGAGATTAAGTATCTTTCAAATGTTATCCAGAAAGTATTGTTGATTAATGAACATATTCAAAATAATAAGCTTTCTTGGAAACACATAAGAAGAAAAATAGAGATGAAATTAATCAGATTGATTTTTGCTGATAAATTATTAGCCCAGCTTTGTCAAGTCACTGAATAGGAATGTTTAATCTGCTTCTCTTTAATTGTCCTGTTATTGTCAGTTGTTGTCCCAGCTACGTGGAGCACTTCTTCTCTTCACAGAAAGTTCCAAGAATCCTTTTCTATCAAAAAAATTTTGGTTTTGAGTTGGTTAGTCTAAGGGTGACTAATTTCCATCTACCTCAGTTTCCCAAGGAGTCAAAATTTGGGCTTCAGTAGACTGTTTCAAATTAAGAAGATAATAAACGCTATTTATTGATTATATTGTGTTTTGTCAAATTGGTGCAGGGGGTTCATGGAGGATGGAGCATAAAGACCTGTTCTGTTGCAATCAGGAACAGTCAACACCAGGAGAGGAGAACCTTGCAGGTACCCTTCAAAACCTTCCCATTCAGCTGCTGTTCCCAATGCTCTTGGTAAAGGCCTCACTACCTTTCCATCCTTATTGTCTCCTCTATGTTGGCCTTCTAAGTACTCTTTCAAACTTCAGTTCTCCCAAAACAACCCATCTATGCCTAAATTACACATTCTTGACAGTGTCATAATTGATATTTAATTCTGAAGATGTGATAGCATACAAAGTGTGTCTTGCCATTTCACCAAGAATTCAGCAAGATAAGCTTTATGGATATCCATAAAGCTTATTTGTCTAAGATACCAAGAATTACAGTGGTGCATTTAGATGCCAGCTCAAGTAAATTGAATGTGCTCAGATTTGCTTTGCCCAGATAAACTTGCATCAAACAATGTGAGCACATACACACAAAAGCCCACACACAAATGCACAGTACCAATATTTATACACATTTGTATGATGCGTTTTCATACAGATGCATTCATATACAGCAAACAGATGAATTCATCACATCTTTCTCCACTATTTTACCACCACACAGAGATCCACTGACATTTAAAAAACCAAACAACTAACTCCAGACAATAAGAAAGTAATGGGTGCTGAGCAGGTACCTCTCAGCTGATGAGGAAGATGAAAGTCTGCAAGGAGGCTGCTGCCATCATGTTTATCAGGACAAGGAGATCATACACAGATGTTCCCTATCACAGAGGCATTAGCAAAAAATTGAAGAAAACTTTTCTTCCACTTGAATCAGATAACCTCTCATCTATAAGCTTTTAACCAAAACTGTCCTGTAGGGAAGGTTCTTCTTCCACTTCTGAGTCTGAGGTCTCCTGTTATATCTACAGAATTTTATGACCAACTAATATCATCCAGGATGGTAAATGCCCATGTTCCTCACTTTCCCACCATTTAATTTCTCTCTCCTAAGGAATCGAATCATGGACAAATCCCATTGACATAAACGCTGTGGAGTAGAAAGAATGTTTGCCACCAGGCCATGCTCTGGAATGGCAAGTATGCAAGAATTAGCATCAATAACTTTCTATAAACATTGGGGTTAATCTCCAGGGTTTACAAGACTCTTTTAAATGTGTTTTAATAGGACAATATTCTTTACTCAGTACCCATCCAACACTTCACATATCAGCAAAGTTTACAAGAAGGTAAACTGAGCTGATATAATAGTTCAGATTTGCAGCCAGCGTTCTAATGAGAATGCCAAAGTCAAAGTAATAAATGGATTTGCAAATATAATGTCTTCCCAAATGGCCAAAGAGCATTCCAGTCTGGCAGAAGAGTCATAAGGGAAGTGCTGTAGGAACTGTATTGTTCACTCCCAAATCAGAAATCTAAATAAATGGATCAAATTACTGCACATTCATAGAAAAAAACCAGATCTGCATTCTGCCAGTTGCACACAGTATGGGTAGGATTTCATTCCTGGGGCAGTCTTGCTGAGTGAAACAGTGCTGCCCACTGACTTTAATGCTGATGAGAATGTGTAAATTCAGTTTATAAAAGATGAAGATCATGGAGGGCCAGTGGTGATGCCCAAACCCCTTTTTGGAGTCTCTTGTCTCCTACTGGCCTTCTGTTGATCTGCCTATTGGTATCCTCTTGTCTGGTATCCGCCAGATATTGGTATATTGGTATACCAATAAAGGTATCCTCTACAAGCCCTTCATTAAGCTAGTAGTGGCTAAAGATCTCTTCAAGAATAAAGAAATTACATGAAAATTATTACCTCAAATGAGAATTAGTGTTAAAAAAGATGAATTAGAGAATTAGTATTAAAAAAAAAAAAGAAAAAGACAGATATAAAGGACTTAGAGCAGCATCCTGACAGTCAACAGGACAATGTTAGCATATCATGAATAAATCAAATGGACATAGCCTACTCTACTGCCATGGTACAGGAGTGAAAAACCTCAAACATATTCATTTATTCCAGTCTTTGTGAGAGGTCCCTATCTGAGCTGTTGCCAAGGGACTGGCACAAATGAGGAAACCTACAAAAGGAAAAAGAAAAATACTCACCTATCTCCAGGGATCTAAACTCACAGGGAAAGAACTCTAAAAAGAGAGATCCCAACAAGAGAACCTTCCTCAGTGGCAGCCCTTAAATGAGGTCTAAGAGGGGTGGAGCCTGGCTCCACAGCCTACACCTGTGCTCCCAGGACCGACCAGGTCTTTCCTTGAGGTGCTCAATCAGTGGTTCAGGTCATGACTCAATCCTCATACAGCTGGTCATCTCAACTCCCTTTATAGACAAGAAAAGAAAGATGATGCTAGCAAGGTACAGCCAGTCTATATTAGTTCCTAATTTAGGAACTTAAGACAGAGGCATAAGACAGCCCTACTCTTCTCTACTGATAAAAGTAGTCTGCATACACATCAGTTTGCAGACATGCATCCTAGCTAGCTTAAGACAGGTGAGATTGATACTACCTTCATTTTATGAGAGCCTTTGGTGACCATTTGCTTCAAGTAGTCCCCAGTTTGTGCAAGCTGTAAGATCCAAATATCTCTTGGTTTTGGTTTGGAGAATTATTTTTAAGATGGGTGGCCTCAGCCTTACAATTACCTGACAAACACATACAAAAGGCCAAATCAGCCTCTGTTAGTAGATGATCATTTTGTTTCTAGCTAACTTATTCTTTCTGTGCTTTTTCTACCCAAACCAACTACCAACACTAAAATAAAGAAGGAAAGCTGAAGAAGTGATGCATTTCCATTAAAGAAATATGAAAACCAGCCAGACTATCCTAATAAAAGTAATGAATCAATTAGGCATTCAAAAGAAGAATGAGCTCATGTTTCACTACTTTATCTTAATCCTAATAATCACAGAACATTTGCCCAACCTAGACTCTCTTTACTTGCCTCTATAAAGACTTGAGGGGACTTTTTGGAATGAGTCAGTCAATATCTTAGCTTCATTGCTATTGTCTGTGTTTATCACTTGGCACAATCTCATCAGGGTATATGTAGATTGGCAGTAAAAGGAGGATTGCTTCATTATAATAATTCAATCTGCACTGAGACAGGCTGTCTCCTGTGCTATGTGAGAAACAGCTAGAAATTTTATTTCGTAAGCGAAATTACAACTGGCCACTTGCAATGCCAAGAGCAGCTATCATTAGACTGTGGTTCAGCTGGCTCTGCTCTCCAACCCTCTTGATATGCTGGAACAAAGAGGTGATAGGTAAGAGAAGATCTGACAACTTTTTTAGCATAAAATCAGAAAGTTCAGGAAAAACGTTCTTATATAGCAAGAGAAGAAATTCTGTAATTGTTCATGTATTGGGAACAATTTTTCTGCTTTAGAAACAAGCTTGTCTTGAACGTTACCACTGAAATCTGCTGGGTAGACTCCCGTTGCTGGAATGTTTAAATTAATAATTACTGTATATTTCAGTAGGATCAACTGAGCAAAAAACGAAGGGCTTGCACTTCTTGTGAAAATAGTTTTGTCTTGCTTCAAAGTTATTAGTAATCCAGGTGCGAATGTTCTCATATTGTTATGAATGAGTGTCCTCAGGAATGGTGTCTGAAATGAGTACAGCTTGTATCAAATCTAAAGGCAACAGGAAGACTGAATTTAATTTACTGGATAATGAGGTCTAGCCACAAAAAATTGCATGTCATGGGTGCTGCAGAATGGGCAGTACAAGCAAGGGACCTCCCAATGCATCTACCAACACATTTATGGAATATCCAGATGCACAGAAGACACAGAGTAGCTTCAATGAATGCAGTGTATAACACACAGTGCATAAAATCTGATGTGTAATGTAATATCTTCTACATATTTTTATCTACAAGTTACCAGCTGGTTAGACAGTGCAAAGCAGTAGCTGTGTAGATTTTAGCCATCACATCTGGATAACGTTTGTTGGGATCATCATCATGTGTCCCCAGCCAGGACTGGGTGTTTTGAAAAGTCTGGCTTCAGAAAGCTGAAAATAACAGAAGGAAGAATTCGAACACAAAAGTGTGAATGATTGACAACTGCTTATGGCAGATGTTCAGCGATTAGTAGGATTAATGAATCCTGGTTTCTGAGTAATATTTTTCACCACCAAGTGACTCCTCATATCAAGTAAGTTCTGAATTTGGTCAGAATTCAGGACATTGCTGGCTACTCATACAGGCTCTCTCTGGGATTGATCCTCGGTTTAAAAAGTGATCCTGTACTATAGACTTTCATACAGATAAGTCATGAATTGAACAAGAGTAAATTGCTGTTAAGAAGTAAGAACTACAGGCTATAAATTGTAGTTGTACGGTAAGGAAGTAGAAATCTATAGTCAGCAGGAGTTTTAGAAGTATGTATATTAGCTACAAATGAGATCATAATAAAGATATCACATGGATAGTAAACTGACATGATAAGACTGATAATAATAATTGACATCATCTATCTGGACTTTCATAAGGCCTTTGACATGCCCCCATAACATTCTTCTTGCCAAATTGGAAATGTGTGGATTTACTAGGTGGACTATTTGTATTTGATGAATGAGGAAATGGCTGTGAGATAGTACCCAGAGAATGGCAGTCAATGGCTCAGTGTCCAGATGGAGTCTGGACGTAAGTGGCGTCCCCAAGGGGTCAGTACTGGGGCCAGTGCTCTTTAACATCATCAGCAGTATTGATAATGGGATCGAGGGCACCCTCAGCAAGTTTGTGGATGATTGCAAGCAGAGTGGTGCAGCTGACACACCCAAGGGACAGAATCTCATCCCGAGAGAGCTTGACAAGCAGAGGGCCTAGATGAACCTCATGGGGTTCGATATATCCAAGTGCAAGGTCTTGCACCTGGGTCACAGCAACCCCCTCCGGCAATAAAACCTGGGGGGGTGAAAGGATGGGACACAGCCTGACAAAAAGAACTTGGGGATACTGGTGAATGGCAAGCAGAACATGAGACAGCAATGTGCCCTTGCAGCCCAGAAAGCCAAATGTGTCCTGGGCTGCATCCAAACGAGTGTGGACAGAATGGTAACAGAGGTAATCCTGCCCCTCTGCTCTGCACTGCTGAGACTTCACCTGAAGTACCATGCCCAGATAGGGAGTCCTAAATACAGGAGAGACATGGACCTGTTGGAGCATGTCCAGAGAAGGGTCACAAAAATTATCCAAGGGATGGAACACCTCCCCTGTGAGATCAGGTTGAGAGATCTGGGGCTGTTCAGCCTGGAGAAGAGAAGGCTCCAGGGAGACCTGAGAGCAGCCTTTCAACTTCTAATGGGGGCCTGCAAGAAAGAAAAGGGCAGACCCTTTAGCAGAATTTGCTGTGATAGGACAAGGGGAAATGGTTTCAAACTAGAAGAAGGGGTACTGTAACTGGATATAAGACGTTTTTTACAATAAGAGTGGTGAGGCACTGGCACAGATTGCCCAGAGAGGTCTCTGGAGACATGCATGGTCATCCTGGACAGGGCTCTGGGCAGTCTGATGTAGCTGTAGGTGTCCCTGTTCTTTGCAGGAGGGGGTTGGAATATTTGACCCTTTAAGATCCCTTCCAAATAAAAAGATTCTATGATTCTATAACACGAATTTCTAAAGTTAGAAGATTTTAATTGGAATTTCCTGTATAACTTGTGTCCAATGGGCACAATTGTTCATTGGACCCCTGCTGCTGAATTTGAAAAAGTCTTGGAACACCAGTGATGTTAGAGATGTGAAGGAGAGATAAAGTTGTGCCAGCAGAGAGTAACTAGGATGACATGAATAAATATAGCCTGTCAGCCTGACAGTAATCGGTACAAAATAACAGAATTATTATTTGACGACACTATAAAGAATTAATGGGAAACAATAAAATCAAATTGAAATGAACTTATCATGAACTTACTTGAAAAGATCCTGTCCAAATAATTTTACAATGTTGGAGCACGTACAAGTTTAGTTGGTAAAGGTAGTAATGCTGGTGTAAAGAATACTATTGATTTAAAGTTTGTGAATTTGAGTCATCCCGAATCCATTTTTAAAAAGTCAGTTATTCAGAATTGAAATACTCCATTTTACCAACAGAAATGTCCTCAAATAAGACTAACTTTGGGGAATGTGCCAATCTCATGACTAGTGTTCTTGGCCCTTCTGTCTTTAACAGCCGTTCACTATGGATGGATTGGGTGAATGGTGAAGATGCAACAGCTAATCTGAGAGATCAGTCTGGTTTGCTCTGTAACTGTGACACGACACAAATAAAGGACAGCAAAGAAGGTGAGATATAACTAGATCAGTGATTTCAAAGAGTCTTCCAGACCCTGATAGAAAATCAGCCAAACCTGAGCTCCTCACACCTTTCAGTGACAGGAAGGGAGGAAGGGAGAGAGGAAGGAAGGGAGGGAGGAAGGAAGGGAGGGAGGAATGAAGGGAGGGGGTTGGGGGGGAAAGGGGGAGAGAGGGAAGGAAAAATCTGTAAAACTTTTTAAAAAAAAACTTAAATTCTAACCTTAAAAATCTGGGAAAATGGGTGGACAGTGATATCATATGCTTTGAGTCTTTTGTCCAGGAGGCTGTCTTATTACTGAGACACCCTGGAAAATCTCTACACAATGAGTGCTAAAACATTCCCAAAGATACTGTTTATTTTTACCAGTTACATGTTCTTACAGACACTGAAAAAAAAGACTTGGCTAGTCCAGTCACCATTTTTAGTCACCCTCAAGATTTTCTGCTGTTCTTTTAACTGTGTCCTGGGAGTGCAGGACTTTTATAGGTCTTCAAATAGCTGCACAATTAATATTAAGGAAACAGGAGGTTCAGAATTGTTTATCTCTTTTCTTCATACTCTTCTGTCCCTTTTGTTGCATTGCAGAATTTCCTGCAGACAACCTTACAAGGAAGATGGGTACATCTCTTGTTTTTCAGCTAATAAGCTGATGTGATGTACCTCTGCCTGCAGCTTTGCTATGCTCAGTGGGAAAGTTTCTATTTGTAGTGCTTGTTCCTTTAGTTCACATGGCCTTGCAGCCCATCATCAGTTTGACCACTTCCAAAGTTTTAAATCAAAATTTAAGCAAAATCACCATGGTTTACTCCCTTTTCTCCTTAAAAATATGTGAAACTACCAATCTTTCCATGGCTTTTGCCAAAACCTACAACTCGCTGCAAATTCATTCAAAAGCAATTACAAACTTAACCTAAATTAATAACATTTCCAATTAATATAGCCAAGTTTTTTCAGTTCAACGGATTAAAAATTGTCACAATTCACGTCTCATTGTGAACATTTTGTTCCACTCAAATCACAATCCCACAACTTATCATTACCGCCAAGTTAAAGTCATAAAAAAAAATCTACCTTTGCATTTTGAAAACTCTACATTTTGTTGTAGTTCAGATACGCAGTTTAATTTTGTCCCGATGTCCAAAGAGGGGAGGAACCTGCTTCTAGATCCAGAACAGTTTCCAAGTCATAGCCCTACCCAGGTCGGGATAGTTGGACCCACATGCTTTTTTTTGGATCCACCACTAATTTTACTTAAAATGGAGGGTGTGCTCAGATCATCTGCAAGTGTTTTAAGCCAACATGTTTTCAGATATTGCCTCTCTTCAGCTGAAACCACTGCCCCACAACTGATGTGTAATACCTAGCCACAGCAACCCACCGCTTCACTGTGAAGCAGGCTCACTGGCCCACCTTCATGAGGGGGAAGGAGATGAAAAGGGTGAACGCCTAATCAGATACCGACTCAATTATTTGTCATCACATTAAGCACCACCTATGCATTCCAGATACTGGTTTCTTCCCTGGCTTCTGCATTCCTTTCCATAGGTAGGGGGTATCTGGAGACAGAAACATGGGCTGATGATGACTGAAACCACAATCCCTTGAACAAGATGGCCCCTGCACTTTCTAGACCAAAGTACTCCCAGGGACCATACTGAAAAAGGAAGATTTATAGTTTTTAATCTCCCCATGAGGTATGACTGTTAAGTACACTAATATATAGGACAGGAATTAATACTGAATTTATTTAGTATGTTTTTCTTATTTCATCTGTCAGAGGATTACTATTTCAATTATTTATTAAGAAAATTATGTTTTTCAAGGTAAATGCATTACTTTTGTTATCTGCTTTCAATTAGCTGGGAATTCACTATGTTCAGCCAAATGTCCATTCATCAACAAATTCCAGATTCCTGGCAGTCTAAACAAATTCCCAATTTTCTTCTTTTATGGTTAAAATAAGTGAAGATATTCGTGCCTCATGCTAAATTATGGCTGGGCTTAGCCTAGCCTGGAGGGAGGGGAAAACAAGTATAGAAGATCTTGAAATATATTGCTAGATGTTTTGATAGGAGTACAGCTAAAATATTTCATGATCGTTTTTTCTCCAAGTGCTTTCTTATACTATCTAGGTGCCCTCCTTCATGGGCCACATACTAAACTGAGCAGAGCAATCTTCAAAACGTGTGTAACATGATGGGGGTGTATCTTAGCTTCAGGTCTTCCACATAGAAATACAGGAATGAAAGGGAAGTAGAATACAATTTGCATTGGTGCAACTCTTCCTGTCATGTTCAACCCTTCCACTCAGTGGATTCACTTGTTCAGTGCAGTGGAGCTGGACTAAAGGAAAACCAAAGAGCTTCAGTGGTGTCATATGCCACTTTCTGGGAGGTGAAAGTCCTACACTCCAGCGTGGGAGCTGGGCTTCTTGCAGAGAAGCTTTTATCACAAAAAGGAGTGTAAGTGCCTATTAAAGTGGATCATGTTCAAAGGCACTTCTGGTACCTGTTTGCGATCGACATTTCAGTTGGCACTGGATTAAAGAACTTTACAAGGAATCACTTTGGTGAGGCAATGAGAAAGGCTCAAATCCTGCCAGCTGTAGGGATGGAGGACAATCAGAAATGCCTCTGCAGCCTCTGTGCCTGCTCCTGCAGCTCTGAACTTTGTTAATCTGTAGATACTGCTTTGAATGGTGTTTCTTGAATGCACTGACTGGCTCCAACCCCCAGGGAGAGTAGAGGAGTCAGGACGAAGTGATCCCACTGTCTTGGATGGCTTTATCAGCCTCATTCATCTCTGCAGAGCAGCAGAATGGGCATCCCAGGAGGTGAGATACACATCCTAGGCACACCACAGCTCCCTGCTGGCTCAGTGGCAACATTTCCATCCCAGAGGGTAAGGAGCTCCCAGATTGGAGTTAGGACCATGGTAGGATGCTCTATTAGACCCAGGAGCTTTGATGTGAGACTGACATAGGCTTAAAATATTAGCAATATTTAAAGTTCAAGTGTTTCCTTCTAAAGCAGTGGAGGTTTTCAGTAATTTTAGTCATCTGTGTTATCTCCTCCTCCTCCTTTTATTATGAAACTAGTGTGTCCCCAGGCTACCTTAAGAAATATTCTCAAAATTCCTTTGTTCTGATTGTCTCCTCAGGGTTACACTAAGTCATCTTCTCTTAGTGCTGCCCTTTTTTTCCCAACTTAGGCACCACTGGCTCTGATTATATTTGCTTGGTCATCTCCTCTTTGCTTTACATAGCAGCTGCTCTTTTTGTTTTCTCTTTCCCATGAGTTTTGGTCAGCAGTGCTTTAGTTTTAGTGTGGAGAAGGACATTTCATCCTTAATCAAGTGTTTGTGGGTTTCTCCATCTCCACACATGCTCCGAGATGAAGATCTCCTGCATACCATATTTTTTATTGTTCAAGTAAAGAAACAGTCATGGTTCTGTCTCTGATTGCCAGTCTGTTCAGAAGGCTAACAACCCTCACACAGGCTGATGCTTTCTCAACCAGACACAGCAGAAGCAGGAAGATAGGATTTTTTCCTTATATTATTTGCATCTGTCTCAGTCATACACCTCTGGAAAGATGATCAGGCTGAGAGTTTGGGGTGAACCCACTTTAGTCTTGATTTCTTGGTAGCACGAAGCTCTGAGAGCCACCCAGCAGCTCAGTACAATGTCTGCTCCCAACAGTTGAAACAACCACAATCTCCTCAACGTTAGTGTAATGTCTTATAGCATAGGCAACCGTGGACTCATGTTTATTTTACTAGTAGAATACACCTGCAACTTAAATATTGAATGATAAGCAGATGTTCACTTCTATAAATTGAGCAGTGCACCAAGATTTACAGACCCCAGAGGCTGGGATTTAGCAAGTGAGAGCCAAGGTCACAACTGGACCTTCAGATTCAATAAATCCTGACATTACTGGAGCACTGGGGGAGGGGAGGAAGGCGTCTTCATAGACATATAACAATTTTTGAAGTATGCCAATGATGATCTGCAAAGCAGATGTAAGTCAGGATGGTTTTGATATGTTAAACTTACTCTGCCAGGCAAGAGATGAAATAACTCAGTATTTTGTTTGGAGTAACAGATGTAACATAGCTGTGGAAATGATAATAATAAGCCCTGTTCAAGTGATTATTTTTTTTTTTAATCCAGACTGGAACCAGCTGAACTGAAGGAACAGGAAAATATACTGAAAGAAATTTTGAGTATAAAACTGTTAATATCAAAGTTTATGTGGTATTGATAATGAATATGATGACACTGAGGAAACTGCTTCTTTGGTGCCATTAAGACACAACTAAATCTCTTGATTTCTACGAAGCAGTAAAAATTACATTAAAGCAATTTTCTTTGACCTTTGTCAATGGATCTGGTATGGCTACTGATGGTACCTCAGTGATGTTTGGTAAAAAAAAAAAAGGGATTTATAAAATTAATAGATGATTCCATTGCAGCCAGCAACTCATATTTGATGAAATATCACTGAATCATACATGAAGAAAATTTATACACAAAAGCTTTAAAAATTAATGAAGTCATGTAAAATGTCATCAAGGCTATGAATTTCATTAAGTCCATGGGATTTAATCATTACCAGTTCCAAGAGTTCCTTAGAAGTATGTGTGCTGATTATGAGGTCATCATTTACTTTTCTTAAGTGAGTAAAATATTTGTGGTAAAATGTCAAAAAGATTTTATGATTTCCAAAATGAAACTAAGTCATTTATGGAAAACAAAAGGAAAATTTGAAGATATAAAATGGCTCACCTTTAGCACTTTCAGTGGATTTGACCACTAATTTAAATGAGTTAAATGTGCATTTTCAAGGTGAAAATCAACTGACCTGTGCCACATTTCAAACCATAACAGCATTAAAAATGAAACTTGAATTATGGAAAGCTCAAGTTATGGGAAATAATTTCATGCATTTTGATACTTGGGCTAAACCTGGTCCTGTGAACAGTGGAAGATATACAGCTGTGCTTTCCATTTTGATACAGGAATTTAAGAATATGTTTCAAGTGTACCAAAAAAATCATCAATTTTTGTGTATATTTGTGACTCCATTTTCAGACATAAATATGAGGACTGCTCTGAAAGTTATACCTCCTCTTTTATTATGTTGGCCCACAACATTAGAGGTGGATATTGGTAGTATGGTAGTACAAGTTGAACCTTCCTGCCAATATCCTATTCCATGTTGTTGATGTGTGACAGATGGCAGCAGAGGGGCAGTCTGACACAATGGCATCTGACATAAAAGTGTATATGAATTCCTCCATGTGGAAAGGCATCCAGTGACATTCGTTGATGCCGGCTGAATGTTGATGGAGACCAAGCAGTGGAGTACAGTACAGTGAGGCAGTGTGTGGTGTATTTCAGAAGTGGTGACAGCAACAGTGGCCCATCTCTGCTGGTGTAGATGTTTTTTGGCAGGGGATGCAGGCTCTTTTTCATCGACAGTGAAAATGAATAGCTAATGGCAGTGACTGCATTAAAAACAGTGTTTTGTAGATGAGAATTTGCTCAAGTAGTGTTTTAGTGCTTTTTGTGTCCAGTGTAGTTTCCATGGAAATAAATGAAAGGCATTACTTTCTGAGCGACCTACATATATTACCTGTGAATTTTCAAAGAAAATGTATTAAGTTGCAATCAGAGATTCAACTCAAATAATCTTTCAATCATGTTTCTTTACCAGACTTTCACAAGCCCTCTCTTACCAGAGGGGAATACTCCTCACTTCGTAGTCACACCTTCCTTGTGTCACTGCTTTCAGGCAGTGTGCACATTTGTGAACAACTGTTTTCAAGGATGAAGCACAGGAAGAGTAAAATTTCATCAGAGAGCTCTGGTGATCTTGAGAGCTCACTGAGAACTACAGATATTGCCATTGAACCAGACACTGATGCATTAATTTCGTAGAAACAAGGTCACGTATCCCACTAGTTTTATGTTTTTGTTGCTCTTTTTGTTTGTTGCTCTTTTTGTTTGTTTCAATAAAAAATGTTTAAAAAATAAGTTTTTTTACTTATAAATATTATCTACATTATATATATTCTATATGCAGCCCTAGAATTACTTATACAATTTCCCTTCACTAAGTGTGGCCCAGGCAAGCCAGAGGTTGGACACCTTGGTCTCTTTCCTGTCCCAGAGCAGCAGCAGAATCTGTGTGCTCTCAGCTCCATGCCATGCCCACTGTGTCCTACATCACCATGGTGCTGGCACTAGGCTGGCCTACGTGACCACCCCATCCCTTTGGGCCCCAGGCCCACTCCCCACCTGCAGTTTTGAAACTGTCTGTGCTGTTTTAAAACAAACAGCTGAAATGGCTCATTGAGCAATTATCAGTTGCAACGAAAAGCCACATGAAGGTTGTGAAGGTTTCCAGCAAGCAATTACACGTTACACTGGTGTTTCTGCCTTACTATTTAGACTAACTTGTATCAGTTTATAGGAATCATCTTCCCAGCTATTTGTAGGGACTTCCAAAACATGTAGTTCAGCCAAAAGCAAAACAGAAACAACCAGTGAGGAAATCCCCTGTTCCTGAATTATAACACATAAATACACATACCCGTTACACTAGAAAATGGAGGCAGATGGAAATCAAACATGAAAATGTCATGCTGATTTTTTTCTCACTGAGGTAAATACCCACATGAACATCTCCCTCAAGCTCATGTGTCTGAAAGCACAGCTGCCTGAAACAGGAGCAGTCAGGAAGATACAGCTTTTGATGGCTTCTGTGGCAACTGGAATGAGAATCTGGAGCCAAAGTGAAGTTGCTGCTCACTGTCGGATACACTCTGTGCAAATGGCTGTGCTCCCAGGCAATACTGTGGGATAGGCACTGGTTGCCAGCTGTGATTCAGACAAATAGTCATATCATTCAAAAAGCACAGCAAGCTGCAGCACTAGTTCAAGATTTTCAAGGCATTTGCACAGGGATGTTCTACATGTCTGTTCATAGGTATCTGCATTGACCCAGCCCTCCTGCACGGCAGTCCCAAAGGCGTGGAGCAGGCAGGGCCTGAGCACTGTCCTCACTTGCTCTCATTCTGGCTCCAAGTTTTCACCTCATTGTAACTCTCCCACTCATGAATGGAGAACGAAGGCACGCATTACTTCAGAGGATGCAGTGAAGTTCACCATAAGTACATGTCTGGAAACTGTTGTAACAACCCAGTCTGCAGAAGTTTTTCTGCTAGCTGCTCTCTCATAGCAGTCTGCCATGTTCTGCTCCTGTGCTGTCCAGTGAGACACAGCCCCTGCCCTGATGCTGTTCACCACATCCCAGGGCTTGGAGATCTTTCCCTGCAGCCACAAGCTCTGGGATCACTACAAAAAGGTATTTCTCAGTGGCTTCTCCATGTATAGCAAAAGTTCTACACAATGGAGGGAGCTGAGAAACGTATGTGCTATGTGGCCTTTTTTCCAGTGTATTTCCTGTTTCCATACCAGACAAGCACACTGTAGCTTCTTTACAGGTGAGGCACAGATTGAGAATTTCTCTGCCTTGGAAATCAGAAAAGACGGCTCTGGTATCAGAAACATCTTTTAAGGGAGACACTGGTGTCCTTAAAAAATATATCATCTAGGGGAAATCGATTTTCTGCCTTGCTGTCATCCTGTGTCAGACTGAGCTACAGGTGAATGTGAGTTTAGTGGTTACTATTTATTGCCAGTTGACCACTAACCCCATTTCCCAGTGCTGAAATAAGGCATTAAGAATCAATGTGCTTTCCCATTGAAAGGAAGACATTCCAAACAGCTGTATCCTTCAGAGGCTTCAGCCTTTTCTTTCCCCTCACCGTCTCCCTAGGTAGCCCTCCGAGACACAGTGTTATGTGGGATGCCAACTGCTCACTATTCATCATGGCTCCATTCTCTGGGGGGCCATTGATTTTGAATAATTTATCACCCAATGTTTTGTGTATTGCTGCAGAAATAAATCAGAACTGGGAGCGCCAGATGCTCCCGCATCCCATCGCACCGCGTTAATTTATTAAAGAGGGGTTTTCTCAGCACGGCCTCAGGGTACAGGAATCTCCTCCACAAGGAGCGCTGGGGATGGGAGGTTTGCCCTGAGCCGAGTGTGAAGAGCGTTGAAAGAGAGAAAGAGAGTTGGAGAACGATTCTAGTGTGTAAGTACACGAGCCTGGAAACCCTCACAGGGTGAGCAGGCGGTCAGCTTTCCAAGCAGAGCTAGTGGTCACAGAGCTCCAAGAAAAATATATTTAGTCCTTAAGCATGTAGCTTTTGTTCTGGGCTCACAGTCTCTTTGTTTCTTGGACTAGGTCTTGCACCCGGATATGGCAAGTAAATATCAAACCATAAATCACACATGATGCTTGCTTTTCTTTCTTCAAGGTTGTATAATATAATGAAAATGACCAGGCAAATGCAAAGCTATCGTACACTGCACGTGCACAGAGTGAAAAAGCCTTGAGTCTCTTCCAATGACCCCACAAGAATGATGGGCTTCCTGTTAATGTGAAGATCTATTTTTCTGAGGCATCATACAAATCCTCTCATGGATTGAAGGGTTTCTCCTGTTGTTTTCTTTAATGCTCTTGCAGTACAGTTAATTGAACATATAATGACCCTTCATTCAAACCTTCTGCACATCTATATTGTAGTAGTTTCATCAAATGAGCCTCTGGCAGAACAGGAAACTCAAATTTCCTATGTTCCTTCCCAGAGACTTGAATGTGTGTCAACAGCTTTTTGGTACTTACCACTTCTAGTCATTTCTCACCCTGCTGTCAGAGCCTCTGAAACACTGCTGCTAAGATGCAATCTTATCTCTAAGGCTATTGCTGGAGCACCAGACCTCCTGGAGGACAGGAGGCCTGTGAGACGCCTTGACCTTTAAGTCCAAGCCCACCAAGACTATGCCATCTGTTCTAGCACTTCCTAAGATGTAAGTGCCTGGAGTCCCACTGCGGGTGTTATTCTAAAAACCCTCACAGAATCACGGAATGATAGAACCATTAAGGGTAGAAAAGACCACTAAGACCACCCAGTCCAACCAGCAGCCCATCACACCACGCCCACTGACCACATCCCTCAGTGCCACATCCACACGGCTCCTGAACACCTTCAGGGACAGTGACTGCACCACCTCCCTGGGCAGCCTGTGCCACTGCCTCACCGCTCTTTCTGAGGAGAGATTGTTCTTAATATCCAACCTGAACAGCCCCTGGCACAGCATGAGGACATTATCACTCATCCTACCTGCAAGGGAAAGAAAACCCTAGACTGTATGATTGTTTTCACCTCCCCCACATTATGGTAACACTTTGTCTAGGTACCCACATCACAGAATAGGAGGGACGTCCAGGACTGCTGGCACTTTATTAGCCTTTGCTAATCTCTGAGCATGCAAAAATTGGACTTAAGAGCATCATACACTTGAACTGATAGCCTGCAGTGACAGTAATAAAAAGCATTATTGGATACTCCTTTCCTTTGCAGTGTTTCAAAGCTCTGCCATACTTCTAAAGGGATTTAGCGAGCTTCAACAGTCAGGTGGCAGGTGAGTTCAAGTCCCCATTTCTATCTCCACTGTCTTCTCATGTTCATGTTTCCATTTGCTCTGGTGTTTTCCCAAATTTATAAGCTAGGGGGAGATATCCTATGAGCACAGTTCTAGCCCAAGCAGCTGAAGTTTGCCAGTGTTATGAGAAAGCATGAGCAACAGCTTATAGTGGGAAGTGTTGGGCAATCCCATTGTTGCTGAAGGCAAAATTCCCCATGCCGCCACCAAGATTAATTCCAGATTTCCCTGGGTTCTATGGCATGCAGAGGGCCTACGCAATGAGATGCTAAATATGGCCAGGTCTAACACACTGTAGCAAATCTCTCAACCACAGTATGGATACTGGGCTTTATTTTAGATTTTTTCCTAAAATCTTCAGAAGACAACGTTGGGAAATCCTGATTACTCAGTAAGACTGTTGCTTATTTTCTGGTGGAACACAGCTTTTGCTAAACCAGAACCATCCTCTCCTTAAAGATAAGTAAATGCTAGCAAAATTACTGTAAACTGTGAGATTACTGGTTAAGGTTGCAGAAACACGATTTGCATCTTAACTCTGCTTTCTCTCATTTACAGCCTTTTTCACATGTCTTCTTTGGCACTGATAACATTTGTCTCAACCTGAAAGTGAACTCTGAAGCTGGGGGGAGTCTGATCAAAACCCCTACAGCTGTTTAGGAATTATCCAGGAGGAAAAAAATGCACATTTCCAAGTATAAACACCATCTTGGTTTTATTTTATTTTCTGTTGTTTCTTTTTTTTTTTTTTTTTCAGTTCAAGGAGAACATTCAGTTTATTTAAAGTTAGACTATTTTGTTTTATTTAGATGTCAGCACAGCACATCTGTAGCTCTCAGTGAGACAGGAATACAAGAATTGCTCTCGTAGGTCAGCCTAGAGGTTCATCCAACCCTATATCCTGCCTCTGACAGCGGCCGGTAGCAGATGCTCAGAGGAGGACCAGTGCCAGGAGGCCTCTCCCACTGTGCCAAAACCCCCAAGCTCTGTGGTTCAAGGACTTCCTGAGCTGGAGCTGCAGCTAGGCCACAATGTTTAACAGCCACCAATGGCACTATCCTCTCTGAATTCATCTAATCCCTTTTTGTGCCTCTCTATCCTTTTGGCCTTCACAACTCCCCGTTCCAAGGACCTCCACAAGGCAGTTATGCTGTGTGTGAAACTAATACTTCCTTGCCCTTGGTTTAAAACTGGTAATGTGCCTGGCAGGCTCTTAGTTTTTATGTTATGAGAAACGCTGAACAGATTTTCCTCAGTCCCAGATCACTGATGGCATTCCTGCCTTTTTTACTTACTCATTTTCATCACTCCTCTTGCACAAGTGTGGTCATAGCTCTCACCATTCTTTACTTCTGTCTTGTACCACTGGCTTTCCTTGATCCATTTTAGAAGGGGAAAGCATGGCATATCAGTTTATGATTTACAATGACTTCCATTCCCAGTAATGTCCAGTACTTGATCTGCCCAGAGAGGTGGAAGTCCCATCCCTGGAGACATTCAAGGTCAGGCTGAATATGGCCCTGAACAATGTGATTTAGCTCTAGGTGTTCCTGTTCATTGTGAGGGAGTTGGATCAGATGGTCTTGAAAGGTCCCTTCCAACTTAAGCCATTCTATGACTCTATGATCCTCCTTTTGTTTCTTCCATTGCTAAGTATCAGGAATGATATTTTAAGGGAATTTTCTACCATTATTCCAAACCTCTTCCTAAAACACAGTGGCTTGCCAAGAGTCAGTTGTTGGGAAAGCACTGATAGATTTGCTACTTTCTCTTTTTCTCATCACTTTGGTCTTACTAATGTTGAATTTCTCTTTACGTTTTTTTATCCCAACCACTCAGTTGCATGAGATGCTCCTGCAACCGTTTGACATCAGCTCTTCTGAATAATTCTGAATCCATATCATCTGCAAATTCAGTTATCCCACTCTTCATCCCCTCTTCCAAATCTCTGATGAAGGCACTGGATTATACAAATTACATTCATGCAGTTTTCTAGAGGAGCTCTGCGAAAGGAATTGTGCCTTTTCTTCTGCACAGCTTGTCTTTCCACTGAGTGAAGTACCATTTTTGGAAAGCTGGATCCGCTTAATCAGTGACGTCTTGGATAGTCACACACTTAATGACTTCTGCAAAGGCTGCCAACAGATTTGCAAAGGAAGACTTTCTTCTACAGAAGTAACATTTCTCTCCTACTATCTCATGCTTACAGGATCCATCCACACCTATCAATTCTAGTTCATGAGACAATATTCAGTACTTTGCCTGGTATGGAAGGCCAGCACATTAGTTTGTAGTTCCCAGGTTCATCTTTGAATTATTTCTACCTATTGTTCATATATCTGGAATAAAAAGTTCACATATGAGGTTTAATTCACTGTTTAGAGAAACAAAAATATCCACTATAGACAACTTCAGCTATCCATGCTGGTTATCATGTTAAAAGCATTAACTTCAACAAACTGGTCCAAAGTATGCCCGCATTCAAGCATTTTGAATGCTCTTGTTCCTTTAATAAAATATCGATTCAGTTTTTACACTGCAAAATGCATTGGCAGAGTCTTCCCCCATAAACTCATTTTTTTCTTTTCGAAATGCTGTTCCTATAGCCCCCTGTGAGTCAAACATAATACAGTGCATCAACTAAAGATCCAGAAGTCATCATATAGTTTGGCATGTGAAATTAATGCTGCAGTTCACAATTAATTAAATCTTTTCTACGGTGGGAAATGCATTGGTATGATTTTGCCTTTTTAATTTCAATTCTGATGCTATAGCTTTATCTCCGCAGATTATTTCTTGGAATAATTGTACTTCTTTGCTTTTATTTTAGCTTTTAGTCCTTCAGAATGATTACCTCCAGTTTTGTAACATAGAAATGTGCATACATTCCCCATTAAATGTCATCAAATGCATAGTATAAAGCTATGTCATTTAATATTTGGCTTAACTGTCTTCTACGTCTGCTTGTCTATGCATAGCACCATATGTGTATTCACGTTGACATTAGAGCACATAAATTCATAAACCCAGGTATGTGTATGGGAATTGGTTTTTACTTCCAAGAAATGCTGAATAAGAACCAAAGAAGCAGAAGTTAACTATAGCAATGAAGATAACCCATCATACATTTAATCTTGAACATAATTACAAGCATAAAAAGGACTGTCTGTGAAACAGTGCAACTGATCAGGTGCTTTATAAATAGGTTTGCACTTAAATATTTTGCCCACCCATGGTTTCTCTGTGTATCATCGTGGTGCCACATAGGCAAACCAATGCAGATTGATGGAGGGAGGGTGGGTGCTTTCACCTCTCTCCCTCAAAATTAGCAGCAGCACTGCCACATGCATTCCCACATGGCAATACATCAGGGCTCCACAGCAATGCCTCCACCCTTGAGTCAGATCAGGGCTGCGTTTGCCTCTGGGTAATGTTAAATTTAGGGCTTTCATTTCAGAGCTACTCATCTTCACCTTGCAGACCTCTCAGCTGCAGTACATCATTCACAGGCCAGCATCCTTAGCATACAGGGGGGTATCCCTTGTGGCACACACTACTTTATAAATGAGACTGATATCTGAATGTGTCACATTTCAATGAAGGAAAACAAACCTTATGGACTCTTTAAAAGCTATGATAAATTAGAATGTGTATGGTACAAATATTTGTCTTGCACCCTTATTACAAGTATTTCCTTTTCACTGGTTAATTTAATTAAGAGGTGTCCCATTGGAGTAAAACTTTGTAAGATGGATATATTTCCTTCCAAAACACAATTCATTTTGAGTGAAAAGGGGAAAACTCATAGCTCCTGAACTTATTAATAATGATCTGAATTAAAATACATTCCTGGCTTCCTTGAACAATTACGTATGTTAAGGGATAGCTGGGAGGGGAGACAACAGGGATTATTTTTGTTTTCATGAGAAGGACCTGATCCCAGAAACACTGTCAAACACATATGATGAGGAGTTAGTCACAGTGATTTCTTTGGCAAGGCAAAAAGAAGCAAAAGGAACAAAAACAACATAACCCAACTTTCCGTCAGGGGTGGGGGGCCATCAAGGGAGCCAGCATGGGATCATTCTTCTCTCTCGAGGCCCGGCGTCCCACCTCACTCCAAGAAAAGCCTCCCCACACTTGGCAAGCTCTGCCTCTGAAGGAGACCAAGGACTCAAGCAGGAGAAGTGGTGAAGCATGCCTAGGATATCCTACAGCACAGAGGTGGTCACTCTGCTGCACAGCCCAAGGCCCTGAAGGGCCTCCCTCACCTCCATATGATCCAAGGCAGGGCATTGGGCAGCACACTGCGCCCTGACAAAGGCAAACCCTGCATAGGACACCATCCCTGATCTGAAGCTCTCAAGTTCTGGGCAAAGGCAGCCCACTCTCCAAAGAAGTTACATGTGCTACAGACCCAAATATTAAAATTGATAAAGGAAAAGGTGAAGTCCACTGCAGAAGATGCTATTT
This sequence comes from Cyrtonyx montezumae, assembly GCF_038088225.1. Classification (NCBI taxonomy): domain Eukaryota; kingdom Metazoa; phylum Chordata; class Aves; order Galliformes; family Odontophoridae; genus Cyrtonyx; species Cyrtonyx montezumae. The sequence continues at coordinate 54,231,572 of NW_027072034.1, forward strand.
GAGGTTTTGGAAGGGCAGGATTTTGCCCTGACTCTGCTGTTCTAGTTTCAGATGTGTCATTTCACTTTACTTCTTGGAACCTGGAACCCCTTCCCAATTTTTATCTGATCTACTTTAAGGGCAGTATCTATGGATCATGAACTGTCTCCTGCTGTGTTTCTGCAGTGAGACAATAAAGCTTCACTCAAAACCTTTCTGAAATACAAGCATTGCACAGGGATGATGACAAAATGGCAACTGTCTTTCCAAAACATCTGCTTTGCTTCTGGCTCAGAGTAATTCCAAGAGTTGTCCATTAGAAAGTTCGTCCTCAGTTCAGTCCCCAAAGAGAGGTGAGTAGTTTTGTGCCTCTTTACTTCTTCATGGGAGCATTTAGGCATAAAAATACTTGAGAGATGCACCTGTTCTGAGATGTTTCTTCTTCCACACAGGTTAGTATTCACAACATCCCTCCTTGCCTTTCTGGCACGCTAACAAGGGATGATTTCAATGCCTCAAGGCTGAAGGATACCCAAACACTTGCTATTTCCTTCATTTCCTTTTTAGAGACACTTTTTTTTTTAATCAGTTTTGAGTATTGTGTCGATACTCCTATCTATTTTGTTTCATTAGAGAGCCTATCAATATACTATTAGCAGATACATAAAAAATTATTAAAATCCATATTGATGCTCTTCAATTTTGCAGCACCAGCACCTGCAGAAACCTCCTTGCTGACCTTAAAACCATTGGTAAGATTGTGGCCAGAGTGTTTGGTCACTGCCAGCTCTTACATCAGTGACTGGCATCCCTTCATGGCTCACACATCCCACTTTTAAGAGAACAATTAGAGCCATGCTGTGACTTGAATGACAAAACTTGAAGGAAAATGATCATAGAATCATAGAATCACGAGGTTGGAAAGGATCTACGAGATCGTCTAGTCCAACCATCCACCCATTACCATTGCTACCACAAGCACTAAACCATACCTCGTAGTTCCTCATCCAGACGTTTCTTGAACACTGCCAGGGATGGTGACTCCATCACCTCCCTGGGCAGGCCATTCCAGTGCCTGACCACTCTCTGTGGATCATCTCTGTGGATGACCACAGCTGTCTCACTGGGTGAGGAAAAGCAATGGCCATGAGTTCAGGGGGAGTATCAAACTCAAGAGATAGACCTAAAAATAAAAACCTAAAGAAGTTTAACTTCAGAATTGTTAAAAGAAAATCAGTGCTGGCTGTCCCTTTGTCCACATCCTGATCCTTCTCACTACAGCACTGGTACAGTTGTAGCATTTGCTGTTCAGTGAGTTGCCTTCAGCCATCTGACATGCATTAGCTGTCTTGAAACAAAAGCCACAAGCTCTCAGAAGCAAACTGGGATTTACTCACCTAACTGTAATGATGTCAGTGTAGTGAGTCTTTCCTAGCCGTTCTTATCTTTCCTAGAACGGCCCCACTGTAAGAAGCACCATGCCCTGGTGCAGCCCACATTCCCTCTTGGCAGGACTCCAAGGCAGACTTTCTCCCTTGCATTCTACCAAAGCAGTTAACAGTGAGTGATGCTAACGGGATGGAGAAGAGGTGGTGACCCCATTATTACCTTAATAAACTCTTTTACATTTGTATTACTGCCACTGATGTATTTTAGTCTACTTCACAGGGCCAACAGTTTTTCCTGAATCGGGCACTGTTGTCTGCCAGAAGGACAGTAACAATTTCCCTCAAGGATGCATCTCGCACTGTGATTTACAGTTTACCTCCTGCAATACAAGAGGCCTTTGGCACATGGAGGCAGAGATACCTCAAATGCCAAAAGGGATATTTTTATGAAAAGAATGCAGAGGAGGGAGGCATCCCTTAGCAGTCACACACTGAGAGTACAGCTCTTGCTCCACTGGCTGGGTGCTAACACTCATTCCTCCAATAGCTCTCCAGGTGCCACCAATAATAAAAGTTCAGGCAGAGCTTTGCAGAGCAGGATTGAGGGCATGCCCAAGGACCTCTGCTGCTTAGGCATAGGGAAGGATGTGGCTGCCCTGACCAGGAGAAAGGGATCATTCCTTCTTAAGAAGCTGAGCAGTCCAGGAAGGAAAACAACCATCAACAAGCTGAAATCTCTCCGAAGTGAAGAGGCAACCCTGCAGCTATTGAGCCTGCTTTTGGTAACCAGCCCCTGACTGATCCCCAGGAGGCTTTGGGGCATTTTGTTTCTGTTTACAATGGAGGCCAAAACCCAAGAAATCCAACTGACTTCTCTATAATTCATGTTACATTCCAGCCACATCTAAGTATAACTTAGATTAAGGTGTATTTTGGGATCATGAACAGTCATGGATGCTCTTATGAGAATCTTCTATGAAGGTTTCTCTGTTCACGCTTTCAGTATGATATAGATGTAAAAGCTCAGGCACACACCTGCAATGCTGCATTCTGAACACGGATCTGGCAGGAGCTGATCTAGTTTAAGGGCCTGGGTCCTGCAGCTGTGGCATATGGAGAGCTGAGAATTTTGTGTGCAGTGGTAGAAAAACAGCAAGAAAATTTCCCTTTCCCTTAAAGTAAAACTAAATCCTGCTCTCACAGAAGCCAGTGGTAAAGCTGTCTAGACCACAGCAATGCTGGTTCAAGTGCGTTGTGATCATTTGCCTCTTTTCATTAAGATGTCAAGCTTTTCATTCCTTTCAGGTGTTGTCTTCATAATGCGGTTGGCATTAGGCACCAGAAGGGGCAACCCTGAACCTACAGAGAGGCTGTGGAACTTTGCTGAGCATTACATGTGAGCAGAGAATGAATGCACAGGCATGTTCCACCCTTTTCCAATGCTGTTAGTATTGAAACCACAAACTTCAGGATAAAGTAGGAAGGCTTGTGAAATGGAAACAGCCTGGAGCCCAGCAGTGACCATAGCTCAATAATGATCACACTTCTGCAGAACAATAAAGAAAAAGAGCTTTCTGGTGTCCCAAAGGCCAAGCTCTTCACAGGCGTGAGGGTGATGGAGCCAACCACTGAAAGAGGAAAGGTGTGAATCTCAACAGCTGCCCTGTTTCCTCTGGAAACAGGCTCCCATACAAAAACAGAACAAATAATGCAACAGTGAAACAAAAGCAAACGTGTTTCATGTTGCATTACTGAATGCAAGAGCAGTTGCTCTACTGCATATCTCTGGTATTTTGTGTCTACTGGAACACGCTAGCAAGGGAAAAAGCTTTTGTTTTTTGGTGCATTCAGACAATATGATTTCAACAACACAGGAAGAAACGTCCTTCAGTAGGAAAGTTAGTGAACAGATAGAGGTGGTTCATTGAGTAACTGTTTGCCAAGCAGAACAGCACCCTACCTTGCTGCAAAATAAAGATCTTTTAGACAAAGGAAATGGTTTAATTAATCATTTTCCTCAGCTCAAGAAGGAAAGAGTCTTGAGCTACAAGAGCTCTGCTTGTATTAACCTCCAGGCACAAAGGCATCCTCGCCCAGAATTCATTTAGCTGTCAAAATGGGGAAAAAAATAATGACAGCACAAGATAAGTTCAAAAATGGTGGAGAACAGGCACTTTGATGGCGCTTTTCCTTTAAAAATAAAATAATGCTAATAGAAAAGTACAGTGAAAGCTAAGTCTACAGAAGATTTCTCCAGAAGGGAGAGGCGGGGTGAAGCTACCACCAGCGTTTTTATGTGCAATCCTTTCATGTAAATTATTTCCAATGGGAGCTCTTTCTCTTGCTTGCAGACAAAAGCAGAATGCATTGCTCTTGCCAGACCACCTGGGACATGGGGAGGATAGGAAATGTCCAGATGGGTTTTAAGACAATTCAGTTATATTTATACAGCCAGAATAAATGTTTTTTTTCTGAGATAGCATTTCCCTTTGCTCTATCTAGACCACCAAGAGAATAGGGAGGCACAGAAATTCTATTGCATTAATAGTCTTGGTGTTTACAGTTTTGATTTTTATTAACTTGTGGGAGCTGTTTATTGAGTCATAAACTCTACTAATGGGGATATTATCTCTAAATTATATAAGTGCTATAGTATTTAGGTTAGTTAAAAGAAAGGTTTAAAACAGTTACGTACTTACAGTTTATCTCAATCACCAACATGATCCCATAATGGGAATTTAATTGCTAATTGCTAGCTTATATTGCAAGAGAACTACAGTAACAGCAGACAATATATAGCCTGCATAAACATGTCCAGACAATTCTATATTGCCTCCTTTCACTGCTACCTTCTCCTCTGGTGTTTTTTGTTTATTTTTTTATTACAGTGATTTAATTCCTAACTGCCTCAAATTAGGAAATTCTCTTTGTCAGGAAGCATTCCCACCAGTGCTTCGTTTGACTGATTTTAGCAAGCCTTCTGCACACACTTCAATAGCTTTACACAAAAGGGACAGACTTAAACATAAACTTAAATACTTTGCTAAAGTAGATTCTTGGAGAGTTTCATAAGAGAAATACAATGTTCCATTTACATTCACCCTAGCTTTAATGCTTAAATAGCTGGAATTAGACCAAGGCCCACCAACCAGAGCCTGAGCCAAGCTGCAGGCGGACAGGTCAGCCGATGAGGCATGGCCATCAGTCTAAAATCCAGAACATCCCAAGGGATGGATCACATGCGTATTAAGCACCTATCATGGGCTCACGGCCTGCCCAGCTCAAACTGGACCATCCTCAGCCTTCCAAAGTGTACCACTGTCCCAGCAGTGTGGCTGTGGTCCACAGCCCAGCAGTCACCACGCCTGGTAGCAGCACTCTTCTAGAAGTGTTGATGTACCCAAGGAAGGGATTCATCTCACCCAGCAGCAATGCATATTAGCTGTCAGTGCAGAAGGAAGGGACTGTTCCAATAAAAGGCTTCCAGTGAACACTCCTGGGGGCAAGTCACTCCCAGCAGTGCCTCCTGCCCTTCCATTGGCAAGTAAAGAATCAAGAGAGCTAGAGGACACATCAGCACTGGAGACATTGGAAGAGAAAGAAGGTCAGCTCCACACTAATATAGAGGAGGCTCCATCCCACCTGCTGTAGCCACTCTGCAAAAGGTCTTCCTTTTGGCTTTCAGGACAGTGACCTTCTTCCGACAGATTCATCTCTGAAAGCGGGAGCTCTCTCAAGCACTGTTAAGCTATGCAATTAATTTATGCTGTTACAGATCATCCTCCCATGCTGCTTGTCTGGGATCAGCACCAGATAAGTTCATGAATCAGATCCTTCACTTCTCTTTGATTGTAGGTCTTAATATGAAAGTAGTCTGTTGGAGGAGGATAGCAAAGAGGATAGATGGCCTGGCTGAAGGGCGGACCGGGACAGCTAGCTTATTTATGCACAATACATGCCAGGAAAACTTCCAGATGATTCAGAAATATCCAGATGTGCAGAAAAGGAGTTTATATAACAAATCTATACCCTTAATATATTGTGCCTGTATTAACTTCCTCTTCTTGATTATACTCCCTCACTGGATTTAAACTTTATATTGGAAACTGGTAGGGACAGGGACATGCCCCCACAGCCCTTTCTGGATTGTTCAGTAGTTGCCTAGGAAAAGAGTGCTGCTTCCAATTGGGCCCTAATCACCAACTGAAACATACAACATTGTTATGGTTTTGTGATTTTTGTTGTATTGTTGATATAAATCACAAAACCATAACAAACATCAAGAAATTAATTCAGAGATAATAGAAATTTAGGGAAGTTTTTCTGTATTTTTTTTTCTTTCCAAGATAGTTCACTCTAAAATGTTATCTATCCTGAACTCCAAAATCTAAAAATGATTTTTAAAATCAGATTGAGCTCAGATTGTAATATTTGCTTCTTCGTGATAATTATAATGTCTTCCTAAACCTGTCACTGCTTTGTCTTTCCCATTGTGCTAGGGCTTTCTGTACTTGTGGCTGAGCCAGAAGAGAAGAGCTAAGCCACCTCAAGAGGAAGAAACATATACGCAATGGATACATTACTGAGGAGGGTACAGAACATGATTGCCTTAAGAACTAATGCATCTCTCCACATCACTGAATAACCTACACCTGAGTATAAGATGTTGAAACAGAAGTCATTTTTTCTAATGATTAATTGCTGGTCTCAAACCATGCGAATGTGTGGAAGGTCCAGCAAACAAGAGGCAGCAAATTATTCTTAGTGGTGTAAGGATTGCTGTTCTCTGAATGCTGCTAAGTGACTGAAAACTTCTGTTGTTTGTTTCTTCTGTTTTGTTTCTGTGGAATTAGGATCCCTGCAGTTTGCCCATGGAAAATGAGCAACAGAAGTGTATCCGGTGCTAAGGCACAGAGAGTGGACTTGGGATTCAACAGAGTCTAATATTTTTTCTGTGAAAAGCTTTCCTGCTGTGAAGTAGGATTAATTCCCATCAACACAAGGAACAAATGCAGAAGGAAGCTTTCAACATCTTCTCATTCGAGTAAATGAAGACGACCTGATCTGTCTGAAGTTGGTATACATGGCTCTACTAGGAAAACACAGCAAGGGCAGGATGCAGAAATATATTGCCTGGAGGAACTTTATTTTTCTCTGCAGTAAGTTTAATTGTCTTTAACTGCCTGGGCCTACCATGTCTGAGGGAGCCCACCAGCAGGTGAGCAGAACAGGTACTTAACTGGACACAAGCAGAAACGGATGCAAATCTACAAGCAGGCAGTGCACCATCTGCACACAAGGAAAGGTCCTCTCTGCTGTTCTTTTCTTGCTGCAGCAGCTATTGCAGACAACTTTAAGCCTTTTATTCTCAAATGCCAAGTTCAGGAAATGAAAATTAACACTAAACACACAGCAGACCCCAGTAGGGAGATGGGGAGGCAGTACCGTAATGTGAATCTCTTCACTCCTGCCATGGAAGTCACTGATACTTGTGGAAAGAAGATATCTTTGGCTCCCCTACAGAGACAGAGAGCTGAGATTAATGGCAACTGTGAGGGCTGCCTTCTCTTTATGCAATGCATGCTTTAAAGCTGTGGCCTCCTGCCATCTTGAAACATTATCTTGTGGTATTGTCTTCATTCATGCCCCTCATCAGCAATGTGAAAAGAGAGAAGAAGCTGGTGGCAGGATTAGAGGAGAGATTGAAATATCCTGGGCAGCATATGCTGCAAGTCACATTATACAACGAGTATTCTTGGACTGCTCATTGGCTGGAGCTTTTCCTTCTGGAAGCACTGCTGCTTGTAAAAAAGAAAACCTGCTGAAAAGTGTTTACAACACATCAGACCACAGCATATGACACATTGCGAGCACAGTGACAAGCACTGAACAATCTTTTTCAGGCCCAGTCTGCTTTGCTCCTAGGAGATCCTTTTGTGTTCACTGGGGTTATGAGAGATATACAGGAAAAGAGGAGAAAAAGGGAAGAAAAACTCAGAATGGTGTGAACAAAGTATGCAGAGTATCAGTAGGAAATACTGAAATGTAAGAAATCAGATAATTCCCTATTATTTTAAGAAGGAAAAAAGAATCCTCAATCCATGGGCTCTGCATAGGAGGTATCAGCCAATACCAGACACAGTCCTTAATATTACAGGCAACACATCCTATAATTATTCTCATCAGATGATCCATCTCAGTGTTAAAACTAACTCTTGGAAGCCTGCTAGGGACCCTCTTTCTTTTAGAAGATTAGAAACCTTCCTTTGCTCTCCAGTTTAGATTTATTTATGGCTAACCATACCTACTTTTTCTTAGGCTACCTATGTCCTGAACTGAAAGATTATTTTCCTTGCTTGTAATACGTATCCATAACAAATTCACAAACAGCAGCGATATTCTCTTCGAGCTTTTATTTTGTTTCCCTAAATAAGGCACACTTCTTCAGTCTTCTTTATCTCCATTCCCTTGGCTGCATTTTTAGTTCTTCTCTGCACTGGTTCCAGTTTGCAATCACCATTCTTGACCATGACCAGACCAGTCCATGATTGGTCAGACCCGTACAAAGGGGTTTCTACACAAACTGATATGACGTTCTATACTTATGGGTTTTTGTTTTTTTAACCTTTGTCTTATGCACAAAAAGGAAATTTCCTGCCTCTAATAGCTACTTAGGAAGTTTTAAATGCTCAGAGTCGATCTTCAGAAACTCTTCCTTCAAAACTGTCAGCTATACAAGATTTCTATAACTGAAAGATATCCTGATGAAGTCTGGGCACATTAAGAAGTTATGATGGCTACTGTATTCATTTAAAGTGTTTTGCCCTGTTTTGGCAGCATGTTTAAAAAATCAAACTGGTTTCAAATACAAGTTGTTATTGTTTGGGATCCTGACACTATTCCCACCATCAGGTTTTTTTTTTTTTTTTTTTGTCATGTAATAAACTATTATCCTCTTTGGATCAAAAAGCAGTACTAAGTCTTGTCTACAGTTTGGAGTACTTTAACAAGTTTCAAAAAAATAATCAAATTATTCTTTGATCTACTGTCTTTCAGTTTTGGGATTTAAAAATGCTGAATTCTCATCCTCTTACATCAAACTTTCTCATCAAATTGTAATTTGGGATTACAGAAAGCACGAAGTTCTCAGTCTACCGAGTGTGTGATCTTCCCAGCAGCAGGCTCACACCACATCCCCTTCACCATGGAGTCACCGCGGATGAATCAGCTCCTCCCTTCACCGCAGCTCTTGCATCCTTTAAATAGAAGTAATTAATTGTCTCACAAGCTCAATGAAGTAAATCAAAATATATCTGGGGCTTTGAGCTGACACAAGCTTAAAAAAATACAAAAATGCTAACAGGAGCTCCACTTAGTCATCAACATTTTAAGCAAAGAGAGAGGTATCAATTTTCAAAGGGCAAGTTCAGTACCACCATAAGAAAGAAGCTCACTGAGGTGAAACCAGAATATCTTTTCTTCATTCATGTCTCACCTGACTAGAACTGAGTGGATACTAATCTGAGTTACACCTAAAACAAAAATCAAGAGCTAATACCTTCCACACATTGCCTGCAAGAAATTTACTTCTACCTTAGTAGGTTACAATTATCTCTAATTATCACTGTTCTAAAATCTCACAAATCCTCTGTAAATTAACAAACTTAGACACAAACAGCACTTAAATATTACTATATGGGGAGAGCAAAAAGAAAGATATAGGCTAAAAAGCAAGAAAGGAAGTGTGAAGAGAATTTTCCTATTGTGCTAATTATATTGGACCTAATATTATAAGAGGTTATCCAACTGTCAACGGTTTGCGGGACAGTTCGACCCGGTACCGTGACAATTGAGGCAGGGGACCCACGGGCCCACACCCCGGGGAAGGGGAAGGGGGAAAAGGGAAAAAAGGAGAAGGGAGATGGGCCCAGGAACAAAACAACGGCAGCGATCTGAGGAGGAAAGCTAATTTACTAAATAAGATATCAGAAAGGAAAATAACACAATATAATATAATATAATTGGAATTGAGGCAAATGAATCAAATAAAATGAGCAAGAGAGAGAGTGTCCGATAAACCGAAGGCCTTACGCTAACGCTGAAGGCGGACGGCTGCAACAAACACCCACTGCCGAGCTCGGTCCCGAAGGGAAGAGATAGTCCCGTGACTGCAGACAGTTTTTATCTTTCCCTCTGAGCGTAAACACGTAAGAACGCAAAGCATCGCAAAGTCCTCTGGGGAATGGAGTTCTTCTTCTCTTCTGAGACAGGCATACCTGGAACTATCGATGATCCACGGAGCTGGAGCATTAACTCTTTAACTCTAAATGCACTACATGATGTTATGATGTGGAATACCAGTACCAAAAATCATAAAACCATGACACCAACAACCTCCTTTGTTAGCAGAACAAAGTAGGGTCAGTCCGATTTTGCCACATTTGACTCAAATACATCTTGCTGCATGTATAGTCTCCATCTGACCAGACACTAAGATTATAGTTTTAATTATGCTTGCATAGAATACTGTTGTTTTAGGGGTTAAAAAATACACAAAGATGTATATATGTTTAAGAAATTAAATGTAATAAAACCTCCATCTCTTTTGTTTTTGTTTTACATGAAGTGTCTTCAATATCTAAGTAAGTGTTGGAGCAGAAACACTAATCCAAAAGCAGTGACTTTCAGTTTGGATCATTCTTCTTTGCCAAACAGGTCATCCAGAAGAGGCAAGTATTGGATTCTTTTCACAGGAAGGAATGGTGGCTGACCACTCCAGACTTCTTCATTCTGAAATTAGTAACCCAGAGAGTATCTTTAGCATACAGTACTGGAAACAATAGAAACTAAAAGCTGGTCAACGAAGATTGTATGTGCTGCTTCACTTCCTCATACAGATATTGAGTGAACATGTGGACCTTTACATAGCACATCTTAAAACATCATTACATGAACATTTCTAACAACCTTGCAGAATATTTTATTCAACATTTGTTTTCTACCATAAGGCCTTTTGCAGATATGCCAAATTAAATAATGCTGTATGTTCTTCATTAAGACACTTATACTTGTAAACCTTATAAGTCATCTACAATTCAATACTAAAAACCACATCAAAAAAATAAAATGAGGAAAAAAGTCATCTACACAAACACGACATCGCTGCTGAAATCTATCTGTGAAATACAGATATTATAACCTGAAAATATCAATGTTAATACAAAGTAAGTAATGATAAGGGTGACTAATGGATCATAAAGTGAAAGATTTAACAAGACTTAAATCCTTTCTTTCCCTGATCTTTTCCTTATCTGTTTTATTACCTTTTCATTAAAATATTCATACCACCACTGCTTGCACACCACTTTCACCCCACAGGAGCTATCTCTTACCCTCACCTGCCAGAAAGCCATCCTTGCTCAATGGCTAGGTAAGCCACACAGCTGTGAGGAAAAAAGTCAAACATTGAACAAAATATATCTATGTGTCTGCTTCTTTCAGTCTAGTTTCTTTATGAAGCTTAGCACCACATTCAAGGCAAAAAATCTTCCTGGCACAGGCTCTGACCTTCTTTTGTTAGCACAGAGCCAAGGCCCATGAGTCCTCTTATCCTCCCAGACTCTGGAAAGCGAACACTGTTTAAATATCGAATTATAGTTCAAAAACAGAATTATTCTGTAAAAACAAAATATACCCACTGAATACAACCCACTCCATAGGAGGCACAGGGTTGCTGTATAAAACACGTGCAAAGACTTTGATTTTATCTGTAGAAAAAAGAAAAGTACTTCCCAATTTCCAAATGAAAAATAAACTACTATGGAAAGCAGAGCAAAGCAGCATCACAGGGCCCTGGTTAGACAACACAGAGTTTGAGATGCTACAGAAGGAAGAGCTTGTAAGCCAATGAAGAGAGAGAAGCCAGGTTAATAGCTCTGTACTTGAGGAATATTGACTTAAAATATGTCACTGTTGAACTGAAATTTAAAGGGAATGCTGCGTTACTAAGTGGTCTGAATAAAATCAAACACATTCTGTACAAGTTAGCAACACATGGGCTGGGCCAGAATAGCAGAACTACATTTTGGCAGAAGGGCTTCATATTTATCTGCTGCAAAATTAAAAAAAAAAAAATCAGTATAATTGCCTTCTGTACGATCTATTTTAAAATGTTCCATTCAGCACAACATGGCAAGATCAGAATAATTTCTGCAGTTTGTTGGTGCCACATTTTTATTTATTCTAAGTAGCAGGCTGGTGAAGATATACAAAATTTATCCTTCAATACTGCTATATGCCAACCAGTGATGTGCTGTATTATATACGAGTTTCCATGGAATTATAAAAAAATATATAGCTATTTTCTGTAGTGACAGTGGAGTTTAAAGAATTTCCTGGCTACCCCAGCAGCCAAACAGATCATTTGACATGTAGCAACAATATTTGTGGGTGGAGTGGTATTCACACCCATTGTTCAAGGACAAATACACTTGTTTCCTCCTCTCTTGTTTTTTAGTTTCAGAAAAATGTCACAGAAATGTGACACCCCCTAGGCACCCCCTAGAGTGTGTTACAGGCTTTCTCTTCCCTGTGTAACTTCTTTGGTTACTTGTAAACCTCCTAGAAAAAATTAATTACATGAAGGCACAAACATAAAAACAGGCACAAATATGAAAACACGAAAACTGTTATAATCTTTGTCGAACGAGGTACTCATGTTACATTTGCCCAAATTACAGAAGCATCTCACGTGCTGAGTTTTAACTTTTCTTTTGCTCAAATATAGTGGTTTTACCTTAGAAAGGAGCTTTATTGTCTGGAAAGCAGGGATTTGATTCTCTCTCCAGTTCACTGCATCCACAAACTGTTTATATTTCACTTGCTTATGGTCATCTTCAAACCTAAGCGGGACATCCGTAAGTCTCATGATTAAACGAAAACTTCAACAGGTACATAATGTTATCTACACCATATTAATGCACTATTTTCTGGATAATTGCTTTTCAGTCTTTTAGAACCAAACGCTGGTAAGAATACAGAAAAATGTTGCATAACTTCTATATCACACATTACATTCCATATAGCAGGTGAACATTAAAGGCTCTCATACAATTTCTTTAAGAGTCGCTAGATCCCAAGCAACTCCATTTCACTTTTTAATTACTGTCCAACTTCTTCCAACACTGGGATCTCACAACTGATAATAAATAGAGTTGGGATTGTCAGTGTATTATTTCTTCATAGAGAAAAGAAATAGGTAGAAAAATACACTGGAAAATATGCCCAATAGGAGGAGATATTGGAAAGTACAATCTGGGCAGAGAATGGTTTGAGAGCACCCCTGAGGAGAAGGTTTTGGGAGTGTCTATTGATGAAAGACTCAACATGATCTGGCAGGGTGTGCTTGCAGTCCAAAAAGCCAACCTAGGTTACATCAAGAGAAGCGTGACTAGCAGATTGAGAGAGGTGATTACTCTACCCTCTACTCCGCTCTTGTGAGACCTTGGCCTTAAACTGCAAGAGGATAGATTTAGACTAGCTATTAGGAAGAAATTCTTTGCTGTGAGAGTGGTGAGACACTGAAACAGGTTGCTCAGTGAGATTACAAATGCCCCATTCCTTGAGGAGTTCAAGGCCAGGCTGGATGGGTTTGGAGCAACCTGGTCTAGTGGAGTGCACCCCTGACTATAGCAGAGATTTGGAAATAGATGATCTCACAGGTCCTTTCCAACCCAAAACATCTACGATTTCATGATACAAGAGAGTTGTGCTATAACACAACTGACCTGCTTTACACAGTTTCAGAGTCACACCCTGAAAATAAGCAGTCCCTTAAAAATGCTCTTTGCACAAACCTTGGGATCAATTTCCAGTTAACAAATATGCAGCTCTCTAACCTATCATTTAATAACCAGATTTAAAATTTTCAAATCTTTTCATTTGATACATGTTTTATTTCCATGAAATATGCATATGTGTGTCTGTTACAAGGGTTCCCTAACTGCATGGAGATATAGACCCTGCCAGTTAAGATCTACAGTTACTACTACATGCGGAACATAAACCTACTAGGAGCAGAACTGTAAGCCATGCCATTGATTTGTATGAAGTAGCGTCAGAAAAAAATAGAAGTACTCGATTCAGCAAAACACTTAGGTACCCAAGGCATAGAGAAATCTAGTTGTTTCTGTGGGTCCAGTCAAATGTTTGAAAGGTAGTGCAGGCTGAAGCTCCTTGCAGTACTGATGCTACAGACAGATGGCTCTTGAAATGAAGTTAACTGCTCTGTTACACATACTACATTAGAATGTGAATGGCATCTGTATTACTGAACACTACTCATATGTAAAAAGGATCTGGTTTAGGCAACTAAAAACATCCTGAAATCATCTGTGCTTTGCTAGTGTCCATGAAGAGATACATATGAGTAGCTAGACTCAATAAGCAATTTTTGGTGGGCAACACCAGGTTAAGCAATTCTACCATGTAACATGGTGACACAAATACTATCGCACATGCAGGAGCAAGATGATATACTGTGATCTCTGGGAAATAATTTATTTAAATATTTATTTTATTTTATTCTTAAAGAAATAGCACTGCACAAAAGACAGGCCTCAAAACTCTTCAGATCTTCGAATCACTGGAGAGGTCTCTGGTAAAAATTAAGCACAAACATACTTGAAGGATGACTTTACAATGTAAGCTAGGAAAACAATAGTGGAGGAGAAATAAATCTAGTGACAAAAATAATCTGCAATAAACTGCAGCTCATCCTCTTCCTCTCCTCCCCCCATGCCTTTCATTTAACAGTCAGCAGATGAGGTAATATAAAACATACTGAAAGCCATGAACAGAGATGCTGGAGATAAACTGAAATGTTAAGTACAGTGAGTTACATTGAAGATGAAAGCAAAGTCAGAGAAGAATGCTACTGTTACTATCATTAAAGAGGAGCCTGAAACATTGTCAGGAGAAACCCTCTATTATAGGGTTGGTTTGGGTTTTTGCAGGTGGTAACTGGGGAAACAAAAGAGTTTTGTATTGGGAATGACAAGACAAAAAAGGCTCTTGGAAATAAAACTGTGGCAAACAGATCCTGAATCTCAGAACAACCATGACTTTTTTTTTTTATGTTATTTTACTAGCATACATGCATTAAGTTTTTTCTATTTCTGAAAATGCAAAATACAAGGTTACTATCAAGAATCAGAGCTACATAAGTAGGAGTTTTAAATAAAGATTAAGAGAGGTTGTGTAATGTTATGTTGAGGCCATGAAATCAAGGAAAAACATTGCTTCTACTTTTGACGAGCATTAGAAAGGAGAAAAATCCTTAGAACTGACAGCACAGGCAAGCAGAGGCAACAGTACACACGTGAAGTTCACTATAGTCTTAAGGTATATATGGGAAATGAGACTAATAAATCCCACATTTTAAAAAGATGCAGAAGCAGCTTAAAATATCATTTTAGACTTGAATCTATTTCCAGAGGAAATAATCTACTTTTTAGGCCTTTTTACTGCTGTGACTTATTGCAGCCATCTACTAAATGCACATACTTGTAATTCAGCACAGAGTATCCAGATGGAATGAAGAGATGTTATCAAGTTCTGCATTATTAGGACAGAGATGTCATACACTTCAGAGCCTGGAATTAATATGACTAAAACTGACAGCGCTCTTCAGTAAGGAAATTAGATTTGTCTTATCAAGAAGTTGCAACAAAGATCTATCTCTTAAATCTGTTTCTCTCTGGTTTTGCCCTATGACTTCAACAATCCATGTGATTTTAGATTCTTCAAGTCACTTCCCCATCCTCAACATTGCTTGGGGAGGCTTTTTTCCCTGGAACAGAATCATAGAACTGTTAAGGTTGGAGAAGACCTCTAAGACCATCTAGTACAACAGTCTACCTATGACCAATATTGCCCACTGAACTATGTCCCTCAGGGCCACATCAGCATGGTACTTGAACACCTTTATCACCTCCCTGGGCAGCCTGTTCCTATGCCTCAACACTCCTTTGGAGAAAAAATTGTTCTAAAGATCCAACCTGAACCTCCCCTAGTGCAACTTGATGCCATTCCCTCTTGTCCTATTGCTAGCTACTCTCTTTCACATCACAGAAATAATCACACATTTCTGCTTCTAAAAGTATAGTTATAATGAAAAACTCCAGCTATATCAAAAATCTAGTTAAATTACATGATGGCTAAGGTTGCTTTGGTGAGTAAAGGCTGCTAATGAATTGTTTTTCCTTCACATCAAGAAAGCTGCAACCCAACATCTGCAATCAAGTATTCATAATAAATGTTAATGTACATGTCAGGATTTTGTATTCTTTAATTTTCAATAGCATTTATTAAGTAGTTAATCTGATATTGGCAGAGAATAGGCATTTTTTGCTGCTTTATCTGGGATTCTACAGCTGTTTGACAATGCCTGCATAACATAAATATATACCTGAATTTTCAAGGATTGCTTATATGAAAAGATTTAAGGTAGTAAGCACTGATGCAGCTGATCATTATCAGCTAAGTAATGGCTAACATCTTGGGTATACATTCATTCTTGTCTTGAACTACTATAAATTGAACCACAGTTCCTCATGATAATAAATAACAGAAATAATTTATTTTAAGAGATCCATATACTCATGCTGGAGTCTTTTCATAATAAATGGGCCAAGTGAGTTTTAGGCATTAAAGGTAACAAGCAGACTACAGAGTGCAGGAGAGTGATCTCATGACCATTTCCAATCATGCTGCTGCTGCCATCAGGACACTTCTCACAAGAAAAGAGTTAGCTTCTTGAGAGAAACAGGTCAACTGCAAACAAACTATTAGTGGCGGGTAATTATGTTATAAAAAAAATAAGTTTACTTCTTTCCCACTGCTTGTGCTTCCACAGCTTAAAATCCACAAATCCTTCTACAGAGTCCAATAGATTCACTCTAGTAGTTTGGAGAGGAGAACTATGCAGCCAGTTTTAAGTGAAATTAAAAGATATTTTAAAATTGGGGACATATACTTAACTAAACTAAAACAAGATCATCAATAAGCAAACATGTCATCCATTTCTTTTTTCCCATCATTTTTTTCTTTTGTTATCTGACAGCTGTTCATATACCCTCTGGGGAAGGACTGCATCATTCTAAGTCCATCTTAGCTTACATTTAATATTGCAGCAAATATTAGGAAAAAAATCTGAATTCTTTTCTTCAGCACTATAGCAACATTTATTCATTAAGAAAACAATAATTGTTAATTATACTTGCATACATTTAAAGAAATGCTTACAACAAACAGTTTACTGTTAGAAATGAGAGTGTACCATCTGCATTACTTAATGAATTGTGATTTAAAAAAAAAATCTATATTGTCCTTATTCAGTGTCATTAAAGACCTAGTGCTGATGGAGAAAGGAAATGTATCTTTTAATCAGCCAGAGGTTGCCCAGAGAGGCTGTGGAGTCTCCTTCTATGGAGATACTCAAGACCCATCTAGATACCCACCTGTGTGACCCTATTGTAGAGAACCTGCTTTAGCATGGAGTTGGACTCCATGATTTCTTCAGGTCCCTTCCAACCCCTGCAACTCTTATTTTGTGAATTAGAGAAAGGAATAGCTGGGCACCCAAATCCTACTATTTCACCATCCAGCAACAACTGAAAATATAAATTTACTTCAGACAGACAATTGTAAAGGGTCTTTTGAAACCTCACAGTCTTTGTGCTAATTGTCCCTACACTTTGTGGAAATTTATGTTCTTTGGGTACAGTAAACAAAGTCTAGGGTCATCTGGAGGTGATCATATAATTAGACAGTAATTTCTAGTTCCATCCCTTGTTTTAATAAGGGATAGATCATTGTGGTGTGATTTACAAATGTAAATAATAAATACTTCAAGGGTATTACCCTTTAAAATGGAAAAACTGGGGCATTAAGTCCTACAGAATATCTTTGACACCTAATCTCAGAGAGAAAAGTGAAATAAACATACAGCTTCAGTCCTTAAGTATTATCTGATCACATTGTCTAGGATCATTTTATAACTGAATAGGGTCCAGCTAGTGCATTAGCTATATATACTGGTTTTGTGGGAATCAGTCCAACAGGTTTTATTGTACCATTTTCTTCTTTCATAAATTTGGATACATTAAGAACACTACTGCCACTTGCTTCAGAAACATCAATGAAAAAGATTGTATATATCCTCTCCAAAAAATAGACAACCACAGCAACAAAAACAATCCAAAAACAACAAAGAGAAAGAATACTGTTGACAAATTTTGCCCCCACTGAACTGCATACTTTCCAGAGCCAGACTATTCTGTGTTAACAGTAAACCTGTCTGTTTCATGATTCTTCGGTCTCAAAGAGAACTAGAGAAGGCAAGACAAATAGAAAAAAAAATCTTATTCTGTTGACTCCACTCTTCAGTTTACAGGTTACTCAAAATTAAATTCCATAAAATACATTTAGCAAAATCTTTCCCTGACTGTACCCTCATGAAACAATACATTTATCAGGCCTCACCAACTGCATACAACATTAAGAATGCAACATTGTTCCTTACCAGCAGTGCAGTGACTCACAGCAAAAATGGACATCTTTCAGATTTGCTACTATTGTTCAGAATCAGCATTATGCATTACACTATCTTATGGCTTCACACCATGTTGGCCACAGCCCCTTTCACAGGAAAATGGATGGTCATTCAGAAATCCAGCTCTAACACAGGCTGAAATTACTAATATTCCCTATAGAAAGAACCTACAGTGGCTGAGTCCCAGTTCATCCGTCATGGATACCTGCCTAGAGTAGGGTGAAATCCAGGCTTTCTCCTTGTCTTCTAAGCTTATCTCTTATTTTTATTGTAGTGTACTGGGCTTTTTATCTGCCTACACTTAGACTCTTAAAGAGAAGAGATTGTTCTCACAAAGCTATTCCTAGTATAAATCCACAAACAATAAACATGCCTCTGGAGCCTATGACATAGCAAGCCTGTCTGTTTTGCATCAGCAATGAATTAATACATGAAGGAAAATCTCCAGTCCCTTTTATGTGCATCTATTCAATTGCAGCTTTTATGAAGTGAAACTATGAGAACTCCTTATTTAGCAGAGGATGCCAACTGTTCCCCAACACTTTGGAAACACTTTGTAGGGCAGCTTAGTGGGAATTCTAAAATTGAATTCTAGATTAATGCTAAAATTCAAGCATACTTCTTATGTCTAAGGCTTGCTACTCAATTGTCAGAAGTGATGAACAGACAACCAATTGCCAGAGATGCTTATCTGGCTATTGAAGGGAACTATTCTGAAAGTTTTTGGTCTAGAGGGAAAGGGGCTTTGTAGAAAATAACGCCTTAGGGTTCTTAAAGCAATCTTGTTGATACTGATCAAAGTGGGAAATCTTGGTTGCAGTAAGTAAATGTCTTAAAAAAAAAAAAAAGGATTCCAACTTTCTACTTGACAAGAGCATACTCATTATTTGATAAACCTAGATGTTAAGTTTGAAATCAGTCCTGAAATCAAGAATCACATCTACCTGAAAACACTGCATAATAAGACATGCTTCTGCATTTTACATAGTGTGAAGGCACAGAAAGCATTTAGTAAGTTCCCACAAGGGAAAGAAAAGACCAATGAGCACGTATATTACCCATTTTCAGTAAAGCTGCAAAAATCAATGAAAACCAAACTCACCATAACATAAGTATGCAAAATACCATGGGATACTCTGAACTCCAGGCATTAAACAACTGCACTGAATACTAGCTCTTTTCATTTCTATTCCACTATGGCTAGTCAACCAGTTTGTCTCAAAGTAGTTAAATGTGTTACGGAAAAATAGCAAAATCCAGGATTAGTCATTTTTCTTTTTAACAATGACAGTAAAATAAATGTTTCAGATGAGATTTATGAGAAAAACAAAGTACTTTTATTTACTACTGGGGAAGTCTACTTGATTCATTGACATAGAATCAAAGAAAATCAATATCCTTGATTCAAAGACACTGTATTCATCTTGGTAATTTTCTTAAAACTCAATGTGCTGCCATGAGATTACTGTTTTTATCTTATTTACATGCAGGAAACACTAACACAAAATAAATAAAATCTTATTGATAATGGTAAGCACCAGTAATTGAATACCACAGTACTAATTCCATGGAACTCTGGCAAAATCTAGATGATCTACCATGCCAGATAAAAACAGAGATGTTGTTTAGATGGTTACTGTAGCAGAAATGCTAAGTCACAGCCTAAAACAGTGTTTGAGCACCTGTTGTAAAAGCAGGGCCAATCTGGGGGAGCTCAGGTGCATTCAGTGTTCCTGAGTAACTGAAAGGGGTGGAGCAAGGATCCACCCTTTCCCAGACCTCATTTAAATGTTGGCAGTGGAGTCAAAGGCACTCCTACCTACCTACATCTTTCTAAAGGTAAGTAGCTTTCCTTTGTTCCTGTGATTGGTGCATTTAGTTTTTTTCTCATTTTCTGTAGCTAATGACATCACCACCCAGCTATTATCATGGTACTGTCCATCCCATTACAGTATTATGCTTAGTGAGCCAGGTAGATACTTATTTATGATGAATTGACTTTAAAAAAAAAGTTTTGGATGGTTACTGGGGCACCAAATAAGTACTGCCTGGACTATTGAAGAATGGGATCCTGTAAGGAACAATGGTCCTGTTATTAATTCCCCTTCAAAAATGGCTGACTTCTTGAATAAATTAGGACAAAACTTTTTGACAGCTGAGGAAAGAATAGTAGCAGCATCTGCTATGGCATGGTTGCTGTTTCTCGCTATTAATGCATATAATTCCTTGGAGAAACAAAAGATGAAAATGAGTTTTTGAAAACTTGTATTAGACAACTGGAAAACAAAACCCTATCTTTGACAGGGCAACTGCCCCACCTTTAAATGGAACTTCATCTTTGAAATTAAGATCCATATCACAAGAAGGGGAAAAGGACTTTGATCAGCAGGATTCTTGGATCCTAGTTGAACCCAAGAACAAAAAGAAAGCCAAGCTAACTAAAATCCAGCTAGAGGATCAGGGACCCTCAAATCCCCTAGGCCAGTAGTAACTCAAAAGACAAAGAAAATCCAGGACAGACTGGTAGGGTTGACAGCCAAAGAGTGGCCTCCTGCACATACCACATTACGTGTAACAGTGCACCTGTACATGGCCTCCAAGCTCATGGATCTGTTATAGCGATTTAAGCAAAGACCACAAGAGAGCATACCACCTTGGCTCTTGAGATTGTGGGACATGGGGTTTGCATGTGTGGCAATTAATGGGCACAAGATTTCTAAACTGGCATCCATTACCACATATCTGGCTCTCAGAGAAGACTGTATGTGACTGTGATACATAATGATGAAAACCATTCTCTAATTCAATAGATAATAGCACCGTGTTGAATTACATGGCCAAGGAAGAGTGATGTTCTGATAAATACTGGCCTGTGGACCTCAATGAAGAAACCTCAAAATTATATTAGGGAATTAGGAACAAAGAAGGCAATTTATGCCGATGCCTTTGAGAGTCCAGACTTGGTTAAGTTTTCATCAGCGAAGAGAAACCTCATATTACAACAGGCTCCTCCCCACCAGTATAGCACATGGGTGTCAATATTGACCTCCTTTGTGGCCTCAGAGGTCATCCTTCAACAGGCTGATCTAGGGGAGACACAGAGCACCTTCAGACCAGGTGCAATATTTGAACATTGGAAGAGGCTGAGGTCCTTGCCATAACTGAAACCAGGAGACCTACCCCACAGACTCCTCAAATTGAATCCATATGGGTATCCCAAAAACAAATATTTAATGACTTAATCTCAAAGTACTGCCCAGTGCAGTAACAGAAAAGGTTCAGGCAGCTGCAAGAATTTTGGGGTACATTGGGATACTAGGCATTCCCTTATATTCCACTTAGTGCAGCTGCTGAGGCCTCTGTATCAACTCACAAAGAAATGTCAGAAATGGGACTGGGGGAGAATGGAACAGGAGGCCTTCCAGCAAGCAAAGCTAGCTGTTAAACAGACTCAAGCACCAAGTATATTTGATCCTAACTTTCCAGCTGAACCAGATGTCCACGTAACTCAGGATGGCTTTGGCTGGGGCCTATGGCTCTGTTCAAACCCCAGTTGGGATCTGGTCTCAGGTTTGGTATAGAGCAGAAGAGAGGTACAGTATGACTGAAAAACAATTACTGGCTGCCTACTTCACACTACAGGGAGTAGAGCCAATAACCCAAACATCTGAAGTCATAGTTAAGATGCCCTTGCCAATTCAGGGGTGGGTGAAAGATCTGACCCACCTTCCTAAGACAGGGTTGGCCAAAGCACAGACAGTGGTGCAATGGGTTGCTTATCTCAGCCAGGAAACAAGAAACCTGATGACGGTATATCAAACATCTGCACAGATAGCTGGGCTGTGTACAAGGGGCTCACTCTTTGAATTGCACGGTAGGCCACCTAGGAATGGACTATTCAAATCCGACCAATGTGGGGCAGAGATACGTGGTTAGACATATAGAATGTGGTTAAACAGGACTGTACATGTCTACCACATCTCTGGCCACCAACCTCTACAGTCCACTGGAAAACAATGAAGCCAACACACTGTTTCAAGTTTGATGGATTGAGGAGTCACCATCTGAGAACATCACTCACTGGTTACGTCAGAAGTTGCAGCATGCTGGGCAAAAGACAATGTGGGCAGCTGCTAATGCATGGGAGCTGTCCATACAACTGTCAGATATTGTCCAGGCATATTGAGACTGCAGTGTTTGTTCCAAGATGAGACAGAGACCATTGCCCCAGACAACAGTCCATTTCACTAGAGGACACAGTCCTCTCCAATGATGGCAGGTCACTTACACTGGACCTCTCCCTCGGTCTGAGGGGGCATGATATTCCCTGACACACATCAACACAGCAAGTGGACTAATGCAGGCCTAACCAGTGCCAAGAACAAATCAGGCATACACCATCAAGGTGCTCACCAAGTTGATGACTTGAGGTAACCCACAGGTGGCCATCAAGAGTAACCAAGGGACTCATTTCACTGGTACAATGGTGCAGCACTGAGCAGAGAAAATAACATTGAGTGACAATTCCACCTGCCATATAATCTGATGGGAGCAGGCCTTATTGAATGCTATAAGGTATTCTTATGGCTTCCCTGAAGACAGACTCTCAATCCCTGCAGGGGTGGACAAAGAAACTCTATAAAACCCTGTAGGATGCAATGCCTTGAAGATGCTACATACAACATGGGCCTCCCTGCTTAGGATCCAAATTACAGGCACCAATAATCAGGTAAGACCCCAAATTGGCAATGAAAATAATCTTCTGCTCCCTGCCTCTATGAACCTAGGACCTGGTACCCATGAAATAGAATGGCCTTAGACGTTGCAAGTAGGACCAGAGTGGTGTAGCCTACTTGCACCTTGTGAGGAGATTATTGGAGGTTGGGGGATCAGTAGTTCCTCCTGTAATAGGTACATGGCCTGCAGATATCACAGTCAACATTCCAGTTTTCATTGCTAAGGGGCCCTATACCATACCCTTGTGGCAAATCCAGACATACACGCACATCCTTTTGTACCTGATATAGTTATACAGCCCCTGATATCAAGTCAAAGGGTATGCTATAGATGGCCAGGACATGCCCCATTGCAAGCCAAAGTGATGATCCAGGACACGAACACGGCCTACATATTGCTATGGAAGGTGGAACTACCCCTTCTGGTACCTCTAAAACATCTATGCTACTCCCCATGTGCATCTTTGAGTCCACGGGATTGCTAGGAAGAGCAACATGACATCAAGACATTCCAGTGCCACTATAAGATCAGTGTGACACCTGATGGGGAACTATATGGGACTGCTGAAATGTGAGCTGAACCTTCCCTGGTCCAAGCAACTATGTACCTCCACAAGAACCATCAAGTACTGGCCCAAAAAGGAACATGAACCTCAACCAAGAACCAATCATCAATCACCTTATATTTTTACCAATCTACACTGTGACAGGCAAATTGTACAAATACTGGATCACCATAATGGGAAAGGGCCTACCTTCAACTTGCCCAATCATGGGTTCACACTGTGAAGCAGTGGAATGTAGCTGAAATGTTAAGTCACAGCCTGAAACAGTGATGGGAAGGCAGAGTCAACACTGGGGAGCTCAGATACATGCAATACACGTACCTGAGTAACTTGAAGGTGTGGAGCCAGGATCCACCCCTTTCCAGACCTCATTTAAGGGTTGTCAGTGGAGGCAAGAGCATCTTTTTCTGGAGATCCCTGCCTACCTGAGGCCTTCTAAAGGTAAGCAGCTCCTTTCCTTCATTTCTGCATCAATGGCTGCAGCATTTGGGCTTGTTCTCATTTGCTGTAGCTAATGACTTCACCACCCAGCTATTATCATGGTACTTTCCATTTCATTATAGCATTACACTTATAGAATATTTATAGTCAACTACAGTATAAGTAGGAAAGTCTACATGTATACAGGGGAAAAGAAAGCACAATGTAACGTTAAAATGATATAAACGACGATCTTGTAAGAAAGGTGTCTGTAGTGAATATCTGAGAATGATTTGTACCCATGAAGATCATACTACTGCCTTTAACTTACAGATTCAGTATAGTTTGTAGAAGATCATCAGACAATGGCAACTTGAAGGACTTGCAAATAGTTCTGCACGTCTCATAAGGCAGCACTCCACATCTACATAAACAGAAACAGACAGGGAGACTTGTGTGTTACGTATTTGCACTAATTTTATTTCAAGTTCATGTCAGTGTGAACAGGGAAATGTGTAGGAATACTGGGGCAGAGGCAATGAAAATGTGTTTTATGAAATTTCACTGTTATACAGCTGACAAACTTGAAGTGCACATGGTAGCCTGTCTTCCCCCAAGGTTCTCAGTAATTCTCTGTTATTCTTTTTCCATGATATCACAGAACAAAAAGGGCAAATTATTCGCATTAGGAATTTAACAACAACGATTTGTAGTCAATCCATTTTTTCCTCTTTGATTTAGTATACTGTTGTGTCTGTGAACAAGCATCTGACTGGGTCACCTAATACTCAGTGTAGCTATAACAAAAAGTCTGCAAACAAATTGAGAAGCGAACAAAAAGGCTATAGTTTCCTTGTCAAATGTTGAGAGAGGCTTAACATAAGAAAAAGTATTCTTCACCTGCAATCTATCATTTGCTTAGCAACAAACAAAGTATGTAGGTATCCAAGCAGAGTTTTCCAAGTAACAGCTGAGGATAATAGAGGAAACTTACTTTTCACAGTCATTGTACAGAAGTACTGCAGATAGTTGTTCAAAATTCTCAAAGCTTTTTTTCTTTAGTTGTTCTTGAGCCTTTGCAAGGAGGAAGTGGTGGTCCTTTTGACATTCTTCTTTCTCTCTGTAATGGCGCCCAAGAGTCATAATTTCATGTTCTGAAAATGCTCCATCTGTGATACTGACTATCAAATTTCTGTTCACAAAAACAACAGCCTGCATTAGTTTTAGTAGTTAAAAAGTTAATAATCACTAAGCTACCATGAAAACAACTATTAGAGGGCACACATTATAAATTGCTGTACTTATTTAAATTTGAAATCCAGGCCTGTTTAAGGAAGCTTAATGGGAAGTAACTTCTAACTTGTGAAAGATGACTATACTTCCTTTGTTGTTGGCCACACATACAAAAACACATAATAAACCTGATTGAAGCCTTTTACCTGAAAATGCTGTACTAGCATATAACATCATTAGCAGAGATTAACTTTGTCACTGCATTTGTTCAAAAATGTAGTAAATCATACAAGATACCATTTTGTTTCTAATTGTATTCTGCACACTGCAGTATGATTAATTATTATACTGACCATTAAGCAAACATAAACCATGTACAATAAAAGTTGCATAAAACAGAATTAATAACAGCAGAAGTGAGGCAGAAGACACCAACAAAGAACAGAACATTAATCAAGCGTTAAGCCACTTTCCACAAGGCACTATGAAAGTTGGTACTGTGGGGTAGCATTCATGGGAAAGCTGGTCCTGTGGGGACAGCTGGGGGAACAGGAACTGGCCACAGAGAAAGGGCAGAAAACTACACCCAACTTGTAATCACAAGCTCCCCTAGTAAGAAAGGAAGAATACAAGAGGTAGTAGCAAGACCAGCTGATGTTTAGACACTGCCAGAGCCCACAGGAACAGACTGAAACGCCCTTCACAAAGTTGCTTGTGCCACTTGGAAGAATCAGCCCAACCCTAGAAAGAGGAAATGTTCCTGAGATCCATCTGATAGGTCAGTGCTGGTACTGAATGACTAGTCATTCCTGTAAATATGCAGGATTTGTAGCTGATAGTAGCACAGGAGTGATTTTGGCGTAAGTTCCTGAAGGCACTTATCAGTAAATGGACGCAAACTTTGGAACTACGTTAGTTTAATTATACATAAATGTTCTATATACGTTTGGTATATGTTTATATGTATCTGTTTTATCTATAAAACCTTATGTTTTATATGTTGGTATTATGACTCCAAATGTTTGTCTCCTGTGAACTTACATTCAGTAGGAATTTTTTAACAGCAAGCACCAACATAGACTTACATATTTCAGCCAACATTAATTACCTATTTATGATGTTTCTGCAAAAACTGTCCTAGGACTAAACTTTACCGTAATGGCTGACAATTAGAACTGTATCTTGTGGCACTCTTGTGGGTATTGGATCACTGTGATTATGCATCAGTCCTTGAAATGGAAGATATTGCTAGGGATGAACAAAGATCTGACATGAGATTCAACCTACTAGTTCAATTCCTCAGTGATTCTGATAATGAATCTCCTAACACCCACATCTGAACTGAAAGCACAGAAATTAAGTACCCTTCAAAACTACAAAATTTTGTTAATAGATGTAAAGTCTCAGTTGCTTCCTCTCAGGCTTTTGCAGTTCTGTTCAAAGGATGATACCTCTTCACAGAATATGCATAGCTATTCAGAAAAGGATGCTAAACTCCATACAGTGTCTACGACAACTGCTGCTTTTTCACATTGTAATCAGTAACTGATTTTATTCACGACAGGAGGAGACAACTATAAGACAAGCCAAACCTTATTTCGAGTTTATGAAAACTCAGCGGCCAAAGCTTGTTCCATCTACCTACATTATCAATATCATTATTGCACACACAATATTATTTTATTGTAACAGGATCCAGCCAAAGCTGGAGCCTCTTGCTAAGATATTGGTGAAGACCTGAAGTATAGGACAAAACTGCCTAGTAAAACTGACACTAAATGTCTGGGCTATCAAAGCTGAATGCAGCTTTACCTATGTAAATATGAATCTGCAGACTGGATTTCCACATAACACAGATTTCTCCAGTGTTGGGCTTTCTTGAAAGTCTTATATTTTCAATCAGTGACAATTAAGGCGTCAGAACCTCAGATTCAATTACTGTTTCACTGGGGAATTAAGGAATCTTCTTGTGATTGCTAATTAGGGAGACCCAAGATTCACATGCAGAATTACATCATTCTTTTTTGTCAGGGAGAATTTAGAAGCTATAACAATTGTTCCCACAGCTTCATTATCTTCTGTTTCACTTCTTTTGTTCTAGAAGAATAGGAAAGATTGCAATCTGAATTTGGTAGAGAAAGAAGAAATAATAACTTCTTAAGAGGGCTGTTTCTCAAACTGAATTAAAGATAGACATCTTTGCTAAACCCACATAGTTCTCTGTTGCTAATAGTGAATTGTCTTGCCAGTGGCTTTTGAGAACAAGCAGACTGTTTAGAACAGTGTGGTACACAGTTTTTTAAGTTTTAGTTATTTTCTTTTCCTCTTTTAGAAAGCTTTTGATATTTCTAACATCAGCTTAGGCAATAACTTCAGTATGTGGTATTTATTTCTTGGCGTGACATAGGTTTGTGTACTGAGAATAAAGTAAATTGGATAATTACATTTCTGCTTCATTACATCGTAGCTTTAAATGCAGCTTATATAAACTCATACAGGTAGAAACCTGAGCAACAAAATTCCATGCACAGTAATACTTTAGCTGTATTTAAGATGAGGGGATTATTATGCTGGTTGAAGCTGTCATCCAAATAATTGCTTGTATTAAAAATAATCATTTGTTTTTTAGTTTTAGTCATGAAACACCATGACAGATGTAAAATAAGCAGTGATGCAAACAAGAAAACGGAAAACTGAAAGAGAAATACATATTCTTTTCGCAGGAAAATATCTATCACTTCTCATAGATGCAAAAAAGCTCTCTCTTGCCTTTGTCATTAAAATGTTTCTTTCCTAAAATAAGATGCATAGATAAAAATAAAAACTGCCGTTTAGTAGTACATGTATACACCACTGTGAAGTACAGAAGTCAGATGATCTTTAGAGGCAATCCAGCAACAGCTGGACTGTAATTAAATATACTTATCTGCTTGATAAAAATAATTCCCTGCTGTTTAAAGCAAAATCATCTCCTCTAGAAACGTGTTCCAACCTTGTCATGCAAATGTTCTGAAAGCTTGACCTGCTCATAGTACATGCAAGATGACAGTTTGTGCAAATAATTATTCCATGACTTGAATTATAACTATAATTTATTTAAAGGTTATTCAATATATAAATTTAAACCCTATCCAAGTGCTGTAAAGTTTATCCAGATGCACATTAACTTTCAATTTTCTCTCCTTCTCGCTCTAGTAATAATATTTTTCTTCTAAATGTAGTTAGCAATTTAAATCTTACCTCTGCCAATCTTACTTCCCACTTTTAATCACTCTTTTTTTTAAATTTCTTAATACTAGCTTATTATCATTTGTCACTGCTTTCACTTCGAATTGTTGAAAAAAACTTCTTCATTTCTAAATACTTTCTTACTTATTTCACAAGAAATTTTCAGCCTTGATTACCACTTCTATAATGATGACGTCCCACACAATATATATTTACTCATAAGCTTTAGATATTATGATCATTCCTAAATACATATGAAATCCAAAATGCTTCCAGGTAAAATCTTCTCTGTTCCACATCACTAACTTTACCAGAATGCAACACAGCTCATGAGTTCAAGTGTTATGTGGGATAAACTGAAATCAGCTTGCATTTGAACATTACTTCCCCTTTGAAGTGACTATATGCTTGCCTATTGCTACATCCTGATCATTAACAGAGTCCAAATTTCCACTCACCCTGATACTGCTGAAATTACTATGCACTGCTCTCACTACTGCTTTCCAGTGTTTGAAAGATGCTTATCACTGATCCAGTAATTTTAGTACACTTTGGTTCTGTGTAGACTACCTTCTTGATCAATATTCAAAACACCATTTTCAGAAGGCAAATTATTGCATTTATGAACTACTAATTAATTTGTTTGATTATCTCAGGCTGTGTTTATCTTTCAGTAAATATACTACTGCTTTCTCGCTCTTCCTCACAATAGCCAGTTCCATATAAAGCAGACAGATTCTAGTAGTGCTTTTCAGCTTACTTCAAGTTCTCATTTCTCTTTTTCCAAGGCATGGATTCACTATCTTTTTCCTCACAAACTCTGCAAGTAAATGCAAAGAAATGTACACTATTCATCAGCTAACATGTGCAGAAAGTGTCAAGAAAAAGTAATGCCCTATATATTTGGGGGAATGTGCCTCATTAAATATCAAAAAATCAAAATCCATTGTCTTACCTGAAAGGGTCATACTCAATCACCTTGGTATTCTGAGGGTCAGCAGCTGCAAACATCTCTCTGATTTCTTGGGAACGAGGTTCAGCTATGTTTTTCAGTTTCTTGAAGATGAAATCAATATCAGCTACAGCAAACTTAACAAAGGAAAGCAAGACATAGATTAGAAAGAAAGGCACTCTGCAACATACTCATGTACCAGCAAGATTTGTGAAGATGCAGAGCAATTCTGAACTGCTAGTTTCTTTGTTGTTTCATTTCAGACGTGCAAATTTGCAAGGTTTGGAGGAAAGCTTGCTACTGGAAAAAAAATCACTGCCTACTGAGAACATAAAATTAATAGAAGTCATCTGCTCATGAACCATCAGAAAGCTTATTCTAGATACATGAAAGGATATCCAGTTTTGCTTCAAGCATTGGGTTACTAAAACAGAAGCAGAAACATTTTAAGTACAGCTCTAATATCTTTGTTTTCATTTTCTGCTGGTGCATTCCACTTAATTCTCAATTAATAAACTTCAGTAATACAAAGCTAAGCTTTTCACCATTGGCACTGATGAACAGATATTCGCATTCATATTAAGACTATGTTTTACCAGACTGGAGATTGGTTAGGAAACAGTCTCTCCCATCACTTAACAAGAATGCTTATCTTTTCCTAAAAAATAAGTGATTAAAAAAAATTGAATTCAGACAAACAGCACTGGAGCATTTAAGCTTCTATCCTATATTCAGACTGCTGTGTTAGAGCTCTAGCAAATAAATATTTGCTATGCTCATCTTTACCATTGATGTCCACGTATTTAATCTGGGGCTGAGTTGATTTAGTCAATCAGTAGAACATTTAAACAGGTAAAGTTTCCTGTCTTCTTAAAAAGTGCCACCTCTACATAGCCAATGCAGCTGTTTTTACACCTTATTTCTAAACTATATATTGCAAGCACCTATCTAAACATCTATATGTAAGAAGCCTGGCACTAACTCTTCACGCACTTTCCCAACTTCTCGGGCAATTGCTGACATTACAGTAATCACATTATTTTTTTCAATGTACTGCTTATACCCAAGTCAGATTTTATTATGTTGAATTCAATGGAAGCAAAATCAACCTTCACGTCTGTGCTGCAGAACACTACAAAGTTGAAACAATTGAGACTCTTCAGAGTTGACTAATCAACTTTGAAGAAGAAACTGCAATGCCTTGTTTGAATGAATCCTCTTCAGATCTGGATAATACTAGTCAATAATTGAGCATGACACAAATGTTTCATTAAGAATGAAATTTACAATTCCTAAATACATCTTTCACTTCTCAAACTGGAAAAGAAACTAAATGTATTAAAATGTTTTGAGAACTAGATCCTTCAATTTACTTTCAATAGGAGCACGGTCACAATGAAAAAGTCGGTTGACTTTTTTTTTTTCACCCCTTCCTTTAAATTCCATATAATGAATACAGTTTTGAAACAGCAAATCAATGGCATTTTCCAAAACAAAAACATCCCATCCAGATTTCTGGCACTAATTTTAAGCAAAGGTACTAAAGCGCTGTTCTGAAAAGAAGCCTCTCTATATTAAGAGGGAAAAAGACTTTCTAATTTTAGAAACAATTGACAAATTCATCTTAAAAATGTTCCCCCTACTTCTAACATCTTCTACCTCTTCTTTAGTAACTGCTGAAAATCTTGTGGTTTGAATACACAGTCCCTTCATCAACTGAGGTAAGCAAAGAGCATCCTTACTTCAGGATCTCTCACTAAAGAATCTGAATAAAGCATCTGTCCTTGGAGAATAAACCTTTTTTCCTACTTACTCTTTTGAAATCTTCAGTATGCAAAGAACATTTTAAAATTCACTTCAAAGTAGTACTTTTAGTGCTGTTTCTTCCCATTTAAGTAGATTTTTGCCTTTGATAATGTAAAATCATTCAGTCTGGTAAATAAGACTGCATTTATTTGTTTCAAGATAATCAATGCAAACAGCAGTTCCAGAGAACATTTACGACCTAATGATGCATGCTGCATTTTGGAGAATAGCTTTGATTTTTATTCTACCAAGAGAACAAACAGTCCAGCAGGAAGAAAACAATGCATATAGCTTTGTATTTTACTGCTTAAAGCATTTAGCAGTCATAACATTTTACATCAACAAACATTTGCAGACATTCCTCATTTACTCTAGGGAAGGCAGGTGGTGCTAATTCCACACTGCGAAGAAACCACACTGTTCTGCTGTTTTCAACTAAGAACAGCACACGTGGCCCCAAGGCAGTACAGGGTCAAATTATCATTACCTCAACAGCACAAGGATATAAAAGGCTGAAACTTTCAGTCCCCAAGTCTATGCTAAGGCTATCAGCATCTTGAGAGTCCTGCGGGTTCATTCAACTGTGGTGAGCTAGCAGACAGAACAACTGAACTCTGCACTAAGAGCCCTCTCCCCTAAGAATATTTCTGGACCAAAAGGCAGAGAACAGTGTCTCATAGCTTAATAAACCCTCCTGGATATTCTCCCCAGGCATGCTCTCAAGATGACTGAGCAATGGGCAGTTGTGGAAGTTTGCTGGAGGCACTGTTCATGCTGTGACCCCACCATCACCTATGAAGCACAGACAGCCCCCCACAGCAAGGCCTCACAGCACTGTCTTGTCCAAAGGGCAATGCTCAAGATCACATAGTGATGAAACAACAACCCTTAAAATAGGTTGGGATGCAGAAATGCCTTGCTGCCTGAGCTTATGCATTGCTAAGACTGGCTGGTTTAGAACTGTACTCAATAGGCATTCCCAAGTAAACCACAGTTTTCTATTTCGTCAAGTATTTTAGCATAAAATTTACATTTATTATTATTTTTTTCCATCCAGATGATACTACAAAACTCCACAAAATTCACAGTGACTTTTCTTTCTTGTGGTTCTCCATCCCTGCATTGTTATTATTATCTTTTTTAAACCTCAGTGATAATTACTAGAGGACAATCCAATTTTCTTCCTATGTTCCAGTTTTGCGTTTCCAGTTTTGCTGAATGAGGGCTTCTTTACAAATGACTGGTAGCATAAAGTATACACAAACAGAAGCACCCTAGTTCTCTACCTTTTACTGCTCTCCCTCAGAATAGGACATCAAAAGGTAGTGACACTCAGTACAAGCTGTAAGCCCCAATTACTTACTGTGATATGAATTTCTAATATTGAAAGGGATGTATTTTGTGAAATAAATATGTAAGAACACAAACCCAATCATGTAATAAAATAGCCTCACCAGTCAGACTCTAAATTGAATATAGCCACATCTTGAGTGCTGTGTAAATTTCTAGTCTACAGTTCACAGTTGCCTGTCAATGGCGCACTAGAAGCAATAAGACTTATTTGGATAAAACTCTTTGGATGAGATAGGATTACATTTAGTAGGAGTAAAGTGTTAGATTTAAAACATCATGAAGGTGGTGCATAAGAGAAAGGTGTTCTTCACCAAACCCCAAAACACTAGAGCTTGCTTGCATTGACTGTAGTGGTAGGTTGGTTTCTAACCAATAGAAGATGCTTACTTTTTTAAACAGGTATTTATTTACTTATAAGGCAATGAACCTTTTAATTTACTGCCACAAAAAAAAAAAATCTGTGGAAGTAAATGGTATCTGCCAGTTCAAAATAAGTTAGATAAACTCAAAGATAAGAGGTACATAAATAGTATCTAGAAGAAATACACAAAAATACACTTTAAAGCCACCCTTAATACAGTAAGTGCAGACAGTGAAAATACAGAAAGGGAATGTAGGGGATAGTAAATAGTATCCAGGCTTGCATGCTGTCCCTAGCTAGTATCTCCTAAATTCAGTGCTAGAAACAGAGCACTGAGCTCTGAACTTTGGCTGAAGGAATTACGTATAACTTATTCTGAAAAATATAATATAGATAAGATACAGCCAAGAGAAAATAACAAGAGCCTGCTTCACCTCATTTGCATGCTTCTCCATATAGTTGATAGTGTACTCATCAGCATCCACCAAAAGAAAGTTGTGGCCATGGAAACAGACTCTGGCTCCAATAAATAGATCCTGAGCATTGAAGTATTCAGATGGTTCACTCTTAAAGAGTTCCTGCCCAGGCTTCTTAATGCGACGTTTTTCCAAGAACTTCCCACCAATTATCCCTATGGGAATAAAATTGCCAATAATTAATTGTGACTTTGCTTTGGAGTTAAAAAAAAGAAAAAAACTCTACAGACCAGACAGTTAGATACCAGTGTATTTAAATACTAGTTTTCATCCCTGAGTTTTTTGTTTCAAATCATACTCTTTCCCCCCCCCTCACTCATTCTACAGGAAAGACCTCTGCTAGTGTCCACAGCAACAGTTACACTGTGCATATTCTGTGACATGTCCCATCTGAATGTCTGCCAAACACCTTCACTTTCCTTTTTCTTTTTTTTTTTTTTCTTTTTCCTAAAATGTGAGAGAAATTTGCCTCTTTAAATGGTTCCCATAACCCTGTTGCCAGCCTTGGGACTGAGCGTGAGAAATGTAAGATGCAAAATGCAAGATGCAGGCAATTATCCTTGAATTGTTAAAGTGAAAAAACAAAACAAAATCCACAACTTGGGATAACATAGCCCTGCTGAGATCACAAATTCTGTTGCACTGCAATTCTAAGTCGTTAAAGGGCTTTTGAATATGAAGAAAAAGCAGGACTGAAGTGACAATATCTTCCACATGCTGTTCTGTCAATACAGCTTAGCCATGGTCTGTTATCTCCTTTCTGAGCAGGGTATGTCACATTGTTACGATTGTACTCATGCCACTGGGCACTGTCTACGTCACTGAAGGATACATGAGATACTAAAAGGAACATTCTTCTTTCTATTAATTTCTTCTGGTGCACCACAAGATTATATCACATTTACTAATCCTTCAAGAAAGTAGTCTACCACAAGTTTAGTTTCATCAGGGTTTCTGCCCTACAATAATCCTGGAGTGGCTCAGGTTTGTTTCCTGTTTATATCTCAGCTTCTAAGCCAAAAGCCAAAAAGCATATTTCAGTAACATGTAATGATGCCTTATATATTAGGTAGTGATGCAAGTTCAATAAAAGGCTGATGAACAATGTAATAAAATGCCATTTGTAGTCAAAATTATAAATGAATGTGAAATCCAAGCTACTTATTAAACCAGAGTTCAGATCAGATATCTTTCTTAATTGCTTCACTCATACCACTAAAGCAAAAGACAAGGTAATGGTCAGACCTAGCTTAAATAAAAAACATGATTCAAATTACTAATGTAACTCTAATATTAACACATTCTTTTTCATCTACCTATTAAAACAAATATGAAATGTTATGTTATATAATCCTGGCAACGGTTGGTAGTATTTAAACAAAACTGATCACTGTAAGAATGAAATTTTACTCTTGCCTTTGTATTTCCATACAATTGTGCATTCAGATAGAGCACTTACCTTGATACCTGTGTTCGATAACTGCTTTTTAAATGTTATGGATTAGTACGTTTCAAATGGTGTAAAGAAAAACAACTAAAAACACTTAATTAAGCTAGAGATTTTATACTGAAACTTGATGAGAAATTCTGATGGCAATCTAGAAGAGTTAGGCTCAAAGCACAAAATAAACACCACAACCAAAGATCCTCTTCCATTAAGATCAGATCAGGCTCTGTAGGTGTTTGTACAGCTGCTAGCTTGGTCCAGAGCAAAAAAAAAAAAAAAAAAAAAAAAAAAAGGTTGTGATCTCCTGCATGGGGAGCCAAAGCCTTCATGTTTTGACCCCATCTCAAAAAGTGCTTCAAGATGTCCAGCCCTGTGTATTTCAAATACAGTTTGAAAGTGCTACTAAACAGTATGAAGTACTTCTCTTCAACCTTCAGATCACTGAACTTAAAAAATCAACTTTCATACTTCAGTAATAGAACTGAGGTTTGAAACATTTTTGTTGGCCAATTTATACTAATTCATGCAAATAAAACAGGAAAATATGCCCTTTGAACCTATGCACAAGGGACATGGTCAAGCTGTTATTCTGGGAACCATTTACCATTTTAACTCCTCCTCTCTCTCAGATGAGCTCAGCCTTACTCTTCTCACACCCCATTCACTTCAACAACACTTTTCCTCCTCACACAAGAATGTTCATCTCTTTCTCATTTTGCATGCTTTACTCCCTTTCCTTGCATCTCATAACTGACCTCTGCAAAGCCTTCTCATTCTTAACCTCAAGGAAAAGCAGTCTCTTTTCTTACAGATATGACTAAAACGAGGGAAGGACAGAGGGAGAAAAGAAAAAGGTAGAAGGAATAAAGGAAGTGGAAACAAAGAAAATTCTGTAGTCCCAGCCTTCTTTCCAACTTCTGTGGTAACCTGTTAATCTCTACCTCCTCTTACCTCACTAAACTCTCCAATGGTCAGATCTTGGTCACATCCTCCCATTTCATCTTTCTGCTGTCTCTTTAAAAATGTACTTGCTGATTCTTGCCTTCTATTGGTGCCCTAAAGCATTTGTTATTGTTGGTGTGCAAACTTGTGTATTTTTTCACATTCTGTTTGACTAACAATATTTAATGGCTGCAAACCTACCATATCTGAAGGAATGTGGAGGCTGTGTCTCCAGTGTCTTACAGCATAAAATCAAGGGTGGGGTGTTTAGAATGCCTTAATAGCAATACTTCCACAGAAGGAGTTCTCTAGGAATACAGATAGACTTAGATACATACTTTTCATGGATGCGTCGTTCATCATGATTCTGATATGAATGAATATAAAAAGGCTTACAAGTAAGGTTGCAAGAATAAGCAGTCCACCCTGGGAAAGCCTTTCCTCTGGACCGCTAGCTTCACCACTCAGGGTGCCAAGTAGGTCAGGGTAGAGTGAGATAGTCATTATTGCAGGGTGTACCTGAGATACAGTATTAAGGCTCTTTGTGTCAAGAAGGTGGAGGACAATTCAAACTGTATCAAAAGAGCTAGACACAATGTTACACAAGAGCTTCCCAAGATAAGAGAAACTTCTGTAACTATTTTTCTCTCTTTGAGACAATGTGATTTTTTTTTCTCCCAATGGTTTCTACCAGGCACTGACAGCGGTTCTTGTTTTTGTGTGTATTTTTTTGGAATAAAATCCTTCAACTGCACATCTTGAGAGGTGTCAGGGTACATCAGGATATTAATTAAGACAAAGGCAAATTGCTACAGATATTCTGTGGTCTTCTCCCCCTCCAAAAAAAAAAAAAAAAAAAAAAACACATACACACATCTCTCCAACAAGAATCCACTTAGCCAAAGCTCCTTTATCCTTCTGAGTTACAGAATGACTTCCTGCAATCCTTCCCGGTACTGAGCCACATACATACATATGCACACACATAGTAGTACCAAAGGGAAACCTTCACTCTGTAGACGTTCAACATGACACAATAATAATGTATATTAAAAGTTGTCACAAATTGTTTTGTCTCCATCGGCTGTTTTGATACAAAGGATATTGTGTAGGTATAATAACATCATAACTCCTTGCAAAATGAAGGATTTACTCTCATTCTCAATGTCTAAAATTTCCTGCCCTTTTGCCAGTAATTACAATTCAATTCCTATATGTTATCTACATGTGCTTAAAAAACAGATTTGCAAATTAAAATGTAATAAAAGTTCAAATACATTAAGCTTCCAGTTCCCAAAGGATATTGTGAAGTGCTGCCATACAATAAACAGCATTATTCTGAATGATGATGAATTATTACGACATACAGCTATATAACATAACACAGTAGATCTGCTGATGTAATTCCTATTGCATTTTAAAAGCCCCATCCCTGCTTCTGCTAGTGCTGCATGTGGCCACAAAGCTTACTGTAAACTGTAATCAAATGAGCAGAGTAACTGGGACTGACTGCAAAACATTAGCACATCTCACCTGTGTTTCGCTGCCTACGTTCAAAAACAGAAATGGTATCATCGCTCAGGAAGTAATGAATAATGAACTTCCGATCCTCGTCAGTAGGATGATCAGTAGCAAGTTTTGCCAGAAAACGTAGTGTGTTACTTTCAAGACCGTATCTAAAAAAGTAACAGAAGATGTAAAAAAAATCAAAAGCAGAGTGTGAGAAAAGTCTTAATCACTTAGAGGTTCATTCTCCTAAGTTTTGCAAAATGCATAAATTGTGTTGTTCCTGGATCAAGAAAGGAAAGGGCATAACGTTTTCTATTCCTCTAAAAACCCGTTTTCAGCTTAAATTAACTCAATCAACCAGACTCAGTCAGATAGAGAGGAATTATTTTCAGGGAAAATTACTTTCCTGCCAATGCTTTGAAACAAATTCCTATTCAAATTTAGTTGCAAATGAACCTCCAAGATTCTTTCCAGAGTACTGAGAGATGGAAAATGTATTTAATGTGTATATTTTCAAATCAAATTCTGAATGGTAATACACACTAACATCATCTCCATGAAATCAGGCTTACCAAATGATCTTACTAGTTAGACATTTGTTAAGGCATTATGATTTACATGATTTACAGTACCATTCTATGCACTATCAAGTCTTCTCTACTAGTTTTCTTATTTTATGGAGATATTACCAGATATTTGCTGGTTCTCTAGCATGTCACCTCACTTTTCACTAAGGTCTCAACAATCACTGTCTGACAAGGTATTTCATAAAGGAAAGGATTAATGCTTGAATATTGAAGTAGTATGCTGTGTGAAAATCAACAGACAAAAAAGAAAATATCAGAAAGTCAAACAGAAAAATAAATCAGCGTTGGACTGCTGAAGCATTCAGAATTCCTGACTAGTTCCTGGTCTATGACTTCCATCAAACTGACACTGAACACAGCTGAAGGGAATGAGGGAGAAGTCTGGGAGGGGTAGAAGTTTTGCTGAGTTCTGAGAAAATTGGAGTTTTGTGTCTGTAACCCATTCCCCTAGAAGTTGGATGAACTGCATACTTTGCCAAAAAATTATATTTCCATTTAACGTTCATTGCCTTCACAGAAGAAATAATAACAAAAAGGGTTGTAATTATTCTATTTTTTCCCCACCAAAATACCTGTCTTTTTCCAGGAATTTCTTGAGATCTTTTCGTGGTGGTTTGGGAAGCAAACTAATACAGGAACACAGAGAATCCTCTTCAGAACCAAATCCAGTATATGGTGGAATCAATTTTTCTGATTTTGGAGGTGGTGGAACTTCACATGAAACTGGAGTGAAATCCTCTATAATAAAGACATGAAGATTTATTTGCTCTTGTTCTGACAAAGCCACTCTACTAAGAATTTAAAAATTCAATATGAATGCTAATTAGCCTATTTCTGTAACAGAACTGTAATTAAAGTGAAATAGGATCCCCCCTACAGCTAAAGAGTACAAAAAGACACCACTGAGGCCAACAGTGAAATTATTGTTTTACAAAATCTTTAAGATACACGGGCAAAAGAAATGACAATATAATTTCAAAGTGGAATAGAAAAATAAATCTAAAATTCTAAGTTAAAATTTCAGCTTCATCCCTTGAGACCACATCAGTAATTAATACTTGCCTACCACTGTTTATCTCAAAGGGAAAAAAAATAATAAAATTGTATGCTTTTATATATGTCATGCATGAGAAGAACTTTAAAAGTTTATGTACATCTTGGTACACTGAAACCAATAGCTTCAGTCTGTATCTCAACTTCATCCAGAAGTTTGGAAGGTTTTTCTCCTTTTCCCTACTCTTGAATTTTTATTTTCCCCCATAACGAAGAATCATCCTCATCTATCCCAGATACACAGACACATCATCAATCAGGGACCTGCATCACCCCCATATGCGTTGCTCTCAAAAGCCATGCTACACTAAGATGGAGGATTGAAGGCTTGCCGATGTGAGACCCATCTACGAGAAAGGTCATAAGGAAGACCCGGGGAACTACAGGCCTGTCAGCCTGACCTCGGTATCAGGGAAAGTTATGGAACAGATGATCTTGAGGGAGATCACATGGCACGTGCATGGCAACCAGGGGATCAGACCCAGCCAGCACGGGTTCACAAAGGGCGGGTCGTGCTTGTCCAACCTCGTCTCCTTCTATGACTGGGTGACCAGACAGGTAGATGAGGGAAAGGCTGTTGATGTAGTCTACTTGGACTTCAGCAAGGCCTTTGACACGGTCTCCTACAGTATTCTCCTGGGGAAACTGGCAGCCCGTGGTGTGGACAGGTTCACTCTTCTCTGGGTGGAGAACTGGCTAGAGAGCCATGCCCAGCGGGTAGTGGTTAATGGAGTTAAGTCCAGCTGGCGTCTCATTACGAGTGGTGTCCCCCAGGGGTCAGTATTGGGGCCCATCTTGTTTAATATCTTTATTGATGACCTAGACGAGGGGATTGAGTGTACCCTCAGCAAGTTTGCAGATGACACCAAGTTGGGAGGATGTGTCAATCTGCCTGAGGGTAGGGAGGCCCTTCAGAGGGATTTGGATAGGCTGAACAGCTGGGCTGAGCTCAATGGGATGAGGTTCAATAAGACCAAGTGCCGGGTCCTGCACTTTGGCCACAATAACCCCATGCAATGCTATAGGCTTGGGGCAGAATGGCTTGAAGAATGTAGAGAGGAAAAGGACCTGGGGGTGTTGGTTGATGCTCAGCTTAACATGAGCCAGCAGTGTGCCCAGATGGCCTGGCCTGTATTAGAAATAGTGTAGCCAGCAGGAGCAGGGAGGTGATCATCCCCCTGTACTCAGCTCTGGTACAGCCACACCTCGAGTACTGTGTTCAGTTTTGGGCCCCTCACTACAAGAAGGACATTGAGGCCCTGGAGTGTGTTCAGAGAAGGGCAACAAAACTGGTGAGGGGTCTGGAGCACAAGTCTTATGAGGAGCGGCTGAGGGAGCTGGGATTGCTTAGTCTGGAGAAGAGGAGGCTCAGAGGAGACCTTATTGCACTCTACCACTTCCTGAAGGGGGGTTGTGGTGAGGAGGGGGTGGGCCTCTTTTCCCTGATAAATAATGACAGGACAAGAGGGAACGGCCACAAGTTGTGCCAGGGAAGATTTAGATTAGACCTGAGGAAACATTTTTTCTCTGAAAGAGTGGTCAGGCACTGGAATGGCCTGCCTAGGGAGGTGGTTGAGGCACCATCCCTAGTGCTGTTCAAGAAACATTTAGATGAGGTGCTAAGGGATTTGATTTAGTAGTTCAGTGGGTAAGGATGGTGATAGGAGGATAGTTGGACTAGATGATCTTGTAAGTCCTTTCCAACCTAATGAACCTATGAACCTATAAGATCCCTCCCCCTAACTCCTGTATTTCTGAAAATCTCACTGTCCCATTTGTCCCTTTATTCTTTATCTGAGCCACAGCTTTGCTGCAACACAACTTCTTACTGCCAGTGGGGTCCATGTAAAAATTCATTATTTAACAATTAGATTGTATTATCAAAGTTCTTGGGAAATGGAAAAAAAAAGTGAGAGAAAAGTAATTTATATACAGGATAAAATGAATGTAAATTGAAGCAAATTAGGCAACAAATTATGAGACCTCAGCACACTTCCATCTGGATGGGATCTCAAGATGTTTCCAGCACAATCTCCTGCTTAGGACAAGGTCAGCCCCAGGCTGCCCAGGGCTGTGTCCAACTGGAACATGAAACACCTCAGGATGGAGCCTGTGCAGCCTGCCCTGGGCAACAATGACCTTAGGAGGGAAAGTTTTTTTCCCCACTGTTCACTCTGACCTCTCTGGTTTCCATTTATACCCATTGTCTTGTGCCCTCCTGCCACATACTTGTAGAAAGCACCAGGCTATCTGGTTTTAGAAGTAGGTAGATACAAGTGTCTGTCTGTGCCTAGTAGCCACCCATTCCCCAGGCTGAGCAATCAAATAATCCCCAGCTTTTTCTTCATGCTACGTGTGCCCAGGCTGAGGTTGGCCACCACAACTGAGGCCTCATGCCCAGGTTCCTGCCCACAACAACTCAAAGGGTCCTGCCTCCCCCAGCACGGGCAAAATGAGAAGATCTCAACAGCTCAACACAGCCCAGGTGGAGCTGTGCCATTTCCACACCTTGGCTGGCCAGAGACATGTCCCAGGGAACCCAGAGCTGCCCCAGGCTACCAAGTGTAGGACAAACACAATAGGCAGACTGGACAGAAAGATGGATCACAATCTACAGCCAAGTACAGGAAGTAAA
This sequence comes from Cyrtonyx montezumae, assembly GCF_038088225.1. Taxonomy (NCBI): domain Eukaryota; kingdom Metazoa; phylum Chordata; class Aves; order Galliformes; family Odontophoridae; genus Cyrtonyx; species Cyrtonyx montezumae. Next base: position 54,272,855 of record NW_027072034.1, read on the forward strand.
GATTTATGTAAGTGAGCAGCATATAAACTTCATTTTGTTTAGTGAAGTTTTATCTCTCCAAAACTTAACTTTTCTACCCAGAACCAAAGGGAGATGAATCATCTACACTTGTAGCCTGACTTTCAGCACAAATAAAGGGCAACAATAAAACTGATGTCACCTGGAACATTTTAATAACAAACCACTCCAGAAAATGTTTTAAACAGCAGTATATCAGAAGATCAAAGCAACTTACTCTCTCAAAGTCTGACTTGCCTAACAATATGGACTTGAAAAATACAGAATTCACATGCCAGAGTTCTTTACTTTACAAGCAAAAGGAATGTCCACTCAGAAGTTTTCAAAGCTACTTTCACAGGCAAAGAATAAGTGTATGTGTCAACGTGCCTCCAAAATACTATTTTCTAAATATTACTTGCGATAGAATTGCTTATCAAGACATTTACAGTGTGCCATGTTATATAATATAACATATGCAGCTCCTGTTGTAATAAACACTATTTAAGTAAATCAACATATATTGACACACAAAGAAAACCCCCATACCCAGAGGTATCGATTCTGTATTCTAAGCTGGTGCACGCTGAGTTACTACGTGACTATCCCTTTATCTGCAAACAGAGAAAGAAAGAAATGCTGTTTTCCTAATTCAGGTTTTTCTTCCCCTTTGTGGAGTGGGTACAAAAGCCCGAATCCACAATAAGACTGTTCCTGCATTCCAACAGTGCCACCTAGTGCGTGTGCGGCAGATGGGACAGAGAGCAACACTAAGTCACTCCCTCCTCTGACCGTGTGTATGAAGGCAGCAGCAGCTGCTGTAATCCATAGGCACTACGGCAATTTTAATAAGTCATGATGCAAATAAAATGCAACGGCTTTCAGGTGTGTCAGAGTGGAGCTGGCCTTTTATCACATCCTATGTCTCATCACACAGTTGCTGAAGGTAGTACAGCTTGCTCCCCTGCACTAGGTTCTTCCAGCCAGGGTCTTAATATTATTTAGAAATCCTAACATTTTTTGTTATGCACTGTGTTCAGTTTCAGTCCTATTTTGCTCTCCTCAAAGGGAGGATGTTTTAAACAATGTATTTTAGCAAAAAACAAAACATCTTTCTCACTGCACAGCTTAACATAGCATGCCTCCTGCCAAAACAGTTTGGAAGGCCAGGACTTTCAGTTGAAACTCTAAGCTCAAAATACAAACTAATGCATTTACATGCAGGTCACAGTATATGCACATTAACACTCAAGCACAAGGTATTCACCAAGAAATGCTAAAGCATTTCCACTTGCATGCATTTTTTTAGCATATATTGGTGAAAATTAGATTTATAAACTGAAAGGAAAATACACTTAAAAATTAGCGTTAGTCCCAGAGATGGTTAAATATCTCACAACTTGGGATTAACTAAGTCCAAAGGGAAATTTGGTGCTTTGTTTTACATTGGGGAAAGGATGAGAAATGACTTTCCTTCATTCAGATTCACTAAAGAGAGCAACACAAACAACCAATTTTGTGCCACCTATAGTTTGCATGATTTTAAACGTATTCAGGTTCTCTCCTGTGAATGAGGAAATTCAGAAAGAATTTCACAGAGAAACGCCTCTTTGCAAACCATTTAAACTTTTTTCTTTAACTTTTGAGCAGCCAGGTAAGCGCATTGAACTTTTTTCACTTTGTAGTACATCAGTTGATATCTATCAGGAGATGGGCTGCCACCATGGTGTTTATTTCACCTATCACATTGAACATTTATCATGTACAAGGAAAGTTTTCTCATCGCATCAAAACTTGAGATTGAAACAAGCACCTGGAACAGCAAGAAATAAAAATAAATCCAGCCACTTCTTTAGCATGCAAACAATCTGAAGATGACATAACCTTCTGAGTCAGAGAAAATAAATTCCTCAAAAATGATTTGTTGCCAAAGGCAGCATTAAGCTTGCTTGAGTGAGAATTTGCCCTCTTTTAATTTCAAAAGACACCATGAGATCACAATATACGTTCTAAGACTACCTTCTGCCCTCAGCTGATGAACTGCAGAAAAACCCTCATACAGCAGACAACAATATATTTCAAGGAAAAGTCAAGGGATTTATACTGTGAATTAACAATAAGCATATTGAATATCCATATACAGCAGGCAGGCAAGAAATTCTGCTTTCAGAGGAACGGGACATACACCTCTTCTTGTTGTTCAACCTCTTCTGTTGGAAATACAGCCAACAACAAGAGAGAAATCCCACTAGCCTTGGGCAATAGAGGAATTGGAGGGATAACTGGAGGGATAACATGTATATATAAGAAACATCATGTTAGCAGAGTTCTACCTTACACATAGCTGAGACTTGGTTTCTGTAAGAGTGTTTCACAATTTAGGTAAAAGGTACAGCAAGAAAGCAATACCACCACTTTTCTAACTTTTTACATCTTTTACATGCAGCAATTAAAGCAAATCCAGTCTTCCCCAAATCAACTGCGCAGCTAAAATTCAATAGTGTTTGTTTTGATTCAAGAAAAATCTCCTTTTAGGGAGTCCTACTTCATGATTATTCTAGCTACCTGAAAGGAGGGGGAGGAAAAAAAAGGCATCTGCAAATGCATGTAGTCCTCCTTGTGCTTACTTAGATCCCGCTGCTCAGCCTCAATCACAATTAATGGAGAGGTTAGACGCCAGAGAGATTTGGATCTTCAATGAATTCAGTGAAAATTGGCAGCCAGCTTTAATGCCCCCACTGAGGGAAAAGCAAGAAGTCAGCTGTTATCCAACAGCAGCTGCCTGGACAAAAGTACACACGTACTGGCCAGCCAACCACGCCACACACTGCTCTGCCCAGGCAGCAGGTCAGAGAGGGAGCCTGAGAAATGAGGGGGTGGGAGAGAGAGGAGAGCCAGGACAAGAAAGGGATCACGAGGTGCTGCAAAAGGCATAACAGGCAGGCTTGGGAGGTGCTGGGACACTGAATAAAAATCAGGAGGAAACCAGATTTTACTGTTTTTTCTCCTTCAGGAACAATCTGTTATTCAAGAAAGAGCAATTTATACTGAAATCCATGCTCCATACTCAACTCTGTGCTGAGATACTGCATTTAATTAGAAGAAGTAATATCTTCCCACCATTGCACATCAGTATCTTACAGCAGTGTCTATGTGGCTGAAATGTGAAATACATGGCATAGAATGTTTTTCTCCTTCTCTGCAGCATCACTAGCAAACAGAGACAGAAAACATCACACATTAAGGTTTTTTTCTTGAATTCACAGCATTGTTACATGACAGTGATGCCATTACCTTTCTACTGAAGAGCATTAGCTATCATTTACCCATGGAAAAGCTCTCCTTTACTTTTCACAAACAGTATGAAGAGCAAACCAGACAGAAGCAACATTGGAAATACATCAGATATCACAATCATGCCCTTCCAAGTAAATCTAAACTAACTTTTATTCTCCTAAAGGGCAAATTCCATTGGAAAACAACTGATGTTGAAACCGCAGATTCAAAAATGAATGTCAGCCTCTTTCATGGATTTGGCATAAGAGTATAAATACAAGGGGAGTCATGTAAAAACACAATAACAAACAGCTGGATTGATGCCACGAGGTGCTGAGAGCTGTGCCTTGGTGTAAAAACTCATTTCTCTACTTGCTTACTATTATTCAAGTAAATGGTCTCCCTGGATTCTAACTATAATTAAACACATTTCAGTGTTTAAATGGATTGGGACATAATGCTGGGCACTTTGTGAGACAAAGTCCATTGAGATAATCTTGTACATTCATAAAAACAAAACTGATAACACATGAAGAATAAGACGAGACCTTTCTCCCTCAAAATGTAACTGTTTCTAAGCCAAAAAATTACTGAGTCTAATCTTATTCCCTTCTAGCTAAAAAAATCATACATAAACTTTTTCTTATCTTAGAATACCCAAGGATCAGGTTAGTCAAGCAGGACCTGCCTTCCATGAATACTTGCTGGCTAGGCCTGATCCCTCACAGTTGTCCTGCACATGCTGTGGGATCTCCCTCAAGATGATGTACTCCATAATCTTTCCTAGCACCACAGCCAGGCTAATAGACCTGTAGTTTCCCAGATCCTCCCTACAACCTTTTTTGTAAATGGAAGCCACATTGGCAAGCCTCCAATCCTATGGGACCTCTAGTTGATCAGGAGCCCTGATAGATGATGGAAAGCATCTTGGCTACAACCTCTGCCAGTTTCCTCAGTACACTTCAGTGGATCCCATCCTGCCCCATGGATTTGTGCCAGTCCAGGTGGAGTAGCAGAGCTGTAATGATTTCCACCTGAAACATAGAGCGTTTCTTCTGCTCCCCATCTAAGACTTCCAGGTAAGGGGGCAGAGTACCTTGAGGATAACTGGCCTGACTTTTAAAGACAGACATAAAGAAGGTGTAGGGTGAATACCCTGAACGAATAGTACCCACACAAAATAATGAATGTGGATGGTATATTATTGTATGGCTTATCCAGATGGTATAAAGACAACCAGTAAATAAGGAAAGGCTCACCCGTCACTGACTGTCGAGGCCCACCTAGGACTTCACAGGGGAGGGATCTCTAACAAGAGATCCTTCCCCAGTGGTGGTCAGCCCTTAAATGGGGTCTGGGAGAGGTGGAGCCAGACTGCACCCCTTCCGGTCACACAGTGCATTGCCTTCACCTGTGCTCCTGCGGCTGACTCAGTGCTCACCTCAGCTGATCCAGCAGTGGCTCAGGCCCTGATTCAACAGTTCCCATACAGAAGGCAATGGAAAACTCAGTCTTTCCCTTATCCTCAGTGGTCACACTCCCCACCACATCCATTAAAGGATGGAAATTCTCCTTATCCCTCCTCTTACTGTTGATATATTTGTAAAAAAGTTTTTTGTTCTCTTTTACCGCATCAGCCGAGCTCAAGCTGGGCTCTTGCCTTTCTGATTTTCTCCCTGCATATCCTAACAATTTATTCATACTCTCCTCAAGTTGCTTGTCCTTTCTTCCACAGGAAGATTCCCCTTTTCTCCTGGAGCCTCAGTAAAAGCTCCCTGTTCATCCACATGAGTCCTCTTACCCACTGGCTTATTCTGAGGCACAGGGGGGACACAGCCTGCTCTTGTGCCTTGAAGACTTCCTTCTTGAGAAGCAACCAGCTTTCCTGGACCCCTTTACCGTCCAGGACTCAATCCCAAGGGACTGTCCTTACCAGCAAGCTGAACAGTTCGAAGTCTGCCCTCTGAAAGTCCAAGGTAGCAGTTTTGCTGCCTCCTGCCCCCTCACTGAGATCACCAAGGATTGAGAACTCTACCATTTCATTGTCATTCTGTCCAAGACAGCATCCCACCTTCACATCTCCCACCAGTCCTCCTCTGTTTGTGAACAGCAGGTCCAGCATGGCTTTTTCCCTGGTAGTCTCTCTTACCAGCTTCATCAGGAAGTTATCCTCCATATACCCTAGAAACTTCCTAGACTGCTTTTCTGTGCTGTAGTGTATTTCCAACATGTATAGGGAAGTTAAAGAGCTGACAATTGCACATCTGCCAGCCACTCAGAGAACATCATCTGTCTCTTCATCCTGGTTAGGTGTTTCCATAATAAACCCCCCACCTGATCCTTACCCACAGAGATCATTCCCAGCCCCAAGCTCAAAAATATCAAAGCACTCTCTAACATAGAGATCCATGTCACCACCCCTCCTTCCTTGCCTGTTCCTTCTGAAGAGTTTATAGACATCTGTTGTAGGACTCCGTTTGTGGGAGTAACCCCACCATGTTTCTGTAATGGCAACTAAGCCATAGCTTGCCTGCTGCACAACAGCTTCCAGCTCCTTCCGTTTGCTGCCTATGCTTTGTGCATTGGTATAGATACACTTCATTCAAGCCCCCTGGGCCTCACCTCTAAACCCGTCATCATTCCCCTAGGCTCATCTCTAGCAGGTCTGGCTTTATTCCCTTCCCTTTTCATATCTAGCTTAAAGTCCTCTCAACAAGCCCAGCCAGTTTCTGAGCCAGGATCCATTTCCCAATTTGAGACAGGTGAGGCCCATCAGCAGACATCAGGCCAGATGCCAAGTAAACCACCCCATGGTCACAAATACCAAACTCGTGTGTTTGCACCGGTCTCTCAGTCAGGTGTTTACAAGATGGGTTTTCTTCCTCCTTTCAAGTATCATTCCCCACCATTGAAAGAATAGAGGAAAATATGACCTGTAAGCCCCCCCATCCACTAACTGCCCCAGTCCTTTTTGATAGTACTCAGGCTTCTCTCAGCAACTTCATTACTTCCAGCCTGAACTATCAATAAGGAATAATAATGAGAGGAGAAAATTAGACTAGAAGGTTTCCTTGAAATATCCCTCACCGAGGCCTGTGATCACAGGTATATAAGACTGGACTGCAGAGAAAGAACGAACTGCGTTTCCCCGAGTAGCATATGGCTTAGGATGGAAGATGCAGTAGAACAAATAAATACAAGATTTTTTATAAGAGGATACTGACCAGCTGTTTTTCATGCTCAACAAAGGTAAGGCAAGAAAGTTACTCTCAGTTTTCACAAACCAACTTCAGAATAGCTATTAAACAACATTTCTGACTATGCATTTAAGACAATATACCTCAAGAGGCAGATAAATTTCTTCTGAAGGATGTTGGTGAAAGGCTATACAAGCATCAGACAGTGACAGCCTATGTATACATACACTCAGAACAAAAGGAAAGGACTAGATTACCTATGGTCTCAATTTTCTGCAACTCTTCACCTCATCAACTTCTGACATATTTAACTTCTAGAGTAAATAACTTTGACATCTAGAAACATAACCAGTAACTACTGAGCCAGGATTATAGAGAAGAGACCTCACCCTTACATAACACTTGGTAGCACTGCTTGGTTGCTTCAGAGTGGACAGCTGCATTTCATTTATCTCTCAGCTGTGAATAAGAAATCCCCATTCACTGTTCCAGGATATCTTGCTCAGACAGAGAGGACACTGCTGCCAAACAGAGGCAGCGGTCTTGGCTGAAAAAATTATAAGGGAAATACCCCATTTTGCATCCCTGGAGCTAGACTCACTGTTATTATAAATAATAGTATGGTTATTGAATATGGCTTCCTTACACACTGGACAGTATAAGAAAAGGTTTATTTTGGCACAGACATTCCAAGCTATTATTAAAAAAGTTTTAATGAGGTATGTTTTGCCGACTAAGAAATTTAGCATTGTAATAGCTCCATTAGATGATTTAGTTTCCTCAATGCAGCAAACAGGTTTTGATCTAAACACTGCATTTTGATTACAAGTCAAGGTAAAAAAAAAACAAAGTCTTCTCAGCTATTTTGTTTCTCCATGTCAGAGAAAGGCTATAGTGGGATTATTTCAATCATATCTGAACAGCCGAGACACTCAGCTGTATTTCTTGAATGAATAAACTGCCAGAAATCAACTAAGTTATTTTTGCAGGGTGACAGCTATAATAGAACCACTAGCAAGCCAGACTGAGGGAATTCAGACAGATAAGTGAAATGGCCTATTGTTATACATGTCCAAAATGCTTTTCCGTTATGAGCATAGTTGCTTAATGTTTTTGGAATTCAGTAATGAAATCTCACAGGATAAATACTCTAATGATTCAGAATACACAAAACTACACTATAAAAAACAGTAACATGATAGACTACTGTTGTGTCAGAAAGTCTTATATGAGGATTCTGACATCCATATAAAGTGAAACATAGTATAATGAGGAATAATTGAGCCTACTCTACATTCTGAATACTCTTCATTATCTTCTGACTGCAAATATGGCTATTGGAATGGGAGGGATAAGTAGAGAAGACAAAATGGTAGTCTATCTATACAACTATTTTGTGATTCTAGTTTGAAAATGGAGGCAGTTAGGAACCGATCATAGACATTACGTGCTTTTTTCCAGTGGAGAAACACAAAAATGCCCTCCTGGATCACCTGCAAAATTACTGCTTTGCTGTTAACAGTGTACAAGAGATTGTTATTGCAAAAGGCTTTAATGAGCATGTTTTGTCAGTAATAAAATTTGAAGACAGCTCTGTCAAACTCAGAAGTGTAAAACAGCTTGTAAGGAAACGATAATTACCACCACTTACCAATTCCATACTTTGTCCTGTAATAATCTTTAGTGAATTCATCACAATCACAGAGCATTAACTTCCTTCCCCAAACATTAATTACTGCCCCTATTTTCAGGTCATCGTCTTTGTAAAATTCCTGATGCACTGCTCCTGTCTAATAAAACAGGGAACATTTATATAGTAGCTCTATAAATCTCAGAGTCATACAACCCTTCTTACAGAGTAGGTCATTAAATATGCATGATTTAAAGTACAAACTTCATATTTCATTCACAGGTAGTTTTCAGCCCATGCTATGCTACCTCACTTTCACAAACACAGCACAGTAAATTTCAGTAGTTTTGATAGATGCTATTCTCCAGCCACAACACAATTCCACAAATAATTTCTCTCACTGAAGAATATAACCACAGAAATTACAAAAGCTACCGTAAGAACAATCAACAGTTGGAGGCATTCAACAGTATCTCACCTTACGATTGTCCAGAATGTAACGGCCTCTATTTCCTAGTGAATTTCCAAATACATTGAGAACAGTGCGACTGGTGATTGTGCCTGGCTGATACAAACCAGTTGGAGCGTGCTGCAAGAGACAAGATAGGCTGTTAAGAAATACAGTTAACAAAGAAAGACAACACTGTTACCTTAGAGGTGATAGATTTTTATTTATTTATTTTTACAGGCTGACTGTTATAACGGTGTTTTCTAGGGAGAATTTTTTACTAAATTCTAAGGTAATTATATGCCACTGAACTTAAAACCCAATGCCCATGTCAAAAGAGGCATTCAGAACCTTACTGTGCACCCAAGAGTGAAGTCTCTTTTTTTCTTGAAAGAAAATCACATCCTTGTAAAAATCTGCTCTAAAGGCTATTTTTTTTTTATATATTACTGCTCAAACAGTAAAAAAAAAAAAAAAATTCAAAGAAACCACTCAGAGTTGACCCTACTGAGTTGAGCACTGCACAAATACAGGGGATTCAAGTCAGTATGATTCTACCGGGAAAAAAAAATTCTGTTTATACCATAGAATCATTTGAGTTGAAGAGACCTTTAAAGGTAATCTAGTCCAACTCCTCTGCAGTGAACAGTTGAGTATTACTGTAACTTTTGAAGTCATAATAGTAATTAATGAAATTAATTCCTCAATAATATCAAACTTAATATGCAAATGAGCAAAATACTGATGCAAGGTAACTAAAGAACATTATTTTGTCAAAGCACCTTCCTTGATATCCCAACTTATGGCTGCTGTTCTTCTCCAAATTGTCACTTAAATTAGAGGAAGAAGCCAGCCTTTAACATTAACACGCACTTCAGTAGTAGTAGGTCTGTCAGAATAGAGTCATTACTAAATCAGCAGCTCAGAATGCAGAATGCACTAAGTGAGAACAGCAAGTATTTTGCTGTTAGGATTTTACCATAAAATCCCTTGTAAATCTATGGTGCAACAGATAAAGTAGAAGTATTAGGACAGGAGGGAAGTGTTTTACTTCATCTGTAGATTGACTTCATTCTACCATCAGGACCTGTCTGCACTGATACAGAGGTATACCCAGATTGTTAATTTTATCACTGTAGTATTTTACACAGGACTCAAGCCCCTGAAGATTTATCTGAGATTAATTTTCTATAATAAACACTTGATTAATCTCTGACAAAGCTTCTTCATGGATTCTGATTGATTTTAACTAGCTTCACATAAGGTCCCAAATGAATTCAACCTATGAATTCAACCTTAAGAACTAGATATGCTACAGAGAAGTAATAGTACCAACCACCAGAACTGGACTTTTTCCAAAGATTTCAAATGTAATCTATATGGATCAAATCTGAATTCACCTCAGTTATTGTTTTAGTTTATCTAATATTAATTTTCTGAATTTCCTTTATGGATTTATTTATGAATTTAAGTTAATACAATAATTTGTAAGAAAGAAAACTGTGGGGCATCTTTCTACCTAAATTCTCTCTCCTTTTAACTTAAGCATGACAAGCTGAAGCTTAATTTTTTCATCTCTTAAAGTTGTATAGATAAGTATTCAAAAAACCTAAATCACGTAATTATGATTTGGGCTCTGATAATATATTCTAAATATCATTTCAACTGCAATGCAAGATTTTCACAGTATCATAGAGTTGTAGGGGTTAGAAGGGATCCCTGAGATTGTCTAGCCCACCCCCCTGCTAAAGGAGACTCCCTAGAGTAGGTTGCAAAATGATGTATGTAATATTTCCTTATTAACAAAAGAATTTCAAATAAAATGAACTTTTCATTTCTCACCTTTGGAAGCTTCTCTCTTCTGAGAAAAAGAGGAACTACATCCCGTCCTGAGTTCACTGGTAGAATTTCTTTTATATCAATAGTATCATCAGACAAATAGTAATGCAGAATGAGCTTCCGTGGGTCATGAAACAGGGAGTCTGGATCATCCCATACACAGTAAAAGCGTAAAACATGCCCATCATGCTCCAGAAATTGTTTCAAAGTGTCAATGCGCTCATAGGGGCGCAATGGGTTCATGCTATCTAGGATCTGCAAATAAAGGAGAAATTAAACCCCTTTTTCAGTGACTTGCTCTTAAGATAGAATAGCAAACTTCATGGTACCATCTAACATTAGAACACACTTATCAGATTTTCAAATACAACTACAATAAATGAAGCACTATTTATACCATTACCAAACAAGTATTGAGAAGTGCCTTCAGAAAGCGAACAAGAGCAATTTCAAATTGCTTTTGACCTTTGTTTTTCTTTCAGAAAGGTCCTTCAGATGAAGAAAGTGATAAATTTACACCACAGAGCATTTGTTGTCTTCAGAACACTAGGGTGGATTTACCACAGCATGCTACCTATCATGGGCCAAATAAGAAGTCAGGAGAAAAACATAGTGCCATCTGTAAAAGGCACTGTCATTAACTCCTAATGGAAACAACACTCTCACTACTATGCTCAGAGAAAAGAGGAATCCATATCACATTTAGGAACTGAAAAACAGCTTTTGGGAGGATGCCACACACAGGAGAAAAACAGGGAGCATTCATATAAAAGCTCACAAGTGATAAAGCTGCAGAGTGCTGAGTTTTCTGTGGCAGAATTTTCTTTACAAATTAAAAAAAAAAAAGATGACATACAAAGAGACCAGTAAAGTGAGTCTGCAGGAAGCCAAGGATGTGCTTGAATCACAATTCCAACTCATCTTCCTTTAAACACTTTTAAAGTGTTGTCATTCTGTCGACTCGAGCAAAATTTAAGTAGAACATATAATAGCTTGATTTTTTCTTTCCTTATCAGTTTAATACTGCTCTTACTTCCAGCAGCTGGCACTGACAAATGCAATCAAAAAGGAGCAAGCATCTGTTCATTTACGTTTATTTAGCATCCTAATCAAACTTTAGTTCAGGAAGAACTGGGCTTGTACCTCTTTGTTTTGAAATGGCTAGAGAGCACCATTCCCACCCTTATTAACTATGTAATGAACACTCCTGAGGAGTTTGTCCAAAAGAGATCACTAAGTCTGATCTGCTTATAGAAATGATATAATTACATGCACAGGAAAAGTATAGCAATTTTTATTTTCAGCAGACATTCTGTAAGACTAAAGGTTGCTATTCCAACTCAAAGAACAATTCTGTGACGCTTTTTCTTAAATATGTAGCATTTATTTTCGTCAGTTCACCAACTAATGTTTACAGAGAAAAGTCATTTATCTAGACATCAGGTATAACATGAAGATCCATGACAGTGTTATTCCTAATCAATACTGTTGGTTAAACTTTGAGGCCATATGAAAAACAAGACAGCAACACTGATTATAATAAACCTGATTTTTACAGGTAAAGCCGAAAATACGTAGAGGGTAAATTTAGCATTGTTTACCTACTTGACACGCAACGTAAAGAGAACTTTAAGTTGACATACTTGTTTGTTTGTTGGTTTGTTTCTTTTTTTTTTTTTTGCCATGAGAGATAAGTAAAACTACTTCAGTCTTACCAAAATAATATAGGCACATGGTAAAGATATTTTATCACAATCCTATTCTGTTTCAAAAGGTGCATGAACAACATTAGAAAAAAAAGAAGTTAAACATGGGCTTTCGCTATGTTAGTACATTAAGTCATATAGTGGAATTTTATAAAGCGAGTTCTTCCTTGTGATTCATTACATTGAAATAGCTACCTCTACGTTTTCTTTCATTTTTCTCTCAGTAATATGTATAATATAAAGTATTTCTCTAACAGAAATTGCACTTCTATTAAGATCACATATTCACATATTACTGCCTCATCTGACCTTTTGCCGCTCTTTGGTGTATGGGTCATCTGGACAATTTCCTGGAGGATTTAATTTAAATCCCATCTTCCTCAGGAATTTTTTTGTGAACCGATCACAATCTATAATCATGTATCTTCGAGCATAGAAGGTTACTTCTGTGTTGATATTGAAATGATCTATAGTATAGAACTGATCTTCATTAGGAGGTGGAAGTGGAATCCGATGACGCCGAACAATAGTTCCTGTAAACAAATCAGAATAAATTCAAACAGTCAACATCCTTTGCTCTGAGGATCATTCACAGACAAGCTTATTTCCTATGCTGATACAATCAAAGCAGGTGAAACTATATGGGGCAAAAGAAACAAAACATATCCTTCACTCAGCAAAGAAACTGTGAAGCAAGAGGATCCCATTTTAATAACAACATCACTTCACACTAATCAGCTTCTAGCACTTCAAGTTGTAGCACATGACTTAGGCTAACACAGAAGGTTGCCACCTTCAGAAATAGAAAATGTGCCCATCTGCTGGCCAAAGGTAACAGGACAGTACTTTTTTCCAGTAAGAATAGCATCACCATTGCTTTCCTTAAAAGATACGTTCTTCACTTCTAGTGAAACAGAGTCTCCTGTACTCATTATTATAATGAATTTTTCTCCAAGAACAATGCTGTGCAAAAAAAAAAAAAACAAAAAAAAAACAGGGTAGGAATGTATGGGAGGCATAAGATTTGTCTGTACATCCCATAGGGAGATAAGAGTAATAGGAACAACGTCCTACTAAGGGAAAAAGTCTGACCTATCAAGATCAGAGGCAAGAGCATTCGACTGAGCTTCCTTAAAAAGCAAAGAAGTGAAATGTGAAAAAAAGGGAAAAAAGATTAACTTTAATAAAGCTAGCAGACAAGTTTTCTTCTTTAGAATATTTACATGAAAGTAGGCACTTACTTCACAGCATTAAAAGAAAAGGAATCAGCTATATATTTATCAGCTGAAAACTCGTATTGATGAATTGGGTAATGCTTTAGAGGTACTCCCTGATGACAAGAAGAGACTTTTCCTATGAGAAAAGGCTGAGAGAGCTGGGACTGTCTACCCTGCAGTAGTTAAGGCTTAAGGGGGATCTCTGCAACACAGTTAAATATGCGATGGGGAGGAATAAAGGTGACAAAGTCAAGTGGTGCCCAGTAGCAGAAGGCAACGGGTAAAAAATTAAAAAAAATCCATCCAAACACAAGGAAACACTTTCTTACTGTGATGGTAGGCAAATACTGCAAGAGTTTTACCAGAGTGGTTGTAGAATCTCCATCCTTGATGATTCTGAAAACCCTGCTGGACATGGCCCTGGACAACCTGCTCTAGGTAACCTTGCTTTCAGCAGAGGAGTCGGACCAGATTATCTTAAGAGGTCCCTTCCAGTCTCAACCATTCTGGGATTCTGAGATACCACAAGTATTTCAGAAATACCCTATAATCAACAGCCTCAGCAGGTTAAACAAATAAGTAACACGTACATTAAAGGAAAGCTATGCAGCTGCACATATGATATGATTTACCCTGAGTAAACAGAGTTCACAATGAACTTGAAATTGGCAAAGCTGGAGCTAAACTCTTGTTTTCGAGATTATAAGAGAACAGAAATAAAAGCAGTTGAAGTTTTGCCATACCAATACAAAGGAATCACTGTGTGACAATAACCCAAAGAATACAAAAACAGGCCAATCTTCAATCTCAGCATCTTTGTTGTGCTTACCAACTCAGATGTCCCCGTAACAACTTTATAACACAGATACCTGCTGCCCAAGACTGGGTAGAAACCACCAGCTCATTTGATTACAATAATTCCTTGCCACCATAGCTTCCTAACAACTTTATAACCACAATAATTATAAAAGGTGCAACTTTAAAACAACTACAGCAAGCACACAAGAATTCCGAAGCTAAAGATAGTTTGAGTACTAACCTACTACTACAACAATAGTTTATTGACAGTTACCTAAAAAGTTTCATTACAGAACTGGATCTCTTTCCAGTGCCCTTCAGCTGTGCATCTGGTAGTGTTTCCCACTGAGTTCCTTTTGATGGTTTTCCAGCATTGTCTTCTTGGTTTCGGGGTAGGATGGAACAGAGGGAGGATGAATAGAGGCAGAGGAAGTAGGAGAAATATATTGCTGTTTATTTATGTTTAGTGTTTGACTGGCCTTATTTCTGAATTACTCCATGGAAGTTCTTCACTGTTCAGTTTATTTCACTGGGGATTAATCTGTGGAAGGTTTTTGTACTACTACATTAATCAGAGTTGTTTGTTAAATTCTAACTCCCATAATGAGTAGACTCTTACAATGTAACTCTTATAATGAGCTTAACTCCCATAAATTTTCAGGGGAATAAAGCAACAGAGCAATTCTACTTCATACTCCCAATTAAATAAATGATTTTAGAGCTGTTCAGCATCCTAATCTTTCATACATACCAAAACTGACATTTTGGTTACTGACCTTTGACTATAAAATACATTTGAACTTCTATCTGCTTAAACACACACATCTAAGATGCATCTTCACAGAAAATGTTAGCTAGAAAACATGGTAATTAACACTTTTTAACATGATGCAAGACTCCAAAGAACCACCATTAACAAAAGCACATACTATATTAGGTAACCAAAAAAAAGTTACCCAATTTTGCTAAATCCATGGGTTGCCCCAACCAACAATAATAATGTGCTAACCAGAACAGACCTCCACATTAATGCAAATGTTGAGTAATTATAATTTTAGTTAACATAATTATTTACAATTTTCTAATGTGTTTTCTGAAGTTATATTCACCTCAGAGTCAGTAAATAAACCTGCAGCTATTTTTTCATATCTCTTTTCAAAGTACAGTACATATCCCCTCAGAACAAAATGAGCATAAGAACTACTTTTCTAACAGAAAATGCCCGGAACAGATAATATCAAGTCCAGCATGCCTCCATTTTTATTAAATATCACTGTGTCTGATCTACAAGGTGGAAAAAATATTTTCATACTGTTGAGCATGAAATTTAATTAAGTGTGATGAGCTAAGGTTAGGTCCCAGTATTTTTGTAATTTGTCCTTTCTTCTGGAAAATAATTCCATTTTTACTTCTAGAAATGTGCTAGAAATCATCATAGGAGGATCTCTGCACATGCAACAATCTCATTGCCAAGGACAGATGTCTTCTATCACTTTATTGAGCAGGCTGTCCAACTGCAGTACTAATCAGGATTCTAAATATTTGCATCTGGTCAGGCTACAGCTCTTCTACACTGTGCCCCTGTAAAGGAAGTTGGTGTGCTCTCCTCTGACAATAGCAGTGGCATCAAGTTTTCACATCACAATGTATAGCAAACTTTCTCTCAGGGTTTCTGATTATTTGGCACCTACAGCAGCAACTTTAGGAGACTTTAACAGAAGTGAAGGCTTTCTGACTACAGGGCAGTGCATGCAGCTGGGTAGCACATGATTTGGTCTCCACTGCTACACTGCTCTGCAGAAGACAAAGTGGTATCCAGAATTTCCTAAGCACAGCTTACTTACTCCCTCTACACTATTTACAAGTACATTAGAGGAGAGGAATAGGTAACACTTGGATTTTGCACATTCTGACTTCTTATACAAAAAGTAGTAAATACCACTATACCTGCAACACTAAGAGTTCATCCCAAGAAACAAGGGAGCTTCTTACATTCACTTACTCACCCATCTCTGCAGATAGCCAGGTCATGCTTTGGCCACAATTTAGTATGGCAAGATCACAATTATTTCAAGGGCTCCAAGGAGCCCATAAAATTTTAGATAATCTGTTATATTGGAGGAGCTGCCTGAAACTTCACTTTCCCAATTCCGCTTTCCTCTTCAGCCAGTCAGCCTTGGGAACCTTGCCAGCAGGCAGCTCCTCTCTTCCTCAGCTGGCTGACCTTGGAGAAAACCAGCCAGTTGCTCTACTGTGCTCTGGCTCTCAAGGCCTGGATTGCACTGGAAGCTACACTTATCAAAAGGACATTTATGTCCCATGGGGTTAAGGCAGAATCAGCCAGCCACAGTCCTTTAAACTGGAAATTAGAAATACAAAATGCTTGTATCATCTCAATCTAAACTAGGTCTCTAAGGGGAGAACTTTTTATATAGGAAGAATAATTAGCATCCTGGCTCTGGAAAAACACTGTTGAGTTTGTTATGTGGTAAAGTTTGCCATTCTTCCCTTCATTCCTTATCTTTAAGGAGTTGTTGTGCATTGTGATTGTCCTGGTATTCTTTTCTTTGATTCTTGTTTCTCTAGTTCAGGTTGCCCTTTGCATTCTTTTGCATTTTGCACTCTGTAGTTGTTTCTATAAATTTCCTCTATTTTTTCTAAGGATTTCTAAAATATTTTTTAAAACTACAGCAAGGCAGTTTCCAAAATTAAATGTACTTTAAATTTCAATTGTTTAGTACTAATCTGAACTGACCAAATTCATGCCCAAGTATAGCAGCCAATTCCACAAAGCACTTTTCTTTTTAAGCTCACAATAACACATTTTCCACAGATATTTACTTGTCACTCATTTTGATCACTGATAAAAAACACATTTCTGGCTTTTTTTAAAAGGCAATTTGTTTTAGTTTTGAAAAAAACCCACAAATTTAGGAGTTCTAGATTATTTGCCAGGTGTTCCTTCACAAAATCCTCCTGCAGTCTATAAGCCTCTCCAAGTTTTCCCTGCAAACCAACAAATACTAACCACAGGAGGGGGAGCACAAAGGGAAACTGCTATGTTCCCTTAATCCCCCCATACACAGCGTGAACCATTCAGACCATCAAGCTCTTATTTGTGGGATATGGCACAAGCACTGCTAATCCAGTGGCCTTAAGGCACCAACCAGACAAACAAAGATGCACCTTTGATCTATACGACCATCAGTCTTTCATCTATACCACCACTGCAGTAACTACTCTTCAAGAGGACTCCTAAGAACAGCTGTGTTACATCTCCTCCACCTGGGTATGCATACAAATCATGGCCTCCACTAGCTTCTGCATCCTAAAGATTAATTTAAAAGTTCACCTATTCAGCAACTTTTCCACCAATGCTCATTTCTTTTCCTCTTTTACCCAACCCCTTCTCTGCAATTACAACTCTACAACCGTCCACACAAACTAAGCCTGTGCTGTTCCTTAAATTTCCACATTTTTCCATCACCAACATCTCCACATCTGTATTCCTTTGTTCTGTACAATTTGCCCTTATTTCAACAAGCCAAGCTCTCCTACAGTTGAACTCTCCCCTACAGAACCCAGTCGTTTCAATTAACTGAAATACTTTATCTTAGCAGAGGTATAGAGGACAGCATTATGGTTAAGACCCTGAACTTCAGCTCACTTCAGTTTTGCTTCCCATTACAACTTTTTTTTTACATGACGATGGTCAAGACTTTCATTTATTTCTGTTTTGACCTAACAGCTTCACAACACAGACAGTTATACTTCTGTTCCTTTCAGTCTTTTCAATCAGAACAGAGAATATGAACAATATAAGAAAGAAAAGAGACAATGGGTCAATTTTTTATTGAAATCTGAGCAAAAATAATGGTTTAAGCAGATTAAAAATAAACATATAAAATGCATAAACCATAAAGTGATTTATTTACATATTCTTATATAAATAAGCAGTTTAAGACTGCATTTACACATATTCAAGAACAAATTTACTGTCCTTAAGGTAACAGTTTCATAGCTTTTATTCACTGATGTACTCAATGAATTGAGCACGAAATCATTGCCCAAATGCATAGGAGTAACAATTCTCTGACAAGCACCTCCACCATTTTTTTTTCCCCCTCTTCTACATAAGATTAATCTCTAGCTTGAGAAGAACCTTTGTGTAAATGCTTATGATAAAGCACAGGCTCAAGGACATCTTATTAGTTGTGAAGCCTAAACACACGCTAAATGGTTTGGAGATCTTTCAATCTACAGTATCTCTTCCTTTCTTGGCACAATCAACCAACTGAGATTCCATATGAACCCAGGTACTAGCAATAAATAAAGCACTCTATTAAAAAAAAAAAGTGTTTCAGGAGCTTAAAGTCTACCTAATTAGAGTTAGAATTTGCTTTCTGTAACGTTGTAGTGCTACAATATGATGGAACATACAGCAGTAATAGCAAGGTAGCACAGTACTAGGCTGCAGCAAATGAGAACAAGTCCAAATACAGCTGCAGATGCGGTAACAAAAGAAGAAAGTCTGCTTAACTTTCAGAAAACCTCAGGTAGATAGGGATCTCCAGGAAGATACCCTTACCTCCACTGCTAAACCTTAAATGTGGTCTGGGAAGGGGTGAATCCTGGCTCCACCCCTTCTGGTCAATCAGATGCACTGCATGCACATGAGCTCCCCTGGGTTGGCCGTGCCTTCCCACCACATACTCAATCACTGTTTCAGGCCATGACTTAGCATTTCTGCTACACTTTCCGGTTTTAATAAACCTGGCTTCTACCTTCCTTCTCAAAAACATCACCTCTGCTTCTCAGTTTAACTGTACTTCCCTTGTTGATAGGCATTGGTTCCAAGCCACGTAATCTAGAAACATCTGTTCCCACTCCAGTGACACATAAGTCAAGGAAAACCTTCACCTGATAATGTTTCCAGACTCACACAGATAGCTGCAGGGAGGGCAAGTGTCTTGTAAATTCCCAAGTGAAAGGATCCAATATGCTTTTCTTCAGGTCATGAAAAGGTAATTGGTCTGGTAGGAGTAGGATGAGGCTCCTCTGAATTCAAAATCAGTTCCTGCTGAACAGCCAGCAAAATTTCTGGCAAGAATTGCTCAACACAGGGAAGGAAGGGTTTGAAGCACTAACCTAAGATTCCATAGCTATTTTATCCCAGCTATTTTATCCCAGGAAATTAAGCACTTAACACTTTTAATTATTATCCTGTTCTGTAGACAAACTGACACATCTGATCATCTTGGGAAAGAATATAACAGTTGAAGAGTTAATTTAAAAAAAAAAAAAATTGCCGTGCAAAGATCTACCAGAACATACAAAATAGCTTTTGGGACTGGGAGGTGCAGTCATCCCAAGATACTCATCCCAAGACATCCTGCTTATCTGGACTACATCTCTTGCAAAGTTTTTTCTTTTTTTAAATTTTGGCAGTGACCTATAAACACCAAGAAGCAGCAGCTGCGCTCCCCTTCTGCAATAGGATGTTGACTGCCAGATCACATTTGCTTAATGTAAACCAAGTTCATTAATACTCCAGTAAATCAGCTTACTAAGCCTTCCTTCACAAGTCCTCAGGCCGGCCCAAGCATAGTGATATGACTGAGGAAAGGCAGCTTAGAAGTGTCAAGGAAAAGCTACTCAGCCAAGGGGGTTTTTAAATCATAACCAGCAGCTAGAGCCATGAAAGGTGCTCTCCTCCAGTAAATGTAAATATACGTGCAGCTTCTAACAAACAAAAAGAAAGCTCCAGCTAGAAAATTTATTATCATAGGAAGGAACCAGGACCAGGAATGGAAATCTAGAATGTAAATTGCTTTTCCAGAAGTGATACAAAACTAAAAAAAACCAACAATCAGAT
This sequence comes from Cyrtonyx montezumae, assembly GCF_038088225.1. Taxonomy (NCBI): domain Eukaryota; kingdom Metazoa; phylum Chordata; class Aves; order Galliformes; family Odontophoridae; genus Cyrtonyx; species Cyrtonyx montezumae. The sequence continues at coordinate 54,292,838 of NW_027072034.1, forward strand.
TAAAGAAAAAAATGTATGTGTGTATACAAATGGATTCTGCCTTATTAATGTCTTCAAAATCTAAGGCAATGAAGAAGTCCACCTTATGATCCATAATTAGATAATTACAGCTACTGACTCACTGCCCATTTTAAGTATTCTGAATTCACATTAGATATATATATATATATATATCTTGAAAGGGACCAAGACTTTGTGGAAAGTATTTCCACTTTCAGAACAACAACAACAACAAATAGTGCCATTAAGAATACATACCTTGAACTATGCCACTATTCTTCATTTGGGGTTCAACCACTTGAATCGTATCATCTTCAAGGTAGAAGTATATTTTACAGCGTCTTATTCTATATAATTCTTGATATTTATCAGGCACTTCTTCTTCAAAATAGGCATCAAAAGACAATATCTATTAAAAACAATAAATACATTTAAAATAGCAAAGTCTTCAATACTTTTGCAAAACGCATCAATAAAATTTCTGTGCACATTATAAGCTAATTAAATGTATGGATCTCAGGAGATAGATTTATTTCTCAGAAATGTAAGGATAGAAATCCACATTAAATCACATAAATTTAATATTCTTTGGTTGGCATTTTTATTATCACAACATCTAAGCAGAGATGGAACTCTACACTAAAGAAATAAATCAAATATAAAACTATCAGCAGGCTGCTTGAAAATTCTTCCAAACAAAGTATTTTTGATGGCACAGTGAGCTACCTAAGTCATGAAGAAACTTTTTGACTTCTCTTCAATTAATTCCTGGAAAATAATGACAGTAATGGCTTTAACACTGAGGTAAGTGGAAAGGAGAGTCCTTTCCTAAGCAGGTCTTGCAAGCTCTTGAGTAGTATGGAAGACTATGAGGAAGAAACTGGATATTTTCCAGGAGTCACTTAGAGCTGTGCAATACTTTCATTTCAAAACTTACCTGATCTGCAGTTCAGCAAGAAGGGAAACCTCAGAGAGCATATCTATTGGCCTTTGTAGTCTCTTGTGGGGGCAACAACGCAAGAATAAAACCTTCACAGGTAAAGTATTCAGTGGTTTACTACAATGGTCTTAATGTCAGGAGACCGACTCAACTCATTAGACAAAATGACACAGTGGAAACAAACAAGAACTTAGTTATTCCCTGCCTCAATGAGCATCTGGCAGACCTAGGCTTAAAAATGTTTGAAATCAATAGAGCTATCCAAAAAATGCTGTATGTTAAAGAAAATATTGGTCCATATTTCTTTAGTATGTGTTTTTGAGAATCTCAAAAAACTTGCTTGAATACTGATGGCAGAGATTTTTAAATATCACAAAAATACAATCTCCCCTTCTACACAGGGAGACAGAGCTAACGACTTGCTCAAGCACATACAAGTACAGCCACTCTGTTTCCCAGTTAGACCTCACAGTAGCCCACACTCCCTTCTCTCAGGATACCCGCAAGATGAAGAAACACCTGCTTCTACAAACTGTTTCAAAGGCTAAGATCCCACCACATTTCAATATGCAACAAACAATAGGTTATACGTGGTTTTGGATTCAGCTCCTGCACAACATGCCCTCCCACTGTTAGAGAAATAACATATAAATCACAAACTACATAACTGTTACCTGTTAAATCTGATTGTGACCACACAAAACTATCCAGATGTTATCAGTTATGATTTGTTTCAGCATAGTAAAAAAATGGATGCTTCTAAATAACCTATAGGTGAAATAGTTGACAATAAATACAAATCAATTCTGGCTACGTGTACTTTTTAACTCTGGATTTCACTGTTTTGTGTATCAAACATGAAATTCTTGATAAAAAGATGTAACAAAGGCAACAGAAACAACCCTATCATTCCTTAACATCTCTTCTTCCTTCCAACCCCACTTGTCTAAACATAGGTGTATAATGCCAATTGTGATGACCAAGCTGTATTGCCTGGCCTCCAGCTGATATCCCAGAAGGACCAGGAAACCCATGTAAACCTTTTGAATTCTCCAGAGTTTAGAAAAGTCCTAAATGTCTTTGGTGGAACAACTGTATCCCAGTCTCAGAATTCAGAGGTTCAGCCAACAGGGAGTTGAACTTCACTCCATGTCTAACTGGTGATAATCCATGCAACCACAGGATGCATGTACTTTCTTCTCCCTACTCTGCTAGTCCCACTAGAGTATGAATGTCTGACAAGCATATTGTTCAGCTGTACTATTTGAATAACTGTTTTCAACTCAGTCAGCAGTCATTTCTGAGAATGGTCTTCTCATGAGACACCAGCCAGGTGAAAGGGTGTATTTGTATAGATTTTCAAACAGAGTTGAGTCCTAAACAGACTGAAATTATTCCTTTCACTAAGCATACACTTAACGCCCTGGTTTACTTCATGAGATGATTTGTGGAAACTTCTGCAACTTCGTTCTCCTTATACCTTTCTTTATGAGCACGCTAGTGTACAGAAACACATTCAGCAGCCAACTGCAGTTTCGCATACTGAAATATAATTCAGGAAGGGTGAAGAGTGGAAGGAACATAAAATATGAGAATTTATTTTACATTTTAAAGCAAACTTAATTTTAAAAACAGTCAAAATTCAGCATTTCTTAACTTATGTGTCATCTGTAGTATAATGCTGCATACAGTAGCCCCTTTTTTAAAGAATTAGAAGTTGGGTACGAAAAACAAAAGTTACAAATACTGAACAAACTCTGTGGCATATTCTAATGTTGCCATGAGATTTTCCTAGCACCTGTGGTAGTCAAATTATAAACAGCTTTTCAAGCCCAGGAAGCTTTGTGTATGCATATAATCACAGAAGAAACTAAATTTACACCTTCTTCCTATTAGGCATATGAAGTAACAAAAATTATTTCTCAACCTACTTAATATCTTCATATTAAGTATGACTATATTACTATGCCTGCCCTTCCTCCAACAAACTGGTACTGCTGAAAGCTAGAAAAAAAACTGGGTAAGAAAGCAGAGAACATTTTAAAACATAAACAACTGTTCATTTTTCATAGAGTCCACCTGGCCACGTCACAGACTGCAGCACTGGAAGGCATCGTGGAATTTCAAGCTCTTACCTGGGGAGGTTAAATTAAACAGGTGGTACACTTTTGGCGTCTGTGATTAATAAAAAGACTTGAGCCCTCCACAGGCTAATTCCAAACCTGCTAACTTCTGTCCTGTGTTGATTGCCCTTTGTAGGAATACACTGATGAGACAAAGAGAGTAGCCAGCTAACTCATTTCACCAGCCAAGTTTGGACTGTCAGTAGCAGGTCCACATTTCAGCACACTGGTGAAAAGCAGGTGAACAATACTAGGGACTTCAGAGACAGCCTTCTACCTAACTCATTTATTTCATAAACTCGGTTCCAAAGCCTGCAAAAAGGTATGCCTCCAAGAAACCAATGCACACTTTCATATCAAAAGAAGGGCACAGACAGAGCATGCACAGGCCTGGCTAAGGCCAACGTTTAGGCACATTATGCCAATCCACATTTCAGCACACTGGTGAAAAGCAGGTGAACAATACTAGGGACTTCAGAGACAGCGTGTATCTATTCAGGCTTTACATTTCCTTGCAGTAGCTCTGGTCTGCCAAGGAGACCAACAGACAATTATACTGAAATTATCTGCATGACTTTTTCTTTACAACAAAAATAATGATTAGCCATTCATCTCAGTATTTAAATATCCTAATAATTTTGTCACGCAACATTTCTGCAATTTGCTGAATAATTTCTTTTTCTGGATCATTTTCCTTCTCCGATTATGGAGTTATTGCTTTAGAAATAAACCATCACCAAGTAGCACTTATTGCAGATTTCTAAAAGGAAAGTAATGACAGCATGCTACAAAACACATATCATCCTAGATAACAGTTATTTGATAACTCTCCAGCTTTAATGGTGTCATTATACTCCTGCAAATATATCTATACATAAAATTTAAATTCCAGTATGTATAACAGACACTACATCCCCACATGTGAACAAAGTCAACAGGACTTTGAGCAAGCGAACAAGACTAGATAAGGGAATTATAACCCTACAGAACTGCACTGTGGTTAGTGGTCATGCAGATTTTTTCCTGGTTTGAGGCCTCCCTTACATTCCTTCTATCTATCTATTTCCTTGTTTGATCATTTAAGAGACAAAGAAAATGGCAAAGTATATTCATTCTGAATACATTGCCAGTCAACTACTTGTTGACGCTATTTTAAATAGATATATATTAACTACCCCCTTACTTTTATTATGCCCTATAGGAGAGGTATCCCAATACAGCAATATTAATGTATGTTGATGTATAACATATGTTTACCTTAATTATACTGCTATTATGGAAAAAGAGATGTTGCCACCTGTAGGGTGAACACCCTTGAAAGAATAGTACACAAAAGAATGAAGGTGGACGGTATACTTCTATTTGGCTTATCCAGATGGTATAAAGACAACCAGTAAATAAGGAAAGGCTCACCTGAAACACCAACAGGAGATCCTTCCCTAAATGGGGTCTGGGAGAGGTGGAGCCAGATTGCACCCCTTCCGGTCACACAGTGCATTGCCTTCACCTGTGCTCCTGCGGCTGACTCAGTGCTCACCTCAGCTGATCCAGCAGTGCTTCAGGCCCTGATTCAACAGTTCCCATACACCACCCTTTTTGTTTACCCAGGAATATTTTTCCATGCAAAAACTAATCTTCTTAAGTATTTGACTGGCTGAATCTCACCTCTGTCATGTTGTATCTATCATAAAAATCACGCAGATGCCAATTTCTACACACCTGTTTGTCAAATGCTAACCAAGCAGGAGCACCACATCCCACATCTGCAGGAAAAACGCTGAATTTAGGTTTCAGCTTCTGTCTTGTTAATGGTTCACCTCCTATTCCAGGTTTATCTTCCGCAAGCAGCATAGCAACATTATTGCAGAAACCCCAGTGCTGTGATTTGTGGAAATTTTCTCTCCCTGGCTGTCAAAGGTTTGAAAGAAAAGAGAGAAAATGATATTTTAGTGTATGGTTTTAAATTCGTTAGAGTTATCTAGCTAGGCAAGGGGGATAAATTGTATAGAAGTTTTTCTATAAGTACTTTGAATATTGTCTGAAAACCTGTAACAACTTGAGTGCTACATGTAAAGTGACATTATTTCAGTAGTCAGTTTTCTGTCTTATGGATCAAAATGGAAAGTCATTCTGGTAACATACCCAGGATGAGAAATAGAATGATACCAGCTGTTGTCCCCCTTTTCTTCCCTGCAGTAAGGACTATAGAAGGAAGCAAGTCACCCATGAGAACACTGTAAAAGGTGGAGGGGAAAAGCTTCTTCTATAGATCTCCAGAGGTCAAATGGAAACAGTTCAGGCTGTTTTCTGGTTAATCCTGCTGTCACAACCTATGACCTTATTTACATTTGCATAGCAGAGTGCAAAATAAATACTCCAGAATACACTTCAATTTTGGGAATCTAGAGCTGAATCAAAAGATAGAAAATTAATTTCATATGGGCTTATTTCAAAAGACAACCTTTGTGGCAAGTTTTGTTTGTTTGTTTGTTTGTTTGTTTTACAATATTGCTGTTTTTCAGGCAGATTACAGACAGTGCTTAAAAACAACCAACTGCAAAGAAAGCCATCCTGCCTGCTCGCATTTATTGACTAGTGCTGGAGCCAGACTTGAAGTGATGCAGGAAAGGCTCCACTGAGCATCAGTTCTGCCTGTGGAAATGCCCCTTCCAGTGGGCAGCCTGCTCTACTGGCCTGCTCCATCACATAGAGGCAGCTACCCTACACAAATCAGACAAACAGGAAGAGCCAAACAGGAAAAGCCACAGCACCACAAACCCTTCCTCCAATGAGCAGCGATACTGACCCATTAGCTGCTCTTGGTCTGTTCCCTTCCACGCTCCCTCAAATCCTTGAAATGTTTTGGAATGGCTGAGAAATTGTGCCCCCAACCCTCAGCCTGGGGCTATGGGATCATGAGGAAAGCTGAGGCTGAAAGGGGAAGAACTGATGCTAGGGGAGAGCACAAGAGGAATCTGGGTAAAAGGAAAGGCTGGATAGCAAAATTCACTGAGCAGCATTGGAGCAGATAAGTCAGTAATCACAGAATCACAGTCATACAATGACCTGGGTTGAAAAGGAGTTCAAAAATCATCTAATTTCAACTCTCCTGCCATGGGCTGGGTCGTCATCTACTAGAGCAGGCTGTCCAGAGCCACATCCAGCTGTGCCTTGAATGCCTCCAGGGATAGGGCATCCACAACCTCTCTGATCAACCTGTTCCAATGCATCACCGCCCTCTGAGTGAAAAACTTCCTCCTAACATCTAACCTAAATCTCCTGTCTTAGTTTAAAACCATTCCCCCTTGTCCTATCACTATCAACTCATGTAAACAGTCATTCTCCCTCATCTCCCACTGCATTTGGAGCATTTGGGTTGGATATTAGCAACAATTTCTTCTCCAGAAGAGCAGTGAGGCAGTGGCACAGGCTGCCCAGGGAGGTGGTGCAGACACTGTTCCTGGAGGCGTTCAAGAATCACGTGGGTGTGGCACTGAGGGATGTGGTCAGTGGGCATGGAGTGATGGGCTGATGGTTGGACTTGGTGATCTTAGCGTTCTTTTGAAACCTTAATGATTCCTTGAAGACTGAGCAACATTAATTAGAGCACATACATGTAAACCAATACTACCCAAAAAAGGTGTCGACAACACTGCATTACTGCATGAATAAAAATTGGCCAAGAGTTGTTCGTCATGGCAACGTTTGAGTGCTCCAGAATAATATAATACACATGCAATATTCTGGGAAGAGTGAAAGCAGCGGAGCAGCAAAATCTGAAAGGGGCTGACTCGTTATTTTATTCTGCCAATATGAAATTGAGTGAGGAATCTGAAAGGCAGCTAACCTTTGGCTCATAGCATTCACTGCTCACATATATATAAAATACTGCACACAGAAGGTGAAAATCTCAGCGGTGCTCTAAGCCCAATGACACAAGAAGGAGAGCTGTCCCTGAACAAATGGCTCAATCCCTACCTTAGTTTAGATTTTGCTTATAATGCAAGGGCAGTGGTATGCAAAAGAACACCACTTATTATTTTTACAATGGATTATTTTTAATGCCATAAAAATCAACAGCCGTACCCTGCTTAGGTTAACAAAGGCTGGGCCAAGAAGCACCCTTCAAAACACAAGGTGATCACCTTGCAGTGTCTGTTTTGAAGGGTTCCCATACTTTCAGCAGGAATGAATGAGAGTATGTGTACGTTTCCTCAAAGGAAGCATCTAAAAGGCAAGAAATATTTTGAATAAAGGTGAGTGGAAAGGGCACATGTCACATAGTGTAGGATAAAGAACATACAGAGAGGACAGAAAGTTCTCATGAACCATGTGATTGATATAATTCAAGAATAAGGGCTAAGGGATAAAAGAGAAAATCGATACAAGGAAATATTTGTTGTGTAACAAAGTTAGCTCATGGGCCTCCTCAGCACGCAGCATTGCTCAAGCCAAGAATTTAACAAGATTAAAAGAAGAGCTGAATATTTGCAGGAAAGATGCCCCCCAAATATTTAATATCAGCACTTTTTTTTTTTTTTTTTGAGCTGTGATATTAAATTTCATGCTTCTGTGCACAGTGCAAGCACAGACATACAGGCATTAAGAGAAGATCTTTCTGTGATCATCCCACCCTTCCCTGAAGCCCCCAGTACAGCCTCTGCAGTTGAGGACAATGGCCAGGAAGCACCGGCTAGGTCTGGCACTTGCTCCCCAACAGATTTCCAATTGGGATGGTTTTCTCCCTCTTTTTCTGACACTAGCAAGCTGCCCTTTCTTCTTGCGATCCCTTTTTTAATTTTACTTTTGTTCTCTGGTAAGCTAATAAGGAGCTGAGAAGAAGACAGAATGGGAGGGAGCTTTCTGCATTCATTAGGTCTAATGTGGAATAGCTAGAGTCAAACTGAGTTTTAAAAAGGAAATTTGTGGGCAAAAACATCTGATTTACTCTGAAGGCTCTGTACACCAGCAGATCCATTTTGACACAGCAAGTACTTATTCTCTGCCTATTACCAAAGCATGAGTTAGGGAGAAAAGCACAGTTATTAAAGAACAGTAAGGGGTGGCAGCTATCCTGAGCAAAAGAAGTCCCTTATGTCCCCAAAGCTTCTTCAAGAAGCATTTTCTGTCCCTCCATTACTGGGACATTACTGGGCTTCGGTGAGTTACAGCATGGCAAATTGTTTGTCAAAGAAACCCACGTTTGCTCCTGCTGGAAATTTTCTTAAGGCTGAAAGATCAATTTAGATCAATAATCATAGAACTACTTAACAGCTCCTTCTCTGTGAAGATCGCTGAAGCCTCCTCTTAAAATCTGAACAGGTTATTTCTTTTTAAGCAAAAGAGTAATTATAATGGAAGATCACAAAACAGAAAAATGACATTTGAGAAACTTCAGCTAAAGAACCCAGGCAGCATCCAGCCAAAAATAGTGACAGAACATCACATTACATCCACAGCAGTATTAAGCGACTTCTAAAAGAAATCTGTGACAGAGCAGGGAAAGAGCTTTACTGTGTCAGCTGTGCTACTGCTGGCCACAGATCTGCTGAACAAAGCTGGCCATTTTCTGTGTGGTGAGCCTGAAATAAACATTGGGGTACATTCAATAACAATGACTGCGAAGGTCAGGATTCTCTGCAGCTTTGTGAACTCACCCACTGCAGTGCTTGGGGAGCACTGCCTTGTGAACATCTCGCTCTTTAATACTCTGGTACAGAGTCACATTAGAAAGCTGCACGTTTTGGCTGAACCAAACACAAGTGGACATTTCTCACCACGCCCACTGTCCCAGGGGCCATGCCTTGTTAACCAAGTGCCACAGGGAGTCAGGGCAAAAGCCATCGACACCACTGCCAGCCACATTTCAGCAACATGTATTAACCCCATCCAGCTACAAAAGTTTTGGTATGTTTATGGATGAGTGGCATTATAAAACGAAGGCTGCCCTAAGACACTGTTTCCAGCAGCAGTGATGCTCCTCTAACATATCCCAGAAGGAGATGCACCATCAGCAGCCTGGAGCAGAACAAAAAGCTTGCTCTTACTCTCAGAGCTGGGGCAGCCTGAGTGGAGACAACAGACTGATATAAAGAAAGGAATAAAAAATGCAGCCCTGATGGGAAGCTACAGGTTTTGGGCTGGGGGCTGTGAGCAGACAGATCTGGGGAGTGAGGCTGAGGGGCAATAAACAGTGGAAGGAGCTCAGGAAGGAAGGCCACAGCCTGGAGCAGGGGAAGGCACAACAGGCAGGATTATTTTATAAAGAGGTTGGAAAGCACTCTGACAAGGAAAACAAATGTCCCATTTTGGCATCAATGATTACAGAGCAGCAGAAAATAGTTAAACCAGGAAAAACACGCAGACAGTTATGGTAGCACAGCTGAGGGCAATTCCAAGCTACTGCAATAAACAAGAGGGGGAATTTGCTCTATGCCAATAGACTCTGCAGCAGAAATGGATGCTCTCAAGTATGTACTTTTATCCCTCAAGATCCATAAGGTCATTGTCTGAGTCTCTGAGAAACTGGAATTGGAAGGAATCCTCTCTCTGAGGAGGTTTCCAAACCTCAGGCACAAAAACACACTGGTCAGAGAGAATGTACTTAATCCAGCCCATAAGAATAGTCCTCTCCATCAGCTGCTGATACAAGGCAAGAACAGCAGCCTGCTATTGGAAGGTGCCTTTCACAGCAGGAGGTGGGTCAGTAACTCTAGCAGAGGAAGTCACAGCACTGTTGCACTGTCACCAGTGCCATTCTTGCCACAACCCAGACTCCAAGCACACTCACACTCTTGCAGTAACAGAGCAAACCTATTACACACAATGTTTCTACCACGTGCAGCATGAAACACGGTTATCGAGGCACGTGATTTGTTTTTGTCTTGGCACACATATAACTTGTATTGGCAAAGCTGAAGACCTCTCTATTGCACAATTTTCATATCAGTCAGGCTTTGCAGGTAGAAGATACCGTACTGGTCTTCGTTTGGCTCCTATATGTCAGCTGTGGTGACAGGAAAAAAGCTACTATGTATTTACAAAAATAAATGACCACCTCCCTTAATTCAACAGGGTGGTATACCACAGGTGATCCCACACCCTGACAGGGAGGGTAGGGCCTTTCCCCAGTGCTGTCATGGCAGGGGAAACCAGTCCTGATATGTGTGGCACCTTCAGCCCTGCTCTTCATTTAGAGCTGAGGAAATGCTGTGTTATGTTACCATAGGAACCACTCCAGCTATTTTGAAACTGTCTATCACCTCGGTGTATTACCCTCGACTCTAATTAGCTGCAATGCCGGAGCAGTTAGGTTTTGTCTCAGCTAAACAGAACCACAGCGGCAGCATTGCTCTGGGGCATGAATTGGAAAGAGGCACCAGTCAGTTACAGTTAAGGGGAAAAACAAAAAATAGACATCACACAGGGGCTGACTTTTTGCAGCACCAGGCCTCCGCAGTTTGTGGTCTTCAGCAGCGAATGGAAGATGCACACAGCTTGAGATAAAGTTTTTCTGCTCTCAGTCTGGAGAGGAAGCAAACATTCTTGGTAGAGCTGTCACAGAGTGATAATAATCACAATGGAGCTGTACTGCAAGAGCCCGTGACCCTGAGACACAAAGATGCAAGCACTGTGAAAGGATCTCTTAATTCCTGTTTGCCAGCGGCAATCCCTGCTGCCCTGCAGTTATCAGTGCTCCTAACCACCTTAAAGCCCTGATTTTCTGTGGGAGCTCAGCCTCCTCATTAAATACATCCAAATGGATGTGTATACCTTTTCCATCTTTTGTGGACCTCTATATGCAGCAGGTAGCATTAAGGGTGGAGAACAGAGGATTGCAGCAGTAGCTTGAACAGTGATGAGAACAAGAGTGGAATTAATACCCATAATTACAAACAGAGGACTGTCAGGATCAGCAGTTCCCTATTCCCTGCTCATCCCTCTTCGAGAAATGCTTTGCTGCTACTGTTTCTGTGTGATAAGAAACACTGATGGCAGTGGTCACAGTATTGGCATGAAAACATTTGTTTCCTTATCAATGTATCTCACAACAGTGTAACTGTGGCACCACAACATTGCCTTGTGTTGATTTTAACTTGGTTTTCTCATCTTTAGTTCTCATTACACATACACGCACTCTATCTGCTCAGCATGAAGTGTTCAATATTTTCTCTACGCTAATTCAACCATGTGCAGCCAAACACTGGGCCTTATCTCCATTACAAAGCTTCTCCAGAGACAGCTGCTGTAGGGCTCTGGAGACAGCTCCATCACACCCCAAAAACAATAATCTCTATCAACTGAGTGAAAATGAAAACTACACCACAGTAAGTTCCTGCATAACACTGAGCCATTCTATCTCCACCTAGCAGACAGGAATGGTACACACCTGTTTCACTGTTTCTGATGTGCCCATTTAGCAGCTGTCTGAAGCGGTACATACACAACCAACTCTTTACAAATCAAGTTTGAATTCAGCAAGACAGATTTTCACTAGCACTGCTTTTCTCTTTTCCCTTTTGAAACAGTGGTACCAGCCTGCTGATCATGGGGAAGAAGTGACATAAAATATCCTCACTGCTTTTAAGAGGTCCTTCCAGAGGTGATGTGTTGGCAGGCACCCATGCAATGCTCATGCACCAATGAGTCTCAGGAGACCACATATTTCTATACAATTTTATGTTCCTTATGTGACTACCTAGGTATCTACGCTTGCTTCTACCTGTCCTTGCTCTTTTAAGAGGGGCTGAATTTCATGCAGGCTGATTTATTGTTCAAGCCTTGCCTTGAAAATCTCAAGTTAGGAAACACTACTACTCTGAAAGAGTGTTCAGGCATTGGAATGGACTGCCCAGTGAGTTGGTGGAGTCACCAACCCTGGAGCTGTTCAAGGTACTTTTGGACATTGTGTTGAGGGACATGGTTTAGTGAGAGATATTGGTGATGGGTGAAGGGTTGGACTGGATGATTTTACAGGTCTTTTCCAACCTCGGTGATTCTGTGATTCTGTGATCTCTGGGCAGCCTGTGCCTCACCACCCTCACTGCAAAAGACTTTTTCCTCATATTTAGCCCAAACCTACTGCCTTTAAGTTCGAAGCCACTTCCCCTTGTTCCCTCACCACAGACCCTGCTAAAGAGCCTGTCCCCTTCCTTTAGATTTGTTCACACTGTGAACACCAGATTCCCCTCCAGATATTTTACGCTCGTTAAGAAGGCCCACACTGCTGCATCTGCCTCTTCAAGGCGACATCTCCTAGTGCCATTCCCAAATCCTTCCTTCCCACACCGCACCACGATACCGAAACTCAGCAAACCAGCCCTGGAAGCAGGGATGCGCTCAACTCCTCTCCTCACCCCCTGCTGCCGGCCCTGCCCACAGCAGACAGAGGGAAAAGAAGGGGGATGTCAGTCTGTGCCACTCACGTTCCGGCCGAGGGAGAAGCCGGGCAGCAGCGGCACGGCCATGACAAGGCCGCCGACCCCAGCCCCAGCGGGCCGCTGCACTGCGGGATCGTTGCCTGGAGGCCGGCGGGTGACGTCGTAGGGGGCGGGGTGAAGAACGGCGAGGCCGAGAGGAGCCGAGTGGGACCGAGAGGAGCCGAGTGGGACCGAACGCAGCCGAGTGGGACCGAGAGGAGCCGAGTGGGACCGAGCGCAGCCGAGTGGGACCGAGAGGAGCCGAGTGGGACCGAGCGCAGCCGAGCGCGGCGCCCCCTAGCGGCGCTATAGAGCGCGGGGTAGTCAGCTTCTAGCGTCTTTCATTTTGCCGCGTTTTTATACAGCGCGTTTTACTTTCGGGCCCTGGATGGCACGAGATGGGGGGCGAGGGGATAAGATTTTACATCTTTTTTGGTTTTTTCTTCTTCTTTTTTTTTTTTGTTTTGCATTTCAGTCCGCCGTGAGGGTGGAACTGGGTCAGCGTGGGGTTTGCACGCTGTGGTTTCCCAGCGCCGCATTATGATGCGTCTGCGTTTGCATGTGGTGCGGAATGGTAACCCTTAACATGGATTTTAATCGAAAATAAAAGGAGCCGCCGTTTTAATCACATTCGTTTCATATGGTGGGCGGTGTTGCGCTTGGATTTAAATTTCAAACAGAAGATAGAGCGAGTTTCTCACGGATGGATCTGGGAGGATGGGATGTGCCTTCCCGTGATGGAGCTCACATTTTCCTTGTTAATAAGGGAAGATGTGCTCCAGACCACTTCCATGGCCCATTCCAGGGAACAGCAGCCACGCTATGCTGTGTTCATCCATTTTACATGGAGCTCTTTAATAGTGCTTGTCTTTAATTAGCACTTTTCTTACAGTGCAAAAAAAAAAAAAAAAAAATCCAAAAAAAACCCAACCAAGCTTATGGGTAAAATAGCTGGAACCCAAATATTCCATTACACTATTCCACTGTATCAAAGGACCTCTACTTGAATTGCCTCATGTCCTTATTCTCATAGACAGAGTGGATCTCCCGTGCCACATTTCATATTCTGCAATGCATCAGACCACGAAATTCTCGTCACACATCATCTCTCCTCCCTGAAACAGATCTCATGGAATGGCAATAGATCCAGTCTAAATGAGACAACGAGGCACTCCCTGTACAGCTCCTGCAGAACACTTCTGTGGCATTCGCTGTCAGCTGTTATTATCGTAGAATTACAGAACCATAGAATCATTAAGGTTGGAAAAGACCATCAAGATTATCTAGTCCAACCGCCAACCCATCGCCACCATGCCAGCTAAGCCACGTCCCTCAGTATTTCATCAAAATGCTCTCATTTCAAAAACACAGTTTCATGGAAAATGATCCATTTCTAATTGCTTCCAGAAGGAGGAATGAACTGAAGCTCTGCAAATCTGAAAGGGTTATTGCCAGGCATGCAAAATTTTGCTGAATGTCAGCTCTTCAGCACTGGCCTGTTGTTCTTTGTGTGTGCATGGGATCCCCTACTATCCCTGTAATAAGCCTTTATGTATCTGACAAACATCGCCCAGGAGACAGCTGGTGTACTCATAAAACGTACCTTTCAGTTTTCACAGCTTTCATTAGAGAGGATCTCCAGAAAGGGCATACGAGGCATTTTAGAACACTTATGTGCCGATATGTCCTTCTGAAATGATTGAACCAGCATAGCTGCTGCTGCTTTATACCAAATTCCCATAAGTCTGGTACAGCTAGTTGGCACAGTTTCTCTTCTCGAATGGTAACCAGTGAAGAATTGCTGTCTCTTTTCATTTCATTTTTTTTTTCTCTGAAAAAATTCATTTTCCTCTTCAGCTCTCATGGACCATTATGAAATGGGGCAGTTGATATGTAATAGTACAGTACTTTCAGTATCAATAATGTGTCACTTCAAGACTTCAGGTGGCACAAGACAGAGGCTACATGTGAAAAATGTGCAAGGGAAACAGCAGCACATAGGAGGGTTAGTGAAATGTATGGCATCAGCAAAGAGTACAATCCATTGCCAATAGAAAATCCGGTGAAGCCTTCCTGACCTTTGGGTCAAATCTGTCTGCATAGGATTACCTTCAGCCTCATCCCATAAAGAAGCAGCAGGGAGCAGTGGGGAAAGGAAGCAAGCATCTTCCTGGTATTCTGAAGGCACAATTGTAGTGTGATGCTTTCTGCCAGTCTTCAGTCACCTCTTGCTTTCAAATCTGAAAAAAAAAAACAAACAAACAAACAAAGGAGTGTATTCTACCTAGAACAGAGTTGTTTCTTCCTATCTTACCTTCTCTTTGGGGTTTCTCTCACGTTTTATCTTTTTTCTTTTTTTGTTCCTTGCTGTATTCACTCAAGAATACAGACTGAGTGAAAACAGATTAATTTTAATGCCTTTTCTGGGAAAAATAAAAGTACTGCAGGAAAACCATTTTTGAAAAATGCTTTTTATTAAATGAACATTGTTAATGACAACAAAGGAAAGCAGCAGGCACTAGTATGTTAACTACGTTCTGACAGTACTGTAAGGGTGGTAGTGGTATATGCACGTAAGACAGCATTGATTGTACACTTCAAGGGAGAAAGAAAGCAGGAGAGAAGCAAAAGCTGGGGAAAACATGGGAACTACTTCGGTGATGCAAAGAGATTCAGATCTGTTTTTATTGGGGTTGAGTTTTACTAGTAAACCTGAAATCAGTAAACATATTCAAATTGTAATCTGAGCCAACCAAAAC
This sequence comes from Cyrtonyx montezumae, assembly GCF_038088225.1. Classification (NCBI taxonomy): domain Eukaryota; kingdom Metazoa; phylum Chordata; class Aves; order Galliformes; family Odontophoridae; genus Cyrtonyx; species Cyrtonyx montezumae. Next base: position 54,308,079 of record NW_027072034.1, read on the forward strand.
TTTCCAGAGAAGGCCTCATTTTTTTTATATTGCTTTGAATCTGACCAAATAGCAATTGGCTCCAGGATCCTCTTGGGTGGAAGACTACATCCAAGCTGTGTATTTCTTCCCTCTCTCCATCTCCTTTGCAAAGCTATCAGAGAACTGGAACCTCTGTATTTTGTAGTAATGCATATTTACACAAGTCACTTTGTTCACGTGTGTGAGGGGAAGCAAGGTATTGGGCAGAGAAGGGTGGGAACTGTACCCTTGGTATACCTGTCCATTGTAGCCTCTCTGCTAAGGGCAGCTTTTCGTCTCTTTCTGTCTCCACCCCATCACATCATTTTGCAAATACTTTCTCCTCTGAAAACTTGATGGAAATAGTTTGCTGTCTCACAGGATAAGTGGGGCCTCAAAGTTAAATGTTGGAGCTGCTGCATACTTGCAGTGAGATTTGCCATAGATTTCACCTCTTCCATTTCTCTACACCCTCGCTGCGTGAGGTGATTTGAGATGCAGCAATACTAGTAAAATGTACGTGGCAGAAAAGCCTTTAATTACATTCAGCAGTGCAATGTAGATTTTTGCAATTATACAGCAGACACACGCTTTGTGTAGCACGCACCCGCTGCCGGGATGGGTAAGAAAGCCCAGTGCTGTGTGAGAGGCCTGCCAGACTGGAGGGGGGGAAGTAGGAGTGCAGTACTTGGCAGCTACTTGGCCCTTCATCACATTGTCACCTGCACAAAAAGCCAGGCACACTTTCTTCTGTCTAGATAACAGCTATCTCAGTGAGGACAAATCACCTGGAAGTGCAAAATGCCAGAGGGGACCTGTGGCTCTGACATGAGCAGCCTGAAGAGGCAGCCACCCCCACACAGCCCTGCAAAAGGCTGGGAAATGCAGCACCTAAAAACCTGACAGGATCAGGCACTGCAGAACTGAGGGCCACACTCAAGGCCTCAATAAAGAAGAAATACAGCTGTTTCTCTCCTGATGTTCTTCAGTTTTCCTTCCTTTAATTTCTGACCAGTTTGTGATGTGAATGAGACTGGAGGCATTCACATTACGACCACTTCCTGGCTTTCCTCTTTTTGCTGACAAAAATGAGGGCTTTGTCTCAGTGGGAGTTCTCTCATAAAATCATAGAATCACTAACGTTGGAAAAGACCTCTATGACCGCCTAGTCCAGTCGCCAACTCATCCCCACTGACTAGGTCCCTCTGGGACACATTCATGCAGTTCTTAAACACCTCCAGGGACTGTGATTCCCCCACCTCCATGGGCAGCCTGTGCTGCTGCCTCACCGCTCTTTCTGAGAAGAAATTTTTCCTAATGTCCAGTCTTTCATCCCTGTACCCGTGGTATCACTAGCTTGCATATCAGTGCCTATTGCAAAAGGTCTCAAATCGAGCCAAGGAGGCACTGAAAGACATTCACAAGCTGCAGCACTGGCTCTGCTCAGCAAGATTTGCCAGTCTGCTTCCTTCTGCCTAGGAAAATCATGTCAGCATGTCTCCAAGTCTTGCAGGTTGCCTTGAGGATATGCCATCAGCTGAGGCTGCATGACTGATCCATTCCTCCATCTCCTCCCATTCTCTACTTTCCAGCTTAATCTTTTCAGCTGATGGATAAAACCAAACAAAAAAAATCCCATCATTTTTTAAATTTCCATAGCAATAAATAGATAGATTACAGTCAACTACAAAAAACTGCTATTGATCTGAGTAGTTTCAGAGTCATACTTGCTTTCTGCACTCAAGCTTACAATGCAATTTCAGCATCCATTTCAATTAGAAAGAGGGGAAGAAATGCAACTTATTTTAAATAAAAGGCTTTCAAGTTATTCTAGCAGGCTGCTTTGAGGGTCTAGTACAGATCAAAGCTGCTTTGAGAACTCATCCATTCTGCTTCAAATATGATAGCATATTGTCCATAGAAAAAATGAATGCCCTGTAAGGTATCAAAGCCAGAAGCACATTTTGGGTTTCCAAGTAGCAGTCTCAAAACTAGCGAAGTCTGTCAGGATGACAACAGACCAGGGGCGACAGTGATCCCCTCCATCACAGAGCCCAGGGCATTGGTGGTTGCAGGAACCATACCAGAAATTGCTGCTTAAACTGTCAAGCTTTGTCTTAATGATAGTGAGGTCATCTGTATGGATCGAAAGTCTTGGTCAATAGCAGCTTCTCAAAACTGGCTGAAATTCGTCAATTAGGAGTGAGTTAGGAATTGAGCTTTAACCCTACCATAATTCCTTCGCTAAATAAGACTTGAGAAGTTAGAATATTTCCATGCACATTGTCCTTTAAATATAGTCTCTCTTTTTTTTTTCCCATTCAATGAGTGCTCCTTATGTAATTATAGACAGCAATCACATTTCCTTTCAGCTTTTTGCTAAGTTTAGCAAACCAAACTTTTTGGCACTCCATTTGCATGATAGTTCATCTTTCTCCTGCACAACCTGGTATGCTTTTCTCTCTTCCTGTTCCAGACTGAGTGCATCTGTCTTGAATAAAGTTGTCTATTCACAGTAATCTAAAAGAAGTCTCACCAAGGTGACGCACAGCTCTATTCACTCATATCTCTGCTCTATCTCTGTTGTATCTCCTTTGTACGTCTCTCTCCCATCTCTCTGTTTTCTTAGTTTTGCACATCCTCCTACCACTTCTCATTTCCACTTGTACTGCTTTTGGTTCTGCTTCTTTTCTTCTCTGCTGCTTTTCTCATTGAAGGCCAAAATAAGTGAGAAATGTGTCAGGCTCCCCTTTCCAAACTTGTTGATTGAATGTGCTGAAGAATAAGTGGTCTGCAGGGAGCAGGATTTATTGGGCTGTTAGCTTGAATGGAGCCGTCTGCTTCAGTCTTTTGAGCCCCTGAGCACAATTTCTGCGCAGTTCCGTTGCTGCTTTTCCTTTCTCTGAACGTGTGCTGAAGGACTTTTTTATCATTGTGCTTTGAGTAAGGGGAAGACCTGATTTAGGGGATGGGAGAAGAAGATTTCACTATCTGTCAGAAGTGGTTTTGTGTCTTTAACGTGCTTTTTGTTTGCTTTCCTTCTTGTCCAAGGCAACCGATCCTGATGCCACACGGCTCATTTCTCCTCCATGTCTTGAAATTAAAGGTGCTGTCTCAGACAGACATCTGTCCCAGGGCTACGTCTGTTTGTTTGTTGTTTGGAGGTCACCTATGTTAGCAGAAAAAGAAACGTCCTCCCTTAATTTGAGGTTCTGTACAACTTCTGATTGAACTCAGTTCTTTTCATGAAGAAGAAACATGGTGTATTTTCTCTGGTTCTACCATGAAGAGATCTTGTTGATGGAAAGAATAAAGAAAATTCAAGTGAAAGATGAAAGCCTTTGGTCGTCTTCAGGCATGAAATTATCTGGTTGCTAGTGTGTTCTACACCAAAGGAAGACCACAGTTATTTTTGTGAGCTAAGTATTGTAACAAGGACAGTTTCTAGAAAATAAATGGGTTGAGGTTGGATCCTAAAGGGAATTGCATGTGGAACAAAGACTAATGTAGAACTTGAGACTTTAACAGCCCTGACAACGTCTCTTTAAATTACAGTTATTAAATACTATGCAGCTGAAGTGTTCTGTGGTTATGCATATATTTGTAACAAATCGTTGCACAAATATTTGGCTTGTAACAATGAACTAAACGGTCTGACATTTGCCTGGGAAAATTAATTACTTTAACATGTGGTGTATAAAATATGAGATAATCATGTAATATATGTGTATGCTGTAGCGTTGCCGAGTGACTAAGTTATTTCCAAAGGAAATTTATGAGAAATAAACAAGAAATACTCATAGATGCTGTAAATGTCATGTTATGCTCAAGGGTCCTTTGCAGCTGAGCAGTTGTTATGTCAATGAGGAGGGCAGGATCGTGCGGTGAAAAGTCAAATTAGAATGAGTCAATCTTCGTATTTGCATGCCATTTTATTGATATTTAATGTAGCTATGTTGTTTCAGTTTCAGATTCTTTAGTTAGTTCATAATGGAGATGACAATATGAAATCATCAGACTAAACTTAGTGATCCAGCATGGTCTTGGTACCGCATTTTAAGCTGTCTGGATGAAGAAGAAGAGCTGCCTGTTAAAGACAGGGGAAATAAAGCAGTCTTGATAATCAAATTATGGCTGCTTGGTTGGGCAAAATCTTACTGCCTGATTTATGTAGTTTGACTCTTTTGGAAGGGTGAAGGAAGAACCCTTCAAGGCCTTGCCCATGAAGAGGTGCTTCTCTTGGGGATTCTCACATCTCACAGCAGTGAAGGTGGAATGCCTCCCAAGCACTGCTCTCTCTCCCATTAGGATACTCTACACAAGAAAAAGAAACGGGAAGTGGTGAACTGGAGAAATATGAGCTGACAAGTGAAAAACAGATACATGCGTTCTTACAGAATGTAGAGCAAGAAAGACCCAATCTCTCAATAGCAGCAGGAAATAATACAGTAAAAAAATACATCCATTACACTCATCTCCTCTCATGTAAGAAAGAAACTCAGGCAGATGATGCTCTTTTATGAACAGCTAGCAGAAACCTTTTTAAAAATGTGCCTTGCTGGTTTTGGGGTCTTTAACGACTCCAACAGTTTTGAAGAAAGTGATGAACCACGGCACAGTCTGCTCAGTGCACATGACACTGGCATTTTGTCATGCAGTATTTCCAGAGTTAGCTCCAAACAAGAGAGGGGAACCTCTGCTGAGTGCCAAGGGGAGGACAGAGTCCATGGGACACTTAAGGATTCCTACGCCTCAATGAATGAAGGGGGGCAAACACACAGCTGGAGGCAGAGGACTTGAAGCCAGCAGGCTTTAATGAACACAGAGGATATTAGTGGGTGTATTCATTAGGAATCAAATCTATGGGAGGAAAGAGCTCCAGAAAGAGCTGATGATTCCTTTAAAATGAAAAAAAAATAAGTCACTGGGAGCAGAATTGCAAAATATCCCAGTGTATAGAAAGGGTAGAAAATGCAGTAAGAAATTTCTGCGAAATCACAAGCTCTTCAGTGATCTCAAGTGCAAGGAGGGAGTGTGCAGAACATGGAAACTAGGTCAAATATCTAAAAATGAATGTTAAAAAAAAATACAGTCTGAGCAGACAGGGATTAATCAGAAAGTCTGAGGCACAAAATAAAATACTTTGCCTATTATTTGCTTATACTAATAAGTCACTTTAAGGGCATTTGTGATAATAAGGGAAACTGAGGGGAGAATTTCTGCATGGGTAGGAAAATGGGCAGGGAACTGTGGAGACTGGAAATTAGACATGGGGGGCTGGGAAGACCCACCCTAAATGCACTTGGAGGCAAAATGTGAGATCCCTTCTGGCTTCTGCTACCACACAGCTGCCTAGCCACAAGATTGTGGTGTCTGTTAGAGCTGTAAGAAGCTGGGAGCACCAGAACTGAAGGGAGCCAGGAGAAAGAGAAGTGAGTGGTGGGTGTGCTCTGCAGCTGAGAGCAGCTGTGACACATTTTAAAAGGAAAGTGCGCAGCAAGGAGAGGAGAATGCAGGGAAAACTCGCAGGCTGGTGAGGTCATATGCTGTTTAGCTTTGAGCATCCTCACCTTCTGAGCTGAATGGCAGCAAAAGATCCCAAAGCCTTGATAAAATGAAGTAAAATCTTCCCAGGGCTGACTGCATCTCTCTGTGTTTGCCCACCCTGGATGCTTGTGGCAGTGCCTGAAGGAGAGCACCAAATGGGGGAAGAAGTGCTGCATGTAAGAAATTCCAAGGTTCCCTCTCTGGAGCTGTGATTCTTTATGTTTTACGGCCATGGTGGATGAGACAATCCAAGAGGTAATCCAGTTACCTGAGAAAAATACTTTAGTGATGAAGACAGAGAAGAAGTGTGGCACACACCCTTTGTATTCCAGAGCTTGTAGCAACAGGTTAGACAGATTTATGCTACATATGGTTTAGATACACCTGATCCACTCCCAGGTTGGAGGGATGTTGTGAATGCATTTGAATAGCCTCTTTCAGCACTGCTTTTCACCCGGGTGCTGTGATGCTTATCTGGAAGGCTCCCGAGGCAATGAAGCTTCACCCCCACGCTGGGTGGAGCAACCTTCCTCTCAGCCTCTGGCTTTCAGTGCCACTGATGGGCTTTGCCATCACATTAAGAATATGCCAGAAGTGATAGGCCTACCTGTTCTTGACTCCCCTAACGTGTATACTTTTGATTATTCCCTATGTAAATCAAACAGCTTCCTCAAACTTAATTTATTTGTTGTTGTTGCTGTTTTTTGTTTGTTTGTTTGTTTTTTCCCATCTTCCCTAACAATTTTCATTAACTGTGCTTTACATTTCTGAGTGTCTTTATAGAGATAGAGCTAATATTGGTCTCTGATTTATGGGAAAGAACATATTATTTAATGGATGGTTGAGATGCATCACAGATCATTAGATGCCTGAAATCCCTTCTGAAGAGCCCCAAGCTTGCTCTTGTCTGAGGAGATATTCTAGAGAGAGTAAGCTCCTTAAACAAAATTAGCTCTTCTGAATAAATCTCCACAGTGTTACACTGACCAGAAACAAAAACAATATTACCAGTGAATCACTACACTGCGGTAAGTTCATAAGTTCATAAGGTTGGAAAGGACCTATAAGATCATCTAGTCCAACCATCCTCCTATCACTATCTCTACCCAACTACTAAATTAAGTCCTTTAGCACCTCATCTAAACGCTTCTTGAACAGCGCTAGGGATGGTGCCTCAACCACCTCCCTAGGCAGGCCATTCCAGTGCCTGACCACTCTTTCAGAAAAGAAATGCTTCCTGAGGTCTAATCTAAATCTTCCCTGGCGCAACTTGTGGCCATTCCCTCTCGTCCTGTCATTACTTATCAGGGAGAAGAGGCCTACCCCCTCCTCACCACAACCCCCCTTCAGGAAGTGGTAGAGTGCAATAAGGTCTCCTCTGAGCCTCCTCTTCTCCAGACTAAACAATCCCAGCTCCCTCAGCCGCTCCTCATAAGACTTGTGCTCCAGGCCCCTCACCAGTTTTGTTGCCCTTCTCTGAACACGCTCCAGGGCCTCAATGTCCTTCTTGTAGTGAGGGGCCCAAAACTGAACACAGTACTCGAGGTGCGGCCGTACCAGAGCTGAGTACAGGGGAATGATCACCTCCCTGCTCCTGCTGGCTACACTATTTCTAATACAGGCCAGGATGCTGTTGGCCTTCTTAGCCACCTGGGCACACTGCCGGCTCATGTTGAGCCGAGCATCAACCAACACCCCCAGGTCCTTTTCCTCTCTACATTCTTCAAGCCATTCTGCCCCAAGCCTATAGCATTGCATGGGGTTATTGTGGCCAAAGTGCAGGACCCGGCACTTGGTCTTATTGAACCTCATCCCATTTTGCTCAGCCCAGCTGTTCAGCCTATCCAAATCCCTCTGAAGGGCCTCCCTACCCTCAGGCAGTTTGACACATCCTCCCAGCTTTGTGTCATCTGCAAACTTACTGAGGGTACACTCAATTCCCTCGTCTAGGTCATCAATAAAGATATTAAACAAGATGGGCCCCAAAACTGACCCTTGGGGGACACCACTCGTAACAGGACGCCAGCTGGACTTAACTCCATTAACCACTACCCTCTGGGCACGGCCCTCCAGCCAGTTCTCCACCCAGAGAAGAGTGAACCTGTCCACACCACGGGCTGCCAGTTTCCTTAGGAGAATACTGTGGGAGACCGTGTCAAAGGCCTTGCTGAAGTCCAGGTAGACTACATCAACAGCCTTTCCCTCATCTACCTGTCTGGTCACCCAGTCATAGAAGGAGATGAGGTTGGACAAGCACGACCTGCCCCTGGTGAACCCGTGCTGGCTGGGTCTGATCCCTTTATTGCCATGCACGTGTCGTGTGATCTCCCTCAATAACATCTGTTCCATAACTTTCCCTGATACCGAGGTCAGGCTGACAGGCCTGTAGTTCCCCGGGTCTTCCTTACGGCCTTTCTTGAAGATGGGAGTCACATCGGCAAGCCTCCAATCTTGTGGGACCTCTCCAGATAACCAGGAATGCTGATAGATGGCAGAAAGTGGCTCGGCAATCACCTCTGCTAGCTCCCTCAGCACCCTTGGGTGGATCCCATCTGGCCCCATGGACTTGTGGGAGTTCAGATGGAGGAGAAGATCTCTGACCGTCTCTGCTTGAATCACAGGGGGTGCATTATGCACCCCGTCCCAGACTTCCAGGTCAGGGCAAGTACCATTTGGATAACTGTCCTGTTTATTAAAGACAGATGTGAAGAAGGCATTGAGAACCTCAGCCTTTTCCTTATCATCTGTGGTTATATTGCCTGCCTCGTTGAGTAAAGGAGGGAAATTTTCCTTAGTTTTTCTCCTGCTGTTAATATATTTGTAAAAGGGTTTCCTGTTCTCCTTTACAGCAGTAGCCAGCCTAATTTCAAGCTGGGCTTTAGCATTTCTAATTTTCTGCCTGGTAGCACTGTAATATCATTATTTTGGGTATCTTATGTACCTCAACATCTTGGTTGTGGTGGGACTGCCTGTCACTGTGCACTGAGCTTCTGGATAAGTGTCCCATTCTTGTCATAGAATCATAGAATCATTTCAATTGGAAGGGACCATTAAAGACCGTCTAGATGTTCCTGCCATGAACAGGGACACCTGCAGCTCCATCAGGTTGCTCAGAGCCCCGTCCAGCCTGACCTTGAGTGTCTCCAGGAACAGAGCATCCACCATCTGTCTGGCCAACCAGATATTGCCTCACCACCCTTATTGCAAAAAACTTTCTCCTTATATCCAGCCTAAATCTCCTGTCTTTTAGTTTGAAACTGTTGGGAAAATTTCTGCTCCAATAGACTCGATCAATTATCCTTATTCCAAAAAGTGACAAAAGCTTTCTTCATTCAAATAAAGGGAGAGTGTACAAGGGGCATACCCCTGCAGGGTCTCTCCACGTATTGAGGGACAGAGCCCTTCTTTTATCCCTGTACCCCAGTGCTAGAAAGCCCTTCTCCCTTTCCCCATTGTCTAAGGTACTCAGGGTTCACATACTTCTTGGTTTGCTGCACTCATCCCCAGTACATACACTCCTCCATTTCCTTCGTTTATACATACTTTGTAGTCTGGATTCAGAGTTTGTTGTTTTGCACAGCTAGAACTATCTTTGTATCATGTAAAGTCAATCACTCTATCACAAGATTTACACACAGGTGCTAAGCTAGCATCTTCTGCCATATACCTGCAAGATAAGTTTGTTTAACTAGTTCTTCTCAGATCTTATTTTGCAAGGACATCTTATCCTTTCATTTTTTATCTCAAAACCATTTCTCCTTGTCCTGTCATGACAAGGAGACAGACTCTGCTCAAGAGTCTGTCTCCTTCCTTCTTGTACCGCCCTTTAGGTACTGAAAAGCCACTCTCAGCTCCCCCTGGAGCCTTATGTTCTCCATGCTGAACAGCCACAGCTCTCACAGCCTGTCCTCATAGGGGAGGTGTTCCATGCCTTGTATGAACTTGTCCTGGCTCGATTTCTTGTCTTAACTTTGTTGGTGGCTGCTCAGGATAGAGCACTGCATAGAGAGCTTCAGGCTGGTCAATCCACTGGATGTGATTTTGCATTTGTGAGCGCCAGCATTAGCTTTGCAGTCTCACTGTCCATACACGTGGGCCGAAGAGAATGCTTGGGAATTCTTAAGCCTTTTTTGGCTCCGCTTAACCTAAGTAACTTCATGTTACCTTCAAATCTCACTTCCCCAACTCTTTTATGTGGTTTCTTATTAAAGGATTATTTTTCAATCATCTTCTCTTCAAGGAAAATGAGGTATGAAAACATAGTCAGTTTGAGATGAAGGTTATATAATCCTAAATGGCATCAAGACTTCCATTGTTACTCTGAAGTAAATTAATAGTATCCCTAATCAGAAGCATTTTGCGTTGCTAACTGGCTGTGCTGTTTTTGCAGAAGTAATTGCAGTATATACTGGGCGGTGCAACTTCAGTTGTACCCAAGGGAATTGCCTTCTATGAAATGTGCACCACAGTGTGGTGCCTAACATGCAAGAAGGTCTAGATTTCTCCAAAAAGGGGAACTGCAGTGTCAAACTGATAAGACTAGAAGATTTAGCCTGTGTTAGGTTTTCCCCCTTTCATACCTTGTGGGAGATCCACTGCCAACAGTGAGCGTTGAAGTAACAGGATAGCTCAGGATGGAAAGGGCCTTGGAGAGTTTGTAGAAATCAAGTGGCAGCCAGTTGGTATGTGAACAAGTAGGACCCCATGTTTGCTAGCAAGGGGTTTATTTGTGCACAGTTCTGTTTGTTCCAGATGCTGACATGTTCACTGCTGTCAATTGGTCTCCTCCCAGCTGTGGTGGGCAGAAGGTGGCAGGAGACTTCCCCTGTCAGCCTACAGACATCTAGAGCTGAACACCTCGACAGAGATCCTGTTTTCAGGGTACTGCCATCTAATGCCTTTCCCCTGAGCAGGGAAGTCTCCTCTTAAGAAGCAAGTAAGCAACTGAGAGAAGTGGCTTGGGCACCCATCTTGGGTGATGTGTTGACATCTATACATAGATGATCCTAACCACAGTCCCCTTTTACCTCCACTCTTTCCCCATAAGGGTTCCTTCACTCAAGCACAACCTCAAAACTACCAAAAAGAGAGGGTTTATCTGTTACCTTTACAACCAGGAAAGTAAGCACTCCTCCACACTTTCTTCTTCCCTGGTTAACATCCTAAATTCTCTTCTACATCTGTAAACAACGGGGAAGGACTGACCTTTAAACCGTGTCCCTCCTGCTTTTTTCTGGATCCAGCAGTTTGGCAGATTTCATGGATTTTGGACTCAGTGATCTTTGTAGGCCCCTTCCAGCTGAAACTATTCAATTCTATTCTTATTTTGTTTTATGACAAAATCAGATTCACTGAAATGATTAGCAGTTTTATTAAGTGTTAAACGTGCAGCTGCACTAAATAAGTTAAATTAATGTAACTGTAAATAAGAGCCAAAATTCAGTATAATCAAATTAGAACAATGAACTGTAATAACAGCTATTGAAACAAAATGATGCAATGTCAACTGCATTTACAATTTATGCTGATCTGAAAAAAAAAAAACCAAAAACATACCTGGGAAGATTGTCATCAGAGTATTACTGGGAGTTTTTTCTGTTGCATAATTTTTTAAGAAGCAGACCTATTTACTTGTCAATGGAAAATTAAACCAGCGAGACTCAATTAATGCGTGACACTATTCCCTTTGAGGATAAACATGACTCATGAACAGTTCGTAAAGAAGACGAGCTCTCACGTAGTTTAGCTACACAACCTGCTTAGTTCTCAAACGAGCCCATCAAACTGAAATTAGGCAGTTAAAAAAATCATTCTAAATAAATTCAGTAACTAGCAGATCCTGATATATCTTGATATATTAACCGATATAGCTGTACAGTCGTATTTTCTAATTTTGGTCAGGTTTCTCTCCTACAGACCATGAAGGTGAGTGGAGATGGTTTTTATATAAATTTGATGACAACTTTTCAGCCTGTGTGTCAAGGAACAGATCATGCAAAGCATGATGTCTGTTCATTACCAAAAGCATGTTGCATTCAGCCCTATGCTGTCACTGACCACTTCTATGTTTTCTACATTTTCATGGTGAGGAGTGCTATGGTGGCACAGGTAATTCAAAGCAAGAAGGGCCAAGCTGCTGGGATGAGCTGGGCACAGAAAACCCTGCGCTTCAGATCAGTTCAGATCAGATCAACTCAAGGTCCTGGGAAGGGGAAGTGGAATCATTTCATTTGGAGCGCAGTGGTTCTGGCCGTGATTTCTCTACCAGTTGAGGGACTCCTTGGGGTGCAATGCTTGTGCTGTTTGGCTGCTGAATTTTTAATGGAGGTTTGAGTAACTATGACTATATTTGGAGAAACAACCCAACCCACTTTTTAAAAATATATCCAGCTCAGCAACTTTGAATCTGGGGAATAAGACAGTTTGGGTGTTTGTAGCATGATTTCCAAAGGAGCTGTATAGAGGTGAGGGTGAGACTCCTAGCTGGAGAGGCAAGCTGGATCTCCCAGGGCTGTGATTCAATTGTACAAAGAGAGGTGCCTAAGCCCATGTGAATAAACCTACAGTATCAGAACCATTCACATAGAAGGCTGGTAGAGACGACATAAAACATTATACTGATAGTTTAGATATCCTGGGACATCCCAAGGGCTGTTTGCCCTTTGTTCAGGCTCCTGAGTCTACTTCCTCTGTTGCCCTGACAGAGATTAAATGACACCCAGATCTACATTATCTTGGCCAAATAATTGTGTCAAGGAAGGTGCTTTTAACTGAAGAGGTCTAACAGGTGGAAACTTAGGAGGCTTAATAGGGCAGAATCCTTGACAGTCTTTGTTACTCTTCTATTAATCCTTCAGCAACAATAGGCCACCTAAAAAACCGGCATTAGATGAGCACACCTCAGGTTTGTGGTATGCCTTCCCAGCCTGTACTGCCTCATGCAGTGAGACAGGGCTGAGCATTTCAAAACCATCATTGCTAGAAGTCTGCCTAATCTCCTTGAAAAGTAGGAAATGACTTCCTTATGTTACGTCTCTGTGTTGGATGGCTCCTATCATTAATTAGGATGTTTTCTCAATTGCCCGGTCTAAATCTTCTTACTTCAGTTTAAGCTGATTTCTTCTTGTCCTTCCTTTGGTGGACATGATGAGCAGTTGATCAAAATCCTCTTTATAACAACCTTGTACATGCTGGAAGTCTAGGAGACAGCTTTTCTGTGAACTTGTTTTTGAACTCAAAAATAACTCTTCCAAATAATTTTGGTTTTATTCTACTTGGCCACAAAAAGAGTGGTTTTCATAAAAGAGAGAGACAGCTAAGATCATTTGATAACCATCAATACCCCTCTGCAAAAGCAGGTTTTAGTCCCCTGAGATGTGACCTGTCAGACATTAAAATGATACTCCATTTATCGGTGCCACATGTAATCTGTAAATCCTTCTAGCGAGATAAACATTTACAATTTTGTTCCAACAAAAATGTTTGGAGAATTTAACTGCCTGGTGCCCCTGATCCCTCATTGAACTTGCGGTGGCTTATGCGACTGGTTGCTGAGCCAAGGGAAGCTATATTAGGTAATCTGGATATTAACACAACAGACTTCCCACTTCTTGCAAAGCTGGAGATTAGGAAAGACAGTGTAGATGATCAACACAAACCAAGTATGTCAATTTGAGAAGTCTCTCTGGAGTGTTTTCTCACCAGTACTGCCACTTCAGTCAGTTTTAACTCTCAGATCCATAGGACCATCAGTTCTGTGGCCTGAGCATTAAAAAGAACATGGCCAGCAGGCCAAAGGAGGTGAGGCCTGGTGAAACCACGTCTGGAGTACACTGTCCAGTTCTGGGCTCAAGAAAGAGGGAACTTAAAGACAAAGACCAGCAGAGGCTGACAGAGCACTGGCACAGGCTGCCCAAATGGGTGGTAGAGTCTCCTCCTGAGACATTCAAGACCTGCCCAGGCACTTTCCTGTGCAATCCTTAGTCCCAAGGAATAAACGCAGTGCAGGATTTGGGTTTACTCAAGTCCTGAAGCAGGATCCCCTCATGGCAGATATAAGTAAGTGGCGGCTGCTGCAGATGGGGAGGACATGAAAGATGCCATTGTGTCCCTGAATTCTTCCCTTGTTTTCCCAGTGGTGAGGGTAGTACTAACATCATGCCTTGCTCCCACAGCTCTTGCCTCACTAGTTTTGCTCAGCTAGCCAATGTTTGAGTTGGTGCTGGGCATTGTGGGAACTCTTGCCACACAGAGCTTTGGAAAAATGCAGCTGTCTATATTTAGTTCTTAAAATCCCTAATGCCACAATGGTTTAAATTACATCTATCTTCCCAACAAATGGTGAAGACTTGACTATGCAGGGAACACTACTCCTGGAGAAATTTTTCTATATGAGAAGAGAAATACCACATGCTGCCATAGTATTTCTTTGTGTTAATGTCACATGAGCATCGGTATCAAATTATTTCATTAAGGAATCACATTCCTGCCTAAAATAAATCAAATAATAAAAAAGTGTGGAGATCAGACCAGGAAGTTGTATGGAGATATAACATCCTGAAAATTTGTCTTGTCTGTTCTTTTTAAACCTGCAGATGATAAACTGTGCATAGTTCACATATTTACAGAGTTCTGTGAAAGATTAACAGTTACCTCCTGTATAATATATACTAATGTCGGGGAAGAAAAGCATCTGAAACTGTAGAGATGTCTGAGACTCTTTGGAAACGTAAACCATAAGCATAACATTGCCATGAACTCTTCTCATGTGGACAAGAAAGGATTTGCACTGATAAATCCTATTAATGGAGATTATTTACACAAATCTTTTGTGCAACGTACTCCAAACCATTTATGTTAGGTACATTTCTCCTGTGGCATGTGTGTTGGAATAACATATTTTTAATAATAGGTTCATGTTGCCACTTACAGATGTGCACAGCCAGGACTCACCAGTGTTTGGTTTCCTCTGAGGAACAGAAGCTGAGCTCACAAACCTGTAGATGCTGTACTCCAGCACTCCTCCTTGGTTTTTAGTACAAACTTCATGAAGCACTTGTCTGCCCTCAATAATCACCATGGTAGGTGACCACAGCTACTCCAGAAAAGTCTTCTGACAGTCTCCCACTCCTGCTGCTATCCCATGATGTGATTTATCATTGCAGTCTGGGTGCTCTGATGACTTCTAAGAGTACTAATTGCCTTATTATACTCTTCAGTGTGAGAGTAAAACCTTTTGACATTTTACTTCCTTCCCTGAGGAAAACAAATCCCAGTTCCTGGGACATTACCTTCTGCTGCCTCTGTGATTACTGGGGCGAAGAATTCCTTCAGGCTGTCTGCCTTATCAGCCTCATCTGTCACCAGCTTCTCATTCCAGGGTCTCAGCACTCCCTCATTGCTTTGCACCATTTGTTATTTCCCTTTTTTTTTTTTTTTCCTTTATTATTTGTTAGGTCAATGTTCATCACATATTCCATTCTTTATTTTCTACCAATGTCCTTTATCACATCAGACTCTGCAATACCTCGCTTCAGTTAACTATTTTGATATTACTGCAGGAGTGCCTGTTAACAGAAGGAAAATAATAATGTGATGGATTTCTCTGGTTGTTCCACATTTGAACCCTAAGATGTAAATCCCATTGATAGGACTACTGGAGCCTTCTGCTTGCAGCAAGGTGGTCACCACCACTAGGCCAGGTCACCTGTGGCGTTGCTCAGCTGGGTGACCTGTCCAGTGCTGCACCAACCTTCTCTTGAAAGTGTTTTTCCTAATATCCAGTGTGGACCTCCCAAGCCACCACTTGTGGCTTCTTGTCTGGGAGGATTTGGCTCCATGCTCCATCACCTTTGTCACTCCCCTTGAAGTGTAGGCAGCTTCGGAGTGCCCCTTGGCCTCCCCTTCTCCATGATAAATAACCTGGATTCCCGTTGTGGGTACGTTCCTTTAGGCCCCTGGCCAGCTTAGTTGTTTTCCTCTGGGCCACCTATTTCTTCGCATCCCTCTTCAACCAAAGGGTCCAAAAATGGACACAATTTCCAGGTGTGGTCTCACCAGTGCTGAGTACAGACAAAACAGTTCATAATTATCCATGGCCTTGTTGAATCTGACCAGCACCCATTTCTCAAGCATACATGGTGCTATATAGAGAAAAAAAAAATTAGTAATGATTAGAAATAACTTTTATCTGTATTTTTCAACCTTAACTATAATCAACTGCTAAGGAACATTAAGAATATGGACTCTCTTATTGCTGCTAAGATTCAGTCCTCTTTTTTTTTTTTCCCCGAGTGGTTTCTGAAGCAGTGTGAACACTTGGTTTTCATACATTCCTTTCATGCCTCTGTGGGTCTTTCTTACATTAACAGTTTTGTTCAGGTGGATTCTGGATTATATTCCTGTCTGAGCAGCAGCTAGCTATAATGGCAGTTTTGATTGGTCCACTGGAGAGGGTGTGAAGACTGAAAATAAAGGTGTATTGGGCTGCAGTGTGAGATTATTGACCATCACATGCATGAGAAAACGTGAAAAATGAAGTAAAGTCTAAACTTTACTTCCAGGAAGTGAGCCATTCCATTAAAAATCATACTGGATATATCAGTTCTTAGTATGCTATGTCCCATGAGTGTACAAGGGCAAGTGTATGTACCTCTTGCGGCAATGAAATCACGGAATGATAGAACCATTAAGAGTAGAAAAGACCACTATGATCAACTAGTCCAACCAGCAGCCCATCACACCACGCCCAATGACCACATCCCTCAGTGCCACATCCATACGGCTCTTGAACAGCTCCAGGGACGGTGACTGCACCACCTCCCTGGGCCTCACTGATCTTTCAGAGAATAAATTGTTCCTAATATCCAACTCTAACCTCCCCTGAATGCAGTAACAGGGGTGACCAGGACCTTGTGCCAGAACACCTGGCTTGGCTGGCCTGGCACTGCTCAAGGGAGTGGGAGAAGTTTCTCACAAGGGGGTCCCCTGAACTCTGACCCAGAGCTGTCAGCTGGCAGTCCAGCAGCTGTGTCAGTTGTGGGGTTTATTCCCCAGCTGGTGTCTCTTCACAGACTGTACGCTATGTATGTTATGAAACATGAACAGGCACCAATTCTGAATTACAGGATTGACTTCTGCAGCTTACTCTGTATACATCCCCCTTTTTAAGACCTCATGACAAATGAGTCTAGAACACAGCTGTTTCAGTCTGGCTGATAAAACAAAAACAGCCTTCAAAGATTTAGCCAAATTCTGTCCGCTTAAACTTCAGTAATAAAATCACAATGATTTTGACCAAGAAGTCATCTTACTTCAAATTAAAACCTGATGCTGCTTTAAATAAAATAACTTTAAAAATCAGATTATGTCATTAAGATAATACAAAATGAATAAATGATTTATTATCGAGCTCTTCCAAAACTCATTATTCAGTAAACTTTCAACAGATGTTCACGGCATCGCAGAGGGATATGTGGCATGCCTTGGTGAATCAGTTAGCCCCGTGCTCAATTCTGAAGTGACTGATAACAACTGCTTGAGGCAAAAAGATACACAATCTGCAAAAGAGAAGGCAGTAAAACCACAAAAATGACTTTATCTTGAACTTGACCAAGCAGTATTAGCTATGGCTGGAGAAACAAGATTTTGCTTTTCCTGCATCTTTGAACATTACTGAGCATCCTGTGACGTACATGAATGTTGGCCCATCTTCCTTTGAATGGAGTCTGCTTCTTGCTTTCAGCAGCACACAGTGCGAACTTGTTCTGTTCCTTTGTGATTTTTTTCTTCCTGTCTTTATTTCACTCTCTTCTGAATCTTCTTCGCCTCCATTAGGTTTTGTCAGAGGATAACTGCAACTCTGAAATCATTCCAGAGAGGACTGTACCACAAGAACATCACACTGCTGTTATTCTCCACTCCATTTTGGATGGTGCCATTACCTTTTTTGGCCATAACATAACAGAGCATTCAGTTGGGTAAGAGGGACACCCACAAGTCCCTAGTCTGAGCTGACACACAGGAAACGCTTCTTTTATGTCTGATTCCTTCATGTTTATCGCCACTCCATCACCTGCTCTATCAGCAGTTGTGGTAATCCCCATAAACAACCCAAGGAACAGCAAAGAACTTTGCAAATAGTGCAGTGCCAGCAGACGTTATTTTCCTCAAGCCATTAATGCATTACATAAGGCCGATTCTCATACAAACCACCAGGGTTCACATTTGAAATCACACCATTTCTCCTTATTCTGTCTCTCAGCCAATTTTACATCTACCATGGCATTGCGCTTCTTATTCCAAAGGCTCTGAAAAAATAATAAAAAATATATAAATTTAGCTCAATCACGTAGTTTTTTATTCACTGTCTGAGAACCTCAGATAACAGCAATAGGACAGAAAAACATTCCTCTGCAGAAATTGGGTTTACAGACTGCTATGAAAGTTATTTTCAATTCTACTTTTAACTATGAAGCGCATTCCTTGGTCACAGCAGCCTTTTTAGAAAGGACTCTACAATAAACTCCCTTGAAATCCTTCTGTGGAATAGAATGCTTTTTAAATGCTAGTCTATGGGTATATGTTTTTGGGGTGGTCACTTCATTCTCAGATCCCTTCAGAACATCCAAGATCCCCCCAACCAGTCTGTGTGATGCGCACCAGGTGGCTTCAGGTAACTCTTGAGATGCCAATATCCAAATTCATCATCAGCAGAAAACAACACAGTGGTCACCTTCCAAACATTCCTTGTATCAAATACTAAGGTAAAGAAACCTTTCACATTGTACTATTTTCATCTTTCTTCAGTCCCAGATGAGACAGCCTTCCCTGGACTTCTGCCTTCCAAAAAACTGCAACAGTTTTTATAGAGCTGTAGAAACTCATCTTCTAAAAACTAAACCTTCAGATGTTAACATTATCTGTGGTCATCTGTGTTCCTCGGTTTCTTTTTCTTTTCTTTCGTGGGGTTTATTTGTTTTCTTTGCATTTTAATATCCAAAGTCTTCAAGAGGTTTTAGCTTAACTAAACCCTTAAGCATGGCAGGCATGCATGACATGCTTCAAAACTTACCCTGGCCAGATGCATGCATATGAAGTTAACCTACAGTACGAGTCTCTGAAGTCCACAGTTGTCCTAATCTAAATATATGCTAGCTCACAATGTCAAAGGCCTTTCATGTACGGTCCACCTGATGGACGTTCATCACGTGTCCTACGTGTCAGAAGTTCACATTCAGCCATCAGATGCTAATGCATCACTGCTATAGCTCAGACGTGTAAATGAGAACCCAGCACAATCTGCACAAGGCGGGTTTGGTTTCACATTAACTTGTTGGTACAATATTTAAGCAGAAAAAACAGGGCCTTGGGTAAAAGGCTCACAAGCCTGAAATGCAGAAGCATGTACAAAGCACGTGTTTGGACTGCCAACTTCTTGAAGATAATCTTTTAACAAATTACCAAAACCACTTTAAAATTCTGCTTCAGAATTAATTTTCCAGCCTCTCCACAGCTATGCTTCCCATCTCCTTTAGAGTCTGCCTCCCACTTTGATCTGCCAAAGATGGAGAAGAACCTCATCCAGCAGTTCCATTTGCTTTGCCAGACTTCAGAAGAAACAGGCACTCTTCCAATTAGCTGACTGAACCCAATCTGTACCCGAGCTTTTCCATAGCTGACAGACTAGGCATTGGAAGTCAAATTTAAGAAAAAGTCTAAGTTGGGCAGAACACGGTGGCAATAGAGGTGAATATGAAAGTGAGCACCATTTCTGATTTTATTTCCAGCTAAAAGGGACTGCAAGAGAAGCCTTGGATTCATTCAAGGTACATCATGCTGACGTGTTACCAAGCCTTGCAAGTGCTCATGTAAAAGCTTCTGCACTTCATTTCACCATCTACTCAAGTCTGAAATGGCCTCCACTGTTTACTGTGTGTGAAACAATTAAGCATCAGTTCATGGTGGTGTCTGCATTCGCAACAATTATCTGTGTACTACAGTTTTAGCTATGAGCTTATCCATGTCTACACATCTGGGAAAAATAACACACACATGCACGTAGAACACAGGAACCACAGGTATCTTGCAGATATTTGTACCAGATGCCCACGGGTTATGAAATGAGACATTCTTTATGTATACAATGACCAGAGTCAAAGTTAATTTGCACCTTTAATGAGCTCATGATTCTTTGTTATTTAATACTCTGTAAAAAGAGTATTACATAATTTAAAGGTTATTGCAGTGACTTTTAAAGAACACAGCCAGCCATGAGGCTGGAACTACAGTATCATATACGTTATGCAGTCATCGATACTATCTACTACAGCATGAAGAAAAATACTTTGAAAATAAACAGTATTTACTTGCAAACATAGAAATGGAGCTTGCTTTCTTACAATATGGTTACATATCTATATTCCAAGAATAACATTTTAAAAATGCTAGATCTTGAAAGGTCATAGATAAAAAGAGTCATGATGACGATGAACCAGTTTTGCCCAGAAATGCTTTAATGAGCACGCTGCAGTTTTTCAGCAAATCCTAGTTTTGCCAAGCTTCAAGAGGCAAAAGCCTAAAATGTAAAAGCTTCCAAGTTGCCTATCTAGTCCACTCATCTTGCTCTGGAGGGCCCAGTGATCCACACTGCTTTCTGACAGTGTGTCACCACAACTGTTCTTTGACGCGAATGCCGTCACGAAGAGATGATTCAGATCCTTACGATGCAAGGCCCAACAAAAAGCCTCCAACAAATCCACTGGAGACCACGATGTTCTGTTTGATAAATTCTGTTGACTGAGAAGAAAAACAGTATGCATGAAGAACTGAGTACACTGCGTCTGACTGTAGCATTTAGCACTTTCACCACAACTGCCAGGAACAAGCATACTGAAACTGAGAACATGGTTAGCAACGGGTTTCAAAACATGCACAGTTAAGTGGCAACAATGGAGTGAAAATTGACTCTAGACTGACTTTAACAACACGTTTACAATACAGGAAGCGTTTGGGGAATTAAAATACTAAGCAATTCTCACAGTAATTCCATGTCAGTGCCACTCTTTTCTTATTAAAACCAGAGAGTTGTTTTACAAACCTGGCAAAACAAAATAAATCTATGAGTATACAGCCATTTCAATTTAAATCACACACACACAAACAAACAAAAAAGTTAATAAAAAAATACTGCTCTCTTGGAAGACAGAGGCATTGGAAAACAATATACTGCACTCTGCATGAGCTAATTTCCCAGTAAATTAATCCTACAAAAAACACATGGTAACTTTTGCACATGGTAACTTGCTTTTTACAAGATTTCATGAAGTAATAGCACTGACTATAGTATCTATCAAACAGGTGCCATTTCATAAATCCTTTTCTTTCAGCACTTCACGTTAGTAGCTAGTACACAATTAGAAAAAAACGTAATGTAATTTGAAAAAGGAAAATAAAACCCACCATGTCCCACCCCTTTCTGCAGTGAAATGGAGAACAGGCTAAGCTTATCTGGGGTACAGAAGAAGCCAGAAAACCATCTCTCTTGAATTTCCACTTCAAATCCACATTAAAATGTACAATAATTTTTAGCAACCTAACTGTAATGCCATCAGATTAAGTATGAAACATAAAATCTCCTGTGGCTGCTGTTTCATGGTTGTCTGCAGCACATTCCAGGTCAGGAATCATATAGCTGCAGAGAAACAAATTTGTGCTACCTATATGGCATTTGAAAAAGTGCTAGAACATGCCAAACATACTCCTTTTTTTTTTTGAAAGATAGAGTGATAAAAAGGCTATTCAAATGACAAAAGAAAATGGCCTCAGTGACACTGATCAGTAAGAATTTACCTCTTTTCAACTCAGCATGTAACAGATTCTAAAGGCAGATATTCATGTATAGAAATGAGATGGAGAAAAATACAGCTAGTTACAAAATTCTTATTGCTT
The DNA here is from genome assembly GCF_038088225.1 of Cyrtonyx montezumae. NCBI lineage: Eukaryota > Metazoa > Chordata > Aves > Galliformes > Odontophoridae > Cyrtonyx > Cyrtonyx montezumae. The sequence continues at coordinate 54,329,574 of NW_027072034.1, forward strand.
GTCTCGAGGAAGAGAGGTCACTCTTCTGTAAACAAACAGTTTGTGATCAGCAGAATAAACCAGTGCTTTTCAATTATTATTTTTTGTCATTTGAAGCTACTGTTTTAACCATACGGCCTCAGCTTTCCACCAAGAATGTGCACAGATAACTGACAAAGACAAGAGCAGTCCCTATGCCACACCAAAGTTAAAGCACTTTTTATACACATCACTGTGTGTGATCCTATAAAAGTGAACAAAATATCAACTTAAATAAAAAGGCACACACTATAAAGTAGACACCCTGGTAGCTTTCCATGCTAAATCAGAACTATGTGGTACAAAACCAAAGAACTATCTTCTACTGAGCAACACACACAAGGGAAGGTGAGAAATACTGGCTGGCAGGAAAGTGCATCACCTTAAACTTACCTCTTCAATTAGAGTATTGATTTCAGGCGCTGCCTTATTTGCACGCTTTTTTAACTGTTTTTTTGCCTTGTTTACATCTTTCTCAACTCTCTTCCAGTCAACTTGTACATATCCACTATGACTAGCGATCTAGGAAGATGAAGTGTAGTTAGTACTGTTCTGGTTAACATTTTCTGAAGCAAAACACAGTAGCTTAGTGCTCACAAAATTTGCTGGCAAGGTTAAAATATTTTTTGTTAAAGGAAAAGACATTCCTCAAGTTACAAAAGGCACTCCAAATACTAATATCTTCTTGCAGGAAGAGCAACTGAAATCAAACAAGCAATTGCAAAGTTCAGTAGACTGCTAATTCTAGTGTTTTTCTATGGTTTGCTTATAACAGCTTTATATTTTTTTCCCTCAGCACTCAGCAATACTTTAATTGCAAGAACAGGAAAGTAAAGTAAACTTACAAGATAAAAATAATTTTAAAAGGAAGTTCAATTTTAGTTTCTTTTGAAATTGTGGAATTATGACTTGTGACAGCATATTTGTGGCAAATAAGAATCATCCTTAGACATACTAGGAACTATTATATCATTTAAACTGTCCAACAAATAAGTATTTGAAAACAGAATTCTACAAAGACAGTAACCAGAAAAAAAAATGAAACTCAAACATTGCAAGTACTGTAACATCAGCTATCTGTGAGGTTCTATAGTACATCTAATCATCATCCCAAACTTTGCCTTCCTTCTCTTATTCAGATTTAATCCTGGAAAAAGGAAGACGTTCTGCTACTCAGCCATCTCCGGCAGTTCTCACAAATTTTCTCAAAACAATTCACAAAATAAATGCATATTTAAATGCTTATAAAAACATAGCCAAAAAACCAGGCAATTACTGCACATTCTGGGTAGAGTTAAAATAAAAATCTCATCAGTTAGAAAAAGAGGAAAACCAAAATAAAGGATTACTCCCAGAGTATTCTCCTGGGGAAACTGTCAGGCTGTGGCTTGGACAGGTGCACTCTTTGCTGGGTAAGGAACTGTCTGGAGAGCTGGGCCCAGAGTGGTGGTGAATGGAGTTAAACCCAGCTGGCAACCAGTCACAGGTGGTGTTCTCCAGGGGTCAGTATTGGGGCCTGTCCTGTTCAATATCTTTACTGATGACCTGGATGAGGGCAGTGAGTGCACCCTCAGTAAGCTTGCAGATGACATCAACTTGGGAGGAAGTGTCAAACTGCCTGGAGGTAGCGAGGCCCTACAGAGGGATCTGGATCACAGGGCTGAGGCCAATGGGATGAAGTTCAGTGAGACCAAGTGCTGCATCCTGCACTTGGCCACAGCAATGCTAGCCAACACCACAGGCTTGGGGCAAACTGACTGCAAGACAGTGCTAAGAAATGCACCTGGGGCTGTTGGCCAACATGTGCCTGAACATGAGCCAGCAGTGTTCCCAGGTGGCCAGAAAGGCCAAACAGCATCCTGGCTTGTGTCATAGCGTTGCCAGCAGGAGCAAGGTGGCAATCATCCCCCTGTACTCAGCTCTGGTGAGGCCGCACCTTGAGTGCTGTGTTTAGTTTTGGACTCTTCACTACAAGAAAGACATTGAGAGCATGCCCAGAGAAGGGCAACAAAGCTGTGAGGGGTCTGGAGCACAAGCCTTACAGGGAGCAGCTGAAGGAACTAAGACTGTTCAGTCTGGAGAAGACTCAGTGGAGACAATACTGTTTGTTACAACCACCTGAAAGGAGGTTGTGGCAAGATGGGCACCAGCCTCTTCTCCCATGTAACAGTGACAGGACAAGAGGTAATGGCCTCAAATTGCACCAGGCGAGGTTCTGGTTGGATATTCGGAAAAAGAACTTCTCAGAAGGAGCAGTGAGGCAGTGGCATGGGCTGCCCAGGGAGGTGGTGGGGTCACCATCCCTGGAGGTGTTCAATGAACGATTAGATGTTGTGCTGAGGCACACGGGTTAATAGTAAAATATTGGTGGTAGGTGGACTGGATGATCTTGGAGGTCTTTTCCAACTGTGGTGATTCTATAATTCTATAATTTTAATTGCTAAGACAAATAAACATAGACCACTAACTTTAAAGGTAAATGACTTACATAAAAACCAGTTTTCAAAGAGTGAGATTTCTCAGATGCTTCCTAAGGCCATGTTTGTCAAATTCAGGTAATTTATGTAAAAGTATTCTATCCAAATGGTACAATTTGTAAATAAAATTCACATGTAATGAAATTATGTAGGATGGGTATTTAAATATACAATATATTAAGCCTGGGCTATCTTAAAATATAAAAAAAAATCCATTAGCCTTGCCTGTCTAATGGAAAACCACTTATGTACACAGGTGCTGGTGTTACATAGCTAATTAAGGACTACCTATTTAGCATGAAGACATGAAGGAGGTTTTAAACCACGCTGGTTTCACAGTCACTGGAAGATAAACTAGGGGAAAAAAAATTACAACTGAAAAAAAAACTGCTAAGGTGGGGGCTAGTTTTTTTTAAATGAATTTAAAATTACCATAAGAATTTGAAGGAAGCCTGATCGTTGAAATGGAGTCATGTAACTCATAAATTCAAAAACTAAATATGGACTTCATATAACTTCAAATGAGCCAAGTGTGTGCTTCCAGTCTGGAAAGCCAATGGTATCCTGAGGTCCATCAGAAGAGGGGTGGCCAACAGAGTGAGGGAGGTGATTGTCCCCCTCTGTTCTGCCCTCATGAGGACCCAGCTGGAGTACTGTGTTCAGGTCTAGGGCCCACAACACAGGAAAGGTGCGGAGGTGGTGCAGAGGAGGGCCATGAAGATAATCCAAGGGCTGAAAGCACCTTGCCTATTAAGACAGGCTGAAGGAACTGGGCTTGTTAAGCTTGAAGAAGGCTGTGGGGAAACCTCATTGCGGCCAGGTTGGATGGGGCCCAGGGCAATCCGATCTAGTACCTGATCTAGCAGCTGGGAACTCTGCCTATGGCAGGGGGGGTTGAACTTGATGATCCCTGAGGTCCCTTCTAAGCCAAATTCTTCTATGATTCTACAAAATAAGTAATAGAAAATTACATTTTAAATATAAAATGTATAAATATGTGTTTTAAATATAAAACGTGTAACTGTGAGGAAGAAACTCTGCTCTTCATTGCAGCGATAGTCAGCCTTCGTCACATCTCCTTTTAGTCCTACTAAATCCCTAAATTTGTGTGTGACCACAGAAACAACCTCAATAAAGCCAAATGTTGCTAAAACTGACTTTAATTTTTAAATCCTAATCCATCATAGAAAAAATTAGCTTAGGCAAAGTTCCCACAAACACATATAATTCTTAAAGTTCACTACTATTTTCAAAGCTGTTCCCTATGATAATGGAGATAAACTAGAATATTAATATTCTGTTATCCTCTTCATGCTTACATACCTATCTGGCTAAGAATACATGTACATACATAACAAACTATTTTTGTTAAAGATCTTCTTCTAATCTTTTTTATATAAAAAAAAAAATCTAAAAAGATGATTACAAATACACCAGTGCAAGATTCTTAAAAATACCTGCATCTCTAATCAAAGTGAGCAGAGAATCTAAAGGAAGGATCTCATTTTAGGGGTGATACTGGATAGGCATGCAAGTAATTTGTTAATATTAATCATAACTGACAGTAATGAGAAAATAATGTGCAAGAGAAAAAAATGTGTACAGTAAGATGGGACAGCAGGATGGGAAGTTATATTTCCTCAAAAGCACACTTTCTCTCGTACTAAACAAGCCTAACCAAGCCCAGAAGCTTCCCACCAGCTCCACGTTCTCAACTTCCTGCTGTATTTATATAGGTAAGCAACCCTCTCTGCTCTTGACATGTTTCCAGAATAGACCTGATGAGTCTGCAGCTTTGATATACAAAGATATGGAGGGACTGAGAAATGATCCTCCAGAAGCTGCATTTTCAGCCACCACGCAGCTTGCACAACAAATACAAAACTGCATGCAGCTCTGTTATCAAGTGTCCAACCCAAAAGCACACTGCCCTCTCCTCACTTCACTGCAGCCCCACAGCATCATTGCAGCATGGTGTCAACATCTCCTTGCACAATGTATAGCCGAGGGTAGCTTAAGGTTTATTGTGCTTTTTGTTATTATTTCTTACTACTCCTAAGTTAGAAAATGATATAACAAGTATTTGAAGTCAATTTATCATATTAATGGAATGAGGCAAAATATGTAAGTGAAAACACACAGAAATACACAATTCTGTGATTAAGTAAGTCGACACAGAATGGAGAAGATGCCAGTTAGCGTGTTGAGTGCAGTGCAGAAAGCATTACTAAGGATATAGGAATTTAGAAACACAGAACAGGCACTTGTTGAGAACAATTGTTTTAAGTAATTTGTTATAGAAGAATGACGTGGAGCGCATACTTCTCTGCCCTGAATCTCACTGAACTGTGTACTGCATAACCAAAAGTTAGAGAAGGCAAATCCCTTAGGCTAGTATCTGAGAAATTATGTTTTCCTTAATATAGACATGGACAATGATTTAGAAGCAGCATATATGAAGAATCACAACTTTTTCAAAAAAAAAAAATCATTAATTCATTAAATTAAGCTGTTGAAAGAATCAGCAGATGTCACAACAGATCTTAATTACAAAAGGAAGGCAAACTCCTTAATCTCATTTTTATTCTCCATAAATTATGTTTTAATTTAATCTTTATTAAGACTGAGAAGCTATACAGATCATTTACAAATATCTGAAAAACCTTTTTTGCTTCTTGTACAAACTGACACTTCAAAGCATAGTGCTTTCAGTTTCATACTAGATTTTTTCAGATAACATCATCACATGCAGGAGAAAAAAATGCACTTCCTAAATCTCAGGACTGAAACATTTCACTGAATGGGCTTTACCCAGGAATGTTGCCTTCTGTCATTCTAGTTTGAGCAGGTAATTACAATGTCAATATTGCAATCAGGAGCTTAAATGAAATCAGCAGCTTCAGAAAAGTGCAGAGAGAAAAAGGAAGTTTCTAGTCACGTGCTGAAATGTTCTTCTGCCCATTTAGGGGAAGCGCTGAATATATATTCAAAAGGAAATTAACATTACAATGTGTGATCTTTAAATGAAAAAATTAAAGACTTCAGAAATTTAATTATACTTCAGAATTTATGACTCAGCTTTAAAAATGCAAAACGTTTTGAATTGAAATGAAAGAGCAAGGCATTTATTTCATTTCCTTCCAAGAAAATCTGATCTTCCTTAATTAAAGATATAGGCAACTTATTTTTTTCCTCTTGGATAATATTCCTTTCCAGATACACTGTAAATGAGATCTACCACAAAATCAGACACTCAAACAAATGGCAATCCAATTTAGTGTATAGAAAGCTCCCTAAGCTTCACAACTCAACAAGCAAAACACTGCATAAGTAAGTTTCAAGCAGTTTCTATTCTTCTCTATCCACAGGTTTTAACTTTTCAGCTTCCTGTAGTGAGCAACACTAATGCAGGGAGTTGCAGGCAACGTGCTGCCTATTGCTCCTGGATTACAGGCCTCTCTGTTCAGCAGACTCTACAGTCATATTTAAATAAAAACTGACATTTAATGAGATAAGACCAACAGCATGCTGTATGGGAACAGAGATTCTGATATTTAACTAGATGGTGAAGAATGATGAGTACTTTCAAGATCCACTGACCAGATATAAATTATATAAAGTTTAAATATGCTCATGATGCAGAAATACACATTGTGGACTAAAAAACTGAGGGGTTTTCAGATTGGTTCATTTGCTGGCACTGCAGTTTTTGCCAAAAATTTACATCTGTATGCTTCTGAACTCTTTCTGATTCAATACACTTGTAAAATTCATCCCCTGTGTTTAGGAACAAGCCCAATAACCAGAGCTTTCCAGGATATTTAAAAAGGTCATCCATGCACCATGGTGAAACAGAACTAATAATGCCAGGAAGCTTCACGTCAAAAGTGTTTCTCTTTGACTCCTTACATTGTTGTTGAAGCTTGCCTTTGAGTAATTTGAAGTCAAGTAAACTGAAGATAACTGAAAATAACCGAGTAATTGAAAACCACCTATGTTCTATATTGAAAACAAGCTAAACCAAGTAGTTTCAAAAGCACACATTCTCTTAAGGAGTGGGATTGCAGTGTTGATGTTTAACAAAGGAAAAAAAGAAAAAGGATGGTCATGAAGAAAGGAAGAATATTTTATGCAACTGTGATTGTTGCATAAAATTGTAATCTTGCTGCATTACACAGTGGGAATGACAGGTCCTATGCAAACTGTCCTGATCAACAGCTGGATCTAATAGCCATTGCCACCAAAGGAGCAAATAAAAGTGGGATGGGTTTTTCAGAAACCCTCCAGGGCTGTGTTGGCAAGAATAAAAAGAAACTATTTTTAATGATCTTTCTCAAAAAAATGGTGTATTATTTGAATGAACCCAAGTATGCACCAGTCTGTTTCCTCATTTGAAGACAAAAGACAAGCTCGCCAATACAAAGATGTGAATAATGCTAGTAAAGGAATTAAAAGTTACTTGGCATCTCACAGAAGGCTATGTGAAATTCTCTTTCACTCAAAGCCTTCTCATTAATTTGAAGGCTTTTAGGCAACATGTCCTCCCATAATACAGTATCTGGTGAAAAATGCAAATGGTTATAGTAGCTGACACCACAAGACTTTTTAGACTTTAAAACCATTTGAACAGGGGAATGCAATCAGACCTTCAGAGGTTCAGTGAATAAAGCTAATAAAGACATCTTGGGGAGAAAAAGGAAAAGCATGGCTTCATAACTAGACCACAGCATATCTTTCAAGTGACTGTCAAAGCAGCCCTCTTTTCTCAAAGCACTGATAGCATTTAAAAGTTTAAAATAAACAGAGCTTAAATATCCTGATCTCTCTAACCAGAGGTTTAAAGGCAGTCCCTCTAATCTGAGGTTGTTGAATCACATACAGCATCTGTTTTTGTGCAGAGCTTTCTTTTGGCTTAACAGAAACTATGGTGCAGGATGGAGTAGATTCTGATTTAGCACTTAAGTGTTTTTTTGTTTGTTTTCTTTTTTGCACACAATTTTCCAACTGAAATTAAGTTTTGGATTGGTAACATTAAGAAGATGAAGTAGATAAGAAGCCTTCCTAATTAAATTTCACCCAGCAGCTGAGTTTTTTCCTATTGTTTAAGTAAATAACATATGCCAACTTATAAAGCATGAAATTCTACATACTTGAAGCAGAAGAAAGCCACCACCTACTGCAGTTGCTGCAAGCTTTCCGACTTTCTGGAACAAAAATCCCGCACACCTTAGGAGAACAAAACAAAAAACCCAGTCCAATGAAGTTGTCTGCTGAACAATGCTGCAGTCCAAAATTCCTGACTACGACAATTAAGTTTTTCATTTAACAAAGCAATGTATCATTTCACATTTTTAAAACTTCAGATCAGCATATTTAATACAATGTTTAATGAATAATGTCTAACACAAAACAATATGAGCGATGGTTGCTAGTTCATGGCTGCCCAATGGCCCCTTTAAGGTAAAGATTGAGATCTCCAGGCTTTGTTCATATGTAAAAGCTGCATGCTGCTATTGAATACAGCACTTTAATAAAGCACAATATAACAATATAAAAGTACTTTATAGCTATTCCCAAGTGGAAGGTTAATACATTATGTTATCGTTTATTCAGCTACACAACCTATAACTTAATTCCCAGCTAAGAAGTTACATCCTACAGCAAGAGCTAAAAGCTGAGGGAAAAATAGGGGCAGGTAAGCGTGCTCTTCTGGGACATGGTCTTGGTCTGTTTTTAATGGATCAAGGCAACATGCCTGCATCAAACTGAGACCAGCAGAGATACCTGCATAAGAGAACAGCTTTGGCAGTAAGGCACCACTGGAGGTTTACCCCCTCCAGTTCCCAAACTGGGTCAACTGCAAAGCCAAGCCCATGCTCCAAGCAGAATCAGGCTGCTTGGGGTCCCATTTCAGCAGGGAAAGGATATTTCCAAGGCTGACAGTCCCATGATCTCACCAGGCACAGCCTCTGGGGTCTGCTCTGCCCTCCTAACCTCACACACTGGGTGATTTTTTTTTCCCTCCCCCGCATATGGACAGTGAATTCATTTCGCTGTTCAAGAAGCGTTTAGATGAGGTGCTAAAGGATTTAATTTAGTAGTTGGGTAGAGATAGTGATAGGAGGATGGTTGGACTAGATGATCTTATAGGTCCTTTCCAACCTTATGAACTTATGAACTTATATTTATATACATGAATACACACATATTCATATGTATGTACACATACACAGATACTGAAATACAGTTTTCACATCTTTCAATAAGCCGTTTTTTATGGATGCCAGATCCCATTAACTACTCCCTAGAAGTTTCAGAGTTTGTGTATATACATCTATAAAAGTTATTTTAAAGCTAAAGAGGCAAATCAAACCCTGGATTGAAAGCTCAGCCTACATTCCCTAAGCAGTACTAAACTTACATACAATCATTTTGAGCATATTTCACCTTCCAAAGCTTGCTTAACTCCATTTTAAAGTTTCGGTGCAAACACAATGTTGTTTTCCGCCGAACTTAACACTACTGGAATACTGCAGCAAACAAATACTAGTCAAGTACCTTTCACAAATAACAAACACCTTGATGTCAAGACTGTGGCCCCATTTTCCAATTTTTGTTCTTATATACACTGCCTGCCTGTCACCATAAACTATTTTAGCACAGCTATGTTGTAGTAGCTGCTTTCAGTTAAGAGACACTGTTTAGCTGTTCAGAATGGCTCCAGTTTAATAAGACATTTCTTTAAAATGAGAGTCTTAAAGATATATTCTGCCACACATTCCTTTCTTCATTTCCATCTCCAATAAAACACACCTTAGCTACAGTATCATAACTAGGCCCCTAAGTCTACACTAGTAAGTAGATCTGCTTTTCCACAGAAGTAAAAATTACATGCAGTAAATTTCCATTTACTCCTTACACTTCTAGAGTTCTGCCGTTTCTTCAAATCCTTTTCACAATAGCTGGTGTGAGTTCCCTTAAGCAACTGGTGTGTTTTACAACTACCACAGAAAGGCCCTAGAATGAGGAGTCAGCGATAAGGGAAAGCCTGTTAAAGAAGATACACGCATACGCTTCAAACAGCCCTGGAAAGAACTCTTCAAAAGACAGTACAAGGCCTAGTGCAGTTAGGAAAGTAGTGCTCCCTCACCAGCCAGTCACTCCACCCATCACGATCTGCGTGGCTACGGAGTATTTCTCTACAATTGGTCCCGAATTGCGGCCAAACAACCGATTCCACCAATGGTGACGCCTTGCGTATTCCGTTAGATCCAACACTTCGTAGGAATCATCATCACTTTCGTGCTCTAAAGAAGGGTAAAGAAGACAAAAGTTAAGTTATTTTCTCAGTTACACAGCGTACTAACGTTTGACTATAAAAAAGAAAAAATAATAACTCTCCAGCAAAGAAGCAAACATTAGCAGAACCGTATTTGGTATTAGTTGGCTAATACAGCAGCTTAAAATGCCATATAAGGGCTAGCCATGGTCCAGTTGTTAACAGAGCAAATTACTTTGAGGTTTTTATGTCATAAGCTTTAAAACAAAACGATGGCAAAGGTATAATGCATAAAATCCTGCCTGGCACAGAAGAACAGGAATCTCTCTCTTCAAGTAGAGAAACTAAGAGGAAGCTAGCAAAAAAAGACAGAGCCCTCCATGCTCCTCCTCGAGGCTTGCCAACCTGCAGAATACCTCACTGCAGGATACCACAGGGACCAAAAGCTGATTGTGAACTTCAAGTAACAACAGAATAAATTAAAGTTCAAAAACCAAACCAAACCAAAACAAAAAACATCGAGGGCTATCAATGGCAACAACAACCAACGCTGATGAGGTCCCCAGCAGAGAGATCAGTAGAACCACTTTGAAAAACTATCACTACGCAAACTTATCCTGTTATTCTTCCTTACTTCATTGTGGAGCCAATGGCTTTCAGATGCCCCACTTTCATCTGACACAGTGTAATTACTTTCACCATCTCAGACCATGTGCAACATGTCTAACTTAAGAGAAAGCACACCCTTCTCTTCTGGACAGTTTGAAGTTTTGAGAATTCCCAGCCTTGTGTTCTCCACAGAGGGCTACACACCAGCTTGACTAATTAGCCAAGAACAAGCACTTAAGTTCCTGTTCTGCAACAGATGAAACAATGAAGCTGGGAATTCAATTAAGTTCTGTAATTTCTGTATAATTCCGTCAACATTTCAAAAACAGGCCTCCTACAACTTCCAATTAAACATCCTAAATGCCACTTACGTTCAAACAGCCAAGGGAATAGATGGTCTACTTTCATATGGGAATGTTTTGAAAGCATCTTGTAGTTCTCAGCGCATACATGCTGGAATTAAAGTCTGTTTCTCTTAGGAACACTTAAGGTGAAACTAAGCTCAGCAATGATGCTGAGACATCAGTCAGAGAAGCCACAATACTACCTGAGATCATAACAACTGGGGATGTAAACATTCTGTCAGGAATGCTGGCAATCTTTTTTTTTTTTTAAATCTATTACTTGTGACTGAATGTGCTGAAGATGCAAGCAATACACATGCAGGTATGAATTCTTTCTTGATGACCTGACAGGACTCGATGACCTCAAGAGGTCCCTTCCAACCCCTACAGTTCTGTGATGTTCCCAGTTATTTAAACATAGTTAGACCTGCAGTGTTCAAAGTTGATACAGAAGGTTGTTCCCAGCTTTCAAGTGCCGATGGTTCACGAGAAGATAACACGAGTCCCAGGCTGTAGAGTTCACTCGAATAACGCATTTCAGGGCCACCAGCACTGCCGGTCTCGGCTGACACACGACCTCCATACATGGCACTCGTCTCACCCTTCGCAGCCATACAGCTGTTGGCTATTCAAACCTACGCACTTCGATACCGGTACGCGAACACACCAGGTGATGGGGACGCTGAGGACGCCGTACCCACAGCGCACCGGGCGACCCCGTCATGACCCCAGGGCCCGCGCATCGAGGACATCCCCGCCACGTCGGCCCTCAGCGCGAGGCCGGGTTCCCGCGAGCGGACTGACCTGGGGCGGTGCGGGGTCTCCGCGCCGCCATGTTGGCTGCTGCTGACAGCGGAGCCGGGCCCGAGGCCGCGCTGCTCCGCCCCCTCTGCGGCCGCGCTGCGGTAGCGCGCATGCGCCCGCTGTCCTTTCCAGCCGGGCGGGCAGCGGGGCGCGGGGCGGCAGCGAGGGGGGGGTCCCCGCGGCTCCGGGGGATTGTGGGAAGTGTAGTTCTGCGAAGGAGGCGGCCATTTGGGCCTAGGGGTTCTCAGCTGTGGGGTTCTCAGCTGGCAGTACGTTTCCTCTCCTCTCCAGTCAGGAGTAGCAGTCATTGCAAAAGCTCATCATCTCGGGAGGGGGGTAGGAATCCCCTAGCACAGGAACTATCCAATGGCATGTTGCAGGCGGAGGTCTGGGTTCCTTGCCAAGTCACTGCAGGGCTGTAATGGTGCCATCCCCCATGGCAGTCCCTCTTGCTCCCTGTTTCGTACCAGGTCTGCTGTTTGGTTAAGATCTCTGTGCTGTTGAAACTATTGGGACCTATAGTCCCAGAAACAACGTGATCCGGAAGACTTAAGTCATAGAATCATAGAATTGCAGAATCAAAGAATAGCCTGGGTTGAAAAGGAGCTCAAAGATTTTAATCCCATGGCCATGAGCAAGGTCACCAACCACTACAGCAGGCAGCCCAGAGCCACATCCAGCTGTGCCTTGAATGCCTCCAGGGATAGGGCATCCACAAGCTCTCTGGGCAACCTGTTCCAGTGTGTTGCCACCCCCTGAAAAACTTCCTCCTAACATCTAACCTAAATCTCCTGTCTTAGTTTAAAACCACTCCCCCTTGTCCTATCACTGTCATCTCCAGTTGAATCTCTTCAGTGCTGGCCCAGTTAGGGGGTTGGGTTCTTGGTTTGAGATTTTTCTTTTCTTGCTTATACAGTGGAAATATATGAGACTGACTTGCCCTGGTGATAGATTTCACATCTTCAGATAACATGGGTTAGTGAGTATGGTGTTTTTTTCCAACCTTCATGATTCTATGATTCTACAGTAAGTAGTCATAAAAAAAGCCTCAGAAGAATTCTTATTGTGAAGTAGTGGCAATAGTCATTACTGCTGACAAAAAAAAAATAATACGTATTGTATTTTGGAAGATAGATATTGAAAAATAAACAGAGGTATTAGGCATCCCATAAAAATTAACAACTGGAAAAGAACACAAAATACCATCTCCTTAAATAACAAAGATAAAAGTAAACGTGAGCTGAGAAACATTTAAAGTAAGTGAAATTGAGAACCATTTGACGTCAGTTTACTCCTTCCTTCAATGCAAATTTGTTTGCTGTTGATGCTTGCTGATTGAGAAGCCATGGAATGTTGTTTTACTGCTTTTTATTATTTTTTTATTGTGTACAGTTCTGTACAATCTTTATACTAGTAACAGAGGTAGATGGCCTGATGAGTATAGCTTCAGGAACTTTGTGGCAATATGAACATCACGAAAGCAAAGGACTTCAACTATTATAAATAATAAAATTGGAAACTTCCTATTTAAAAGTGTTTATAGGTTCTCATTTGTGCTCCCATGCTGCTATTACACAATACTTTTTTTTTTTTTTCAAAATGGGCAATTATAATAATAAAAAAATCCCAAATTTTCACTTGTGGTAGAGGGTTTTTTATTTTTATTCTTTAGTTTTAATAGAGACACATCTCTCAACATGTGAACTAAGCATTTAAGATTCTAATTAACTCTTTGATTACGGCAGACAGACACAAATAGAAGAATAGAATAGAAAAACATACTGTCTACATGAAGGTACTTCTTAAACCAGGACTGAAGTTGGCATATAAAATAGTGGCTTACATATTAAGTGATTTATATTACAAATGTTTGCCATCATGATGATCAGGTGACAGCATACCTCAGGAGGTAGGGAAGGAAGGCTAGGGAGTATACAGTTTTCATGGGATTCCTAAGAGCTGGTAAACAGAAGTCAAAAAAGAATTGTCAGTTTTCTCTGATTTAAAAAGTTTCTGATGCAGCTGCTCGGTACTCAGAACAAAACCCCACAAAACATCATTTGGTAGACGGCGGAAACAAACATTCCACTTGAGATTTTCAATACATCTATTTTTGTGTAGCACACAAATATTTCTGACAATTTGTTCTTACAGACAACTAATACCTTCGGACTGTTCAGGTTTAAGCATACACTTTTTTGTTGTTGATGATGTTATTTCATTGAATTCCTGATTGATAATGAAAAGCTTTTTGGTTTAGATTCCTAAATGAATTAAAATCTTTCTCTTTTTTTTTTAACATTAGCAGGTTGTTGAAAGAAGAGTTTGGAGTTTGTTGTGCAGCCCTTATAATTAGCAATGAAAAGCTGCATGTTAACAAAAGTGAAAAAACTGCCCTCCAGTCTCCTTTCATGAAGCCAAGACTGGGCATTGCAGAAATGTTTCCTTTACCTAGATAGTCTGGGTCTTCCTCACTCTTGTTGGTCTAAGTTTTTCCCTGAGTGTATGCATGCATGATGCTGGTTCCCATAGCAGATGATCTGAACGAGAACTGAGAAGGCATTTGGACTAACACAGGTGCTCATGCAGTTGAAAACCCTACAGCAGTCTGTATGTCTGGCTTCCAGTGGCTCCATTTCCCTCTCTCTCAGGGAGATCCCCTAAGATTTTTGTGAGTATTTACTCTTCTACCTCAGTGCACCCTGTGTAGCTCCTTCAACCTTCTGTTTCCCTTGTTCACTGTGTAGACAAGGCTGTAGAAGAGATAATAGCAAGAAAGGGTTTTCAGTATGGTCATCATAGCCAGCTTTAAACCTTCTTTTGCGTCTCATTCCTTACTTTGACATTTTTTATTCAGAGCCTGACAGAGACAATCTTAAGCCTGTGCAAGAATTACAAGTTAGATACCTTTCTGGTAAGGGAGGAAAGCAGAAGATTGTGCTGGGACTGCATGAGCCTGCTGGCTGAGATATTTTTTTAATTTCTGTTGTTCAAATAATTGATATTTGTTTTCACCTTTTTTTTTTTTTAATAAACACTCAGAAGCAGTTCTGAAATAACTTTCCTCATATTTCTATCATTTTGTTAGTTTCCCTTCAGAGTTAAGAGGTTTATATGATCAATACTTTTTTAAAGATTAGTATTAGCAACTGCATGATATTCCATGTGCAACTTTTGTTTGCACGAGCTTGGAGACTGAAACTAGTCTAGAAAGCACTGGTTTGCTTGTCGAGTGGAGTTTGTCTTATTAAACACATCAGTGTACTTTGACAAACTCCTGCATGCTGAATTTGGTGTAAAGCTTAGGTGTTATCATGTTATTTATCTGTTATCTGTGTCTTCATCTCATATTGCCCTGGGAGGTGATGGAGTCACTGTGCCCAGAGCTGTTCAGGAAATGAGGAGACGTGGCACTGAGGGACGTTGTTAGTGGGATCACTGGTGGGTTGACTGTGGGTCTAGACGATCTTACAGGTCTTTTCCAACATTGATGTTTCTATGATTCTATGCAGTTAGCTGCCCATCTACAACATCAAACCTAATGCCACTGTCACAAGGTCCCTCTGAACATGGGCCTCACCCTGCTCACTGGTAACAATGGCCACATCTGCATGCTTCCCTTGGCCATACCCCTTAGTGCTGTACTCCTAGGAAACCCACACATCATATCAGGTGCATTTGTGCTGTGGGTTTCACAGGCCTTTGCAGCATTTTTGCACAGACCTTCCTTGTGTTTGTTTTGGATCCCATTTGCATGTACCACACAAGCACACCAGGCAGCCTTGCTTCCTTTCGCCTCCTCTTGCTGCATCATGGCTGGGAAACAAGATAAAAGGAAGGATTTGGGAAAGCAGCCAGGATAAGACTTTCCAGCGGGTTGGATACTCTGGTACCTCTCTTCAGAGGACAGGATGCACCCAATTCCCAACACAAGACGTTGACAGCTGTGGTGGGAAGGTGTCAACTATGGAGGGTGCAAGAGGTCTCCAGCAGCAACAAGCAGGGTGCTTGGTTCTGTCAGGTCCTCAGCTGCTGTAGGGTGGCTGCTGATCCTGCCATACTGCTGCACAGGGCCTGCTGGCACTGCCTGTGGGATTAGCTTGATGCCAGGACAGACAACGCCATCAGGATTACTCTTGCCTCCCGCAAACCTCGCAATCTGTGCAAAGACAGGCAAACCTCATGGCTCCAGCAATGCAGTGTGCTCTGGGGGGCTTTTGGCCAGCACCAATGTGATATTTGCGTAATCATGTTAGACCTTCCTGAGGAGATCATATATTTTTCGAGCCATGTAGCTGTATAATCCACCTTCCCCATAAAATCCAGTCAAATTAAAATGCTCATAGGTGCTTACTTCAAGCTATCTGAAAGGAACAATTTTTCAAAGAAAGTTAAGCAGTTTAAACTCTGGCCACCTTTTGAGTTCACCTTTAAAGGCTCTTTAGAAGCCGAGAGTTTCCTTGGAGCGTAAGGAGGATCAAAAGAAAAAAAGATCTTTCCTTGCTCTCTAATTCCAGGCTGCAAGTTCAGCCTGTGTATCCATCGTTTGAGCAAGCATCTGTAGCAGGCAACTTCACTGTCACAACTTGCAAGAGAACATACATGGAATACTGACCTTGCAAACAATAAAAAAAGCCCACAACACCACAAACAACCCAAGGAGTAAAAAGCATTGGAGAACTCCAAACCTTCAGACACTTCAGTGTCTTCAGGCACTGGAGGAGGGCATGATGACTCTTCTGCAACCAGCTGCTTTTTGGAGCAGAAGTAAATTGTTCCATCAGGAGTTATCTCAGCTCTTGATGACTTGGCAGAGCAGTGCCATAATCCAATCTGTGATGCACTAGGAAGATGTTAAAATGGCAATCCGCTTCTCTGTAGGTATTACACTAAGAAATACCTATCCTTTTGTCTAGTGCCATCTCAATATGAGATTTTTAATGTTTTTTTTTTGTGTGTGTGTGTGTGTGTGTGTGTGTGTGTGTGTGTGAGATGTCTTCAAACGTCCTTTGTTACTATTCCTAACTTTGAAAAATTACTTATGATTTTTTTTTCTGTACCAGGATCATCATATAAATTTTGTATTTCCTAAATACAATAAATTTTGAATCTTCTAATTGTATAACAATCTCTTTCATTTTAATTTGTTATCCTAATGAAATTTGAGTTCCCTCCACAAACCATGTTGGAGGAGAGGAGGAAAGGGTGGAGAGGGGATGGCTGTGGTAAAGACTAAGCAGTGGTAATTTAAATTGTCCCCTGCTGAAGGATCAAACAAAATTTATGGAAAGATAAACCTCAGAAGGAATGTGCAGTGAGAAGTTTTTCAACTGGTAAGAACCAAAGGCATCTCCAAAGCAACACGTGCTGGGTCCACAGCACCTGCCATTTAATTATTAAACAAAGCCAATGCTAAGGCGGCAGGTAGGGCTGCAGCAGGATACATTCCCATGACCCTAACCCAGAAAAGTAAGGAAGTAAAAATAGAAAGTTAAGGTAGAAGATTGATCTTTCCACTTTTGTTTTACTTACAACATTGTTAACATCGCAAGCTGATTATCCATTAAGCTTTTGATCTCATCTCTGCTATTGGACTTGTACTCTTAACGCAGAGCTTTGACCACGACTCCACTGCTACTGTGTAAATCCCATCCAAGTATTTGGACTACTTATCTGATATGCATGTGGCTAGAGGGGAGCTAGCTTTTGCAGTGGAGCGTGCAACTGGTGAAACTGAACTCATTACTGCCTTAGGGTATCTCTGGGAGGTGAATACTGACATGGTGGGAGTAAGCTGCAGAAGTAGATGTCTGCTGCAACTCATGAGGGGTTAATCTTACACAGTCAAAATCCTTCATAAAGATCGGAGTCCTGAGCTAAATTTGAGGCTTCCTGTGATAATGTAGGCAAATAAAGGGCAGGAAGGGGAATAGAGCCATGTCCAGGAAGTCTTAAAAGACACTGAATTGCTGTCTTTAATGTGGCAGAGGTCTCAATGAGATGTAGCTGTTGTCATATTTCTGTTAAAAAAATATATAAAGATTTATTAAAAAAATCTTCTCATGTAAAGTTTTGGTTTTTTAAGGGTTATGCAAAGTTTGTGTTCTTGATTGGTAGTTTTCTTATGAGTGAAACATAAAAAGCTTTTAACTTTCTGGAGGTAACCTTTGTTTGTCTGAATTCTGTATTATAAAACTGAAGAAAAGGGTGCTGACTGTAGCACCATATTATTTTACATAAATTATATAAACTGCTCTCAGGTCCGTTCACAAATGCAGTGATACACTTCATTTTTAAGTTTTCCTTCCAAGACAAATATCTGACCCTCCTGCTCTGTCTGGTAGGTATTGAGGAGTTCTCTACCACTGCCATTCAAGAAACTCTGACCAACAAATGGGGAGAGCGAGAACACGGGCTGACTGAGGACCTTCCTGGCCATCTTCTCACAGAGAAAATGTAAGGAGTTAGTTCATTAGAGCAGCTGTAATGATGAATCAATCACACATACCACTTCCACCATTAACAGATGTTCCCATTAAATTTCTGCAGCTTAATTGCACATAAACAGCTCAGAAAAAAAATAAAATAAAACTCTTTTGAATAGGCTTTTACACAGCTAACAGTAATAGGATAAGAAGTGGGCAGGGCAGATGTAGAAACAATACACAATGAAAAAGTTGAGGACCCTCCAGAAATGCCATCTAAGTGGCAAGGAGCCCAAACAGTGTCAGGCTTTTGTGGCAATGAAACCCTGTACCAAGAAAAGGTTAAAAATCCTAAACAGAAGGGAAATGTGGTAACGGTGTTTTTCATTTTCTTGCAAGAAATGAAAAACAATACAGAATTGTAACAAGTAAACACTAGACAATATACAGAGAGAAAAGATAATTCATATGAGTCATTTCTGCAGGCAAGGAAAAGTCTCTGATCAGATACTGCTTTGCTAGACGTAGGTGATACTGAATACCCAGCTGCCCCCTGTTCACCTCAAGCTTCTGAGTCCTCCTAAAGCTTCTTCCAGGGCTCTTTTTGGCTGAAGTAACACTAAGTGGGTTTCCTCCAGATAACTGAAAAAATATGTGTCAGCACAGCCAAACGTGGCACTCCTAGAGCTCAGGACCAGCTGCCTCACTCACAGTGGCTGCATCTCCTCCCTATACAGTGATCTCAAAATAACATTTCTGCGGCCAAACTTGCTTTAGCAGCACTGCAATCAAGGGTAATTTTTTTTTTTTTTTTTGCAAAAATGTGGGCCCCTGGCAAGTGGGGAGAGAAACTGACAAATGAGAAATGTGCATTCCTTGTGGCACTCCTGAAGAGCTATGGCACTTTATCACCAGGACTTTTCTTAACTTCACAATGGCAACATCAAGTAAAACTTAACTAATTTCTTTATAATAAAGATTAATTCCTGAGAAATTCCCTACAGGATCAGACTGCCATTTAGTTGCCTTTCAAAGCTCCAACAATAATGAAGTAGACTATATCACAGACTTGTTTCCAGGAGCACTGTTAATTTTTCTCATTTTTCACTGCTCAGATGTTGATATGTGATAAAATGGTAACACAGATGGACAAAAATTGAAAGCAGCTATTGCCTGTGATAAAACTGCTCAAAGGCAGATAATCACTTGACAGTGGTTTCTGCAGAATGAAGGTGAGAGCTGTGGGACCAAGCACAGCTGTGAAGAGCATTCAGCAAATGGCAAGACAGAGGCAGTGCCTCCTGCTGAAGGAATTTGGGTTGTAATTCTGAATTAAATATTTGTAGCAGAAGAAATGCTGACCTTGATTAAATCTGAAAGTGCCTTGGCTAGTGATTGGAGGAGGAAACCTAGTTGCTCTTGCTGCCATTAGCTCAAGACACTGTGGATCTATCTACAGAAGTTTTATTACCATGTATTTCCCAGTGCTGCTATCATCTTCCCAGTCCTACAGACTGCTGCAACAGTCAGGATATGGTAACAGGAGTTCCAGTTCAGCCCTCATTCTTCAGAGCTGTTCTTTGGTCTTGACTGCCAAAAGCGCCAACCTTACCCTGGGCTGCACCACAGCTCTGCTGTGTTGTGCAGACTCATCTCCAGCACTGGGTGTGGCTTTGGGTGCCGAAATCTAAGAAGGATGTAATACTATTAGAGAGCATCTGAAGGATGGGTTCTGCACCACAGGGCGTTGGGCATGGAACAGGATGCCCAGGGTAGGGGACACAGCCCACAGTGCTGGAGTTCAAGGAGTGTCTGGACAACACTCTCAGACAAAGGGATTTGATTTTGGGTGGTCCTGTGTGGAGCCAGGGGTTGGATTCAGTGATTCTTGTGGGTCTCTTCCAACTCAGGATATTCAGTGATTCTACTCGGGGGGGATGAGGGGATGACAAGCATGAGAGATCTGCTTGGCCCCTTTCCCAACTGAAATCAAAACGAGTGCATAGAATTTTCTCCTCCAGTCTTCTTTTCACAGGACATAGATTAGGAAAAATGGAGCAAGCAAAAACAACAGAACTACATATAGGCAGAAAACACTCCTTAGAGGAATTTGCTCGTGCTCATTTTTTGAATTACTTCGCAGTGAAGGCTCCCTCTGGGTGTTTGTCAGACTGCAAACCCCATTTTGAATGTGGATCTTATTTGCTCTCTTTTTCTCTGTGCTGAGGTCATACTGTTTCTGCTGTTTCTGGGAGCTGCACTGGAGCTGTGCTGGCCACTGCTGGTAGCCCAGTTTGGTAGCTTGGCATTTTTGAAATGCAGTTTTGCAGCTTAATATCTATAATATATAACATATGTCTATATTTGCCTTACAAAGTTTGTGGTATCCTTGCTTTTGATTATTTGTATGTTGCGTATTTTATCTGTATTCAATACCCTATAGACAGGTCCTGAATTCGGTTTAGTCCACCTTTTTTTTTTTCCCTGACTGATCAGGACCTGTAAGTAATCTGTAGAAAATTTTTGTTCTGTTTGTTCCTGTCTTCTTCCTAAATGTGTTTGATGAGTGGGTGATTTGTTTGTGCTGTCATTACAAAAACCATATGTTAATGTGGTCTTATGGAGGAGTGTTTTTATTATTTTAAGAGTTCAACTAAGGATGTTTCCAAAGGAGTCATAATTGCTCTTCTAAGTACAAAGGCTTAACAATGACTGGCTTACAAATAATGCCAAAAATCTGTTCAGCTCAGTCTAATTATTTTAAAGACTAAAATCTGTTCCTCAGATCTCCTTAACACAATAAGAAATTATGATTATTTGAGTTCTCTATGGATCTTTACTGCAAGTGCCCGGGACTAGGGAAAATATCTGCTTTTTCATGTATGTATCAATGTATGCAGAAACCTTAGGGCCGCCCCTCTATGCATGCTAAAGGCACGGTGTCAAGGCACGGAAGTATGTGACAGAGAGTCCTGCAATGTATCATATATATAAAATTTTAGTTAGGTACTATTATTCCGTTCTGCAGAGTTAAAGAAAATGGAAGGAGGAAAATAGCTGTGCACCTGGCCGAGACCTTGGAAAGGACTTTTCAGAATAATTTTCAGAAAAACAATTCTAGACCTCCCTGTTGCAAAGCCTCCTACACAGCCTTTGCAAAGAACCTTTCAGAGAAGAACTTCAAAGAAGTGGAGCAGCATGGCAACGTTTTGTGAGCACTACTGCACATAAATGCTACACATTTCTAAGTGCGTGCTCACCAAAATAAGTTACTAATGAAACTGCTTTCTTGTGCACTGCAATGAGAAATGGAGAACAAAAGTAAGAAATATTAATTCTTTATTGAGAGACAGTTTGTTGTCATGCAAGCGTCATACTAACACACTTTAAAAGCGTACGTATGTCTATAATTTGTGTTTACAGAAGCAGTACATTAGGTCTTAAATATTACCTAAAAAAAAAGAATTCTCAGAAAGAATTGGTGAGATCTGTGTCCAGCTGGTTCTCCAGTTTGTGTTGCTTTACAATCAGCAGTGCACTGAGAGGATCAGAGTTAAAAACTGCCCTGTCCCAAAAAGAGGTGTGTTGAAGGAAAATGCACCAAGTGGAAACACAAGGGTATTCACGTGCATTGGATTTGCAGTCCTGGGCATGTGTTTCCTCAAGTCCCTCAGGCTGCAATGTGAGCAGACCCCAGCAGGGTCAGGGCCACACTCCCTGTGCACTGGGATGGCAGCAAACCAATGCTTTCACAGTCTAGATGTGATCATAGATCATACTTTCCCTGGTTAAAAATTCAAAACCAACCCAAATTGTTCTTTTCCTTCAGAAATTAAGCTTAAAATGGTACCGTTTAGTGAAGGCCAACGAATACTGAAGTCCCTTGAGCTATCCTGAAGCTAAGGGAGCAAATCATAGTCCTCTGTAATATGGAGGTTATAGGTTACAAATATGAGGATATTGGGGATGGGGTTTAGAGGGAGGGCTCAGAAGCCAAGACCAGGTCAGAAAGTAAGGAATGATGTTTGGGGTACCTTGCAGCGCTGATGAGGGCAACAGCTCCCTCATCTCATCATCTGCCTGCCCTGGTGCTAGTCAGAGTCCTGGCTTTGCTTGGCTCCTGCCATTTAGACATATAGTTCTCTTGCCTTGTTAATATGTGGGACTGAGTATTACTTATTCACAAACAATGCTGCTTCCTAATGAGGCTGCAAGGTAGGTTACTAGTGTTCCCTGGCAGCTGCAGCTGTGTGATTCCAGCTGGGTCCCAGTCGCTGCTATCCAGAGGAATTCTGA
Organism: Cyrtonyx montezumae; assembly: GCF_038088225.1. Lineage (NCBI taxonomy): Eukaryota > Metazoa > Chordata > Aves > Galliformes > Odontophoridae > Cyrtonyx > Cyrtonyx montezumae. The sequence goes on from NW_027072034.1 coordinate 54,351,826, forward strand.
CATGTGCCACAAAGAGATCAGATCTATTTGTCTTACTGCTTTTCATGCAAGCTCCCTGGTATTTCCCAGTCAGTCAGAGAGTTCTTCCTGCAAGTGAGGAGTGTTTCTTCTCTGTTTTTTTTTTTTTTTTTTTTATTCACAGGGCAAACTTTATGCCCTTTCCTTGCTTGGCTTGGTAAGCTGCACTTGCATGCTCAGCAGTGTTTTCCTTTCGGGTTGAACTAGCAGTAGCAGCCAATTAGATACATGGCTCATGGCTGAAAGTTGTTGGTCTAAAGCACAAGACCACTCCTGTGAAAAAACGGCATTTGCTGTAGACAACATTTCTAGCATGATCGATGGGAAATGAGGCATTGCATGTGGGTTGCTCCAAAAGTAACGCCTTCTGTTTATTTCCATGAAAAGTACTGTAGATACAAAGAACGCAATAACATTATTTGATAGAGCAAAACTCAGATACAAAATACTATTTTTCAACACAGTCACCACCGTTAGCTTTTGCCAGCAGTGAACAAGAGCTGCATGCCGTGCTTGTAACAATCTGCACTGGCGTCCCACTGTTGCTGTCACCATGGCTGGAACACACCACCCACCATCTCACTACATTCACATCCACTGCTGGGTCTCCAGAAATGTTCAGCAAGCATTGATGAATATCAACAGGTGTCATTTTTTTCTGCATGGAGGAATTCAGGGACACACCTTTGCTTCATATGCACTTCCATGACAGACACCATTGTGTCAGAGTGCCCCTCTGTCACATGGCAGCAAAACGGAACAGCATATTAGCAGGAAGGATCAACCTTCTGCCATAGCACTAATGTCTGCTTCAGGCATTGTGGGCCAACGTACAAAATAGGAGACATTACTTTCAGAGCAGTCCTCATAACAATTTTAGTATAAAGCTTTCCTGCATCTGCTATGTGACACTACGTGCAATTATTGATACAAACCAGCATGATGAATGGGGTGCTGGCCTCTCAAAAGCTGAATCGTAGCTAAACCCAAGGGAAATTCTCTGGTTTAGCTCCCAGACAGAAACCCACCCACTAGTTTTCTTTGGAAAGAACAAGAATTCAAATATTGGTTTGGCATGAAAATTGTTCTGACTACCCTAAAGGCAAAGGGAAGGTGATTCTGCAAAGCCACAAGAAGAAAGTATTTTAATTCAGAGATCATTTCCCTGATTTAAAATGTTATTTTTTTATCTAACGTTTTCCTTATTCTAAAACCACATGGAGTTTCAGTTATACTTCCTTTAAAACCAGAAAGCAATTGTACTGAAATGCAATAAAGGGAACTAAAAATACACTTCAATATTTTTTTTCCCTTTTTGTGCTTTTCTGTTTCCCCAAATGTCTGAGGAATAAAACTGGATGCAGTCATTTGGGAGGAGAAACAAATGGTGGAAGTCACTGTCAAAGAGTCAGTGCATGGGCATTTCTGAAGAACTTCTTAGCTAGGACTGCATGTAGATGTGTTGTGGCTCTGGTGAAATAGTTGGCAGGTGATTCTGTATGTCACTGAGCTAACCAAACAAGGAACATATAAAGCTTTCTAAATGTGCTTGGTCTACGCACACAACTTGCACCAAGCAGAACGAAAAGTACAGAAATGCACAGGATAACAAAGGGGAAAGAAAATACATGCCTATGGTCAGCATTACAGAGACTTTGCTGGGTGTTCGTTTGGCTAAGGAATAACTGAAAACTATCAAAAGACAAAATAATGGCTTCACAACCCGTTTGTTAGGAAGGATAACTCTGAAGTAATTCATATCTGAGATTTTGCCTTCATGTTGCTGGCAGTAAGATAATATCCATCTGGCTCTACAGGGTTTGTTTCAAAAGAGAGAAAAACAAGTTTCTCTTCAGCTCAGGAACAGCAGAAATGCTTTTATGTATCCAGAAGTACACATACAGGACTTACAAGGTCTACTATTCTGATAATAAACATGCTGACAGCTTGCAGTGTCCCATTCACATGTGGAAAGGAGCCATGAAGTGCCACCAAATTATCATGCTAGTGCTGGCTCAATCTTTGCAAAGTCACATGTGACTGCAGATTGTGCAGAACAGAGAATACACGAACTTGCTATTAGCAGGACCCATTCATTGCCCTGTAATGGATTTGTATTCGTTTATAATGAAATGTGAAGAATTAATCACAGCTCAATTACATTTGTAAGTGCAGTACTGTATTTTAAAGAGCATGCACACGTTTGCCTGTTTTTAATTACACTGGATGTGAAGTTAGGGTCCTGCAGTCGGAGAATCCCGCTTTGCCTATCCATCAGCAAGGCAGCTGCCTCGCTGCACAAAGGCAGCTGAGACAATGCATGAAGGAGCTGGATTCAATGATCCTCGTGGGTCCCTTCCAACTTGGGATATTCTGTGATTCCATGAAGCAGGACACAGTCATGCTCCTCAGCTGGCAAGCAGGATACTGGCAAAACCAAGGGGCCCTCTTTGTTTTTTGCTCTCAGGTCTCTCTCCTCTCTCTTTCTTAACCACTGTGGTTCTTCTTTTACACTTCTGCAGCGGGTCTGGTGCTGTTGGGCTTTATCTTTACCAGCTAGAGTGCTGCTTTGAGTTCAGACACTTCTGTTTTCTCAGCTGTGCTTCAGATGACTCAGATTTATCTCAGGGTTCTCTTATTTTTTTTTTCTTTTTATCTGGATCTGTAGTACTGGATATCCCAGTTTGCTTTTGGCCTTGCCTACCAGGAATGTCAAATAAGGATAAAATTAAACCGTGGGTAGACAAAACATAATGATGATTCTGTGGTAAAATACGATAAGTATTAAAGTCAACTCATTCATTAACGCTCACATTGTGAACATTATTAAATGCTCTTACTTAACATAAATCTTTCAGGAGTTCCTAGCTTAATGTCTAGTGCTGCAAACAGCTGCTTTCTGTTTACAAAATAAATGACATCCTTCACAGAATGAAAAAAAATGAGGTATGAATTTTTATTTCTTCCCAACACAGCCCATAAAAAGTAGTCCTTTGGCACTGTAAGCACACACCACCAATGCATTCTGCTCAGAGTAACTGTGTTTGCTGAAGGGCAACCTTGCACAAACACTGTCTTAACCTATAGTATCATGCTTTTTCAGTTCTGCATATTGATTCATGCTCACTTCAAAAGAAGCTGAATAGCATTTTAAAAATCTCTTTAAATTCTTAACTCACACTGAGATTTCTGAGCAGTGCTGAGGCCTGCATCTAGATCTGGACTATGATGAAAGTTGCTCAAGCAAAAACAATATTGAATTAAGGAATGAAAGCATGCCACTGAACTTCAGGGAGAAGCAAAGGGTCATCATTTCACCCAGAGGATTATGTGGGCGTAGGTAGGACACAGCAGTGGTTTCAAAGCAGAGGTCTGCTCAAAGCCATTGCTAGACTTAGTCACAGTTTGAACAGACTGTAGATTGTCAGCCATGTCAGCAAAGGCCTGTTATGCAGAAAGGGCAGGCTGTGAACATCTCATCTCAGAAGTTACTGCCAGAGGCTTGAGGCAGCCTGTAGGTCCCCTGCTCCTCCTTTGGCCATCTCCAAAGCACTCAGGGTATGGCACCTCAAACACGCATAGGCACATTCCTCTGAGGTCATAGAATCACAGAATCATTAAGGTTGGAAAAGATCTCTAAGAGCACCTTTTCCAACCAGCAGCCCATCACACCATGCCCACTGACCACGTCCCTCAGTGCCACATCCACACGGCTCCTGAACACCTCCAGGGACGGTGACTGCACCACCTCCCTGGGCAGCCTGTGCCACTGCCTCACTGCTCTTCTGGAGAAGAAATTGTTCCTTGTGCGTGGTCCCTTTCTCAAACACAAATTATTGCACTTGTTCATATTTCTCATAGCCTTCCTCTCCTTTAGCCACAGGTCCCAGTCCTACTTCTTGAGGAGCTAGTATGATTCTTGAGCTAGTTGCCCTCCGTTCAGCACCTTGCAGCCTCCTCCCTCTGGGTTCAGCACTACTCCCTCTGGTTGCCCAGGCCCCCAGGGAAATCCTCTTGGGCATGCTGCCACTGGCACGCAGCCATGCTTCCCTTTCCATTACTGGTTCCAAACATACATAGCAATGGAGGTTTTGAAAACTCATACTGGTGATCCTTACTGGAGGATGTTTCCCATATGCCCCGCAGACAGCTCCTGCCTGAGGGCTGCCAGGGTGGGTGTGGTGCTATGGTCTCTGAGCAGGCCTTGCAGAGCAGGCTGGGAAATAAAGTGTGGGGCTCGCAGCTGGTGGCTGCAATGGGGCCAAAGCACCTTCTGGCCCAGCTTCAAGCCAGTGTTGAGGACCACTCGAGCATAAAGAGAAGCATGACAAGATTTTTAACAGAGTAGTAAAATTAAAAAGCCAAATTGCTTCTGCTGTGCAGGTGAAAAAATTCAAATAGGCAGCAAAATGCAGCAGAAGAGCGAGAAGGGGAATGCAAGAGGGAACACGATGTAATCCGGGGAGGCAAGCACATTCAGAGGCTCCTGCCAGGCTCCCAGGAAAAGCGTATGCTGAAAGGCAGCCAGTCCGTTACGCATGCTGGCACAAAGTACGTCAAGAGAAAGGCAAAAAGCTGTAAACACCTGCACTGAGCTGGGAGACTTTTGCAGTTCCTTGTTCATTGTTACAAAAGACACAGTTGTTTTCCTAAAAATAAGAAAACATACTATAGAAATTACGACAAAGCACTCCCAATTACTTGGGTATAAATAAGGGCAAACTGTGATTCATGTATTATTGCAAATGCTATTCACTGCATCATAGATTGCACAATTTTTTGTTGTTACATTACTGTTTACACCATGTCAATAGGATTTTGGAAGTATGAATGAGGGAAGGTCTCATCCTCTCTGACAAGTCAAACCATTGCAAGTGATAATAATGAAATCAGAAGACGTGTATTTAAACCACACACAAAACTGAGCTAGTGATGTCAGTCAAAGAAAATAAGTGTAAATAGATCTATTAAAAGATGAGGTAATAATTACTGTTCACACAATAGTTAAGCTCTATGTCTAAAGTACAATTCTAAAGGCCTTAAACCACGCTATGTAGGAGCTTTTGATCGATTTTGGTTCTGTAAAACACTGTGGTTTCTAAGTTGTCAAACACTGTATTTTTTGATGTTAACTTCCATATATTTGTATCTGGAGAAGAAACATTTTTTCAGCACTGCAAGCATTATATCAATTTCTTTCAAAGTGATCCTGGAGTAACCTCTACGCTAATGGCAACCGAATTAAGAAGAGTGCAAAACATTTTTTGCTCACAAACTCCCAGCAGATGAATAGGTCAATAATCCAGTTACTTGGCTCTTTCACAATTCCTCATATAAAGTAACTACTGCATTCTCAATGTAAGAATAAAATGTCTGATCCTTACTTCTGTACAAAGCAGCTGTTTGCTAAACCCATCTTCAATTTACTGAAAATGAAAACATCACCTGGAAGGGTCTGTGATTTTTTTAGGACACTTAATCACAGTGATCAGATGCCTTCTGAAGCAATACACCGTCGACTCCTGATTCGGAAGAGTTAATTCACTGTGCTGCAAACTGATGTGAAATGGAGGAATTGCAGGAAAAGGAAGTTTTCGCTTTGATATGGAAAATGAGCAGAATGAAACAGAGACATCAAAAGGGAGCTTTTTATAGAAAACATGCTGTAAAGCTGAAATTCTGCTCCAGTCACCCTGCTCGCTTCCAGAACTCTGGTCAGCAGAAACACGAACTGATGATGACTTTTGTGAGCTTCTTGTTCCCATCGTAGTATAAAGTAACCTCAGCTAAGCTGTTTCCACACCATCAAAATAACGTACAATGTAATTCTTGACCCTTGACATTTGCTTTCCTTATTTTCTCTTCTTTTGAAATAATTACAAAATTAGCTATGAAAGGATGCGTACTTTGGAATGCAAAACTGTATGCAAAACTATTCATCGATTAAACAAATAAGCCTGAACTAAAGAAAATCCACAGAAAAACACTAGGAAGACAGTCAAAATGAAAAGGAGTAAAAACAATCTCAACTGCAAAACAAAAATGTAATATAAAGAGAAAACACCCAAGAGTGTGGTCATACAACAGGAAGAAAACAGGAAAGAAATTACTAAAATTCCTTAAATAAAGATAGTTTCAGGGACATCAGAATCTGGACTCTGGCCCGCACCCCACAATGTCTGGTTTTTATCACTTAGTTGAGATAGCAGAAAGAACTTTTTTAATTAAAAAAGATGTATGCATTTGGAACCATTATTAGCTTACATTTGGCTGAAAGTAACAGAGAGAGTTTGAAAATGAGGAAAGAAAATTCTGGATACAAAGCTCAGATATTTGCATGACTTGTTTGACTCATGGAAATATTTGGGAGATAAAGCCAACTTTTTTCCCCCTAGTGACCACACCAGGAAGCTACTCACATTTTGCATACTTAAATAACTGTTTTTCTTCTTATTTGTTATTTCTTGATTTCAGAAGAATGGATAAGGCGTAAGAAATTAAAAGACCCACAAGAACAGAAATCTGAGACAATTTATGAGATGCAGTAGTAAAAGAAAAAAAACCAAGACATTATTTTGTATACTATGAATACTTAATATATCAGCAGGCTTGACAACAAACAAAAATGGATAAAAGAATCTACATCTTTGACAAAGTAATAATAAAAATGCTTGAGGGTTTTAAATTATTTTCATGCACTGCATTTTATGATGTATTTTAGGCTTGTTGATGATTCTCAACTCTATTTGAAAGACTGTGATGAAATGCTTATTTAAATAGCCATTCAACTGGATATAAACTACTTCTAGATCATCCTAGTTTTCTTCCTCTACCCCACTCAGCCTTTTGTGCTTTAAACTGTTCTCCTGTTCTCTGCAGCTGATTCTTGATCCCGCTGGAGTTAACTGAGAATGTTTCACTACAGTATGTCTCTTACCTAACCACAAATAGCATGGGGAAGAAGAAAACCAAACAGTATAAAGATAAATGCAGATATTGCTTTGATGCAAAGATAGGTCACTAATAAAAATTTAATATCTCAGCATATCTATTTGCAGAAAAAAACAGCATCACCTGAATTTGGAATGTTTTGAATGTGTTCAGACATTGCAACCAGCTGAACTGTGATACAGCAATGCAAGCAGCTTTATTGAATTATTTTTGTTGTATGGATAGAAGATACTTCTAAATAACTGGTTCCTGTATATTTTATCATGTCACAAATGTGCAGTCCCCAAATATTTTTCTTCACAAGTTGCCACACGGAGAAGCCAACTGTCATGTTGTTTAGATACAGATTGCTGACATGTGCTTTGTATACACGAATCTAGTTTCTGAAATGCAAGATTGAAACTTGTCAGGTTTTCTTCAATACATACAAAAATAACTGTCTGCAAATAAATCATGACTACATCCATAATATATTTCAAAAGACCTAAACTACTTATTTAAAAAAGATAGTTATGATTTTGTGGGAAAAAAAAGTTCTTTTGTAGCTGAAATGTGCAGAAAATACTTACAATTTTAATCTGTACTGAACATTTTGACACATTGGATGCTTTAGTGACTAAAAAGGACTGATAATCTAAGTCTGATGTAATGTTGTGAGTGAAGCACCACAGTGAGGAGACGAGGGAGGAAAAGGTGAAAGGCAACAAATCCTGTCTGGTAACTCAGCCACCATATGCATATCTTGTCAACTCAGATGAAGTATTTCAAGGTGTATTAAATATGGGTTAAATATGGGTTAGAGACACAATGGATAAAGTCTGCCTAACATGTCCTCAATTGTTTCATACGGAATAACTGTAAACCCTTTAAACAGGATATTTTTTCAAGTGAAAAGCTTCTATGACAAAATGTCTGAACTTAATTTTCACCTTGGTTTTGCTTGTCTTCTACCTTTTCCTCCTTTTATCATCAGTCTTCTCTTTCCCTCATTTCTGTTTTGCCTCACAAAAGGAAGAAATACAGAGCAACGTATAAGGAGAATGAATACAGTAACAGGTTTTCATTTGTTAGCTTCCCTGAAGATGAGTGAAAGCAATAAAACAAGGAAATTCCACAATAATTTGGAAGGCTGTCTTTCCACTAAAATGACAACAGAATAAAAACTTGATGTAGGTGCGTACAGTGTAACAATCCAAGATCTTACACATTTTATTTGGTAGTTTCTAACAAGTGACTCAGGACACATGAAACTCAATGTCATCATTTGAATCTAAGAACTCAACTTATCTGAAAAGGGAAAATATCTCATGCACCAGGAAAAGCAATGAAAGAAAGATTCTGGTAGAAGCAGATTAGTGGCGAATTACAACTGGCATTAACCACTAAGGGAAGGCTAAGGTCCAGCAAGACTTGGTTGACTAATGACACAGACATAGAAGTAAGGACTTGAAGACTGAGATTGCCTGTGTTACAAACATCATTCTCTAAGTGATGAATAATCTCTAAAGTTTTCAACTTTCTTGCGTGGCCTGGGCTTCCTTATCCTTGCAAACCCAAGACTTTTATTATCATCACTCCAGCAGAAGCAGTACTTGAGAGTAACAAATTTACTACTTTTTCATGATATAATAAGATGCACACAAATGTATTTTATTTCCATGAAGCCAGAATTATTTAATCCTTACTCATAAACCAGTATGGAACTTTGGTTAAAAGCAGGCATACTGCGTTGCCTCAGACTGCATAGTCACTGCAGTTTTTCCAGGCACAGCAGAACTGTGCTATTATAAATTATTCCAAGGAAAGTAAATGGAAGAAAAAACATTTGGTGTATAACCTAGGAGCCTTCACTGCGTGGAGTATGTTTCTGAGTGCTACTTTCCTTTTCTGTTTGCATTACATCCTTAAGTGTGAGATTCCTTATGCTTCCTAAATGTATTTGAACATGCTGCTGTCTGCAGGTATATCTTTTCCTCTGATGATTTTCTGTCAAGTATTTACGTTTCTGCATTTTTCTCAGAAGAGAAGGACCTGTGTTTTAAAGCCTAAACTTCCCCTGCAAAAATGCTATGCAGCTTCCCTAGCATCCAGTAGGATATTTCACAGCACTAAGTGTATCATTTTCCCAATAAATTACTCTGGAAGTTATCATTTCTCTCCATGAGTGACGCAACCGTTACTGACAGATTATCTGTCAGTCTAGATGTCAAAATATTTTTCTTTGCAAGTGTATACTTGCAAATGTTAGAACTGCCAGTCAGGATTTTCAGCTTGGATATTGGAAGTTTCCGTGATTTCAGAAAACTAACTATTTTTGTATTATATTCAGTTGCTTCATCACTGAAGATTAAATTGCAATAAAGCCAACCTTTCCCACTCCCAATAACAACAAAAAACAGGAAGAATCCATAGACGTCATCTGCATTTTTCTAGACCCAAACCCTTTTCATGGAAAAGTAAGGCTTCCTATGGATAAGAGCTACAAACTCTGGACTCTGGATGTTAAGTAGCAATGAAGCATCTGTTCCGGAAAGCTTATACAATGTCTCCCTCTGCTTAGAAAAATGGCAGGATATGCTTTACATCAAGCGTGACAAATTGTGACAAAGATGAAGCCCTGAAAAACATACTTGTGCAGCGCACACATTTTCCCCCAAGGAGAATGACAAATTTGAGTTAGAAATCCCAAGGATGAGTGGGAAACTGAGTTATACAGTGACTTCCATTAGAGGGCTGATGCAGGAGGAAAAAAAAAAACCAAAAAACAATGCACAATAACCGTGTGCATGAGAATAGGTTTGGCCAAAAAGATTTTCTTTTGAATATGAGTCTCTGTAAACAATGACACCTTTAAGCATCGGTCTGGCTGGCTAACTATCACTATTCTTCCCACTCTTGTATGTGAGGGAAAGACTTATCCCAAAAGCAGCTGGAGAGCTATTCCATCCAGGTTTTACCTACAGAAAGAGTTGCTGTTATTTTGTGTAGTAATAATGCCCTGCACTATCAGGCTGTTACAATAGGCAAAATCATATGAAAGGAAAAGATGACACTGACGCTATGACATTTAGAAACTTCTCGTGTTGTGCCAGCCTTTACTCTCCTAACACTAAATGCTAGAGATGTGTGTATTTTCCTCAGGAACCTGAGAATGTGCCACACCAGTGGTACCCAAACTTGCCTCTATAGCAAAGCCCATGGCTCATCTCTGTGACATAATGAATTAACTTCTGTAAGCATTTGCAAGGCAATTTGCACAAGCACAACAGGTTTGATTGGCTCAAACTTTTGAACATCTGTTGTGTAGCAAGATGAGGAAAATGAGGAAAGCCAACCATCAGAGCAGACAACTACTGCAAGAACTATTCATTCAGCCTATTATTATTCCCTGACTGCATCTCAAAAAAACAAGGTGGCTGGGAGTAGGCCAAATTAATTGTTCTCGTAGGTTTCAATCTCCTTCTGAGGAGAGAGCAATAGATTTTCCTGAAAAGAAGTTGAGGAGAAATGTAACAGGAAGCCTTTAATGATCTGCTTATAAGATAAAATAAAACACTGCTGGGTATCTCTTTACAACTAAATATCTTTTGTAATTGTTGGACTCTGTCCTAATTAGCTTTGATGTATCAGAGAGTTACTTTGTGAGCTGTTTGCTTAAAACATGTTGTTCTGTTCTACTTCCTTTCAGATGTTCTAGGGATAACATCATTAGGCTTACCTTTTGTTCCTTCTGTATACTGTTTCGACGTTAGTAGAATGCAAGCTCACCCAATGAATTTGATTCAGTCTCTGAATTAGCTGGCCAACTTTAAAGATGAGATTTATCTCATTCTATTTTAGCGCTCATACATCCAATGATTGCCAGAAGTTGCGTCTGCTTCATTCAAGTATGGATGTATTTGAATCTGCATCTCTTTCCTATTAACGCTTTTCAAGTCTCTAGAATTTTCTGTGAGCTATGAACATATTCTAATATTTCACATTCCATACCCTCTCTAAGGAGTCCAAAATACTGATCTAATTTTCACCTTGAATCCCTTTGTTCTTTGTGATTAATATCGAGATCCAAAATACTAAATTTAATACCACTCATGGCAAGAAATTGCTTATAGCATCCTACAGTCTAGATTAAACAAAACTGGTGAAATTGGAGGATGAGGTTACACCCCACACTGGAGCCAGAAGTGAGAAGCAGTTGTACTTCTTGGAACAACTGCAAAAAGCCTATGATACACACCATAGCTCACCTGGCAAGCCAGATGATGAACACAGAGGAGTTTTGCCAGGCCCTAAAGCCTTATTATATTACCTACCATAAGGAGTTGGTTATTTACTGTAGGTGTGCGTATCTTTGAGTTGAAGATGATGAGATGATGTTGAAAACTGCCAAAAAACAAGAGGTTTTTTTTTTCTAGAAAATACTTGGAAAACTTTGTATAGAAACTACTCAAATTTCTTTCTATATTCCCAAATTACTCAGCTCCTTCTGCAAAGAAATATGCCTCTATAGTCCTGGTAAATAAATATGCTTGTGAAGGAACAGCAAGTTCAATAACTTTTATTTACTAAAGAAACCTATCTGCAAGAGGCTATAACTTTACATCAAAAGAAAGAACAGTGTTTTGGAAAAATAATCAGAAATTCCCATAAAACAGAACTTATTTTTTTCCCCTCATGTAAGAGGTTAACCAATTTCCACACATTGCAACAAATATGCCTGTACACTTATTTCCTCAATATATGCATGGTTTCATTACATTTTACTGAGCTAAATCATATGTATTTCTCATCAGTATAAATTCAGCCAATCTGTGAATTCTTAAAGACTCTCCCTGATGTAATTTTACTAGTTACACCAAAGTCGTTAGCTGGTATTATTCTTCCATTTGAAATACCCATAGGCACGATGCTAATTTTGCATACAACAATTAAGCTCCTAATGCAAACAATTACATGTTCGTGGTGAAACTTTCTGAATGTTAAAGTATAGCAGAAATCATAGCTCATTTGTTAAGCCCTCCAAGCAGGTAGACAATAGTTAAGACAAATTTCTTTTAGCCCTTTATGACACTTATTACATATTTAATATTTCTCAGAATTGACACTTTCACTATGATTCATTCATTTTCAAATAGGCATAATGGAAACATTTCAAAGCTGGACTTAAAAGGAAGTTTAGCACAATTAAATCTCAGTATTTCTGAACTGAAGAATTAATACATGTTAAGAGATACTTATTTCCTAAAACTTTCTGCAATTAATGACACAATTTGTAAAACACTACATGAGGGGGGAAAAAAAAGTACATGAAGAATAATCAAGTAGAAAAAAAAAAAAAGGAGAACTAGTAGATTTCTTTAGAATTGAAGAACAGTGCGAGTTATTTTCCTCTATAATCTCCCAATTGTATCATTTGGTAGATGCTGTTTCCTTTCAAGCCTTGCCAACCATGAAGAATCATGGTTCTTTTCTACCATTCTTCGTTAGGGAAAAGATGAGTGCACAGGTAACACTGAATTCAAAAGCTTTATCTTGAACAAAGAGCTGTTCCTGCTTGTGTGTGGGTTTTGATTCACAGCAACAGCTGCTACATCAGTATAGGAACAGTACCAAAAGACAGCTTATGATAAAGAGCAATAGAAATTTCTCCAGCTTTCCTGGCTTAAAAACACAAACTGACTAACTGGCAACCAAACCAACAATCATTTTGAGGCAATAAAGATTTAGCAGTAGATCAATTCAGTGGCTCAAGCTTTTAGAGATACCTTTTTTTTAAACTTTTTTTTTTTTCCTTTGATAGTGATCTTTGATCTATCTCATAATATTGACTCGTCTTACTGTATGGTGCATCAGTCAACCAACTCCCAGGGCACTATTAGGTACGTGTTGGACCTCCACACAAAAGGATCACGGGATTCTTTGCAGCAGCAGCGATACAGGATTTACTAACACAAGTTTTAACCAAATTCAACACAATGCAGTCACTGCACTGTCTGTTGCAGCATTTAATTTTGTCTTAAAATGACAGACCTAAATAGGTCCTACAGTACATGATATTATATGTGAATAACTACCACAAAAGCTATTTGAAAGTGGCATTCACCTATATTTGGAAGTTTTCATTTTTATTCTACACTGAAGTTACTCCAGAAACTTTGCCTCAGTTTCTAGCACGGTATCAGAAACAGGACAGAAGAAAATGCAACCTAGAAGGTCTTCCATAGCATGGGCAGAGCTAACAGAATCCAGGAACAGAGCTGAATCTTCTAGGAAAACTGTTCCTAGCCCCATTTCCTATTAAAGGAATTCTGATAAGCATTGAAACATCGCAAGCTTATCTGAACCAACTCATTAAAAATGGATCTAACCAAATACTTGGTAGAAATTATCTTCAGCTGGTATTCTCTAACTTGCAGAGTTAAGACTTCAGTGAAGTGAAATTATCCATCAGAGAAAGTCCAGTAAGTTACTCTTCGTTAGATCTTAATATTGCATTGTTCTCTGAAGGTTGAATCAGCATTAAAGGGATGTGTAATAAAAGCACAAATAATCATCTACTAGAAAAAGAATCAATGACATTTGGAAAAAAGGGTTTAAATTTCATAATAAAATAGTCTCCTTTTTGTACAGTGAAGTACAATACAAGAAGATTTCTCCAGATTATTTCCCTGCCATTTTATATAGGCTACCCATGAGAGAAAGAGATATATCCACATACATTTAAAACTTCAATAACAGTGCCAACTGCAGCAATACTTTTGTAGCATATAGGCAGCTATTAAGACTCCGGCCTAGTAAAGTAGTAAACTTCCATGCTTACATGTAAGTAAGTGAATTCAACAGCAGCTGTGATGATTTTTTTTTAATTGTGGGAAGAATAATAAAGATGGAGTTGCTTCCCATTGACACAAAGAAATCCCTGGCCAAATGCTGATTGTCTTGTATTACATTCACAACTTAAAGTGATATTTTGTTAAATCACCATTCATACAAAAAGTACATAAAAAGGTTTGGGAAAATACTGCTCATTCCTAGGAAATCAGCCCTTTACCACCCCCTTTTCCACAGAGTCTATTCTTATGAGACAACATCAATTTCCCTCTTTCAGCTTTCCAGTATAAATCCATGTAAAGAAACACATCACAAGAACAGTCACAGGGTTTATTTTCAGAGAAAAACACTGCTCACTATCTGACTTTATTAGTACCATCTATACATATACAAGCATAAACCTTCAAACAAACATGATTTCATAACTTGAGAAAGTTTATGAGGGAAAATTGTCCAAACTAAACTAGCAATTTCCTGTTCCATGGGCTCTCAAGTATAACACAGCTGACAGGTGAGGGAAGCAAGGGAAAATGTATGTTTAAAGGAAGGGTTAGTTTTGGGTGCTAGGAACACCAAGCTTACAACAGAAACACCTTGTTTTCCTCATGCTCTCCTCATGTTCTTAATTCTGCTGGAGGCTCAATCCAACTCTTACTGGTATGTGAAAGAGACAGTGACTGAGCGCAAAACGCCAGTCAGCTCCTGAACAGAATTCACCAGCAATTTTATGAAAAATATCCAAATCTCAGTTTGGAATTTTATAAAAGGATTTGTCTCTTCATTATTTCATTCATCCTCCAATCACACATTATGAATAATTCATATGCTTTGGTTATAACCCTGTATCTTATTAATTGGGTCCCAGGCATCAAATGGATTGGGCTCCACCTCGTTTTGATGAAGTTCTGAAACACAGGGAGACATTCTTAATACTTTTAACTAAAGCAAGAGAATTTGAATACCTTATAACAACACTTTCCAAATTTAAGCATCATTTTATTTGAAATACCTCTTATTTTCCAGTTGCTCTAAGGGAATCCTGAAACATGTTTAGACAAGAATGGAGAACAGTCACTGCTTACATCTAATGGGCACGAGGAAACTTCTCCAGTCATGGTCTTAATCCCCAGCAAGGTATGCTTAATGTCACAAAGTGTCATCTGCTATTTACACCTTTAAAAGTTTTGTTTGCATATGATTACAAGATTATCCACTACTACTTGTTAAAATCTGTTGCTTTGCAAAGTGGTTGCACAGGCAGATACAGTTAAAAAAAAAAAAAGAAGACTCATTCTACAGCCAAATAGCTTTTCAGACTGGTTACAGAAGATTTCCTTTTAAGACACACATGACAATGCTAGCAAAAAGCAGCTCACAATAGTAAAAGCTTTTTAAAAAAGTATTTTTCAGGCACTTCCTTCAAAAGATTTGTCAATAAAGGCTAATTGAGTTAAAGAATTACATCTTGTAAAAGAATGTAACATCCTCTGCTTTGGAAGAGAAAAAAAAAAGCTAATAACTCACATCAGATAATGCTGCAGTCTGTTCCAGGGTTTGCAAGAGTAAACAAGCTATCTGTTCATCATTTGCTGAGTATACCAGCAGCTCCTGTCAAATGTTTATACAAAATAAATTTACTCCAGGGATATTTTAAAAATACTACTTACTTTTTTTCTTCTTAGAAGTCGGAAAATTGTCAGGCTATGATATTAACCTAGCACCTTATATTAAGTCAATAGATCAAAGGGTGGAAGAGACCTCATGAGATCATCAAGCCCAACCCCCTGCACAAAGCAGGCTCCCTACAGTAGGTTACACAGGAACGTATCCAGGTGGCTCTTGAATATCTCCAGAGAAGGAGACTCCACAACATCTCCAGGCAGCCTGTGCCAGTGCTCCATCACCCTCAAGCTGACATGGAACCACCCGTGTTCCACATATTTAAATACCTCCTTCACAGCATTTGCCAAGTTCTACAGAATTACAGAACCACTGCAAAAGTGAATGTGAAAATGAAGACAATACTGGTAATAAATACTGTGTTTATGTTAACAACAACTCAGAAATTGTATTAAATTCCCGTGTGGTCACAAAGGCAGACAAAATCCCATTCCCTTTGTGCTGATTTTCAAGAGCAGAGATACCTCCTTACCATCACCTGCTATCAAACAGGTGACTTCTTGAGAAGGCAGTATGTCACAGTCAGTCACATCTGACTCCTAGCAGAGGAGTGGACGCTAACCCTACTTACCTTCTGAAACTAGTAACATAAGTGGAAGCACATTGAGAGTATACATCAGTAGACACAGCCAAAGTTTCCTGCAGCAGGGTGGGAGGAAAATAACTAACAAAAGAACTGTAAAGAAAAAACTGTCCAGACAAATTGAGGGTTTTTTTTTTCATTTTATTTCTTCAGCTATCTGCAGAAATTGACAATTACCATAACATTTAAGAGTGTGAAAAATGTAAACCAGCCACCCCTGTGTCAACAGCTGCTACTTCTGCTGGTAGAACTTCAGCAAGCAGGTGCTCAGAGAATCAAGCCTTCTTAGAGAACCTATACACTACCCAGCAAAACTGATCTCCCAATTTAATGAAACAGCTATAAGCATAGTTAGGGTTATGTATAAAAATTCACGCTTTTCTGTGTTTAGATGGAGTTACTGATCTGTTTGTTCTTTTAAAATGTGGAACTATCTCTAGTGCTCCAGGGAAATTATATGGTTTCTGCACAGTGATGGAAATTACCACTTAACTGGTAACAACACATTTCTTAGGACTACAGATTATTACTTCAATTCCAGATGAATTCAAGCACTAAGCCACTCAGACAACGCAGATGTCAAAAACAAGCTGACCAAGGGAAGGAGAGAGCAGTACACAAAAAATGACTGTATGATTCAAGTAGCAAGGCAGGACATTACTAAATAAGGCCTGTAATCAAAGTGTTTAATAATTATTAGCCTTTAAACACTTTCTCATAAAGAAGCAATACCTTTACGATAATAACATTTCCTCACTTTTACTCCCATTAAATTCTTTCTGGAGGCCTAATAAAGACTATCTACCACTCAAAAACTAAATTCTAAGACTTAAAAACAAACAAACCCCACAGATATTCTTAGACAGTATGTTGAAGAAATTGAAATTGCTTTTCTAAAGTCTTCTAGTTCCAGTACTTACTCCTACATGTATTTCTTTTTTCTTACAAATAGCAAAAGGTTTTTTTTTTTGGGGGGGGGGGGAAAGGGGGAACCTTCTGGTAGAAAAAAGAATGGGTTTTCTATCTTGACCATCACCCACTGTCAAAATATAGCTCAAATTATTGAACAGCACTCTCATCAGTCCTTGAAGGAAGGCAGTAAAGGGAACACGTAAATTGCAGATCATTTTGTTGTGATCTTCTGGACAATGATGGATCTACTGCTAAAAGAGTGAAATGAAACACAGCTCACTTGCTTTATTCCAAATTTCACAAATGTAATTTAGTAATTTAAGTCTAACAGCTTGTTCTGACTCTGTCAGAGTAAATGAAGTAAAAAGCAGATAAGAAAAAAAGAGGCAGAAAAAAAACAACTAATGAATACAGAAAGCTACACAAAGTGACTATTTTCTCCCCTGACTAACCTATTGTCTGCTTCTATTAGTTTATGCTGCTTTCCCTTATATGCCCAGTAGTCATATACTTCAGGCAGCCTGCCTAAAACCTGAAGGGGCATCAATAATATCAGAACCTGATTTACATCTTGTAAGACACAAAATGGTATCTTATGCTTCTCAAAATTAGCTTTTTTTTTTTTTCAATTTTGTTGTTTTTTCCTGTATGTTTACCTTGTTACTGAAATTGCTGCTGTCACACTTTTCCCAAGCAGCTGCAGGAGATGTAGCAGCCCAGAGGACCTTTAGTTGTATGCCAAGTGTCATGTTGACTAAACACCTGAATGCCTTCTATTTTTTGTAAATCAGTGTTGGTAGACTTCACACACGCATCACACGCAACATTATAAAGAAGTGGTTGTTACCCTCACTATTCCTAGCAGCTTATAGCTAGTAGCTGCAATAACTTTGAAAAGCAGAGATGAAAGATTGAGTTAAACTGATATACCTGAAAAGCTTTCAACAGCATTGTTTTTCCAAGGATTGAAATCTCATGTCTTGCTGCAGATCACTAACAACATCTTGGGTTAAGGAAGAATGTGAGATTTCAGCTGTATCTAGTAGAAACCAAAACACTACTACCTGTCTTGGAAGTCATACTAAGTACATCAATAATAATCAGTATGCTGTGTTGATCACAGTACTAAGAAACAAGTATGTGTCTGAAGTTACCAGAGAATATATCTGATGATGAGATCAAATAGCCGAGAGAGGAAGACATCTGTGGAAAAACCCTGTGAGCCAGAAAACCTTCATGGTGCATATCAAGCTTTTAATACACTTCACGTTGCACTGAAGCACAGCAAAGAACCTTTGGAAGAGCAAAAGCTCCATAGATACAGGAATGAAAATGAGATGTGTTCAATAAATGCTCTGGTTTTGAGAAAGTGACTCAGTGGTAGCTGTTTTGTTCATAAAGAACCTCAAGACCACATACAAGAAAAACAGGGAGTATGGCTCCTCCACCAGACCAGCCTGTCTGCTGTGAAAGACTGGTTCAGCCTCCTAACCACAGACAATACACTGAAGTAACTACTCTAAGAAAATAATTCATTTTTGTATGATACTGTAAAGAGTACTAAAAAAGATAAAGAAAAGGCTCTATTAAGCCAAAACTGAAGTAACAAAAAACAAACCAACATGAGGAATGTCACATTGAGTGATGAGAGAATTAAATATGGCTAGAACAATCCAGTACAATTTACTCCCATCAAGTAATCCTTTTGAGTACTCTTCTGGTTATAAAGAAATGAAACTGCTTCTGACAGGTTCCTGGCAATAGCAGCTGAAGTATTCCCAAGCCAATAGTCACATACAGAATGGAACTCACCCAGCTGATGAAGGGCTCTCTAGTGATGCATCACTCATCCTCAGGAAGCAGCCTAGCTCCCTGAGATACGTCCCAGTCAGTGCCAGCCCCGTTATATTAGGCCAGGGCAGCTCCACCCTGAGTCTACCCCTTCTGCTCACATGGGGAGCACGGGCACAAACAATTGTCATTCCATCTGCCCTCTGTATCTTCCATATTGTCAGTCTGGAATGTTTTGCACTTTGAAGACCAAGCCTTTCTTGAAGAGGTAATGCACTTGTGAGTGTTCTGACAGCCTCTATTGGTCACAACCCATACTCTGTCTTGTTCCAGACCATGAAACAACAACAGAAAGAGATCAGGTCTCAGGATATGCAGCAAGAAGTGTCATGCTTCACTAGAAGCAGCATAATTCCTGACACCAAACAATACTGTAGAAACAAGACTCTGGTCAGAACTTCCTATCAATAGATTTACAAAGCATTTTTGTGGTGAACATTCATCAGATCACCACACTCTTGCTGATTAAATAAACATACAAACAAAAAACCAACAAAAAACTGGTTGAATCACAACCATCTCTAAAAAGTACCTGCTCTAGTTGACAACAGCAAGATAAGCTCCTGACAGCCATGAAAAGCAATGACAATAAAAAGATGCTCTGGAGGCCACCCTTCACATATCCTATGCTAAATGAAATTACTTCCCTGAGACTGAATTCCTACCTACGTGATCGTGACCCAGGATGTCTGAGATACAGGAACTACCTGACATCAAGTGAGATGACAGTCTGAATCCCAGCATTAATTCTAAATCTTTCTTCCATATCAATTTCTGTGCAGTGATTTTAAGAAGTACCTTTCTTCTTAAGAGGACATCAGATGCTATCATAGACTCATAGAAAGGTTTGGGTTAGAAGGGACCTTCAAGATCATCTAGTTCCAACTCCTCTAAGCAACTTATTCCGGTGTCTCACCACTCTCACACTAAAGAACTTCCTAATATCTAGTTTAAGTCTACCCTCTTCTAGTTCAAGGTCATTTCCTCTCATCCCATTGATGCATGACCTTCTAAAAAGTCCCTCCCCAGCCTTCCTATAGGCCTCCTTCAGGTTCTGGAAGGCTGCTATAAGGTCTCCTTGGAGCCTCCTCTTCTCCAGGCTGAAGAGCCCCAGCTCTCTAAGTTTGTCCTCATGAGGGAGGTGCTCCAGCCCTTGGGTCATCTTCATGGCCCCCTTCTGGACCTGCTCCAACAGCTCCTTGTCCTCATTGCGTTCAGGGCTCCAGAACGGAATGTGGTACTCCTGGTGGGGTCTCAGAAAAGCAAAGGGGCAGAATCACTTCCCTAGGATGCAATATGTTTTGGTTTAGAAGGAGAATTCTAGAATTCATGTTTGCTGTTTCTAACATTACATTCAAGCAGTGGAATATCAACTCTACATCTCAGATTCCAGCTACGGAGAATGACAAGCATGACAAATACCTGTTTGGAACGTGGAGCTCTCTCCAGCAAACTGTTCCATAACTGTATGCAGTAACGATGTTCAGCTCTGAGTGGGAAGCCCTGCACCATGACAAAGCAGCTTCTGGTACAGTGCACTAGAATACACAAAGAAACTGCTTGGAAGTGTAACGAGGGTGAAAGTGCAAAGGAAAATGGTCCCCAAGGAGTATTGCTCAGGACAAGAGTTCCGTTCACCCACAACCCTCACAGAGAAGGTAACGAAGTGTTTCTGAAGACACTTAGATGACTACACAATTCCAACCAAGCTAAAAAAACTAATGAGTTAACTAATACCGAATACTGCAGAACAATACTGCAGATTTCAGCTTTCTTAAGGATTTAAGGACTTACTCCTCCAAGGTCAACTTCCAGGGCATCTCTCAGAGTGGGACACCAGCACCACGCTTGTCTCAATCTCTCAGTACAGGCAATAGTACATCAGTGTAGCTCACAAGACAGTTATCTGTCTGCAAACTTCTCTGCAAGGGGCAGGCAGTGTTAGTTTCAGTATGCATTTTCAAGCTTTTCTTTCTGTTGCTAAAGAATCAGCTTTGGATGTACCTTGAAGAGTTGAAATGATACACAGGCCTTTACAGCATGTCTTACGTAACCCAAATAGTAGTTCAAATATGAAAAAAGCAACTGGAAGCTCAATCCAAGCCAACACAAGTAGGCTGTAGGGTTGAGTGGCGCTGGGAGTATGAGAAATAACTCAGGTTACTTCAATTGCGTTGAAAGACAAACTGAAAGTGGAATGAAGTACCACCATGCTTCTGTGAACTCTCCTGAACTGCTCTGCAATTCAGAAATTGCCTCCCTTGTACTGAGAAATCGTTTAGCCTACTCTTTTTTTCCTGTTGGTTTGTACCCAAGGTACTGCTAAGTGGGAACATCAGGCCTCATGGTCAAGATCTTCAGAAACAATCAGTGCTAAAATATCAGATTTCTAACACACTACCCATTATGGAAGTACTGATGAAAAAATGCGACTGAGAAGCCATATAAAGTACTGAAGACAGATAGCTGATGATAACTTCATTAGTGTTTACACTATTAGCAGACTATGGCCCATTCCCACTAACTTGATTTTTAATATAAAGTCCAAACCTAAATAATAGTGCTTTAAACACAATGTATTAATACTCTAATCAACTGGCTATTTTATAAAGATATGAAACCTATGTAAATGCAGGTGCGTTTTCATTCTAACTGTATTTGCACCAGAGACCTTATGCTGTAACCTTTTAAGAGGAGCACAGAGACACTGGAGTCCTTTGTACTGCTCAATACTGCCTTGAGCAGATCTCCTTTGATACTGGAAATGCATACAAACCCTGTGTAATGGAGACAGAAAAGGCCTGAGGAGCCATTTCAGAAACATCACTGACATGAATGATTGCTATTACACCTACAGAAACAGTAGTATCATGGTTCAGCCTCATCAGTACCTAATTTAATAGCAGCAATTAATAACAAGAGGACAGAACCAGCAAGCAGTAGTACTGTGACTGAACGTCCCTTAAACAGTTTGGCCTCTGCTCTTATTAATCTAACTCCCAGAGGGGGTTAATCCGTTCAGCGATGCTTGGGAGCGCCTGACAGTCACAGAGCATACCCGGCTCTCAGGCAGTTCATCAGGAGAGACAGCCTGCCGAGCTACAGGGCTTCGGACAGACACTGGAAAAAGGATGCTGTGGGATCACCAACTATTGAAAATGGCATATAAGCATTGAGCAAATGTGCAGAAGGCCGATTTCCTTACCAGAATCGCACTTCAGGCAGGATCTAGCTATTTCTAAATGTGGCTGCGTGGGGCAGATGAACGGTAGGCACCGCAGGACCACGAGGATCCTGGCAAGGGTGGAGGCAACATCCCAGCAGGAGATGTCAGCGAGTTGCTTTGGCCTTATAAGGGCCAGACAGCAAGCCGAGTACACGTAGCCCCTTTCCCCAACGAGCCTCAAAGAAACTCGGACATTTACTTACACCAGACGCTGCGTAAAGCTCCTTCAGCCTCCCCTACGAGATTGCCCCGCTAGCCCTCCGCTGGCAGCCGGTAGCCGCACCCCCTCCCCTCCCTCACGCCCGCGATAGCTTCATCGCGGCGTTCTCGCGAGACGGCATCTCCTCGCCTCCACCCCCCCCACCCCCGTCACGTGACGGGGCACCGCTCCACCTGTCAACGAGGCCGGGGGAGGGGCGCGCACGAGGCGGGGCCACCCCGTCCCCCTCCTCGCGCCCCGCCACGCGCTCGTCCGTTGGCGCGGGCGGGCACACCGTCGCTCCTCCCCCCATGAGGGGAAAGTCCCCGAACGGGCGCTGCCGCGCCTTTCCTGAGGCGGAGGGAACTAACGGCCGTAACAGTGCGGACCGGGCTAGGACCTTCCTCTCGCCGCCCTTCGGAGCGGGCATTACCCACAGCCTCGCGGCCCCCTCGCTTCTCTCCGTGCGGGGAAACCGTTATGATCCGGTGGTGCGAAGGCAGCCACGCCCCATACCGAGCTGAGGGAAAGCGGAGCGGCACGGCGCCGCCTGGCTCGCGCTTCTTCAGCACCGCCCGGAGCCCACGTTACGCAACGCTGCCCGTAAATGCAGCGCAGCCCCCTCCTCCTCCTCCTGCTCCCGCCCCCGAGGCCCGCGCCTCTCCCGAAAACTTCCCCCCGCCTTCTCGCCCTCCGTTTTTTAAAGGCGCAATGCAAACTGCTGGTACCCGAGCATCGACAAGCTCCCGTGATTGATGGGCTCCTCGGCCTCTCGTCGGCGGCAGAGGGCACTAAGCCCGCCTCCTCCCGCTGACGCCGACCATTAGCGTGAGGCCGCCGAGAGAGGCGGGCGCTGAGCGCCAACCAAACCGGAGCTCGGCGGTGGGAGAGCGCTATGACTGACGTAAGTCAACAAAGGTCACGTGCAGCGCCGCGGAGGCGCCGATTGGCTGAGCGAGACCGGGCGGGCGGGGAGGCGGTGGGGGGAGGGGGGGGTGGGTGACGGCGGCGGCGTGGGGCTGGCGGTGTGACACAATTACAACAACTTTGGGCAGCCGCCGGGGAAGTTTGTACGGGCGGCGCGCACAGCCCCGCTGCGGGAGGGCGGGCCGGGCCCGCGCCGCCCCGGCTCCGCTCGCAGCCCTGGCCGCCGGGGCGAGCGGCGATGTAAACACCGCTCGGCCGCCATCCTCCGCAGTCTCCTCCTCCCCTCCCCCGAGCCGCCAGCGCTGGGGCTCCCTCCCTCCCTCCCCCTCCCTCCTCCTCCTCCTCCTCCTCCTCCTCCTCCTCCGAGCAGCGGGGCTTCCCCCCGCCTCCCTCCCTCTCCCCTCCCTCCCTCCCTCCCTCCCCCTCCCTGCCGGCTGTTGTTGTTGTAATAAAAGTTGTGGGGTGTGTGCGTGTCGGGCACCCCGCCCCGCCCGGCGCTGGGGGGTGTCGGGGGTGCGCGGGGGGGGGGTGCGATCGGCAGTTAATTACGCTGCGTTTCCATGAAATCGTGCGGAGTGTCGCTCGCCGCCGCCGCCGCCTCTGCTGCTCCTTTCGGTGATGAGGAAAAGAAAATGGCGGCGGGGAAAGCGAGCGGCCAGAGCGAGGAGGACTTCGCCAGCTTGACAGCCGAGGAGAGAGAAGCCCTATCCGGCCTCGACAGGTACCCGCTCCCCGCTCCGTGCCCGGCCGCCTCCGTGCCCGGCTCGGCCCGCGCTCCCTCCGGGTCCCCCCCCTCCCCTGCCCGCGGTTCCCCGCTCGGCGTTGCGCGTGTGCCCGGCCCGGAGCCGGGCCTGCCCGCCTGCCCGCGCGGGGGGACTGCCTCCGGATAACGCGGCGCCTCGCGCCTCTCCTTCTTCTCTCCCCTCCCTCCCGCTCCCCTCTCCGCAGCCGACTCTTCGGATTTCTGAGGCTTCATGAAGATGGCGCCAGAACGAAGGCCTTGCTGTTAAAGGTAAGAGAGGGGATGGATGGAGAGAGCGGCTCGAGGGTATGGAGTGGGGGGGGGGAGTGGCGGCGGGGGGTGGGGAGGGGAGGCCTCGCCGCACGCTCCCCGGAGCCCGCACGGTGCGGGGCTCTCCGCTTTGCCCCTTCTCGCCACCGACGTCGGGGCCGCGTTTGGGACGAAGGCGGCGGTCCGGCCCCGGGACGGCCGAACAGGGGCCGGGAGCGAGCGGCGGGGCTGGGGGAGGGGGGGTGATTGGGGAGAGGGGGGAGGGGGTGCGGGGGAGGGAAACAGAGTGGCGGGGGGGGGGATGAGGGGGGGGAGAGGGAGGAGGAGGCGGCGGGGGGAGGGCGCGCGCGAGGCGCTGCTGACGTTGCCCTCTCCCCGGACCCTCCCTCGTGATTTGGGCCCCGCGAGTCCGCGGAGCGCCGGGAGAGAAGTTGGGAGTTGGAGGGGGGCGAGGGAAGCGCCGCCGAAAGGGAGCGTGGCTCCCGGCCCCGAGCTCGCGGCGTGCCGGCCGATCGCCCGCGGGCCTCCCCCGTGTTCCCGCTGGCGGGCGGCTCGTCGGGAGCTCGCCCGGCCTCGCGGAGAGGTGTTTGTGTCCGCGAAAAGTTGTTGGCCCTGTCATTGAGTTAAGTAATGGCTGCTCTGCCGGCCCAAGATGGCCGGACAGGGAG
This sequence comes from Cyrtonyx montezumae, assembly GCF_038088225.1. Lineage (NCBI taxonomy): Eukaryota > Metazoa > Chordata > Aves > Galliformes > Odontophoridae > Cyrtonyx > Cyrtonyx montezumae. The sequence goes on from NW_027072034.1 coordinate 54,376,684, forward strand.
GAGAAAGAGGAGGGGGGGGTGGGGGGGAGGTAAACACGAAACAAACACCGCGAAGGGACGTGCGCGTCGTGCGGAGCGCGCGGCCCCCGCTGAGCGCGGAGGGAAAGGAACTCCGCGCGCGGTGTCCGGGCGCTGCCCGCGGGCGGGCGGGCGGGGCCTTATCAACCTGTAGCACGCGCCGCTCCGCGCCGCGCTGACAAAGGCCCGCGAGCTGCCGGGGGCTCTGCTGCGCCCGGCGCCTGACAGCGGCCTCGCGTTTGACACTTTGTTCGCCCCTTCGCGGTGTCCGGCCTCTCTGTGCGCACCCGTTTTCACGTGGAGGATTCCTATGTGAAGTCGCGGCCTCGCGGCGGCCCGGGAGCTCGCTGGGCTTTGGGTGTTTGTTTGTGGCCTAATTGGAAAGGCTCAGTGTCAGGACGTGGGGGGAGGGTGGAAGGAAGGAGTGCAAAGCGAGTGCGCTCTTCTTTGTGTTTGCGTTTAAAAATCCACGCTGCTTCGGTTCGGTTTTCGGACTTATTTATTCAAGTATTTTTTTTCCTCCCCCCCAATAAATCATAAGGGTCGGGGAGTGATGTGTTACGGCAGCTATATTCTGTACGTACGTTAACTGTGATGGGCCGGGATTCATCCCTGTGTGCTGCTGAGGCTGCCGGAAGCGTTGCGGGGAATCACACGTGGGATAGAGCCTAAGGATGCCGCTCAGAAAATAAAGGCATCGCTACCGTGAGGATGCCTGTCACACAGGATCGCTAGCTCACATTCTGTTTCACATGCTGTTAAGTGAAGTAGTGTGGGCCGCAGTTCAGCACGTTATTGGAGTTTTGAGTCCTTTTTCGAATGTAACACTTTTTATTTTTTGTGCCATCCATTGAAGTTGTGTCTGTGCTCTGTGCCTGGAGCTTTGGGGCATTTTGATATCTTGAAAGTACATTTTTGGGAGCGCTCAGCATCTTGGTGCATCGATGTATGAATCCGTACAGTGAATGCTAAAATAAGAAAACAAAAACAAAACAAAAACCTGGCACCACCATGAATCTAAACTGCTGAATATTTTGATATCACAGCTCTGTTTTCTGACAGTGCTTTGGACGTTGATGAATTGCACACTAATATGTGGAGCTTGCTCTTTGTGAAACTTGTCACTGAGAGAAGGAGCTGGTTATGAAAGAAGGATTAAAATATTACTGTGCAGTGCAAAGATGTTTCATGGGCATTCCTTGGCTTGTGCCTGATTCGGATTTGTTTGTGCTTTTTTTCTTTTGGTGAATGTGTGTGTGCATTTGAGTTACTGTTATCAGTAAGTAAGAAGTTATTTTTACTTTATCATATAAGATTTACTTTGTTATAAGATGCTCATTATTCAATTTCTCGTGTGTGTGAAGCAGTATAGGTTCTATAAAATCTGCGGTGGGAGGGTTGGTTTTGGATAATTAGTCTAGCAGGCCACTGAAGGTTTCATGTAATGGTCATTTTTATTATAGAAAGTGTAGACGTATATATGTACATTTAATTAATGGCTTTTGCAGTGATAGTAATGAAGTCCCTTTTCTGTCCATGGAGCAACAGCAGCTAACAAAGACCCTAGCTCTGTGATTATGAAATCCTAATTGTGTGATTTAAGAATCTAGGAGCCAGTGTGTATTTAAGCAATGCAAGATGTATGTTCAGGGATAGCAAGTAAGGAAAGTTCAAGAAGCGTTTAGATGAGGTGCTGAGGGATTTGATTTAGTTATTTAGTGGGTAGGGATGGTGAAAGGGGGATGGTTGGACTAGATGATTTTGTAGGTCCTTTCCAACCTAATGTATCTATGAATCTATGAAGCCATTGAGTCATGTTTTGAGAGGAATCCTTCACTGCAAGTACAAGTATCTGCTACCGCACCCTTTAAGAAGAAGGCTGCAGCAGCATCTCTTTGGCATTGCTCCCTGGTTACCTGCAGTTATTGGATGGCAGGAGCAGTGTGCCAATCCTGAGAGGCTCTCTCAGGTTGCAGGTGTCAAGGAAATTGCTTCCTTCTCTTCCTGAACTCATGTTTAGCAAAAGGGATCTATCTGGTGAGAGCTTGAGTTTGGTGTCTCAGCGCTATGAGGTGCTGTTCCAGGTCTTAAAGGGTTTCCATTCACAGGAGTCTGTGTGTTGGCTCAGGCTCTTCCAGGCCAGCGAGGAGATCTCATGGAGCTTTAGCAGTGGGAGCTGTGGTCTAACAAAGCCACACCCTGGCAGAGTGAGCAGTAAGAAATCCAGAATCTCTTTAAGGGATGAAGGAAGCTTCATGTCCGGAGCTGTAATGTGGCTGTGGGTATTATTCCTTCTCCGGGTCTGGACCAGAGTCTGCCTTTCTGCCTTTTCTGTAGTTTTGCTTTATAGGATATATGACTGTAGTACCGTGAGCTAAACCGGGTCCTGCTGCTGGATGTAACAGATCAAAAGAGCAGATATGACATCAGATCTATACAATATTTATGGAGTATTGAAGATAATGTCTAAAGGTCAGGGATACGGTTTTGTTGCTTCACGTTTTTGATGTGTGATAAGCCAGGAAAAAATCAAACTTTTATGTAATTGTATACATGCTGTTAGTATTGTCACAAAGGGGTAGAATTTGCTGTTGTAAAAAATTTTTGTTTATTCTGCAGAAAAAGAGCTTGGAAGATAATAGTTTGCAGCTAGTGTGGTTTTAGGGGAAGAGGTGAATTAAGTGATGTCTCCTTTCGAGCCTGCAAATCCAATGCAGCTCGTCTCGTTTTAGGTGAAAGTGCACACAGCTGTGCTTCTGTAGTTGACAAGAACGTTAATGTGAAGGAGCCAAAAACACAAAATGGAAAAAAGCCCCGCTGGTATTGTGATGTCTCTTTCTTCCGGAAAGATGTTAGTTTTCGCAGGAGGTGAAGTTTAATTTCATGAGGAGGGGGAAACTTACACTGCACTGGGAGTGAACTGCAAATGATCTGCCTTTTTTCTTTGTTTTTTAAAATCACAGTGTTTTGCCAAAGTGGACTTTCTTTCAGTGGCAAACCTTTCATAAGCTATCATTATTTGACTGCCAGACAGATTGAAGGTGATGAAACTGGTTTTAAGATGTTTGGTAATTCCTATTCATTGGCTTTAATGAGTTTGTCATATCCTATAGACAAAATGTGAAGCATGTTACCATTTAGCAGTATCGATGTTGAAATCAATTCCAAGAGATTTGAAGTAGTTGGATGCAGTATAGCCGTTTTGGGTCTCTTGTTGCCTTTTGTGGTCTTGCAGGCCTTCCATCTGATGTAAAAGGTGTTATTTACTTTGTGTAAGGGCCATACGAGTTGACAAAATTAAAAATGCTTTTATTTAGCTCACAAAATAAGTGCACGGTGATACCGTTCTTTCACTTTTCTTATGATTGTCGGTGTTACTTGCTTAAAAACAGTTCTGGACAGTGTGAATTAGTATATAGCGACTTTGTCCCTTCAGTGTCGACATCAGTGCTATTTTTTTTTACTAATCTATAATTAAATATCTTCTTTTTTAATTGTACCAGGCTACTTGAAAAATGATTAGTCAGGAAAACATTTCAGCAGACCAGCCTAGGTGTAGTAAAATGTGTTATTTTTTTTTAAACAATTTTGGAAACATTTTGGCTGTTTATTTTCATCTAAACAAAGGAGAATTGCTTTTAAAATAATTATAGTGTTTGCCTAATGTAATGGCAGTGTTGGGAATTGAGAAACTGGGAATTGGTACCATGAGACATTTGTAAGCTGTTCCAGGAAGTGGGAAGCCTCTCTAGTTTCTGTAAATTTATATATCAGCTGTTCCTTTATGTTTTGTTTTTTTTTAAATACGTTCTTCATTTCTTATTATTTGCCTGTTATCTGGCATACTGTCTGTTAAAGCAGAACAAGTTTGAGTTGGTTAACTTTTTGCGAATTGTGTTGTGGACTCAGCTGGTTTTCTAGCCCTCATTGAGGGTGTTTGGAAGTTGGAAGATTTGAAGTAAAAATTGTAGCTGTTACTGGATAGCTGGAAATGATCTACAGATCTTGAAGATCAGTATTTTTCTGCACGCTGCTTGTGCTCAGTTTTCATGAGAATAGGGTTTTTTAGGATCTGAATTAAGGTAAGGATGATGTATTGGACAGTTCACGGTTGCACTATGTTTATATTTTGAAATTGCAGTATTTTGAAACAGCCCACGATATGTATCTATCTTGGTTCTTAAAGACATAATTATATGTTTGTATCATTTGTACTGCATCTGGCATTAAAAATAACCTTTTTTTATTTGTTTGTTTGTTTTTTCAAACAGACATCAGACAGCTAAAGTGTGAGCTATTTGAAATGTTTTCATACTTTCAAAAGGCATATTTCTTTAAAATGATGTTTTTTTTATTGTTCAAAACTTAAGTCCTTGAGTATTTTAGCTATTTCATAATTTTAAAGTGCAGTGTTTTTACTACTTCCTGCAGACAAGGAAATAAGTGAAGCTATGGTTATACTTGTAATATGGTAATGAGAAGGTAAGGAGGGATTAATCTCAAACAACAAGATCTGCCTGGAAGTGTAGATGGATTGTAGGAAAACTGGCGTACCCCTACTCCCACTTCAGTAGGATTGTTCTCCATCAAGAGGTTACTATGAGGGAATACAATATAAGATTTTTCTTTGTTACAGTGGTGTTTCTTTTTTATTTATTTTTTAATAGATAAACAGTGTTAGAAATGGCAGCTTCTAAGTTCTAATCTACTGGCCTCTGAAGGCTGCAGTGGTCTTCTGCTGATTCCTCTTCATAGACTTAAGACTGTTTGTGCCCTACTGACTTAATTATTAAATAGACAAGGCAAGCAGCAGGAACGAAGGCAAGGAAATTATTATAGTGTTTTAGCAGCTGAAGAAAAGGGGATATGATAAATTACTTGTTTGAATATTGTGAGGGAAAACTAATGGCACGGATGAGGCTGCTTTTTTCCACACTCAATTCCATTCTGATAATTTATAACTGAAATCCTTCCACTGATCTTTTTGTGGATAATAACACGAGTGGGCTCTGTTTTTCAAAACTCCATATGGGTGTAATATCAGACACTGTATGCAGAGATGAAATGGCCAAAGTACACATTTTGTCCATGCACAGTATTCAAGTGTGTTTGCTGCTTGTGAAATGTAAGGGCCTTCTGCCTCTTGGCTGCTTTTATGGTTGTCTATTCACTGTATTAGGTTGAGTGGACGTGTTAATTACAGTGGTGAGACTATCTGCAAATGTTAACATCATTGTAGGTAAATACTGAAAGCATCATATAAAAACTATACCTTGTTTTACATACTATTTTAGAAAAGAATAATGTTCAGTACTTGGGCAGTTCTGCTTGTAGAAACATTTGTTTTCACTACATTTGTATAGTGATGGAAAATTAAAGGAAGTAAATGGGAAAATATTTATGGCAATGAAGTTATCTTATAGCGATTAGCATTTATTACAAGATTCTCTGATACCACAGTTATGTGCAATGGCCTACTTTTTTTTCTTTTCTTTTTTCCTTTATTCCTCAGAATTAGACAAACTTCTGTTCTGTGGAGAAAATAAGCCTTGGTTTCCAGCTTTGCAAGTTCATTGAATTAGACTTCAGGTTGTTCATGGTTAGTGAACAAATACTGTTCTTGGTCACCATCTGTTGGGATTTTCTGGGCAGCAGTAGGGATTTTTCAATATTTTCAGCAGATGAAAGGGAAAGAAATATGTAACTTATGAAAATTGAAATGGTTGTGTAAAACGTTTAAAGGAGTTAAATGGGTTTCTGCAGGAGAGACTAAGCAGATGAGATGCAAGTCTGAGGTGAATACTCTGCTGTCCAAGGGGGGCAGATTTTACTATTTGTTCAGATGATTCCAGCAGCTGACCTGTTGTCGTGGTTGTAGGTAGGTGTATGTGTCCATCTGTCAATGCCTTAGTTTCAAACATACCTTGTTTACCCTGTACCTCTCATGTTAGTTACTGTCTGTTGGAATCTCCCTTGCTGGTGGGGTTCTGTGGCTGTAGTGTGTAATGTGTAACATTTGAACAATGTATCCTTGCAATTAGAGATTGAAGAGATGTTTATTGAACTTCCGGTGGCCTACAAACACTGGCAGTGTTAACCCTGTTCAGTGGCAGAATACTTCTCTGTAGCTAAGGACAAAGGCAATGGTCAAGACATCAGTTCTGTGCGGAGCGCTACAGAGGCTGTCAGGATTTGTACAGTTGCTCCTGAGGGTGTGTTATGAGGAAGGAAAGCAACTGTGTTTGAGAAAGTGTAATCTGAGTTCGTCAGACCAGGGAACTCCTGTATTTAACTCCTCTTACTTTATTGTATGTACTCCTTGCTCTCAGGCAAGCATAATAAAGAAATTGCATTAGTAGGTGTAATTTCTCTTGAGGAAAGTATTTTCAGGACTGGTGTGCTCAAAGCCTGCTTTCAAGACTAGTTCTGCTGATACCATTGAAAGTACCATGTGGCATATGGCAGTTTGCTTGAGGGTAGAGTTTACTGAATGGTACACCTTTAGAATTGACTGGTATGTGTCAGGTGTTTGCAGTGGGTGAGTCAGGTATTACTCTTGATAATAGATATTATTTTCTATAGAATGCTAAGGAAGTGTTTCCTATGTAAATAGAGTACCATGTTAATAAAAACAAATGTCCCTTAAGTGTGTTGGACAGTTGAAGAATGTTCTTTCTCAGATGCTTTCACTTTAGAGTGTAAAAGGATGCATGGATTTCTATCAGACAAAGTAGCTTCCTTTACGGTTCTTGCATTTGCGATATAGCATTCATAGAAGAAGCTTGTTTAATTAAGATATATAATTAAGAGTATTTTTAACGGGAGTGCCTAAAAGTGTGTTGTGAATTACAGCTAGAACACTATACAGTTATATATGAATTTCCTTTGTGGTATATTGTTAAATTAATTGTTGTCAGTTAAAATGCTTCAAGTCATTTCCTTTTTCTCATGATGGTATTTTGTGGAAAGTTATTCATAGATTGGTTTTTAAGTTCTAAAACAGACTGAATCATGAATATGTGTTTCATTAAGTTTTTGGTTGCATTTTGAGAATGTCAAAGTTCTGAACAATTTTGGGATATCATTTTTAGCTTTAGTCAAATGTCCCAGTGCAGTGCCTTTTAAAATGGAGCCAATCAATCTTTTTTTTTGTGGTATCATCTTGCTTACCTTATGTAAGCAGTATTTTCATTATTTCATGATTTGAAAACTTACTTGCAGAAGTAAGTATTTAGTGGGCAATAGTGAATTTAAGATCGATTGTATATATTTTTCTCTTCAGAAAACAGAATCTTAAATCAATAGTCTTTGTGTTTCTGTTCCTGATCTGCTTCTCATATGTGCTAGTGAAACCATTTTTGGGCCTGTGCAATAAACCAAGCTGGCAAACTGATTCAGATTAAAAAAAAAAAAGTAAACAGTACAGGTTATTTTGCAGACTCAAAAATGGATGCACCATTGTTTTAACAGTGGAAGACTGGAGAATCTAGTGTGGGTTCTGCTTAGCATGACACTTTGGAAATGGCCGCAGATTGTACCAGAGGAGGTTTGGGTTGGACATAAGGAAAAACTCCTTCTCTGAGTGGTCAGGCACTGGAATGGCCTGCCCAGGGAGGTGATGGAGTTACTGTCCCTGGCAGTGTTCAGGAGGTGTCTGGATGAGGAGCTACGAGGTATGGTTTAGTGCTTGTGGTAGCAGTGGTAATGATGGTTGGACTAGACAATCTTAGAGGTCCTTTCCAACCTTGTGATTCTATGACTTTCTGGAAAGGATATTTGCAGAATTGTTGCTGAAGCAGAAAGTATTGGTCCCTTATTTTCTCACAGGAAGCACAAGTTGCCAGGATTATATATATGCCTTTTGACGAGGAAGGATGGAATGAGTGTGGTGAGCTTCCTTACCCACTCTGAAGGAAGACCTAGTGTTTTGTGAAGATGATAGTCACTATGAAACCTAGGGCGGTTTCAGATCTGAGTTGATGTGAAGCAGCAAAGAATGGTAGGATATATGTCATCAGGGCTGCAGAAGAAAGGTGAATAAGTTTTATGAAGATTTTTTTAATGTCATTATCAGTGTGGCTCTGAATAGGGTGAAAATGCTGAAGGATTCAGATTGTATACTCTATCAACTGTGTTTGAAGCTATACTTTCTGAAAATTAGACCTTCATTTACTTTTGAGGAAGAAGAGAAATGAAACATCCTACTGGGAAAGTTGTGGGTTTTTTTTTTTTTTTTTTGGAAAGAATACAGTGTTACAGTAAAAGGAAGAGATTTTCAGTTAAAGGATATTGTGGTTTAAACCTGCAGGTGGCTCGGCGTCACAGAGCTATTTGCTTGCTCCCCTCAGTGGGATGGAGGAGAGAATTGGGGGGAAAAAAAAACAGAGTAGAACTTACGGGTTGAGATAAAAACTAAGATAGAGAAAAGGAAGAGGGTAATAGGCTGTGTGTGTGTATATATATATATATATATGTATATAAAAGTATGTCATAAGTGGTGCATAAACCGTTGCTCATCATCTGCTGACCAATGTCCAGCTAGCCCCCAAACAGTGGAAGAGAGTGAGATGAACTCCCACCCGCTTCAGAACTCCTTCAGCATGATATTCTATGATATGGGATATCCCTTTGGCCAGTTTAAGTCAGCTGATCTGATTCTGTTCCCTCCCAGCTCCTTGGGCCCTTGGCTGTGAATGGCCTTGCCTCTGTACAGCACTGCTTAGCAGCAGCTATAAACATCGGTGTGTTATCAGTGTTGTTTTTTTTCCTAGAACCAAATCATAGCATCATACTAGGCACTCTGAAGAAAACAGTTCCGACCCAGAAAACAACTAAGACAAAGGAAATGTAGGAGAGGTTGACAAGAATAGCTGTTAGATGTGAGGAAGCTGAGAAATAGGTGATAAAATGATGCAGACAAAATATGGGTGGCTGGGAAGCAGTGAAAATCAGTGTTGTTTTTTTTTTTTCTAGCAACCATCCGAAACCTGTTCCTAACTGTTACTCCTAACTTCATGTAGCATTTATGCCGTTGCTGGTGATGTTGCTTGCTTCAAAAGGCTGTAAAAGGGATGTAAACAGGAGCAGAATAGACACAAGTAAGTTGAAGATGGATGTGAAAAAGCCTAAGAAGAGTTATGTGCTTTAAGTTCTCTGTGACTCTGCATTCTCCCATTTTTGAATTAAAATTAAGAGGAAACAGTTCCTTTAGCAGGAGGACTGTCTGTGTTGTCCAAGCCTTTGTCTTCTGCTGCTGCCTCCCTTCCTCCCTGTGCCCTTGCCATCTTGACTGCAGGAGCTAGGAATCCCAATAGATACTGCTTTTTTCACAGGGTGAAAATGAAGGCTAAGTCCTTGTGTCATATTTTCCTTCCTTTAGACTTGAAGGATGAAGAAAGCTGAGCAAGTGAGGAATGTGTAGATGGTTATTTTAAAAGGGAAATAAATAGTTCTAAATATGGAATTGAAAGTCTGAGGATGGGAGACATGCTGATTGTCAGAATGCAGTGGTATCGTTCAGTGCTGCAAAGTGTAGAAAGAGTACAAGATAAAGTGAAGGATAAGAAAAATGTGAGCCATCCTTTGCATAACATTGTAGGGTGCGTCATAAGCAGTCACTAGTATGAAAGAAAAAGAAATGTTATTGGGAAGAATGAAGTACAGAAATTAAGTACCTTGGACGGAAAGCCATAAAAGAGCTTCTGGGTAGGTTGCAAACATGTATCTGTGTATGGGAATACAGTGTTTCTTAAAACTTGATGCATTCTTGATCTTCCTTGTGGTATGCAAACCTCTGTTGATGTTATTTTTTTAACTTTCATATCTCACAAATGTTTACATGTTGTGAAGGACTGTGATTTCAAATGTTTCCCCTTAAAAATAATCAGCAAATCAGACTTAAAGCGCTTTTGTGGTTTTAAAAATAAGAATTAAAAAAGAAGGAAAAATATGAAATTTAAGAGAAATTAGTTACTATTACTCCCTTTCTTGATTCGAAGGTAAGGGTGAATATAGCTGTAAAAAAAATAAAATAAAATCTGAAAATCTCATAGTAAGTTGTTTTTTAAGCTGATTTTGAATCAGAGCAACATATGCTCTTCTATTCCTTGCTTGAGAGGTGAGGAAATAAATTGTTTGTATAAGGAAGAAGCAGATATGAAAGAGATGTATGTCTGAGCCAGCTTTCTCTGACCTCTTTATGAAAATCCTCAAATACACTGTTAAGATCGGAGCCCACATAATTTAAATAGTGAGTTACCTTTTGGGATTGTAGTGGAGGGCTTTCTTAACTGTAGTTACTATGTGGAGGAAATGAGTAGTTTAAGTGTCTTCAATGCCTTTTAGTTACATGTAGAGAGAAGTAGAGAGGCTTATGTTTACAGCAGAAGTGAGTTTTAGTGCCTAAAATGAGATGACAGACCATTAGAATCTCTGTTAACTAATGAGCAGAATAAGGTCTCATTTCCAACCTTAAATGGGCTCTCCTAACTTACAAGTTCATGTGTTTAAAGAATTCATTAGTTTTGACAGTTTTCTTGGGTTATACACCATCCGTCTTGTTATTTTTTTCTACATGTAGTGTCAGTATGGGGCATTTTTCAATTTATTTTTTGAAGTTTCTTTGATATAAAAAAATTGCAAATAGTATTAATAGTCAAACAGGACCTGGAAAGGAGACACGTATATTGGAGAAGATGGAAAAGCACAGTGAAAGATGGGCTGTAGTTTAGAAAGCTGTTGCAGAGAAGTAGTTAGGATAGTTGGAGGAATTGTGGAAGGCTGTATACAGATTCCTTAGATAATGCTTTGTGATGGGGATTCCTGCATTGGGCTTCTGTGCCTAATGTTGGAGGTTGTCTTCAGTCAGTCTGAGAGCATAGATGTGCCTGAAACTGAGGAAGAAGTTGGAGCTGGAATATTGTGATCTGTTTATTCCCTGTCAGTAAAAATGCTGTCACCTTAAGTTGTATTTTTCTTTATTGGTTAGTTGATTCTGTTCTCCTTCGGCAGCTTGTTTTCTCGCTTTTGAATGGTAGGATGTTTTCAAGTGATGCCAGTTGAGAACTTAGAGCTTGTTTATGTTATGGCCAAAAAATTGAGAAAAATGATGGCTCCATTATATCCAGTGAGAAGGGAATCTTTTGTACTGCTTACTTTTAATTGCTAATTGTTCTAAGTCCTTGGTAATTTGAAAGAATGGCCTTCTCTTTAGACGAGTATTTGCTACTTGGAAGGGGTGATTTTTATAATGATTTCTAGATGGAAATGATCTTCCTGAGAAAAGTGAGAGTGGGTAAGCACAGCCGTTGTGTGCAGGAAGCTCTCAGGATTCAGGGAGCATATGGTGCCTGTGGAACTGAGGCACACCTCGGGTCTTCTTTGCTCCTTGAGAAGGCCGAGCGATGCACTCCCAAAGCTCACTCGGGTTTAGCCTGACTGCTCTGCTTTGATTTCTGTCTTTGGAAGCAAAAGGTTTTTTAGATTGTCTAGGCAAGCAGCAGAGATCTTTTAGAGAAAGCTTTTTGATATTTGGAGATTATTTTGATTTCTTGATGACTTTTTAATATTGGTTAAGGAGATTAGAATGCAGCTTCCTTAATAGTGAAGCTCTGGCTCCAGTTCATTAACTCTTTTCTTCAGCAGCAGTAGGTAGGAATTCTCTAACACCAGGAAATTGTGCCTCTTGAGGAGCTGATAAGCAGATCTGTAGACTTTCTCACTGAAACAGGGAACCAGGTCTCAAGCACAGGTCATTCCACAGCTTTTTCCCTGGAGCCTTTCTCACTTCCAGAATCAAAACTCAAAAATGGAACAAACTGATTCAAAGCAATTCATTAATGACTGGCTTGAGGTCTGTCAGGCTTCAGACAGCTGGAAAGGAGAAAAAAACACAATTCTGCTCTAATGACTTCATTTTCACTGATTTTTCTATAGCAGTGTAGAACCTTTCCAGTTTTTTGTTGTGCCATTGCTGAAAGCAATTAACTCTTGCATTCTCATAAGCAGATTACTGGTTTTGCTTAGCACCTTGTTTGCCAATGTTTCTCTTTATTAAATAGTCAGGAAAAAAAAACAGTATTTAATGAAGAGTAGTATCTATTAGTACCTGTGTGTGTTGGTACCCAAGCTTTAGAATGAATGTATTATCAAATACCTGCAACCACCGTGTTTATGTTCATGTTTGAGTCTCACTTGGGCAGTAGTGTGCTGTTATATGCTGGCATTTTCTCTAACATGGCAGTCCCTACGTACAAGTTACTGTTAGTATCATTGCACTGTTATGTGCGGTGTCAGAATCAAAAGTTAAGAGCTGTGTTGCTGTCCTGGTTGGAAGGTTGTGCCAAGGACTTCTTTTCTTCTCACCCTAGTGTGTGAGCAGACAGCTTGGAAGAGCAGAGCTGATTTTCTGAAAGTAGAGATGATGTCTGTAGCTGTGGTTCCCTGTGCTGTTGCGATACTACTTGTATTAATTTAAGCTTTCAATATCATCCATGTTTTCTAAAGAATAAAAAATTCTGATCGACCTTAAATGATGTTACAAATAACGTCACTTAGAGCCCAGGCCAATGGGGTCTTGTTACATGTTATCTCAGATGGCCAGAAAAGCTATATAATGTTGTTCTGTAGAATGGTTGCACAGAATTTGACTACACTTCAGACAAAATATATTCATGTTATATGCTGGGATTCTGGTGTGATAGTTTATGAGAAATGTGTTTTTGATATATGTTTGTATGGGAACTGTTGAATCCTGGCCTGAAGCACTGCTGGATCAGCTGAGGTGAGCACTGAGTCAGCCGCAGGAGCACAGGTGAAGGCAATGCACTGTGTGACCGGAAGGGGTGCAGTCTGGCTCCACCTCTCCCAGACCCCATTTCAGGGCTGACCACCACTGGAGAAGGATCTCTTGTTGGAGATCCCTCCCCTGTGGAGTTCCAGCCAAGCCCCTCCTAATTTATCCGGTGTCTTAATAGCATCTGGATAATCTATCTGAAAATATACTGTCTATTTTTGTTATATTATGTGGGTACTATTATTTCAGGGTATTTACCCTGCAATGTTGCACAGTTTTCTTGAAGATGTTTTTTGTTGTTGTTGTGCAGATTCTTTTGCTTTGCAACTGTGATGCCAGCTTACATTTTGATTGTAAGCTAGAATGTTTTTCCTCTCTAACTTGCTTTGGACAGAATATTGGAAGACGTATTTTGGAGATTAAATCTGCTGTGTGAGAGGAATAACTAGTGTTGCTTAGATTTGCAGGTAAAGGAACATTATTAAAAGCAGATGTTTTGAAGGAGCTTTATTTGGAAGACACTGAACAAGTGAGGCAGATGTTGTGGTATTGCTTCTTTTTCCACAGTCAGTTAAGGAATTAATGTTACTTCTGAATAACTTCCTCTTTGTTTGAGGATGAGTTCTGTCACTCATAAAAGTACACATTAAAAGAGAAGTGTTGGACTTTTTTCCTCCAAGTCTATAAAAATTCTGGCATTTGGTTATCCCGTCTGTTGGATCTCTCTCTTTGCATGTAGAGGTGAAAGAAAGACTCCTTGAACTTTGGAGAAGGGATACCTGTTGGAAGGTGCTGTTTTATAGCACTTGCTAGGGAAATTGAGCTGAAATGAGTGAAGTTTTCATTGCCAGTTGGCGTTTACTAAAGAAGTGCCCATGAAGTTGTATGTCTCTGTGTGAGTGAAGCTGCATGGCTGTTAAGTCATCTTTTCTTTGTCTGGTTAATAGCAGTTAGCTTAAGGATTCATTGCTTGTATAATGTTGACCTCCTGACCTCTCCAGCAATTTAACTATTTCATTTTTTCCCTACCCCCCCCATCTCTGCCCTCCAGCGTCTCTAGATTTAACTCAAGTTCTTTGTGTGCCAAGCTCTCTGTCCTTGTCAGTGTCAAGATGTGTGAGGTGTGGGTAATGATAAAATGGGTGTGGGCAAGAGAGAGGCCTGTACTCATCAATTTTAGAAAAAATAGTTTGAAATTATCATTATTTTCAATATAGCTAATTAAGATCTACATCTTTCCTTAAAGAAACTTATTCTTTACGTTTACTCTATACAATTAAAAGTACCAAGAACTATGTGATTGGCATAGGGAGGAAAGAAAGGGTGGAGATGGCAGTGCATAAAGACTTCTGACATGTGAAATGGAGCCCAAGTGGTATTTCTGGAGGTGTCTCATTGCATCCCAGTTGTGCACTGGGGTTGGAGGTAGTGTATAGCGTGGGCCACACATAATTATATCAGGAGCTGTGTGCTGATCTCTCAATTGCTTAAGATTATTGTTAACAATGGAAGGAGATCTCCCAAGGCTTTGGGAAGTAGCCCCCTTTTGGGACTTGAATGTCCCTTTTAATTGTGCATTCCTACATATACAAGGTTTTGTTTCCTTCAGCCTGTGTTGTGAAGGAAGGAAAGGAAATGTCAGGACCGAAGAAGGTACTGTGCCATCTGCATACCCGTGTGTCAGGTGCAGACTGGCTGGTTAGTTACAACTGGCACAAAAAGTCATGGGGTCTGTGAGTGAAAGTGAAGGAAGTCTAACTTTGTGGGGAGGAGTTTTGAGTACACAACCATAAGTCTTTTGAAACAATAGGAGGGTTCTTGGGAGGGTCGTAGAGAGAGGATACTTGAGAATTGCTTAGTATCCTTTGGCTAGTGATGGCTTTGCCTTATGCAGTTTCTCTAGAATACTCAGGTAGTTGTAATAGAAAGGATTATTTCTTCTGTCCCTTCCCTTCCCCTGCAAATTTGGTGTTAACAGCAAAAAAAAAAAATTGGTTTAAGGAGTTAATTTTGTCCTTTGCTGTCTCTTGTCCTATCAGACTGGTCTAGCAAGACTTTTAAAACTGGGAAATGAAACTGTTGTACCTATGGACATATCTTCAGCTCTGACTTCCAAGGGTGACATTTTCACATTTCCGTATCTGTTATGTATGCTGTGTATGTCCCTTTTGCCACCCTCAGCAACTGGCAAATAGCTTATAGATTCATAGATTCATAGGTTCATTAGGTTGGAAAGGACCTACAAGATCATCTTGTCCAACCATCCTCCTATCACTATCCCTACCCACTGAACTACTAAATCAAATCCCTTAGCACCTCATCTAAACGCTTCTTGAACAGCGCTAGGGATGGTGCCTCAACCACCTCCCTAGGCAGGCCATTCCAGTGCCTGACCACTCTTTCAGAGAAAAAATGTTTCCTCAGGTCTAATCTAAATCTTCCCTGGCACAACTTGTGGCTGTTCCCTCTCGTCCTGTCATTATTTATCAGGGAGAAGAGGCCCACCCCCTCCACACCACAACCCCCCTTCAGGAAGTGGTAGAGTGCAATAAGGTCTCCTCTGAGCCTCCTCTTCTCCAGACTAAACAATCCCAGCTCCCTCAGCCGCTCCTCATAAGACTTGTGCTCCAGACCCCTCACCAGTTTTGTTGCCCTTCTCTGAACACGCTCCAGGGCCTCAATGTCCTTCTTGTAGTGAGGGGCCCAAAACTGAACACAGTACTCGAGGTGCGGCCGTACCAGAGCTGAGTACAGGGGGATGATCACCTCCCTGCTCCTGCTGGCTATACTATTTCTAATACAGGCCAGGATGCTGTTGGCCTTCTTGGCCACCTGGGCACACTGCCGGTCACATCAACCAACACCCCCAGGTCCTTTTCCTCTCTACATTCTTCAAGCCATTCTGCCCCAAGCCTATAGCATTGCATGGGGTTATTGTGGCCAAAGTGCAGGACCCGGCACTTGGTCTTATTGAACCTCATCCCACTGAGCTCAGCCCAGCTGTTCAGCCTATCCAGATCCCTCTGTAGGGCCTCCCTACCCTCAGGCAGTTTGACACATCCTCCCAACTTGGTGTCATCTGCAAACTTGCTGAGGATACACTCAATCCCCTCATCTAGGTCATCAATAAAGATATTAAACAAGATGGGCCCCAAAACTGACCCTTGGGGGACGTTGCTCGTAACAGGATGCCAGCTGGACTTAACTCCATTAACCACTAACTAACCAGTTTCGTGTTGTAAGACTGTTTCAAGTTTACGGCTGCTTTCCAGGGAGTTTGTCTGCTCTGTTTTCTAAACTTGAGTGTGGTGGTGTTGTTTTTTCTCCTTACCCAGTGACCTGCCTCCTTATACTTCGTGATTTGCTTGTCAGCCTTGTCTTATGCAACTGCTGATGATCACTGTTGCTTGGGTGTCCTTGTGCATCGCTCCTGCTTAATATGGCACTGCTGAATAAATCATAGCAGTTTTCTTAAGGTGCATCAGTGTTCTTCCATTTGATCATGTCAGCAGTCAGACTTGCAACATCACTCAAGGGAAAGTCTTTGTTACATCACTACTACCATAAGTCATCCTTTTTTTTGCTTAATACCTTAACTATAGAGGCCAGCCAACCCTTACAAAGGTAGAGTGCTAATAGCTGCTGCCCAGTGACTGCTGTCAAACAGAACTGTGGTTACATGCATTTCCTGTTCTCAGGACATTATTTAGTTGTTTGAAACCTTCTGAAAGACCTCATGCAAGCAGGTTTCTACTTAAATATAATCAGAAAACTGTTATATTTTGACAGAAGCTTTTTCATTCTGTAGTTTTTTGCTTAGCTTGCTGCTCTTAAGACTTGTTTCACTGACCTAGAGCAGCAGTTTGTGTTTAGAAGCTACATTATGTTTTCTGATATCGCTACTGTTATTTGTGTAAAATTTATTACTATCTGCAGATTTCACTTTGGATTAATAGTGATACAAGTGTAGCTTTAGACAGTGATAGCTTTTTGGTAGTGAAAGCAAATAGTAACATTAAGAAATAAATACTGAAAATAGAACTTCTCAAATTTTAGAATACTATGCCAATTGTCTGCCAGAAACAGAGCTGAGATTCAGACTTGAGTTAATGAAAATAGGTGGTCAATTAATTACTTGATTCAGTACTAAGTCCTGAAAAAAAAATTACAATAGCATCCAACTATAAAGCTGCATTTTGCTGATCTGTTTCTTCATCTGTCAATTGCTTCTGATCTTGTTGAAAACATTTTTATTTTGGAGAGAGAAATAAAAAGTTTTCTTGAACTAAGAGCCTTTCGAAATTCTAGGTGACAGTGGCTGTTCCTGTGAATTTTGGAAAGAAGAACAAGTTTAATCCTACCAGTTTGGGGAATGATGCAGCAGAAAGCAGACTCCTTTCTCCTGTCCATTTCAGTGCTGAATGAATGCTGGGGATGTCTTTGGGGAAAAAATGCTGTAAACAGTTACTTGGGACATAGCACTTGAGAAGGTAGTCTAACATAATAAAGCTTTGAAAAATACCCTTTGCTAATGTGACTGCAGTGATTTCTGAATGCCTGTTTTACTTGTCACATGTTATTGCTGCTTCTTGAGGTCTGGAAGCTGTTTGTTCATTTGGTACCATGCGATGGGTGGCAGTACGTGTTGGGCATGAGACATCTGAAGTTATTTGAAAAGGCATATCCAGTCTTTTTCTTTTTTTTTTTTCTTTTCCTATTCAAGCATTTTTTAACCTAATAGAAAGTTAGGAATAGCTGTTTAATTTTTTGCTTCAAAAACTTCTTATTTTCTACATAAAGTTTTGGAAGCATATTGCAGAATGTGTGATGCTGCTGGCTTTCTGTGAATATTCTTATTCTTTTACACCATTGTTTTATGTTTTTGGAAGTTACTAAATGAAAACTTAAAGTTTAGGAGAAATTTGTTTCACAAATGAGTTTTGAAGGGTGGTCACCTTTGCATACGAAAGAAGTCTAGTTTGAAAGAGGATGGGAAGCTTCAGTTATATTTAGCTGAGATTAACGTACCTGCAGTGTTAGTTGTACTTGCTAGAGTAATGCCAAAATGAAATAATAAAAAAAAAAAAACTAGCTGAGCTTAGTTCTTAATAAAACTAAGTATATCTGCTAAAAATTGCATTCCTTCATTAACTGAAAATTTAAATCAAGATTTCCTAGAAAGAATCCAAACATTGAATCCCACATGTATTTATAGCTGAGGTTGGCCAGATTTCGAATATTGTCTGTAGATTTTGGGTCTGTAGTTATGTTCCCTGCTTTCAGAAAATGCTGTTGTCTGCTTTCTGGGTGGTAGGGATGCCATTATTTAAAATCTTAAGAAGTTAGTTCATTCTTCCCCAGGCTTTCCCAAATACTTTCATCCAGAAGAGCCTCAAGGGCATAAGCCCCTTGTTTCAGTTTAGCACTTTATAGTAAGTAATTGGTGTTGGTCTGTTGCACTAAGATAGAAATTCTTTTCAGAAACTGTGCGGAGTCTTTTAGAGAGAACACAAAGAATACAAAGGTTTACATGAGAATTTCCAGCTGTTTATGAGGCCTATTTCTTGGTGTTGCAGGCAGTTATGTCACGGATCTTGTTATACTTGTGAAGTCTCACAGTCTTAAAAGTAGTAATGCTCTTTTGCCTCTACTGTTGTAATTTAAATGACAAGAAAATCCTAATTTCCTAATTCTCAGAATCCTTCTTTTAATTTTCAGTTTCAGTTTATATGTGTTAGTTTATCAGCACTGCTGCTAGGCTGAAATAGCTCTTCCTCTGATGTTTGTCCTGTTAATACTTGTAGAAAAGAGTTGTGCTAGCTTTTGATTTGTTAACCTAAGTAACTTGAGCTGTTATAAGCTTTTTTTCAAGCTGTTGCTCCTTTTTTTCAAGAGAGGAACATCTTTTTTTCTTATCTTTGCATCTGAATGTATTTATATTTTTTAAATGCAGATGTTACGTACAGTATTGTAGGTCAGAGATGCCAAGGTGCTGTTGATTAATTTTTTTGCCTTTACAGTGGGTTGTTCCCCATCTCTTGTACCACAAGAGCTTGGGATCGGTAACTTAAGCTACAAGGAAGCAGATTCAGCAAATGGGAGACAGTTCCTTGCAAGTTAATCTGTGGAACTAGTTGAGGCAGTGTGTTGTTAATGTTAAATGATTGAATGCAGTTTAAAAAGTAAAGGAACAGATTAATGGATAGAAGATCAGCTAGCACCTGTGCTCAGGAAGTTTCTGAACTAATTTATGTGCTACAATCTGTGAAAGTATTAATGTTGCTTCATGAAAACTTTTTCTCCCTGAGTGTGTTCATGGAATGGCTGTGCTCATTGCTTTTTGCTGTTTTTATGCACGTTCTGTTGCAATGAATGTGGAGGCATGGTGGGCTGGATAGACTACTGGTCAGACTTAGCACAGTGACCTCATTTTATCACTCTCAGGAAATTTATCATCTGTTGAATTTTAGAATTGTGTATGCTTGCTTTCTTCTGTCTTATGTTGGCATCGTGTACTCATTTTGCTTTGTTGCATTAAAATCCACTAATTAATGTACTTGAGTTGTCAGAGTTGTTTTAACAAGCCTGCTGAAGAGTTCAGGGTATTCTAGGGAGGTATAAAGTACTGCTACATGCCTCCTAGCTTTACCTTTGCCAAAAGCAGCCTGGTTGATAAGTGTATTTTCAAGTTGTAACGTCCTCTCCTCATTTATAGTCAATAGACCTAAAGTAATACTGTAAATTCAGTTCAAAGGCCAGTATGGTGTCTCTGCAAATTATGGAGATAATGATAGGCTGCCACCAATCAGTGTACTTCAGAGGTAAAATTCTGTAATATTATGTTTCAAACAGAGTCCAAAACGCTTTTTTCTGTGGGTCAGACACAACTCTACCTAAAATCCATTTTCATGAGTATTTTACAGTGTCCAGGAAGCACAAAATACAACAAAGTGCAGGAAACTGTTCCAGAAACTGTAGTCTCAAATCTCATTCCATTACTACACAGAATAAACGTTGACAAATCTACTTAGAGCTGCTGCACCTCATGCTCTCATGTGCAGTAGAGTAGCTTTACTGTTAAATGGCAGGGCAGCAGGGGAGAATACAGTTGTGGTTCTGCTCCTTTTAGCTTTCCTAGCTTTCCTCTCTAGAGAGCCCAGTGTCAAGTTAGCAGCCAAATCTTTACATCTGGGGATGGGAAAATAAAATGAGCAGGAGCTGTCAAATTTTGAGTCCTTGATTTGAATATTTCATGAATACTTTAATACCTAGCAAAAATAAAAAAAAAATCTTTTTTTCTTGTTCTTACTGTAAATTTATATCAGTTCTGTAGGCTTGTCCTGTTAGCCTTTGAAGAGAACAATAAAAATGTAAAATCTTATACCCGCAGCTTGTAATTTGTGAATGTATTTTTCCTTCTTTCTGCAGTTTTTGTCATGTCTCTGAGGCTCAGTGCTCCTGACTTTCACTTTCTCTTTAGACCTGGGCCTCTGTCTTCAGCTCTGAAAGACTATACAGAGCTCTTCTACCTACTTGGCTCACGGAAAGGATGGGCATAGAGTTAAGAAGGCAGCTCTCCTGGTTGCCCCCACTGAGTTGTTGCTGCTTGGCCATTAACTGCTCCAGCTGGGAGAAGAACTTCTCCAGCTATTCAGTGCTAGTTGGCCAAGAGACCAAGAGTAGTTGTAGCCTTTTCTTGCACTGAAGAACTCCATATAAGTTCATAAGTTCATAAGGTTGGAAAGGACCTATAAGATCATCTAGTCCAACCATCCTCCTATCACTATCTCTACCCAACTACTAAATTAAATCCTTTAGCACCTCATCTAAACGCTTCTTGAACATATGCTTCACTGGCTAGCACATTATTGCCCCTGTGAGCCACATGCACCTGGTATTTTATGCTAGTTCTCCACCTGTGGCCTAAAGACAGCATAAATAATCTCTTGCATGTGCTAGTCATGTAGCCAAACCTGAGTGTAGAGATTATACAACCTCCTGTTGCTTGCACAAAGATGGCCGTAGGTGATCCTGAATGGTAGTTCTGGCTTTGTTGGATATAAATAAAGCTGTTACTTCAGACAACTATGCAAAATGAATATTTTGTGTGCAGTTTACATTTTTAAATGAAGGGACTAAAAAGGATGACACTTGGGACTGTGGTGCTGCCAGGTGGAGCAGGAATGGGATGATAGGTGATGGAGGTGGTAATGTTTGGCTGCTCTTTGAGCAAATGGTGATCTGTTTACTTCTTTTCCCTGTCATTCTCCCTCACTAATGTTTTAGCTATCTGTGCCTCACGCTTTCTCCATTGCACACTTGTGCTGTCCTTTATTCTGCCTGAGCTTTTACTTGCTGCTTCTTTGGATGTGCCCAGCATGCTCTTCAGACTTTTACACTTGTCTTGGGTGTTGTCATGCTTGGTTTGTAAATACTTGTTGGGTTTTACTGTTTTCCTTGTTACCTGTCTAGGGGAATTGCTTGTTCATGGTGACGTACTGTTTTATCTGGGATTTTTGTACAATACAGGGTGATTTTTCTTTAATTCAGGCAATTCTAAATGTGTGTGCAGCTTTCTGCATATCCAGTGTGGATGTCATACTTTTCCAGTGATGATTTGTTCCACTCTTTGGAACCAGTACTGAAGAAAGTCCAGTCATCCATGTAATGAGCCTTTTTTTCAATTGAGGAGCATTTTTGTTAACTGTAATTCTCACCAGTGTGTTTCCTGGCAATGTAGTTTTTCTGTGTTCAGGACAGTGAGTCTACGTTGAGAGCTTTATGCCTTGAGTCATATATTGGTGGTTTTGCAGTCTCAATCTGTTTGCATTTTGGAAACTGCTATGTTTCCTATAAAATAGATGAAATTCCTTTTAAGATTTTTTTGCAGTAACGTGTACTTGAAATTAATGATGACTGCCACTATGAACAGTAACAAAATCAGTTCTTCACCAACTAAAGGCCTGAGTCTTTACAACTTCAGTTGAAGAGTCAGCTGCAAAACATCTCACCTTTTGTGGACTAAATCTGGTTGAATACAGTACATCCATCAAGAGGAGACATTTATCAATAAATGTCTGAAATACGTATTGTTGACTTGTCATTTCATTTTAAATGCAAACCCTATGGTAATGTTAGGAGATCTTCAGAGGTATTTGGTGGATGAGTGACATACTCATGCTGGTTTATGAGTGATGGTAATATCATATGAACTTCTTGACATTAAATGCTGAACTGTGCATCTGTTCTTTTGGAATACGTTGTCCCATTTCCAATCTCTGATGATGGAGCTCACATTTCTGTGGGTCTAGGAAATACTTTGTAGCAGTTAGATTATCATTCAGAGCATTTTGAATTTTCTCCCCAGTTCTGAGAGACAGGAACTGTTTTTGTCGCTTAGAGATGAAGATATAGGTGTTCTGAACGTATGGATATAGCACAGTGTAAATGCCAAGTTAAACATTAGGCTTCTGTACAGTAGAGTTCTACTTGCCTTGTGCATGTTTTCATTTTTTAAAAATCTACAGATAGGTAATGGCCATCTTAGTTCCTAGAAGTGTCTGTTTGCTGTGCAGGTTGGGATGAGCAAGTGTGTTAAACAATAAGAGCAGTGAACTGTGTATAGGCTCCAATAAATATTTATTTTTTCATAGAATTGGATATATGTTGAAATGTAATGACTCACTTTTGTGGCAGTTTGTGATAAACTTATAAATACAGTAGTTGATTGTTGTTTGAAGGTTAAAGTTTTGTTTCCTGTTTCTTTTTCTTTTTTAAATAAGATTTATCTTCTGAGGAGTTAGACATAACTGGCTGTAGAATTCCTTGTTATTGAGTGCTCTTCTGTGTGGAGTTTGACTTGGTGACTTCTTGTCCACAGGCACTGGGGTATTACACATTAAATTGTCCAGGTTAAGTCCAACAGAAAGGGAATGTTGTACCTTATCCAGCTGGACATGGTAGAAGAGGGAATTTGCAAATCACTGTTGGAAAAAATAGTGGCGTGATGCAGTTGATTAGAAGTTACTACACAGACTAAATCTATTAGTGCTTAGCAAAGATGGGTAGTGAGATGGCCCTTAATTCCTCTGGGTTTTTCTCTAACGAGTTGCATTCCTCTTTGTCCATACACATACATTTGTGTGTGTGTGTGTGTGTATAATTACAAAATCCACCTTGTCTTCACTGTGTTACACTCTGCTTGTTGGATGGGAGATTATAGGTAGAATTGAGTTCCCCATGTAGAGCTAGGAGCTTAACCTTTGTTATTCATCTTTCCTTCTGCTATGGGTCATTGTGGTGGCTTTCAGCTGAGGAGGGAGGAGTATATCTCTGAAATCAGGTACTTAATGCATGTGCTATGAGTAGTGACAGCTATAATTAAAATCTTTGTTTTAATTTGGAGAAAATCCTGAGTTTTCATCTTCCATATACTAGATGAATGGTTGTAATGGTTACTGGTAATGGTTCTTCTGGGGAAACAGAGTCAGTTGACAGCCCGTATGGCTACTTACCCCGCAGTTACTGACTTCTTCAGGATGTACTGCCTGTGATGTTGCAGTACAAAGCTAACAACGTTATCCTTCTCAGTGTTAGCGAGTTCCAGAGAAATATTTGAGTGTACTGTCATCACCCTGAAATCTGTGTGAGTGCTCACCCCACACCTGCTATTGCTAAGTTGCACCAGCAGACCTTGTTTCTTTCCTTGGATGTGGCCCACTAGCTTTGCTGCTCAGTAGTGGCACTGTTGATTAGTGACTGTACTGGGAGGATTGCATTCCTCTCGTTTCCTCACTGTATTTGTCCTTAATTCACAATACAGCGTAGGTAGGAAAGGTTGGGGGATAATGCTGTGAATTTGTGGGCTTTAACAATGGAGGGCTTCAGCTCTTTATGGGAATTACTGTGGTGCTTTTCAAGGGCGCAGGGCCTAAAGTTCTTCCCCAAAACATTTTTTTTTTTTTTTTGTGCAAGCTGGTTTTCATGTGCATTTGATTATATTCTGGTGCTGCTGACTTTAAGGTTGAGTGGGTTTCCCATTGCCTAAGCATAATTAATCAGCCAGCAGAGGAGTATATATGAATGGCTGTAGAAGAGGTACGTGGTGTGGTACCCTCGTATGAGATTTCAGCGATAAGACGGATGATGTTTGTGGGGCACCGTTCTTAGTATGACAGCTGTGTTAATTTGAAAGGTGCCAGCATTCTGAGAATCCTGGAAATATTTCAGCATTTGAAACCGGGTTCTTTCCATTTACAGATTGTCCTTTGTGTCTTACTGTAGTGTTACCAAATTTATATCTCCTGTGGTGCTGAAGTATTTCATGCTTCCTAGCCTATTAACATTCTTCATGAATAGCTTCTTCCCTGTTGTTTTTTTTTTTTGTTGGTTTTTTTTTTTTTTAATAAACCTTCTTTTCCTTGTGTTTTCATGCTAAGCTACCACTAATATTTATTTCTGAAAGTTGAACCACCTCTGATACTTAAATCCTTTTTGGACTGAACTTGAGACTGTGCAAGTTTAACAGCATTTGGTGGAGTTTTTTTTAATAGTTTAGTACAGTTGCTCACCTGTGTTACTTTGCATTCAGACAAAACACTGAAAAATAATCCTATTAAATCTGAAGCTAAATATTTTCATGTGTGTATTATGTCAGATTCTTGGTAGAAAATTTCTTCAGCGTATGAATTTTTAAAAAATACTTCTAATATTCTGTTTGGTTTTTTTTCCCCAAGCTTCTTTATTCATTTCTTTGTCTGCTTATGTGCTTGGTAGCTGATAGTCACTGTTGCATTTCCCAAGACTTAGCCAGATCAGGAGTTTTTGCATGAATAACAGTTGAAAGCTTAATTTTTTTCCTTAAGCAAAGCAGGCAGTTACTAATGCCATCTGGTTTAAATTGATTTTTTCTTTCCCCCATGTTGATTTAATTGTATTTCCAAAGTTTTATTTATACAGTGAAAACAATAACACAGGCATCTAATTTAGTTGAAACTTCATGTTACTAAAATCTTCATAGCAATATTTATGCTCCCAGGTACAACTGTTTTAACATTTTCAGAAAAAGATAAGTTTGTCTATCAGAGTCAACTGTCTAAATGTTTAAAAGGATTGTGCCCCTGCCCCTTAGTTGTGGTGTGCTGCTTGGTATGGTTAAGCTTTGCTTGAATACAACCAGATGAAGTAGTCTAAAGGTTTGTGTAATAAAACAATTAGTTAGCTCTAGAACAATTGCTAAATTAAGGTGCTAAATCTTACTGAAAAGATAAGTTGTTAGGGAAACTGTATTATGGTAATTATATTTAAAAATCTGCCTGTGTTCTGATAAAAATCAGCTATTTCAATTGCCTATGAAAAGTCTATTACTTGTTTAAAAAAGAAAAAGAGAATCCATTGTGTCTACATAGAAATAGAATGCAGGATTTGGAATGATGAGATTCCATACAATATTTGTCATATCACTTGGGTTTCCAGATTATGAAATGTTTTTCAAGGACAGAGTAGAGAACATTCTGTTCAGTGGTTGTTGAAAATCTGTTTTAATTTCCTGTATACTGTGTGTGTTCATTCATACATACATATATATTAATTTTTTGCAAGTATTTTTTTAAAAATACAGTAGAATGAAATGGGTTTGGATTCTGAAGTTGATCCTGAATATTAACTCTAGACAGTAATTTTTCATCAAAATGCAATTGTTAATGGGTACTGTCAGCTAAAAATCAACAAACTTCCTATATTTTCCATGAGAAGCCTTCACTATGGAGTTTACACTTGTTACAGGAAGGACTCACAATCTTAGCATTAATACCAAGTGTTTTTGATTCAGTGATGGCACAGTTGTGATTATGTTTTCTCCACTTTATGCTAAAATGTCACTCTTCTCCATTTGTTATTGTGGTATATGCTTTTTCATGTGCTTCTTTGCAGTTCTGTGCTTTTAGTGAAGTATTATCCCTCACTTCTCCATGATAAATGGCTTCTGGAAGAACTCTCTCTGAGTTACTGGTGTCTGTTTTTCTCCTGATAGTAGGGCTGTTTTGGTGATGTTACTTTCTGCAGTAGGTTTAATGTTACTGTTTGTTTCTAATGGTAGTAGTGTGCTTCTTTTATTCCAATCTCACAACATTTTTTTGTTAGTGGCATTCACCTTTCAAATAATTTGCCTGTTAATTTTGACTTTATATTCAGCAACCCTGGTGTAAGTTCTTTTGCTTGCTTCTGCATCAGCTCCTTCTATATAAAACTGATAATAATGCTTGTAACAAATACATATTTTTAAATGATAGTTTACCATTGGAAAACCACTGCAGCAGTGGCTTTTTGAAAAACTTCATCCAAATTGGTTCCATCAAGTTATGTGTTTAGCTAACATGTAACTGTTTTGTTTTCTTGCTTGCAGTGTTTATTCATGTGCCATTTTGTGGAGCAGTAGCCAGGAGAGAATAAATTGGCTAATGCTGATGATACATCTGTAGAAAAATCATGCATGGGGAGGATCGGTTACCATTGCTGTAAACTGCTTACTGTCCCTGAAATGAGAAGGACTTGAAATGATCTTAGCCTTGTTAGTAGATCAGAGTTGATATTTGTATTTATTACAGAAATTTTTGGAAAAAAAAAAACCCAACAAAAATTATCAAAGAGCCCAGTTAGTATTTTTTCTCATTGAGGCCTAAACTGTTTTGGGCATAATCGTGTTTGTATCCAGCATGCGGAGCTTAAAAGCTATGCTGAGGTTGTTATATAATATGGCCTGCATTTGAAATACAAGGAGAGCTAACTTGTGTTAAGATGAGAGAGAAACTTTATTTATAACACAATATGAGCTTTGCAGAGAGAGTATATAAAGAACTCCTAAAAGCTCTGTTGGGAGTTGATACTAAGCCAGTAAGGGAAGTTGGGAAAGAATATTCTGCCATCCATACAGAAAAAGAGAGCCTTTATTGAAGGCTACGTTGAATTAATGTAGGTTACCTTTCATCAAGTATGAATTGTATGCTTTTCTTTGTAGATGTATATGAAACGTTCTTTTAAGTGATCTGTAACCCAGGAGTTGGTGTTTATCCAGCTAGTTGCTGATAGGGGAAAAAGCAGTTGTAAAGAATTTGGGCTTGTCTTTTTTCTCTTTGCTTTGGCTAAGGTAGCCTTGATCAGATTCACGTTGCTGCAGAGCAGGAGCTAGAATCAGATCGAGAGGCTCTTAGGATGCTGTCATCACTGTTGCCTGAAAATAGCGTGCATTTCAGTCAATTGTGGCATGGAGAAAGGAATGGAAGAGCAGCCGTTGAAAGCATCTGCTGGTGGGGAGAACAGGCCCATCATGTACATGAGCTTCTGCTTTCCTGGTCTGTAGATGTCCCTTGGACTGGCTGGTCAGAGATTGTATAATTAGCACTTCAGTATCCATCACAATCTATATAATTATTTTCTTTTCTGGAAGTGTAAAATGTCCCTTAAGAGCTACTTAACATTTAATTTCCGTGTGTGCTATTCCATTTGTGAAGAGTGTGCTGGTGTCTCCTGATTTGTTTCGCATGAAATTTCTTTCTTCCTTGCAGTCCTCATTAGCTGCGTGCAAAGCCTGTATGTTCAGATCATTCAGTTTATGTTTAGAAAGCAGCGGCAACTGACTGCTTTTTTTAATGTACATTTGTAAGTGTTTTGTAGTTTAATGTGTTAAGGCTCTAGGAACATATCGGGCTTTGAATCTGGAATTTATTGTTGTCTGCTTTTCTTCAACAGTTAATTTAGTTCTTGTCTTTCTGTGGTTCTGTCTTGGTCTTTTTCTGCTTTGAGTAAAAATCTTCTGCATCAGTGCGCTCTTGCATTTTCCTACCATTAATATATTGAAAAATTAAAAATAAACAGCTACGTTTAGCCATGTACTCCTGCTGTTTTTGTCTTAGTCAGTGATGTTTGCAAGAGTGAAGAAAGACATTGTTACATCATCTTCTTTATAAGCTGTTCCAAAAAGCTGTGCTGATTTTTTTTTTCCTCTTAAAAACTGTTCAATTACAACCAAAGTGGTTAATTTTCTCTGTATTAGATAAGGCAGGGAATGTTATCCCTGCTTCCCCATTTGTGAAGCAGAACTGTAAGATGGATCAGTGACTCCTGTATGTCATACTTCAAATTCTGGTCTTATCTGTTAGATTATTTTTTTCTTACATAGTATTCCCAAATCTAGATGGTTTTCCCTATGAGAAGAAATCATGTTCTTAATAGTCAAAGTAGGTATTTGTTTTATTATTTTTTGTTCAGTGGGGAAAAAAATACTCTGCAGAAACTCAATGAAAAGATCTCACAAAAGAAGGAAAAATGAATCCAGTTCCTTCCTCTTTGAAGTAATAAGTAGTGAGGGATTTGGTAGCAATATTTTTTTGGTGGTGGGGTGTTTTTTGGTGAAGTAGTAATGAGGTTTTTTTTCCTCTCCTAAACAACAGGAATGTTCTGTGAGCATTTTCCTAGTTGATAAATATGTAAAAATAAGTGTTGTGTCTAAACTATTGTATTTAATCCTGCCCTAGGAAATGATTGCTGAATTTGTGGAATCGGAATTTCCACAATAACCGGCTCTGATGCCATAGAAGTTGTTTCGTAACACTCTCGTTAGAAGTGTTGGCAATAGTGTGCTGCTTAGGTTTGCTTTTAATCAGGCAGGTGGCAGACAACGTGGGCATTATTGTTGTCTTTTTTCCTTTCCATCTCAAACTGCAGCTTCTTTTCCTGAAGCCATTCCTGTATTTGTTTCCTGCTTCTGCTCAGGCTGTAGTCCTGAGAAGCAGCTCCTGGTGATTGTTTTGCCGTGTTGAACTCTTCAGGTTTCCCTTCCATCTTCATGCAGCCTTGAACAAAGGGAAGGAAGCTTACAGTGTTGCGTAGCAATCTTCCTTATCGTTTCAGGGTCTTTCTCTTGTTAATTAGTCAGTACTAGCACTCTTCAAAGATGGCTTCATTGAGTATGCTTATTTCCTCCACATTGATTTATAACAATACTTAGAAATCTCAGTTTTGTTTTTATTTATCTTATTTTTAACTTTTGTACAATTCTCAGTGTGCCAGGATGATTTAAATTTGTTGCACGAGTGGTTTCATAGCTGACCTTTGCAGGTACAGAACCACTGAAATGAGATCTTTAGATTACTCATTCAGAGAAGCCATAAGTGGATGGATGCAGTTGTGACCTCCCTATTTAAAATGTTTTAATCTCTTGCTGTTCATTCAGCTAACAATTTATTATCTGCGCAGATAAATGTTAAATCTAAAGATGTTTACAGGTGGGTTGGATGAGGAAGAAAGTTTCTCAGCCAGGACTGAAACTGGGTAAATTTGTGTGGGAGACTCCTCTTGGGCTGCTCAGAAGAACAGCCTTGTACTGAGTATTCTCAACCTGCCCAAGACTCAAGAGGTTGGCTCAGATATTCCACCAGGGATGGAGAACAAGGGATGCTCTTGCTTTTGGTTTCTGCTTCATTTTGTGAGAATGTACTAGAAGAAAGTTGGAAATTTCGTATGAAATAACCTGCCCTAATGTGAGTGCACTTAAATGTAAGTGCTTTGCTGGCAACATTGCTTGCCAGTTAGAGATCAGCTGAGGCTGTGTACTTTTGATGGCAGAGCTAGATTGCTCCAGCAGTTAACTGTTACTTAAAGAGGAAGTTCTGTTTTGTAGCTTTGGTGTTCTGTGCCTTCTGCTGGCAGCAGAGTTAGCAAGATGCTTGAGCTGTACTTCAGAGCATGTTTTAAAGTAAAGGGCTAATTTGCCTTCCCGGGTGCTGGACAGAGTTCTGTGAAAGGCTTGGGCACAGATTTTGGTATCCTTACTTGATGTAATGTTTCAGAAGCTTCTCACGCATCTACTAGCGTACACTGATTTGAGAAGGGGCAGGGAACGTGTTAAGGGCCCCTGGATGACTTGTTGTTAAAGTGAGTATGATTTGTAATTTCCTTGAAGAAGATGTATGGAAAAATGCTGTTACCTTTGTTCACAAATTCTCCTAAAATGCCAGCAGTCTTCAAGTTAATTAAATAAAATACCTCCAAATTCTTCTCCAACAGATTTTGTATACTTACAGTTGCGGTAGCAGCTTCTGTACGCTCTGTGCAGTGACCAAATTATAAAGACAAAACCTTTGTTTCAGAATATGTCAAAGTGTGAGTATTCTTTTGAGCAATTACAGCAGCTATGGCATATCATCAGGAAATTGAAATCCTGTCTGCAAATTGTAATTGTGACAGTAACATTGGAGGCAGCAGCAAGAATTGTGGTAGAAAATCCAGAGTTAAGACCAAAAAGTGGGGAGAGAAGTTGAGGCACAAAAGCCCCAAGATTATGTGCAACTGTATTTGGAGATGATTCGGTGGATAAACTCGAATACTGAGAATTGACTCAAACATGTAATAATTTTAAGAAATTTCTTCAAGCTTCTGTGTTTTGGTTCAGGTTCCAGGGATGATTTTCTTTAGATTAAGAGTTGGCTGACTTCAGTAGGTATTTTTAGTGGTGGGAATAAAATTAAAGTAGCACCTCTGATGAATTGTCAACAAAATCACAGTCTTTTCAGAGCAGTTTGGTAAGGCAGAATTTGCAGCATTAATGAAAAATATGAACCGACATTTTCTTAACTATTTGACAGTATTTCCTTTCTTTGTTGTTGGAATTTCTCATTTAAAACATGAATACAAGTTTTTAATGAAGTAAATCACAGAGGGACAGAATGATATACTAGTTGGACAACTACAGAGATAGTTTGGCATGCTGCCTCTCCCTCCCCGCAATTATTTACAGTTTTAATAAGATGACTTGTCATTCCATGTTAAATATTAAGGTCTTTGATTGTGGTAGTGTGTTAATGTCAAGCAGTTCATCACGGTAACCACACTGGAAGCATATTCATGCCATGAGTTGGTAGAAATCAAGGACTAGTCAGCTGTATTGTCAGAATTCCAGTGAATTCCCAAGTGTTTGAGAGCTTTGGAAGTCCATTGGTGCAGAGGGACTTCCCTCACTTCCTCCTTCCCGTTTAAGTTTGTTTAGCTACTTTGCTTTAATAGCTAGCATGATCAAAATCAAGACACTTAATGGAAGTTTAAGAAGTTGGAGGACTTTATCTTTTCCCGAGCTGTCAGTACGGTCATGAGGTAAAAATAGGAGAGGTCAGAGATCATGTCTGTTGTGATGAATAGAAGGTAATAGTCATTAAAAATGTATTTTTTGCAGTGCAGAACATACTTTGTGCGTGTTGCTTACAAACTTCTAGGATGGCTTCTCTCAAAGTAAAATTTTTTTCTGTTGGATTCAGGTTTCTAGCTTTAGTGATGCTTAGTCTGAAGTGACGTTGTAGTAAGTGAAAGGTAGTAAACTGTGCATTTTATGACATGACAGGGATACATGAAGAGTCAGATATTTTAAAATACATACTAAGCTACATGAACTGTCCAAGAAAACACATTAATGTGCTGTGTTCTTCAGTTAGCAAAAGCTCATTAAATGCTTAGGATGATGAAATGTTCTTCTTTTATGAAAAAAAAGAGGAATAAAATGACGTTTTATTTATTTTTAATGAATGATTTTCATTGTACATGAATATGTATTTGGGAGATTGTTTCTGAAGTTGACAGAGAACTTTAGTTATATGTTTGCTATTGATGCACATTGGCATTGTTGAACTTCTAAAACTGTTCTGTTTTACAGTTTTTATTTGATAAATAATGCTAACTGCAAGTTATTTAGACTATGAACCTCTTCCATTGGAGAGAAACAAGATGCATTATCGCTCAGAAAATGTATTGATTACTTTAGTTAAATACAGTATTTTGACAACCTGTGTATTTCTCTTTCTCAGGCTGTTCGCTGCTATGAATCGCTAATTTTGAAAGCTGAAGGAAAGGTCGAGTCTGATTTCTTTTGTCAGTTAGGTCACTTCAACCTCTTATTGGAAGATTATCCAAAAGGTAAGGTGTTTTTTTTTTTTTGTTTAGTATTTCCAGTATTGTCTAATATAGTAAAATACAAAATATTTGGGTAATTCACTGTTTTCATGGCTTGTACTAGATTTCAAAGCCCGTCACGCAAGAAGACTGATGGAAAAACACAGTTGTATTTTAACTTATTAGCCTTTTCTACACTGAATTTTAATTGGGGAAAGAAAAATAACCCAGTTCTGTTCAGGTACAAGTATAAAGATTATTTAGCTTATATAGTAGTACCACACTGCTTGTCTGGTTTGCTACGTGACCATATGAAGAGTTGAACCTGTACCTTGAAAGGATTCTTATGTGGTACAGGCAAGATGGAAACTTCAGAAGCTAACGGTTTCTTCACAAGGCACAGTTGTGTAGAGTGAGTGCCTTAGATTGGGCTTCTGCCTTCATATTTGTTTGCAATCTCAGCAGATAATACAAGGCTGAAAATGCTGATTTTTAAATACTGAGTGGGAGATTGAAAGCGTGATTTTACTGGGGGTAGGTGTTGGTTTCTTATGTCTATTTCATCAGGCTGTTGAATTATTAAAAAGCTCTCTTTTTTTTTTTTTAACCATTATTTCAGCCAGTGCACTTCAAATTTTATGAACACTTGTTCTTTGCTGCTAAGGGTCAGTAGACTGCTTTATTGGTTATGCTGGTGATTACAAAGTATCCTCTGCTGTGTTGCTGACTGAGACTTAGGGCAAGCTCTTCAGCTGTGCTGTTGTGCGTTCCTTGCAGGAAGTGCATTGCATAATAAGTTTTAAGTGCGAATAAGTTTTATTTCATTCTGTTACTCTTAATAATTAAATATACTATCTGCAGTTATGGTTAATTTTGTAAATGTTTGGGATCTGAGAAGTACACGCAATTAAAAAATGTTTAGATTGTACTGGTATTCATAACATCCAATTTTAAAGTCCTGCTAAGTTCCAGAAGATTGCAATGCTGAAGCAGGGTGGTCTTCAAAACTGCAAGGTGTCTAGGCTGAAATTAGGCTTGGATAAAGTTGTGGAGAAGATGATGAAGGATATAATTACTTAAATATCAAGAGCAGCATGACTAATGTTGTTCTGCTCATGAAGAAGTGAAATTACTTCTGACAGGTTCTTGGCAACACCACGCGAAGCATTCCCAAGTAGGCCAATAGTCACATGCAGAACGAACAGAACTCACCCAGATGGTGAACGGCTCTCTAGTGATGCAGCATTCACCCTTGTGAAGCAATCTAGGTCCCTTCAGTGCCTGGCCCTTACATGAGTCCACTCTGGGTCCACCCCTTCTGGTCACACGGGGAGCACATGTGCAAAGAGTTGCCTCTGCTTCCCAGCCAGCCACAGCCCTTCACCAGGTACTCAGTCACCAGTTCAAGCCCTGACCTAACAGGTCCCCTACAAATGTGTTGTTTTTTTTTTTTCCCCGTGGAAGCCTATTCATTTTAGTAACTACCTTAAAATGTATGTACTTGCACATATTGAGAAGGAGGGTATGTCTTTATTAAAGGCATGGCATTCTTTGTTTAAGAACATTGACAATGTAGTTTGCACAAACTAGAACAAAATTGTTAATTGATTGCAGAAGTACAAAACACGATCAAGATCAAGTGATTCTGGGTTGATAGAGGTCTGTTGAAAGCTTCATGTTATTTTCTTCAGGTTTTTGACAAATGTGGATCATTCAGTTAGGTATAGCTCTGTGCATATTAGTTTACAAGTCACCGAGAATTGTGTAGCAACAAAGACTTACCAATCACTTTTGGGTAAGAGTTAGGACTTGCAAGATTCATGGCAGGTTATTCCATGTTATTATTGCGAGCAAAGACTATCCTGATACCATGTGTATAGCTAATATCTGTTAGGAACAGACCAACTTTGAATGTACAATAAATTGATGGCAAGCATCTTGCTGAAGTCAAAGTAAATCTAGCGTATGATTTTATTTCATTAACTGAAACCTATTAAACCCGTTCTTAAAGTGCATTATGTTTCGGATCGCTCGTGTCCACTGATGTTTAACTTTAATATTAGCTTTTTTATTTTCTTAATGAAAATAAAGCTTCAACAAAAGCTGTGAGTTTACATCAGAAATCACTGGATTGAGGTCCTTATTTCCTTGTATTCTATCTGAGGTCAGTCTGCAACTTGTAGTCATGTCAAAATGCAGTGTATTTGAATTGCTATTGTTAAGTAAGAGGTTTCATTTGCAGCTGTTAGAATTGAGTTGTCCTGCTGATTTTAGTCAGCTATTGCTGGGAGAAGGTACTATAGGCAAGCAAAGTGTCAACCTTCAGCAGATTTTGAAATACTTTGTGCTGCTAGCTTGTGTTTTTGGGCAGTGCTAAGTAGGGCAGATTGATTCGGCTTAGCATATATGTTACAAGATGGTTTCTGTGTCTGGCTTTTGTTTTTCTGATTATTACTGTGTGGGAATTGGCTTCAGGTGTCTCCCAAACAAGAACAGTCACTCCTCCCAGTGTAAACTGTTATGTTTTTCTTAACTTTAAGGTGATGCCTATTGGGTGGTGAAGACAATTATTCACCAGCAGTTTGATTGTTTCAGGGGCTTATGTTGTTCCCTGGCCATGTCTTCAGTGGCATCACTCATCTGCTTGTTGCTTCTCTCTCTGTTGTGCTGGCACAGTTCAGTTTGCAGCTACATGGGGAACTGATCCAACTAAAAATGACCTAGCAGAAAAAATGATGCACTTGCCTCAGAATGTGTAACCTCAGCCTCAGGTTTTGCCTGAGGAGGCTGATGAGTGGTCATGTAGGCTTATAGACACAGCAATGTTGTGCATCCAGCTAGGACTATGTAATCTATTTGTGCTGCTTCATTCCTCGCGTGAGTTGGAATTTTGCTGAAATGAAGAACAGAAACACATTTGTGGAATCTGGTGCTGCGTTAGTACTTGGAGATGATTCCTTTTTCCATGACTGGTTTCCATAAGGAGTAGAGTGTGGACAGTCATCTTAGACTTCTTAATTCTAGTTGAAGGCTCTCTGAGCTCATGGACTCTGACATCATCTGTGTTTTCCTTGAGGTTCCTTATTTTATGGGAGGTTCATGTATATTGGCTGTGTTCCTGTTGATGACATGGAGGACAACTACCACTTGCACAAGTGGAGGCACGCTTTTGTCATTGGCTGCCTTGGATTTCTCTTCTGAATAAAATTCTTGGAAGCAGTATGTAATGCAGCTAATGAGATAGTCTGGAAAAATGTGCAGTTCTTCACATCATAGTTAGAAAAACAGTAAATGCTGCACTGAAATAATTGTTAGTGCTGCATTCAAGTGTGATCACGTTTTCGGTGTGTTATGCCAGTGTAGTTTGAATAATTGTTTCTAGATAGTGACTGTACTGTCAGAAACACTAATAAAAATATTCTAACTAATTTATAAGACAATATTAGTTCAAGGGATTTTTAATCAATATGTAAAATACTTTTTAGTTACACTTAATAAAGTATATGGACTAAACCTCAAATTTAAACATTTCTACCATTCTTATATAAAGTTTTTTGTTGAATTGGGGAATCTTTTTTAAATGTGCCTGCATTCCTTTGTTTTTAAAATTATAGCTCTGTAGAAAGCTTGTATAGTTGTTAATATCTTAGACTTTCAGAATTTTTAAGGAAAAGAAACCATTTTGTTGTGCTGCATTCTGAGGTAATTGAATAGTAAGCATGATCATACGAGTGTGAGAGAGCAGTTCCCAGCATAGGTAGAATGGTGCAGGTTGCTTCTTTGGCTGGATTTTGCTGACGAGTCCCAGAAGAACTAGGATGCAGATTTAAGTAGGATAGGATCTGAATGAGCTGAGGAGGAGGTGGCAGTATTTCAAGTAATTGAGTGTGTTTACAATTTTTTCTGTTGTTGTTTTTAATTGTTAATAATTGCCTGAAATCAAGTTGCCTCTATTTAAAGCTGTTTATTTCATCTTCAGGATTCTGTCATTGAATTTCAGGCAGTTCAAACTGTCACGTGGAACTCCTGTAGAAAGTAGTAAGAATATTCTCCTAACCTTGAATCTTATAATACAGTGCTCTTTATAAATAGTTGTTTGTTTTGGGTGTTTTGTTAGGGATAGAAGATGCATATTATAAGATATAACTGGGCCATGTTTTTTGATTGAAAATTTTCTTTTTGGGCGGTGACTGAAATAACACTTGTTTAAAAAACTATATTGTGGAATAAGTTCTTTGAAGGATTTTGATCGTCATGTAGTTCCACTGTGTTCCTTCATTAATACTCTGAATACTTTAAAACCTTTTATAGCATAAATATGCTTAACTGGAAGTAGGTAATTATCTACAAGATTTATGTAATAGCAAACTCTTTATTGTTATTAACTCGTGTCTTAAGTGTACTACTTAGTTTCTTGTGCAGCAAATTGTTGGATACGTTCATAGAACAATGGCTTCCCACCAGTTTGGTACTGCATTATATTTCCAGATGTGGATGTGTATTTGTCAGTAACATTACTTAGAGGACTACTTGGTATTTTGTCTTTTGTAAATGTATTGCATTTGTGTGTCTGCATTCATTTTGTGTTAAAAGGAAGACATGCTTTAGACTTCTTTGATCACATGTGTTTTGGTACTTTGTGCAAAAATCTCTGAAGGAAACAGAACAGTGACTTCCCTGAGGCCTTGGAACAAAAGACCTGGGTTGCATTTCTCTGCTCTAACTTACACTTTTTTTTTTTTTTTTTAATTTAATCATTGACTGAACCTCAGAGTTTCCTCAGCTTTTGATGTTTTCAATTCTGTAGCCTAGCAGTGTTCTTCCTAAATTAAAATGCTGTTGTGGATAAAACCTTGCACCATGTAATCAACGGTTTCCATAATCTACAAATATCTCTCACATGTTTAATGAACGTTTATTTCTCCTGGAAATGTAGACTGATTTGAGGTAATGCCTATACCCTACAATTGATTCCTTTGTGCAGATCTTCACCTAATTTTCTATCTTACCATTCATTTTCACACCAAATAACCAAATAGTTTAAAAATCACTACTACCACCAAAAAAAGTGATAGTGTTTACTTAAGTTCAAAGGAAATGGGGCAATAACTAAAATGATACACCAAGAATAAAACTCAAGAAGGCAGTGCACCCAAGTAATACTGCATGGGGATAGTGATAGTGATTAAGAAAGACACATCATCAATCCCCTAATACTTGACCATAATCTAGATCTGCATTTGCTTGGAAGCCCTGGTTGCAGTGAGAATTTGGACAGCCTTTCCTGGCAATTGGGAGGTCCTGCCAGTGTGTCCACTCATAAGTACTTAGCTACAAGAGGGTACAGTTTTTATATTGTTCAATAAACTAGTTTACATGACAGTTAGGTGGAAACATCTGGATTCGTTCTCCTTTTTGGATTCCATCTCAAGCCTGTCCAGGGCGCAAGAAGGAGCCAAGGAAGTTTGTGTACTAGTAGGCCTTGACACCGTGCTTCTAAACAAGGAAAGGTTAATGCATTCTCATAACACATTATCTAAGCTACATCTCGTGCTAATGAGATGTTTTGTCCAAGGTACATATTTGGCTAATGATCATACATATTTTCCTAATGATTGGATACTGATTATATATAATGCTGGATTGTGAGATTCCTTGAGGTCAACTTTGGTTCAAGACTTACTGTTCAGGCCTTCAATTGTTTTAAGGTTTTCTTCTCAGGGATGTTTAATTGTGCAGTATTCAAGCCTGCGCTTTTATAGCATAGAATAACTTGGACTGGAGTGGACTTCAAGGATCGTCAGATTCTACCTCCTCTGCCACAGTTTAGGTTGCCAGCCACTAGGTCAAGTAGTAGATCAGATTGCCCAGCACCCAATCAAGCCTGGCCTTGATCACCTCCAGAGACAGGGCATCTACAACCTCTCTGGGCAACCTGATCTAGCATGTCACCACTGTCTCAGCAAAAAACTTCCCTCTGACATCTAATCTAATTCCTTCCTTGGTACTCTTGGATGCACGTTGTCCATCCCCATAGACTTAAGTGTGTTCAATCTCACAAAGCTTAGCTTTTTGAAGTTTTACCAGCCAAATGTCAGTGGTGGTCACATTAGCCCTGCAAGGTGCCACTAGATGGTGGTGTCAGTATCTAGTTTGATGTAACCTTACTTTATCACTAAACTCTCAAAACTGTTCTGTTTGCAACATCTTCAAAGGCCTCTTAGGCCTTATGATACCTCAGAATTTATCTGTTAGAGTAAACTGTAGCAGAGCCATGCTTTTGTGACTGTGTGATTTGTGACTGAATGTGCTAAAAATGACAAGTAGAGGGATGTCTTTCAGGCAGTTTTTCGCTCTCCATTTTCACTTTACTTGTTTGTTCAGGTCACGTATTTGAAGTCTGCATATGAAGAGAGATTGGCTATCACAATGCTGAGATAATTATGTAATTTGTAAAGTTGTACAATTTTCTCATGCAATTAAGTAGATTAAAAAGTCCTGAAACCACATGCACGATAATTATGTGAAATCTGTTTTGTATTTTCAGTGTGAAATCTAGGAATCTTAAATAAGCATGAGTAAGAATATAGTATCATCCTTGTCATGGTTGTGAGGTGTCCCTTGACCCTCATCCCTAGTAGGAGAGGAAGCAAAGCCTTTAGGGGGGGAGGGGGAGGAAAGGAAGATTGTATCATTCTGTCTGTGTGCAACTGTAGATGTTTCAGGCTGGGTGGTTCTAGGTGGCTGTAAAAGCCTTTTAATGAGAAGCAGGCAATGTAGTATAACTGTATGAACTCATGGATGGCAAGCTTTGTGCTGGGTGGTAGAGGTTTGAAAGACAAATTCTGAAGCCAGCCTTGATTCTGGCACAGCAGAGAAGGTTTTGTACTCTCCTTATCACTTCAATTCTCAAGGAGGAAAGACAGTATTCTTTTAAGAGCTATTTTAGGCAAACAGTTTTATTCTTGTCAAGTAATATAAATTATTTTTGATCTGAAAAACTGTTTATACATTTAGGGCAAACAAACCTGTTATTCAGGATAGGATGGCACATGCTGTCTACCACTCGGTGGGCTGCAGAGTTTACCAAAAGCTGAGCATAAGGATCATTTGTTAGGCAAGTATCATAAAATTATTGGATTTTGGAGAGTGATGTTGGCTGGAAGAGTATAAGCTAGAATTGATTCCATGAGCAATGAATTACTGGGTGGAAGGACTGAGATGCGTATCCAGGAACCCCTTTTATAGCTGTGTTGAGTCGCTTGTCCAGTATTGTTTTAGATGTTGAATATAGTCTTTCAGCTTTGTGCTTTTGAGAGCCTTCTGTGGGTGACAAGGTCATGTTATGAATGTGGTTGAGAATGAAGAAAGAAGTATTTTTCACGCTAGGGGGGAAAAAAATTTCTGTATGTTTGGCCTCTAGCAGTTCCTCAGGTATAATTTCAGTGGTGAACTTTTAGATTTGACATGGTTATTAATAAGCTCATAATCAGAAGGTTGTCTGCAGAATTCTTCTTTGCTTAAGAGTGATTTCAGGGTACTGATTTCATTAGGGTGTTCTGTAGTCCCAGATTACTTCAAGTGCATTTTTTAAGTCTAGTTTCAAGTGGCATGTGGATGCTCAGATACATAATTTAACTTTCCCTGGTTTGGTAAATAATTGATTTCTTTCAACTTTTTCTCT
Organism: Cyrtonyx montezumae; assembly: GCF_038088225.1. NCBI lineage: Eukaryota > Metazoa > Chordata > Aves > Galliformes > Odontophoridae > Cyrtonyx > Cyrtonyx montezumae. Next base: position 54,416,112 of record NW_027072034.1, read on the forward strand.
ATTTCTAGTTTTCATGGTGTTTGTATAACTCCTGGAAATGGTAGTACTTGTAAAACCGGTTTCATGCATACATTTCTGATACTTCAGTTTCTCATTTGTCTTTTATATTGTTTGTATGTTTAAATGAGAATTCCTCCTCTGTTTTAGAAACACATAGATGAGCTGGCTTACTCTCACTGGAAGCCTTTAGAATATGGGCTAATTTAAAAAAGGACATCTTAATCAAGAATTTTAAAAACTTAATAAAAATGTAATTTTAAAAATGGGAGCTGGCACCAGTGTTGAAAGGACAGTGGTTCACAGAATATTTTTCTGACAAAAATCAGCTTACCTTGTAATGACCAGTCCTAAATGAAGAACAGATGAGCAAAAGAAGCGTACCCTTTAATGTTATTTTTGAATGTTACTAATACGACTCATGACATAAGTTAGTATCTACTTGCTTTCTAATAATCCAGAGTACACCACCCTCTGATTATAATCATAGTACCAATGAAGAATAGCATGCATTTCAGAAGCGGATTTAATCAGAATTCTTATTTATTCAGTTAAATTCACTCAGTCTTTTTTTTTCCTTCTTAATTTAGGGTACGTTTTGTAACTCAGTTAATTTTGAGGAAAAGTTGCTTATAGTTCCATAACATGAATTTTAGGTAAATTGTTGAAAATTCCATTTCTGTTTGTTCTGTTGAGTCTACACTCAGTGGACTTGTCTGCACATCACTGAATGAGTGCTGGGAGCTGAAAGTATGATGGTCACATTTTTCACTGCTTTAAAACCAGTAGGTAGTTTCAGCTTTATAGAAATCTTGATTTGGTTTCTAGCCTCTTTCTATATGCTAGATTCTTGTTAGGAGTATACTTGATTAGGGATGATTCACACAGGTTCTGGGAAGAACTCTCTTGAATCCTCTTTTTCAATTTTTCTGTCTGTTCTGTCTGCTCTTTGCAGTAAAGCTTGTATGTCTGTGGAGTAGATGCTTAATGTAACTGTAAATGGAGCTGAAATAAACTTTGACAGGTAGCTAAGTTGAGCACTTGTTCAATTCTGAAATTCTGCTTGAATAACAGTTTCTAGTTGCCCCTTTCCTCCTCCAGAAAATTAGACACTTAGCTCCTCTTAGCAGGTGTAAGGGATCCCTCTGGGGTTTATTGTTGTCAGCATTTTCAGCACAGCACTGAGAATTCTTTGATTTCTTTTTCGAGAAGCAAAGTGCGGTGGCTGGTAGCAGCACAGTGCTGTTATCCTAGAAAGAAAGGATGGTAGATTTCTAGATATCACTAGCAATTAATAATTAATGGATCAGGAACAGTTAGGAAGCGAGAAAGAGGAGGAACAATTGCAGAATATCCTGAGCTGGAAGAGACCCACAAGAGTCAACAGGCGAATCAAGTTCAGCTTCTGGCTCCACACAGGACCACCCAAAATCAAGCCCTGTGTCTCACAGTGTTGTCCAGAACCTCCTTGAACTCTGGTACTGGGGCTGTGCCCACTGCCCTGGGCATCCTGTTCAATGCCCACTGCCCTCTGGTGAAGAACCCCTCCCTAACCCTCATCTGACCCTCCCTTGATCCAGCTTTAAGGATGAATGCCTAGAACAGCTTACTGAAGCCAGAAATAGGATTGGACACTTCAGGCACTTTAGAGGAGAAAACCGTCGTGTGTTCTTTCTTTAGAAGAATAACGTGCTCTCAGAAAGAAGGTGTTGTCTCCTTACTGTGTGTATACAAAATATACTTCAGCAGGCCGTGCTTTCCACGTACCTGCTTCTAATGGTAGCATGAGGCTGGAACTTCAGAACAATCATTTCAGTTGTTACTGAGGGAAGTTGCTGAATTTTACTGAACAGTGAAAGAGGTAGTAAAGAAAATAATTCGGAAACATCAAGGATTCTAAGGATGACTGGTAGAATATCAAGGAACAAAGACTTTATTTTTACTATTATTTGTTTTTAATCTGTGATCTTTCCTGTGTTAATTGGAGGAGCTAGTACTTTAGGCAGGTTGCCGTACAGCAGTGGCTTTAGAGAAATCTTTTGCCTCCTGTGCCTCCTGCTCTCTGACATGTGCTTTATCTTGTCTGGATGCAGCTAATTATGTCTTTCTGTCATGAAGTTATTAATGAATCAGGAAAGATTCTGGGAAGGAGCTTATTTTCTGTTACTGTGAGCATATAGTGTACAACTCAGTTATAGAATGTAACTGAAATGTGCTTACTCTTGACACTCGTAAACTTATATTTACACTGAGTTATATACTGAGGTTTGTACTGATTGGTAGAAGGCAAATGTATTTTTAAGCTTTGAAAAGCTTAGCCTGGTGGACTAGATTAATAGAAGTTTCTATTCAGCTGAGCTGTGTATAAACATCTATACTTCTGTGTGTTAATAATTTAAGCTGATGAGTATACTTCTGTTGTTTGTTTGTTTGTTTTTCCCCCCTATATTGGGCATCTAAATGAATCTGAAGTTGGCATTACAGGCAGGTCCAGCAGTGAGTGACACAGCATAAGCTTGATTTACCACGTGTCAGTTAAGTGCACAAGAACGTGTTGCTGTAAGCTTATGTAGTTCAGTGTGTGCAGAGATGGGCATGGGCTGCTTTTGACCAGGCCAGGGAAGGAGTGCAGAAGTAGCGGCACCTTGAGTGTTAGGGCCCTAGTGTGACATTGTGGTGGGAAACGTTACTGGCAGAAAAACTCCAAGGTAGTTATAAAGAACAGGTCATGACTGTTACATATAACAAAAATCAAGCATAGCTCTGAGGGTCAACACTGATCAGCATTCAGGAAGACTTGCAAAAGGTCTGAAAGGTCTGAGTGTTTTGGTAGTAGCAAGCTTGGTGGGGAAAAAAGACCCAATAAACCAGAAGAAAGATATTTGCTTTATGTTTGAGTGTTCTATTCGAAAAGATAAGGCAGTGAATTTATCCTTGCTCCAAATTGCAAGGTGTATGAGTTACCATTGATGATTAGCATGCTTATTTCTACTGACAAGCAGAATTTTGTAAATGCAATCCAAAAATATTTAAGGGCATAGTAATGAAGAAAGATTGTAGATCACCAGGCTGCAGAATATAATCAAAAGAGATGGAAGATATCTGGGTGTATCCTCAGCTGTGTACTTAGAGGAAGTTCTGTGTGCCTTGTCATTTAATCTATTTTGTTCTTATTGTGCTTAAGCCTATATGCTTTTGTTAAGTTATGGAAATCAGTGAGTGGGGCAAGCATTGAGGGATGATAAAATATTGGTACATAATTTATCCGTGATACTTGCAGGAAATGAACCTGTACAAAAAGTACATATTATTCGTGCTGTCTTAATCTGCTTAGTGCTGGCAATTTTTCATAGCAGAGGTTGTCTTCTTTTGTTATTTGGAAAATGCGTGTTATGTAGAAACAATTCTCAAATATTAAGATTTGTTGAAAAAACAAACTCTCGATGTTACTGCAGCGAGTTGTTATTTAAAACGGTCCATTTTTGATGATGCCTAGTGAAACAGAAGAACATAAGGCCTGTTTGCATTCTAGTCTGATGCTGCAGTATGCCTGTAAGCCGAAAGGCAAGTTGTGTCAAGAATTTTTAGTGCAAAAAAGAGATGCAGGAATGGTGACTTGAAGTTCATCGCTGAGTAGTACTAGTACTCTACAGAACAGAGCAATGCTAGTGCTGTTTTTCATGTTAGTCTCTATCTTAGGTGAATAACATAAGCCGTTTTTAACTAGCTTTTTTTCCTCCGGTTACTGAATGAAAAGACATGTGAAAATGATTTCTCTTTGTACATCCCTCTGCACCAGTTCTTTAAAAATTACAGGACATCAGGGAGAATGGTAAACGAGCTATGTGATTAAATTTGTAAATCTTACAGCAGCATTGTCCAGGGAGAAAGTCCCAAAATTTAAAATGATTCCTTTTGTTGTATGTCTTCCTTAAAATGTTGCTTGATTTACATTTGCATGATTAATAATAAATATAATTTTCAGTTGACATCTCATAAAACAAAATAATAATCTTAAGGAATGCATTACCCACAACAGGGCACTTATTCTGGCAGTGTTACTTTTATTAAACCATTTGTCATTTTAATGTTGTCTTCTGACTCTTGAGATTTTGTCTTACTCAAAAAAAAAAAAAAAAAGTATATATATACAAAAAGGCAGCAAAACAAATTCAATACTGTTTTGTTTTTTTCTTTCCTGCAGCATTATCTGCATACCAGAGGTACTACAGTTTACAATCTGACTACTGGAAGGTCTGTATATGCAGCTTTTAAAGTTTATTCATTTATTTTGCTTAAGTATACTGTTATAGTGATTGCATTTCTAAAATAGATAAACTTCAGTATGTTTGGAGTATCTATCTGCTGTTTCTCTGACATATTAATTGTGCCCAAATGGAAATGTTCACCTATTTGTGCAATTTACCATAAATCTAAGTAGAAATAAATCTTACAGTTTGTTGAATGGACAGATCAGGTAACTTGCCACTTTTTTGGTTTTTTTTTTGTTAATTAATACTTTTTTTTTTTTTAAGGAAAACATAGATATTTGAATGCATATGGTTACTGGGAGAACATTAAGTACTTGAAGTCTGCTGTGTAGGCATTGGATTTGTACTAGGAAGAAGGTTCTCAGGTTTCTTTTTATTTTCATAGATACCCATGTCAGTATCTCGAGAATGGAGAATGTCCTTACTTGAAAAGGGAAAAAATTGTTAGTTTAAATGTGATATCTGAAGGCTAATGTGAAGTTATCGGGACTTCAGATGAATAATTTTTTTTTAACTTTCTTAGTGATATTGTGGAAAAATAGGTAACGTTGTTGTGTTGTCCTGTGAAATAATTTGAAACTCATAATTCAGTCACAAGTGTGGGAAAACACAGCATGCAGTTTTGTGATCTTTAACAAATTATGTCCTTAAAGGTATTCTTAAGTACGTATTTCAAACAGGGAGAGAGGGCTTGCTGTGGAGGACACACACCAACCTTCAGTAAATAACATTCTGGTTGTTCTTTGTTTTTGTAAGGACTGTAAATATGTTCTGAAAATGCTTGTGCTGTCCTCTCCCATTTGGGCAGGTGAGAACTTCAAGGCAGTGTGAATAGAATGTAGAAGAGTGAGCCAAAATAAATTAGTTTTCCACATGTATGGAATGTACAGTGGGAAGAATGGATGTACAGTGGGAAGATCCTAGGGAAATTGTTCAGTTGGTTTTGTGATATCCTCTTCTCCAGTACAAGGTGAACAAGGTCCATTTTTGGACCAGGACATTTTGGAGTTGAGGTAGTTGTTTTTCAGAAATAAATGTTGTATTTAAAAAAATACAGTGAAATTAGCATTAATCTGTTCCTCTTGTGTGCTCTTGGAGAGTTAAAGATTGTTTTAAATGAGTGAGTTGGAATCAATTAAATATATATTGAAATTGTTTCTATTATTTGTATTCTTCTCACATTAAACATTTCATAATGTTCTATTTTTTTTTACTCTATTGAAGGAAGTGATAGATGATTATGAAATTTTCTCAACGTTTTCAGAGTGTGCAGGGTGGTATGTAAGATGATACATATATTTACAGAGACACAGCGTGGTTCAGTATAGCTCGTGCAAGTTAAATGCAAAAACTGTTTTGCAGTTCTGTTTCAAAGGCATGCATGGCAGTAAAATGTGTGATCTTTGCTTCACTTGTTGAAACCAATTTCTGTTTATTCAGTGTGCAAATATTCTAAGGTACCAGTTTCTTGTTTGACCATGCTGAGTCACTTGATATCATTGGGCTTCCTTATATATAGTGTTACATTTAGAGGATTTTTGGTCATTGCTTTTTTTTTTTTGGGTCATAATTAGTTTGGAAATTTTCTTGGCTTTTATCTGTGTGAGAAGGAGCTTGAAAAAGTCCAAAAGCATTTTTCAGCTAAAGCATCTTTTTGTTGAAACGAATAAAAACCAAGAGTAACCAGATTTCTTTATTAATGGATGGTGAAGCTGGTCTGGACTTCACAGCGGAGCTGCCTGGATTGGGGCATGGGAAAGGTGTTTCCCCTCCCTGCATTGAGCAGATTTCTTGTTGTCCTTAAGATTTCATATCTAGAAGAACACTGAGTCTGCAGTATATTTTTGGTCACCCAATTATACACTGTTTTGATAAACTTAATAAATAACACCTGTTTGCAAATGCTTAAAACCAAAAACATTTAATTGCGTTTCCTTGGTTTACAACATTTATTATTCTAAGATTCCCTATTAAAAGATTTGAGTTGAATTTTTTGGGGGATAGGTGCCATCAATTAAGCTGTTGGAATTTCTGATGGTAAAGGAGGAGAGAAGGGTGTGAAGAAAGGGTGGTATTTGTGAGCAGTGATGAGAGCTGTGTGAAAGCACTGAGAAATTCATGGAGATTGCTGAATCACACGAGGGTTGTTATGTAAGACAGGTTTGAAAACAGACAGGAGCACTCTTATCTACTTGAGCAACGTATCTGAAATTATTTGGTGTTGCTCTGAAAATTGATGTGGCTCAAATAATCATCCTGTGTTGTTTTTGCTTTATAAGTAGAAAACTTCTAGAAGGATTGTGAGAGGTTTTGTGTTTAGTTTGGGTGTTTTTGGCCTCCTTGCTTAGCGTTTTTAGTCTCTGCTACTTTGGGTTTTCACTGTTGCATCGAGTTGGTAAGTGATTGTTCTGTCAATGGATTGTTAGGCATAATGTACTCATTCTGGGATTCATATTTTAATATATTTTTTCTTAGTTTTTAATGGTCACAGTTTTTTTTTTTACCAGATCTCATTTCTGTCTCTTAAAAATTTGCTGTGAGAGTTGTTTTGTTGCTAATATGGGAGGCAGTTTTGTTGATTTCTGTGGAACAGTACTAGAAGAAAACAACTTGAACATAAATTCTAAATACATGTTATAGTGGCAGAAGTGAAAGGTGAAAGATTGGGAGGAGGCTGTATTTTGCTATTTACCAGAGCATGTTCATTGTTTCTGATGAAACATTACTTTGAAAGAAACGCAGTCTCTATGGGTAGCATTGATAGACCTGCATTGCATGATGTCACATACTCCTAAATGGGCTGCTTTTATCAGTAATCTTTTTGGGCGCAAACAGATCAGTGCAGAATGTCCTGCAAAATTTCTGAGTTAGTGCCTGTGTAGAACAAAAACTGCACTATGGCATCTTAACTCAATGTTAAAAAAATATTTGACTTGAAACCTGGCAAAATAAATATCTCAACTTTGATAAAAACTGAGAAAATTTAATAGAGCTCTTCAGTTCAATTACTTTTTTCAGTGTTTCTTCTTCTTATGTGCCTATGCTAAAATAAATCTGCCTTCTGTGCAGTGTACTTCATTCGTATTTCTTTTTAAAACTCCCGTGTCAGAAATTTTGGGGGAGGTGAGGAGAATTGTGGAGGATGAACAGATAGGAAGGGCAGCTCAGGAGAGTGAGACAACAGCTAGAAATTGAAATTTGTAGATTTGATGCTGCTGAGAAAATAGATGTCAAGTGTGAAGTGTCTGCCGTGGTTATCAGTTTTGACATCTTCTGAGGAGAGAAGGGCTAGAAGATCAGCAAGGAATAAGATGCTTTTTATTTTATTGGAACGTGGTGGGAGATATCTGGCAACTGGAAAAAGCTATTTTAATCACCTTGAGTGGTTGCATTATAATACAATTGATCACAGTGATCTCTTCCATGTAGCATCTGGGTTCTGTTAGGGCTGTATTAACCAATTTCAGTATATGAAAGAGCATATAAGTGTAAAACATATATCTGTTGCACTGACACGGTTCCTCAAGGCAGAGGAAAGCTTCTCTTATTCTTCCATGGGTGGGGCTGGGACAGGTTTCACTTGCTAAAGTGATCCTGGGAAGGAGTTTGCTAATTGTCCATTATCATGAAGTTCCCTATTTTGATACGGCACTGTAACTGTAGCCCCCATTTTGGTTTGATAATCCTGTTTAAAGTACATCTATGTGACTTTTTGCTAGTAGATGTGTGTTCACGTGCTGCTTGTTAGAGTTGTTTACCTGTAGTTGTTATGACACAGATTTTGAATGAATAAGACATTTTGGTGCAGCTACGTGTTAGGTTGAGCTGTATAGGTAGCTGCAGGTGGACATAAATTGGGCAGATAATGTTCCTGACAGTAGGTTTTACCTGCGAGAAGCTCCTACATGCTGGTTCTCTGCAGTGCTTCCATCAGCTGTGTATTACCTCTGTAGCTGGGGAATTGGTATGTAACTTTCTAAACATTATTTTAGTCAAATTCAAAGTATTGTGGATAAGTTGTGAGAATACGATGGCAGCACTGCTGTTGTACATGCAGTGGATGTGATTTTGAGACTGAGAATGGAAAGTGGCCATCAGGTACACTCTGCCTGTGCTTACCAGGCTCAAGAACTCCTGTCTAAATTTGTAATTGTTACCTTAGGCCTTCTTCATGTCTTATTGATTTTGGCATTCTGTTTGCAAATAACAGAACTTCCTTGCAAGGAAGTTTCTCGGCCTCAGCAGACTTTAAAACCATGCAGAGGTTTAAAAACAAAAATAACAACAAAACAAAGAAAAACCAATAGGATAACCAACTTAGGTTCTGTGTATAAGGCCTGGGAAAAAGAGAAACTGTGTACTTGTCATGGATGAAGAACTGACATCAGCTGAGTTGTTGACTTACTACAGAAAGCAATTTTACAATGTTCTCTGATAATGTAGCCCTGCAGAGTAAATGCCAGTTAATTTTTTACAGTGCTGTTTTATAATTAAACCTATGTAGAATTGTTAGAAAAGGGTATTTTGTAACTTCACGGCTAAAACATTTGGTAATTTTTTTTTTCCCTAAAGAGCTAAAAGTAAGACTAAGCCTATTTGTTTTTAAATTTGGCTTGCTGCTCATCTTGTACAACTTTTTCTTCTCTATTAGTTTACCCTCCTGATAGGCAAAATGTGGTAGCTTTTTTTGTGTGTGTGCTTTCTTAATGCTATGAAATAGGAAAACAATGAAAAATGATGGTTTAATTTTGGGTGCTTTGCTGTCCCTTTTTTTGCAGACTGTAAGTCCATTTCTCCCTTTTTAAGAAGCTGGACAAAAAGCAATTACTTGACACGCTGATAACAATAAATAAGAACATTTTGCACTTCAGAGGGTCTGTTAGAAAACAGAGCAATTTTCCATTTCATTGACTCACAACTGTTTTATTTTCTCCAGTAACCTCGCAATATCTAGAAGAGGTTTTAGACATAATTCATTAAAACTTTCATTATTTTTTTTAATTGGCTGTAAATGCTTAGTTTAATTGAAACGGTACCATGGTACAGGACCAGTAAGAATTACTGAAGCAGACAGATTCCTGAAAACAAAGTTGGAAAGGGTAGTAGTATTATGATATCTGAATGCTGAACTTTTCTTCAAGCTTTTAGTTTTTTTTAATGTGATTTTTTAATGCGTACGTATATTTTTAATGGAATCAGTATCCCATGTGGGGAGATGCGCTCGAGAAGTTTCTTTATAAGAGTCTCCCAATATCAATTCAAAATGTCGTTCAAGACTTTTAATATAAATGATCACTAGCTTAGTAAAGAAGATACCCTTATTGAGATAGTTCTTAAGGAGCAGAGCATCTTAACAGTTGCAGCTTCGGTTTTGTTTTTGCTTTTGTTTGCTTGTTTGGTTTTAATTTTTGTTTTAGGGTGTGTCTGTCTGAAATTCTGTCCATTCTGCCTGCAAGAACACTGAATTCTTAGATAGTCCCATGCCACTGCTGTTAATGCAGACAAATAATGCAGAACATCCAGTTTAGTGTAAAGTAAAATTGTACAAGGTTCTAATAATTAACTCTCATGTTAAACGATTTGTCTAACGAAAATGACAGGCACTCACATTCCCTTTGCTCGAAAGGAATCGAGTAGGTGTAAAGACTGAAAAAGAATGAGACAAGCAATTTAACTAATACATTTTGATGTGTTGCTTTTGACCTCAAGGTAAATCTGATAAATTGCCCTCATAACTGTACTGAGGAATCCATCCTTGAACATATAAACCATTTACCTGTTTTGGTCACAACAAATGTTAGGCTTTGAACGGAGTGTACATGTTGCTATACTTCTGAAATATTTTGCATTTGCAATAAGTCTTTTTGCAGTATCATTCATCACTTGTAATTGATGTATTGATAAGAAAAGGAAAACTCCAGAAAATCTGTAATTTACCATTAACATTCTGAGTATAAGGGGAATGGATGTGCTGTGGTGGGTAACTGCTTGAATCAGGAAGACAAGACAGCATCTCAGAGTAACCCCTTCTCCATCTAGGGGTTGATTCTGTTTATGATTTGAATGGAGGACAAATCTTCAGTAGGCTAGAAAATTACTGTTAACTATATTGGCAATGACTCTGATGCTTGCAATTTCAGAAGTATTGCATTGTTTGCAGAACCATTAAAAATGGTACAGTTCCTTCATGTATCCACATGATTGCTCTTAAGTTGCATAGAAAAGGTTAAAAAACGGAAACAAAACCCACACTATGCTTTTTCTAGTTTGTAGATTCCTGTTGAAACATAAGTAGATGTTGTGTCTCAGTAATGGCATTTGTTTTCTTTGGAAGTAAATATTTTTAAATTCTAACATTGTTTAAGAGAAAAAAAAATCCTTAGATTTAGAAACAAATAACTGCTTTATTTTATTATATTTTTTAATTTTTTGCAATTTTGGTGCTCAATGTGCTCTAACTGAAATTTCAGTTCTAATGTTTGTAATGCTTTTTCAGATATTTATCTAATGAAAGTGTTCTGCTGCATTTGGTGCAGCATTACCTTGGTAATATTTCAGCCCCTTGTTTTCTTCCTTTTCAGAGAGATACAGACTTTTAATTCTTCTGTAGGGATAGGGGAGGAGTGATTGTAGTGCATGTGCATCTAGTTCATTTAAATGGAGGAAGTTATGAGTGGGAGAGTTCAGAGATGCAGAGCTTGGGGTCTCTTAAAGAGTCTGTGAGTAGCTAACGTGATGCTAATAAGTCTCATTTGAAGGAAAGGCAAGTAGCATAAAATGCTTTTTAGAGTTGTTTGATCATGAAAGTACTGTCTATGAAGCAAACTTACAAGGGTGGATGTTTAGAGAAGAAGTCGGAATCAATTCTGCTTCTGGTGTTTACTTACATAAAGGCTCAGCAAGAATTAGTCTCATGCCTGCTCACCTTTGTGGAGTGTGTCTGGTGGTCAGTGCTGTAACAGCTGAGTCTTCCAGTTCTTTGTGCTCTTCCTTGAGGGGAAGTATAGACATCGTAAGCATTCTGGAGTTTCAAGTGCTAAAAAATGCGAACAATGCAAACAAAACTTTTGGAGTTCAGATTTCTTCAAGCAGAAGTGTTTCTGAGTTTACTTACAGAAGAAGCTACTTAGAGAATTTGATAATCTGTTCTTAGGTAGCTTGAAAAGTTGTCCTAGGTGGTTAGGGACTTGCTGGTATTCAGAGCAACTTGGAAAAATACTAGCCTGTTATCAATACCCAGTTTTCTGGGCTTCTGTCTAATATCAATTAATTTTGTACAAGTGATTTGTTATGCTGTCCTTATTTTCTTTTATCCAATCACTTACTGCAGGAATAGGATTGTTGAGAGATGTAACGTCCCAGATATGGTAGAAATTGCTGGCAGTTAAGAACTTCCACCCTGTTTTCTTCTTCCCCAGCCTGTTATTTACTCTGTTAGGCTGGAAAGTTCCTTGATTAAATTTTATCTGATAATACCAGACAAAAGAAATGCTCTTGCTTTCCTCATTCTTTCCTCATTCAGTCTTCTTTGCTTAGGTTTACTGTTAGTGTTTTCTTTCTGCGTAGGCCCATCATGTAAAGAATTATTCTAACTGCTTCTTTCTGAATTATCGGGATCATCAGAAAGATAACAAAGTTGCTATTATTAGATATCATAACTACACAGATGCTGTGTAACACGTTTTGTTTGTTTGTGATTTATGTGATTGTCTTGATTTGAGGATTTTAGATATCTATATTTTTCCTTTTTTCCTTCTCCCATCCCTGACAGTAACATTAGGATTTTTTTTTTTATTTTAAATCTTTTGGGCTCTGGTTCTTAGGACCAGACAAAAATCTGTTCCCAACTTTGCGAACTTTTAATGAAAATAAGAAAGCTGGAAAAAATTTTTCCAGTCCTGGTAGGCAGTGTAGAAGGGGAATCAAGCAGCATCTGATAAATGTTTAAAAGAAAAAATGTGTGTGTTGGGGGAGGGTGCTCAGTCATCTATGCAATTGACTTGACTGTTATTTTTGGAATAAGGAACATAAACTGATTGCCATTTGCTATTACTATTTTCATTATAACGAAGGGATGGAAACCTGTAATGGTTGCAGAGAGAGCAATCTCTTTAAACAGAACTGATGCTGATGGTGGTTTTTTTTTATGCTCTGTTGTCAATTGATCTGCAGGAAATGTGGCTTATTGTATCTTCTGGAAATTTTCATTTCACTGGTTTTATTGAAAGTTTCTTAAGTTTCGCAGGATGCTGCAGACTTTCAGTGTTCTAATGTTTTCAAAAAGCAAGTTGACAAATTCAGGGAAGAAAAATCCATTAAGAACAATTAAATACTAAGACATGTTATTTGTCTTTAGAAACCTCTGAGCTACAAATCACTGGAGGTAGGGAGGGAATTCTTGGGAGGGGGGTCTTAAAATAATAGCTGAAAATAAATGAAGCTACTCTGGGCAGTAATTTCCAAAGCAACTTTTTAGAAGTTAATATTACTGCTGTTTTTGTTTGGTTTTGTTTTGAAAGCTTCCCAGCACTCCTTACCTGTAGAAGTTTGAGTTATGTTTCAATGCGCTGACATACTCTTTCCATTTTGGAAAACAAGGATGATTTTCTGATGAAATACAATCACTGAACGTTGTCTAGACCAAAATTACTCTGTGGAGCTATATAAAGATGTCGGCACACTTTATCCTATTCTGTCTCTGAAATCCATAAAAATATAATAACATAAATGAAATCATCCATTTAGTTCATAATGGAGCATTATAACTGTCTCAGTTCTGTTTCTGCTCACAGAATTTAGGCATGCAGAGCCCTCTCTCTGTCCAAAACTTAGAATTAAGTTTTGAAGAAAAGCTCATCCGGAAGACACTTCCACTTTGCTATTCTCAGACAGTATGTCTTTCAGTGGGATGGCAGCCTTTTTCTTTCCACAGTTTCTTTCCTTCATAGAATCAGAGAATGGTTTGGGTTAGAAGGGACCTTTAAAATCACCTAGTTCCATCCCCTGGCTCTAGGCAGGGTCACCTCCGTCTAGACCAGGTTGCTCACAGCCCCATTCAGCCTGGCCTTGAGTGCTTCCAGGGAGGGGACATCTATAGCCTTACTGGGCAGCCTGTTCCAGTGTCTCAACTGTAAAGAATCTAGTCTAAATCTACCCTCTTCCAGTTTAAAGACATTTCTCATTATCCTGCTTCTGTGTGCCCTTGTAAAAAGTTCCTCCCCATCTTTCCTGTAGGCTTCCTTCAGGTACGGGAATGCCAGGACACCCAGGGGCTTCTTTTGTCCAGGCTGAAGAGCCCCTTTCTTGTGCATGGATATTCAAAGTTTTCCTTGGGAGTCCTTCCTGGATCATGATGGCCATAAAACTTGCTTTTATCAAATGAGAGCATTCAGATATTTCTTGCTGGAGAATACTTCTGGGCTAGGCTTAGAGTGAAGAGGAGACTGAAGCAAACAGATGATGAATGTCATTTCTGAGTTCAAGACAAACCTGGATACATGATGCTACAAGAAGTTGTGTAGTTCTGAAATGAGAATGAATATCACAAGCTGCTTTGTAGAAGTAATGTAAAATAGAAGTGTCTGAAGAAACACAATTGATATTTTAGGTTTTTTTTTTAATGCTAATATTGAGTGCGTTTACTAATTCTGGTATTTGACATAGACATGGAAACCAAATTAATGTGGTATCTTCCTATGTTCACTGTTAACTAACCTCTTTAAACACTGATTTTACCTTTTCCTTGGATTCAAGTTTTTGGCTTCCCCCCATCCCCGGCCCCCCCCAAGTCTTACAGCATGTATATACAAATGAATAGATGTTATGTGTGTCTTAAGATATTCTTGTCTTTAGTTCAGGGTGCAGGTACCAGGAATATGATTTTGCTTTGTTCTTTGGCTGTGGACACAGTGAAACATTGAAGTATTGGAGCATTGTCTTGCTCCTTGTCATGGTAACTTATCTCTTCTGGCTGTGGAGAGAAAGTAGTTCATGGTTTTCTAATTATTTGGAAGAATGTGATCTTCTATGTTGACAGAAGATTACTTTGTCATGAGTGGAACAAATCTATATGCTGTGTCAGTCATATGTGAGATTAGCAGCAGTTTGCTGGATGGAGTTGCTGAGGTACTCTAAATCCAGAAGCATAGCAGTACTCCTGAGTCACTTTGTTAGACATTGTATTTAGAAAAAATGATTGGCCATGTGCAGGAATCTACAACATGGAACTCTGAATGAAATTGTTACGTAAAATACTCATGAAGTCATAAAGCTAAGCTGTATTAAATAATTGGAACAGTAACTCCCACTTCATTTTAATGAAAGTGAATGAAGCAGGACTTTTTATTTCATTCCATCCACCCCTATGCATGTCACATAGACAGCAGAATTCTCTAATTGAAAGGGTGTAGGTGGACAAGGGAGACTGAAGCAGTTTGCTAGGCTGGGATGGTCTTTGTTTTACTGAACGTGTTTTCTGAATAAGCATGCTGAAGACTTTTTAGTCTAGTTTTGTTTAAGCAATAAAGAAATAACCCACCTCTTTCACTAAACGTCTATATTAACCCATATTACTGGTTAATAATCTCTGTAGCTACACATGTATTTCCATGTGCAACATTGCTTGTGCTCTGCTTTCCAGGCCAAATTCACAGTAAAGCTTTTTTCTCCACCTTCAAACATGTAGTTAGGGCTTCTGACATGAAGACATCAAATTAGATCACCACAGTAACACCTTATCTATGAACATAAGTTCTGAAAAATAGACTTGTTCTGTGTACCATCTTTGTGAATATAACTCATGTTTAGACAGAAAACTTGCATCCTTAGCTTGAATCTAGAAATGTACAGCTACCATGTCTGTGTAAGGGTATTTTCACCATTAACAGACTTAGTCTTCTACCAGCAGTTGAGACCCAGTGATTAACTCCCATTTTGTGTTTTATAAATGCAAAAGTACACAAAGAAATTATGCTTACAAGTGAACTTTGGCACTGGAATCTAGAAGTAGAAACTAAAGAGTTAATTCAGCCTGTGGCCAGCATTGAATTGAGACCTTGCAGCTTGAAAATGTAAAGGGATGGTTTTATCAGTTCTGTAGCACTGCTGTTTTAGAAACAGTCCTTGTCTAGCACTACTTCACGCATCGTTGCCAGTGCTACCATTTGTAGGGTACTACAGTCAGTGGCTGCCAGAATTGATCTGAGTTATAAATATATAGATAAATCAGGTTTATTTTTAACTGGGTCTGTTTCCCAGTCAAGTTCACTGTGTAGCTCCCCCCAACCAACTGTAAATGTGCAAGTGAAGAAGTGGAATGCAACTGAAACATGTAACTCTTTGAGCCTATGCTAGTACAACAAGGATGTATATCGAACTTAGAGTGAATTTTTGGAAAAAGAGAGTGAAATCCTAAATTAAAGATTTACACAGAGAGAAATGAGCTGTCAGAGAGCTCAAATTCTGTTGATCAGTACAAGATTGATGTAAAACAAGAAATAATATCACAGGTGGCCTGTCAGCCTTTTCCATGCAGGTCTTTAACTTGATATACGTAGGCAAATATGTAATTTCTTCTTCATGACTAAAGGGCAGGGCCAGATGTAGTTGAAGTAATATTATGATGTTTATTAAAAGCTCAACTATATTTAAACGGAACTTGAGTATATCCTACCATACTATGAAATAAATATATAAATAGTGTAACAGGAGCAACAAAGTCACCATGCAGTTGGTTAGCAGAAGACTGAAGAAAGTGTGTGGAAAAAGGTGAAGGTCAGCACGTTTGTAAGACTGGTCACTATTGTTCCATTTGTATGGTACTGCCAGGAATCAAAGTCTTTGACATATTGAAGTTGCTTCTAGCAGCACCCCAAGAGCCACTTCCCCTGCTGCTCAAGTACTGTTGGAACTTGCAGTCTGGGCCACACAGTCATTTGGCTCTGCAGAAAGCATATGTGAGCATGAGGCCGTTGCTTTTTAGAAAACCTTACTAGGAACACAGGATATTGCAGTTTAGGTTATATTCTGTAGTCACAGGGTCTGCCAGCCACCTGCTCAAAGCAAAAGAACAATTCTTTTAAGTTCAAGTATGTGGATTTGTGTATTTCTATTCTGAAAATAAAAAGCTGACGTTTTGACACTATTGTCCCTAATAGTTGATCCTGATGCTATTCAGTGTATAGTAACAGTTCCCTGGGGAACGCATACTGTATAAAATACTGCACTCAGGTTCTTATGCATAAATAACTATTGGCTTTTGGGAGCTGACAGACTCACAGAACTCAGAATTGTAGGAGTTGTAAAAGACCTGTAGAGATCATTTATTCTATGCCCCCTGCTAAGTCAGCTTCCCTACAGTAGATTACACAGGAAAGTGTCCAGAGAGGTTTTGAGTGTCTTCAGAAAAGGAGACTCCACAACCTCTCTGGGTGGTCTGTTCCAGTGTTCTCACCCTGAAAATGAAGTTAATTTTCATGTTTTTGAAAGTTGTTTTCCTACATTACAATTTGTGCCCATTGCCCCTTGTTCTGTTGCTGGATCGCTGTTTGAGAAGAGCTTGAGCAGTTCTGAAGTATCTGTGAGGAAGCAGGTAGGGTTCAAGTAAGGTTTGTACAAAAATGAAAAAGAGACGTTCCCAACATCAGCAAGAAGGCAAAAATCCCTGAAGTATTATATTACAAATGTATTAACTTTGGTTTATTCAGGGTCTTCAAGAAATTTTCTAGTACATTGAAAATGATCAGATTTATAAAGGATTTCTGAAACACGCCTGGATAAATCATACTTTCTGAGACACTATTTTTTAGCTATAATCACAACAGTCTAAAATTGCCAAAGGTTATGTGCCTGCAACTCAGCAATGTGAAAACTATTAATATATTAAAGTCGTTATTCCTGTGATAAATATATCCTGGCATTTGTAACAGATTCATTAGTTTAATATCTTAGTAAATAACTACAAAGGAATTTCAATCTTGACTCTACGATTTTTATCTTTTTGGAATAAGTATTGCCAAAAATGTTTGTAGATGAAAACTGGCAGCCTTAATTCCCATATACGTATATCAGCATTACATGCAGGCCAACCACAGAGGGGTTTTAAAAAATTGAAAAAGTTAATACTGTTTTGTATCAGAATGAGCATTTAACTAATTTTAAATCATCAAGAGTTACTTACTGTATAGCGAACTCAACTGGAAAGTTATAGCAGTACTTACGTATAAGCAGTCTAACAAATATTTTAAGTAAAGTCAGTGTAGCTCAAAAGTTCTTGTCTTTTTTGGCCTTTCTTTAGCATCTCTTGCTGCACTCTGCATCAATTAGAAAATGGTTCCATACATACTTCATACAAAAATATGACATTAAACACTTCACTCCCAAATAATGACACCACAGCTTAATGAATCAGTAAGTTCAGCTGCCAGTCAATCTTCTTTTTTAATGTATTATTGCAACATTTTTGGGGGAGAAGAATGACATTTGGAGAGTTTCCTTAAAATCTTTTATTCATGTTTATATGGTATGTAGATCATTGCTACTTATACTCATAATCTTAAAAAACATTTTATGAAGTTGAACAAGCCTGGGATTCTGTGTTCTTCATTTGCCTTTTTTTGTCCTTTTCCAGCAAAGGTAGGAGTCCCACTGAGTTTACAAGGAGCACTGTTATTACTTGTCACTTTCTTACTACTAGAGAATCACTATCATGAATCACAGGGAAAAAAAAAGCCTTATAATCATTAATAATGCAGCTGCTCTACCTGAGACATTCCATAAAATGGGAGTGGACAAACTGAATTTAACAAGGCAAGCATGACTACAGAGTAATACAAATACACACAAGGAAACCACTGAAAAAACAACGAATGAAAACAGCCTCAAAAACTAAGTGGAAAGCTCTCTAAGGTGTCTACAGTTGACTCGAATGTTACCTTGTGCTGGGCTTTAACTGCAACAGAGTTGAATATGGAATTCTGTTTAATGGAACATATAACATTTGATTTTTAACTAAATTCTCTAGGAAAAGTTTTTGCTTTTATATTGTGTCATTTCCCCCCTTGCTGATTAGGTCTTGAACCTGTTAGCCACTGTCTTAGCCACTGTCAAATCAATTTATTAGAAAGTAATATGTCTCAAAGCTGAAAACACTTCATGGAGAAGGAGAAGAGTCTTCAGTCCAAGGTCTATTTCAGAAAGCAGACAGAAGTAAATCAGCTTCTCTTCTTTGGGCAGAGAGATTTTAACCCATCAGCACAAATATAAAGTGTGCATTTTTTCATCTTGCCTGGCAAAAAGTCATTCAGAATGCTCCTCCAGGAAAACCAGAGGAATTCCAGTTTGTGTGTAAGCATACAAAGAGAAGTGGAAAAAGAAAGAACAGGAGGAGCTAAAGGACAACAGGCACAAGCTTATCATTTCCCTACGCTTCATTAACACTAGTTAAAAAGTTTGTTCTGTAAACTGCAAACTGAACAAAATTCCAAATTTGAAACAAACTGCTGAATGTCAGCCTTAGGCAAAAAAAATCTTAGTACTCACTTCAACTTTGACTTGTTTTGTTGTTGTTTGGTTGTTTTTTTTACTAGTCAGTAACATTTAAAAATGGATAATATAACTGGATAGCATATTTTGGATATATAAGTTTTGAATATATTTAATATTTGTATTTAACACAAATGCGTGAAATAGTAAATGTAATTTTTAAGGTGTAATTATTTAAAGCAGAGAAATACAAGATTGTTGATTAGTGGTCGCTAGTTAGATATCAATTATTACTGAAAATGATTTTCTAATTAAGACAGTAGTTGGTTTAGTAGTAGTCGCTAATTGGGATTCTAATTGGCGATTTAGAGTTTTATTTGTTAGAATGTACAAATACTTAAAATAGGATACAACAGACGAGCCAGCAGGCCCACATGACAGGCAGCTGGGGGAGCAGACAAGATGGCCAGCAGCCAAGAGCAAAGCAAAGCAGCTGGGCAGCCCACCAACCATTCCCACAGAATACTTCATCTCCATCAAATCATCATTTTTCAACAGAAGACCATACCTCAGTAAATTCTCAGCCCACACAGTGAATATATATATATAGTAGTGAGTTTAAGAGCCTTCAATTTCTAAAAGACAAAACAAAAAAATACAAACAAGGCAAATGGAAGGCCACCTCTTTTACTTTCTGTTGTCTCTCTTTGCTATTCATTAGTGCACTACTTAGCTCTTCCTTCATTTATTTCACAACTCAATCTTCTTTCCCTCAGTAATTCCCCTTCTGTTGCTGTGCCTGATATTGATTATTACTTCTATCAATCATTTCAGTTTTTAAAAATCAACTCTGAAAAACTGCTTCCGTAAACATGGCAACTATACTGAACCAAGAACCTGAATGTTTTTAAATCTACTAGTTTTCCTTAATTTTGACTATTATCTTAGAAGGGAAGGTTATAAGAAGCTATTTAATGTTGTTATCCTTAAAATCTTTTTCTCCAGGGGTAGTTTATTGCTAAAGTTGATTACTTACACAGTTAGCTGGTAGCCTGAAGGAGAAGGAAGAGAGGACAAAAGAAGAGGGCCAATTCGCCGATTTTACATGATGGAGCTTCTCTCCTCCTCTGCATTAATATGACATCCTTTTATGTGACTCTAGGGAGCTCTTATTTAAAAATACCTTGCAAAGTTAAGGTCCACAAATTAATTTTAAACTATAGTGGGTTCTCCTTAGTGTGAGCAAATACACTTTTATGCTTGTACTAAAAGTTTCCAGAATTCCTTTTTATATTGTGCATGTTGATTCATCCTCCTTCCTGTCTCCTCTGCAAATAGTTTTCATATACTCTTCTCTCATTTATCTGAAATTTCATTCTGCTGTTCTGTGTAAGAAGAGCATGATTAGATTCCAGCAAAATGTCAAGTTGAACTATACTTACCTTTCATATAATAGCATATTTTTCAGTATAGTTTTCTGTATTTTTCTTTATTAAACTGTTTTAGGGTTTCTTTGGCATCTAAATTTTTTTCTGTGCTGTTTACGACTTTTGATACTCAGATAAACTTCTCAGACGTCATCCGCTATGCATACGTGAGATGGCGTAGACAAACAATTTTGAATAACGCTTCAGTTTAAAAATCTCGAGTACTACATGAAATTCCACCTACTATCGTAGCTCTTTGTAATCAAAATGGTTTTTTTTAGTAGTTTAGATTCATAGCATTCAACATCTAAATTTTATCTTCTATTTCAGAATATATCTATTCACTTTCACTTCAGATTCTTAAAAAATACTTAATACCAGCCCCACACTTACGTCTTTTCCATAAGACACAAATATAAGTCAATTAGGTTAAATTTATGGATCTTAAGTGTGGTTTTTCTCCTAACAACTTAATGAAGAACAATGTTCTATTACTTTAGAGAACTGTTTAAACCTATATTTTGTAAGTCATTTTTCATTTTTCTTGAAGATGTGATTCCTTTCTCATGTAACCTGCATCTGGTGACCTCTTATTTAAAGTAAGATTTTTAAGAAGGACTATTTATTTTTTTTTAAACACAGTCTTGAGTTATCTACAACAACAGAATTTCTGTAGAATTCATTATTTAATTGCAGATATAAAATGAAGTAAATTTTCTTTGCTGTGAGGGTGGTCAAACATTAGAATATCATCCTAAAGAGGTGGTTGATGTTCCATTCTTGTCAGTGGTCAAGAGGCATTTGAACAATGACCCGAATAACATGCTTTAACTTTTGATTAGTACTGAAGTGATTAGCACTGAACTCAGTGATCTTTGGTAGTTTCTTCCAACTGAACTCTTCTGTAAAATAAAATTGACTGCTTGGAGTTAGACGATAGACTCAGGAAGGCCTGCTCTTACAGACAGGGAATATCACAGCCATGTCTTTTCCAGATTAATTTATACGGTGATGGAAAGAGTGAACAGCTCATTTTCTGGAATGTCACACTGGAATGACACTCAAGAAGTTTTGTGGAACACGTCCTCTTTTTAACGTTTTTTTTTTTCATTACGTTTGATCATTTTCTTCAACAAAAATAACTGCAGAAAATCTGCTTTGGGAACTTCATGCTGTATTTCATTGTTTAATACAGTGATTAAATTTGCTATACTCTTCTTCTAAAATTCTCTTATGGTTTCACGGAATGATAGTTATGCCATTCAGTCATTTTAAAATCTGTTCAGTGCCTTCAATTGAGTTTGGCCTTCAATAAATGGATTTTTCATGTCAGGAATTCTGATATATAAAATGGTGCAAAAGATAACTTTTTGTCTCCTGTCAGTAAAATATATGTTGTTAAATGTAACCAAATTTTTGCTCAGCTATTTGTAAGTAGCAAAATCTACAATACGAACCCTACTGAATAAGCTTATACAAATGGAAAGATATATTTGAGCCATCTAGTGGTTGGTATGAAACATTTTAACACTTTTAGTAGGTTATAGAAAATGCAAATGACTCCCAGCTTGGAAACAGCATTTTTAATTTGTATGAGTTTCAGTAGCATAGCTGTAGAATGGAAGAGACTGACATTCAACTTCAAATTTGAGGTAGGGTTTGTTCCAGCTTGCAACTTGTAGATTTTAGTGAAGAAAGAGATCTGATAACATAAAATTTACATTTAGATGTTTATAGCTAAAGAATGAATTTCAGAATGAGATTTTAAGAACTATGAAGGTTCTGGGGAGCTTCAAAATTATCTTACTACAATCTTTTCCATATTTTCTACTTTTAATGGAAAAAAGTTTGGAAGAAAAGAAGTATCGGTTTGTATTTCCCTTAAGCAACTATTTATAGTAAGATCTCAATTAGCAAGGATTAAACAAAAACTCTTTACTGAAAGACATGGGATAGGTAAGTTTTGTGATATACTTCTATTCAAAAGCAAGTATCAGAGTCAACTGAAGACAGATTTCTTAGAATTTGCAGAGTCACAGAATCTTAAAATGTCAAGAAAAGGTACATTTTTAGATGAAATTTTCATGTTGTAATGCAACCTTCAGAACCTTTCCTGGTCCTCTTAAGTATTAAACTGAGAACAGTCTTTGACATTGGCTGTTGCCAATTAGAACTTCGCTGCTTGTTGAGCTTGACTGTATTCTGCAATAGAGGCAGAAAAGTTAAGTGACTGAAGGAATTCATACTGAACTTCATATGTAGTCACCTTGAATTATTAGTGGGAAGCTGCTGCTTACAGTGAGCCACTGTATTATCTTCTAGTCCTTGTGAAAGCCCCATCTAGCTTCAGGCCCAGATTAAAATATGTTTTTTAGTTATTAGGGCAAACATAATGAATAACGAACAAGCAGTGCTTATGGTGTTATATTCAGTTAGAGCCATAGTATTTGATGAATGTGATTCATGCTGACAATTCAGAATTTGCATCTTTACATTCACAGTAAAATATTACAAAGTCTTAAATCTTGTCCTGTTTTGTATCAAGAAGAGAATGATCTCTTGGCATGCTGTTAAGGTCAGTTTCAAATGCTTTATAAGGCCAAACGAGAATAAGAAAAATAAGAAATCCAGCCACAGAGCAAGGGACAGAATGGTAACAGAGGATTTTCATTTTACTGGGGCAGGAACAACCTGAAAGCTTTACATAATTTTGATACATTAGTACATTTGGACAAATCACCTATGTTTTGGTCCTGTTGGATGCTTTCAACGTTGAGTATTATTAGCCCTTGGAATCAAAATAACAGGTACATCAAAATTCTGAGTATGTAACTCACATATATTGTGAACTCTAATAGATAACAGAAGAGGAAATTAAATTATTTGAAAGTTGAGGAACTTTTAGTTGTCTGGGTTATTTTTGCCTGAACTTTGCAGTTGTGATGCAGTAGTGATTAAGGATTTTTTAAATTATTTTTTCTCAATTGGTATGGTCATCTGGATCTGGTCTTGAATCTCCAAATAACAATGAACAATTTTGTTAATTTCTGAAGCCTGAGCTAAACAGAATTAAGGTTGCTAGGCAAATGTTGTATTTTGTAGGTTTCCAAGTTGCACATGTGAAAATCTCTCTTACCATTTTACTTCATTTAAAAAGACTTCTAGACCAAGACATTATGTACGTTCAGCTTTTGAGCTTTTCTTTATTCCTAGTCTGTTGCTGCCAGAACGCATTGGGATAACTGGAAATACATGGGGTGTGGAATTTAAGATCTGTGTCTTTGTAATGACCATGTTGTATTTTTGTTCATTTGAACGGGAGGGTGATTTTACGTTAGTATTAGAATGTCATTTGATTGTTTATGTACTTCCCTTTCCACTCCCTTTGTACAGTGCTCATAGTATGTGGTCATTCCACACATTTTCTTGGAATCTGTCCATAGCTAAAGCTATGATCCAGCTGTATTCATGAAAAGGTCTTTGGAGGTTCCCCTGTTTATAATTTGCATTTAGAAAATACAAATGAGATATAATGAAATCATAGTACTACATTCTGTTTCTGATGAATGGTTCCTTTTCAAATTAGTTTTTGGTTACCACTTATTTTCTAGGAGAAAATTGGTTACATCTTCCATATTTCAGTTTGGTTTAATGCATACTTCAAGTTCTTTTTCTGACGTTCCATAGAAATTAAATTGTTGAAGAAGTGAATGGAAGTGGAATAGAGATTATCTTGAAGAAGAGTCTTTGACAGTGGAAATTTTTGTGTTCATGTCAGAGCCTTTTTACTTTGAACATATTCATGATCTCCCAAAAACTTCATTATACAAAAGAAAAACCTGAAATTGTGTCATAGGCAGCTTATCTCTTTTCTTCTATAAATAATAGAACAGCTGCTAGACAAAACAGATGTATGGTGGCATAGCATTTTATGAAAAAAAAATCTGTTTGTTTATTTTAAGGAATGTGTAATAATTATTGGTAAACATTCATTAAACTCTTAGTAATGTCACTTTCAAAAAAAAATGAGGTGGAAAATGAGTTTTTGGAAAGTAGAACTTTTCTTTTTTTCCTTTATACTACAAAATAAGAAAATCAAAGTTAGAATTTTGATTAATGATGAAGAAATACGATTGTACTCAATTTGAAGCTGATGGTCTGTATTTCTCGTATTAATAAAAGTAGAAATTTCTTAACATGTTCACATTCTTTTAACTCGGCTTCTTCTTTAGACAGTGAAATTAAACTGTGTATCTTTGTTTATTTTTACAGGAATGTAAATTACTGTAACTGTGGCATACTGTTGAGTTATAAAAGATTTTTGTTGAATTAAATTGCTGGACCGTCATTTACTCCCCTGCTGTTCTGCAAATAGAACAAAGCACATTAGTTTCTCTTGATGTGAAGTACTTGCATATTATTGTTGTCACTGTTCCTCCAGAGATAAATTTCTGCATTTAAATTCTGAATTTAGTTTCAAATTTTACAGAGAATTTCATCTATTTTTTTTAATCTCTTAGTATCCTGTATTTTTTTTTTTTAATCATCCTTCTCAATGTGAAATTAAAATATGCATATCTTACAATGGTAATTAAATGTTGAACAGTGAGCAAACACTTACAACTCAGTCAGATTGGTTTATGTGGGTTCTGACATTGTTTCTTTTCTTTACAGAATGCTGCCTTTTTATATGGCCTTGGTTTGGTCTACTTCCATTACAATGCCTTTCAATGGTAAGTTGAAATAAACTAACAGTGTTAGTGTATTTTTGTAGTGTTTTATCTATAGGCAAATATTTCAGCTTTTGCAAACAACAGTTTAATTTTTGTACTATCAATATGATGTTAGAATATATGTTGTCCTGGATCTCAATTTGACTGTAACATACTCACTGCAAACACAGTATTTGCTTGAATAGGAAAGCAATTACAGAAAAAAGTGGTTTAGCTTCCTATAATACAGTTAGGCAAGGGGAATTAACAGTACGATTCGACATGGTTTTTATGAATTCTTTGTATCTGTGGTTAGTAGCCTGTGTTGTGAATAGATTTTACATTTCTCTGGGAAAAGAATTGCAAAAGAAGTTTTCATTTAGCTTGCTATTCAACAATTTTTGCTTAACTGTGTACAGTGAAGTTTTAAACATGAGCAGCAGTACATGCACAGGCAAGTGCTTTGGCATGAACGTTTAAAACTGACATAAAATCTCAGAGTTGTAAGATTTGTTACAGAGTTGTAAATTCTGTCTGGATTTTGGGAGCGGGAATGGGCTGCTGTTCTGTTGGGAGTGGAAGAAGGGTTGCTTTTGGTGTCTTTATTTTATGGGAAGTTTTGTTTTGCTCTTGCTTCACTGGAACTGAGAGAAGAATGATGAATGGAATAGACTTGGGCACTGGGGTTCTGCTGAGAGATTCTCAGACTTCCCTGGTCACTAGTAAGAAAGGTGCAATTTATTCTTGCCCAGGTACCGTTGATACCATCGGAGGAAAAAAAATCAAAAAGATGCAGTGTTTTAGGTCATAGTTTATTCAGTTAATATTGTGAATTATGTATTTTTTTGCAGTCATCTTTGGTGATTTCCTTGTAGTGCTTATTGCTCTAGTAACACTTCGTATAGAAGCTGTTAATAAAATAGAAGTAATTTTAATATTTGATTGATTAGTAGAATTCTGTGGTCTTATTGGACTAAGCCTGAAGCTAGGGAAGTAGTAAGTAGCTACCAAATGACAACTTCAAACAACAAAATGAGATCTCTTCCCTCTCCTCGTAAAATTGTTAATTTATCAAAAGCTCCTATGTATCTGTAAGAGAAAAGATTCATACTTTCCTCAGGCAAGAAATAAGCTCTTATTCTTTAAATTTGTGTAATTTGGTTAAATATGAGCTCAGAAACTTGATTTTTTTTTTCCTCCTACAACTCATATATTTTCCTTATAAATAAATAGTGGTGAAGTGCATGCCATGTATTGTACGTGGCGTGCAGTTCGATTGCCTCGTAATTAATAAACAAGAAAAGAACAAAAAAGTTTTCAGGAATATAGAGAATCTTCTATTTTGAGGTTATGATTGATCTTTAATTTTGCTAATTTACCGAATGTTCTTGTTCTGATGTAGGCTTCTCTTCATCATTAGACATGATACAGTTTGCACTGTGAAAATGGTAGCAAACTGAGGTGAAATTATGTGACTCAAAGAAGTTCAATTTGGAGTAGTTTATTTTTGAAAGACCACCTGTTCAACGTAGATTGTTGCCATTAGTGGATCTGGCTTTTTAGCACATTCCCATGGATGGAGAAACAACGTCAGTTGATTGTGAAGTATTGATAGATCATGGCTGTGAATTAATACAGGTTTTTCTTACATGCTTTTAAATAAGCTTGTTGAGAACATTAGTATAAATTGATGTCTTAAGCTATAGTGTCTTAACTGCATATAGAGCTGTATATTAATATCATTTAAAATAATCAATTTCTTTACTTCATTTATAATATAAAATTATACGTGGTGTGGTACTAAGGAAATAGGCTATCAGAAGAGCATTGGGAAGAACTGTTAGAGCAAGAAAATTTAATACGGATAAAATCTTACACTTAAATATGTGAATTTTTTTTTTATTTTTAATTCCTTTGAATGATTTTTCCTTTAGTTGGGGACAGCAGTGGAGTGTGTGGTTGTATTTAGCTGTGACATATCTGCTGGAGCTGATATGATAGCAGGATGCTTACTGTGGGTATAGTCTTTGTAGATCTTTGTTTTCCTCAGTTCTCCGCTGCAGATTTGAAGGAGAATCCTGCATCTTTCACAGTGAAATGCTGGTCAAGCTGTTGCTGCAGCTATTTCATTTGTTTATGTTAAAAAAGTGCACAAATACATGTATTTCACAAAGGTAGAAGAGATCTCAACAATGTTTAAGGTTGCCTAGCCTATTGTACTTAATTCTTGAATATTTTATATTGTCCTCATAATCTCAGATATCCATAAACTTTAATGAAAGTCATGTACGTTTTCCTCTCAAAAGGAAGGGTTAATGAAGTGTTTGATAATTTTCCATCTGTCATATCAATAGGGATGATATAAAAGCAAGTAGGAATATGGTTGGTATTAGAATACTTTTTTATTATTTTATTTTTGAATTTTCTAGTATTCATAAAAGAAGTGTTGGACTGACTCCAAGACACGCTTGCAATTCACTGTGTTCAGTATCACACACTTCTCTACATAGTAAAGAAGCATTACAGTGTGAAGTACTAAATCTTAGCTGACACATCATTTTATATTGGTTGTTTTGTTTGACAATTTGTGTAAGAAATAGAAGTACTAACATACGTACAAGCATATACAAAAATCATGATAGTGTGATCAGATCAAAGACATTTTTTGCAATTGTCATAGGAAGATATGACAGAAGGATTTAGCTCGAAAAACTGTATCAAACGTATTAAAAAATGTCATATAGATCTTAAATTTTAATACTCTGATGTTTTACAACGTTTATCATCGGGCAGTGAGAAAAGTGGATGACTGATTTTCCCTGTTGTTTCTGTGTTTCTCAAGTAGAGCAAAACTCCAGGAGGTAGCTGAGATATTGTTATAACTTGAATAATTTGATGTTCTCATTAGGTTTTTTCTAGATTGAAAACTGAAAAATTGCCTTCAGTTTTCCACAGTAGCTACCATCTATGTAATGGCTTGGATGCCAGATTTGTTCTTTCATTTCAGTAAGGATTCTGAACCTGACTGATCTGTCATTTGCTGATTTATGTTTAACCCTCCAAGAGTAAAAGAGGGAAGTCTAAGCTCTGCAACTTGTCCTGGAATTGGTTCTAGCACGCTCTTTTGATCCCAGAGCACCAAGGTTCTCAGAGGCCAGGCTGCAGAGTTTCCAGTGACTATTACCCTGCAAATGTCTGGACATTGTATGTGAGAGAGACAGTGTTCATGAAGAATGTCTTGAAGGAGACTGAGACTTTTTGGCCTCTCTGAAGTCACCCTTATTCAAATAGAAGCAACAGTGTCATCTATGCAATATCAGGTTGGAAAAGGAGAAGGACTTGGAGGTCCTGAAGGATGGACATGAGCCAGCAGTGTGCTCTTGCTCCATGAAAGGCCAAGAGGCATTTTTTTAAGGCATTCCATGATTCTAAGTGATAACTAGATTATCAGCTGAACCGGTGTCTGTGCTTGCGCCTTCAAAGTTATCTCTAACTTCTGTAAGCCAGGGTGCCCTCCACCTTGGAATTTCTCCATGAAACAAGTTTGACTCCTTGAAAACAGGGTTAGGAGCTCAGCACAAAAAGGTTTTGTGCATCTTCAACTCTTGATTCAGAATTGGATCTTGACATTAGGAAGGCAGGTGCAGTCCCTTTCCCTTTGTCTAATTCAGGTAATGACATTCAGTGGACAACAGTGAGCAAGCATGTGAAACTCCTAATGGGAGAATGTGCAGCACCTCCATCTTCAATGTACAGGCACAGAGCAGGCTCTCCACATCCCATTTCTTCTGCTGTTGATTTCCACAATGCTTAAAATGCTATGCAGGCAATAAAAGGCAGTACCTGTGGTACCACAACTCATCTCTTGGTCACTGTGTAGACTTCCAGACACTTGAGAATCATTTTTCTCCTAGAAATCCTGCACAAAGATTTCAATGGGACAGGAAGACATGCAAAACTTAACTGTCACCTGTGAGGTGGCCTTAGTGCCGGTCATGTAGAACTGTTCTGTTGAAGGAGTAGTATGCTCTCTTTCTCACTTCACGCTAAGTTTTCTGGCTGTCATCTGTTTAATCTTTTTTTTATTATTATTTTTTTAAAGAAAGCAGAGTTTTTCAGTTCTGACAGTCATCTTAAAAAAGTATAACAGCCTATTAGAGTATTTTTAAAGTACTCTGGTCTGCAGGGGAATATTGATTTTTTTCATTACTCTCATAGTCCAGCCTTCAGCACTGTATTCCAAATTCATCTACCCAGGAAGCTATTATTTCATGGCAGTCACTGTTACCTGATGATGGTGAGAAAGTCTTGTGCTGATAAGGTCCATTCTTTGCACTTGTTTCTTCTATCAAAACATTTTTCTTTTTCAGTGGTAAGCTGTTATCAACACAGTGGGATTTATGCTTGAGGGGGATCATTACTGCTTTTTTATCAGGACCAAATCCTTCACATGCTTCTCAAGCTGTTTGTGTCAGTGGCTGACAGATCATAGAATCACAGAATCACCAAGGTGAGAAAAGACCTCCAAGATGATCCAGTCCAACCATCCACATATCACTAGTATTTCTCACCAAACCTCATCCCTTAGTAGAACATCTGAATGTTTCTTTAACACCTCCTGGGACAGTGACTCCACTGCATCCTTGGGAAGATCCAGGGGCTAGGCTCTTCCACACAGAGTGATGTGCATAGGAATGCAAAGCACCTACTGGAGAGCTCCTTAACTTGAATGGAAGCACTCTTCTGTGCAAACAGCAGCTGCTGGACTGCTTCATCAGCTGCAGCATTTGCTGTGCATGCCTCCAGGTATATCAATAGTTCGTGTCATTATGGAGCACACAGCATGTGATGAAATAGTCCGGTGGCTGCAGTTTGCATGGGAGATGCTGAGATTCACCTAATTGACATTGACATTGCACTGGTAATCTGCAGTCTATGGACTTCTTGCTTTGAAAACACCTGGAAGTCCATGAGGGATATTACTTGACAGTAGAAAAACAACTTCTTTACCAGTAACTTGCTATCTTTAACGTGCACATCTATATCTGTGTTTCTTTATCTCTTATATCACAGTTCTGGTGGTTCTAGTCTGCAGTTTAATTAAGAGAGTAGAGTTTAAACATGCTCTGTGCATTGTCAAAACAGTTGTTAGTTTTCTGGTGGCTGGGTCTACGTATCCATTTTATGTATAGGTTAAATGAGAATGTACATACAGGCTACACATACAATTAGTGACAAGTGACAATTAACTATTAACGAAGTAGTAATTGCTTTTCTCTTTTGTTGCCTACTCTTTATGTGATTGTGCATCAAACTTATTTCTTGGACTGATGAAAAAGCATGGTATCTGCTAATACTAGAAAATAAAGGAAGTCTTAGCTGCTACTGTATACAAATGTTAGGAGGCTGCTGCTCAAAATGTTTCAGCATTCAACTGCTAGGGCATAATAAACAAGGAATTATTGTATCTGAAGACTGTTAAAGCATTTCATAAAATTGCAGTAATGATTACTTCTGTATGTGTAAATTTTGTTTATGTTCAAACTGTGTTGATGAATTTCAAATAGAAATTGGTCCATGTTGTCACAGCATTGTTATTAGTTATGCTTGGAACAGGTGGTCAAAGAATGAAGAATAAGAAAACAAAAGTTCCACTCCAACTGTATCAAGTACAATGTTATGTTTCATAGGCTTATTCTGATTTTAATGTATTTTGTTAGAAATGTACATGTGTTAACTTTGAAGCAGTTAAATTGATGCTGTTTTATAATATTCTTTTGCCTGGTTCAGATTTGATTATATTCACAATCTCTGCAAGTTAAACTTCCAGAAAGTCTTAAGAGAGTTCACTGAATCTTTAATATAATATTCTATTAATTATTCTTTGTTACTTTCTTCACTTTCATAGTGAAAGGCATTGTTGTATGGGTGAGTGGGTGGGAAGATAGCTGCAGCATTGATTTTGAAAGTCTTGATTTGGAGATGATAGATTTATGTCATTTTTTTGCCTGAGTTATTGTAGCAGTGCTATGCAAGATGCAAGCCCAGAGGTGCACTTAATCCTCTGTAGTGTCTGTTTTCCAGTCCTGCTTTCTCCTTTTGTCTAGGCTTAGCTAGCCTTTCCTTCTTGTTAATGGAAACTCTTTTGTTCTTGTTGAAAACTGTAATTTAATTGAAAAAATTCCATTAGACTTAACTGAAGTTGTTTCTTACCAGCTGGTTGACCAATATCTATAGAGAACAAACCTGAAGAATTTTCAGGTAATTCAGGGGTAATTTAGACCACTGTCGTTTATTTCTACAACCTGAGAGATCACAGACATTGAGTTCTGGTTTAGCCTTTGGATGAATCAAATTCAATTCTTATTTAGCCTTCGGGTTGAAATAGCTTTGTCTGCCAGTTAGTAAGTGGTGGAGTCTAACAGTCTATTTGAGGATGGCTCTGTTTCCATCTCTGAGGGACACTTTTCCTCTTAAGCCACGTCCTATTTAATGTGTGGCAGCTCATCAGGCTAACTTAAATCACGTCTTTGGTTTTGGAACCAGTGAAGAGCTTTGAGGGAAAACACCTCAGCAACTTGTATGCCTTGGATCCTTCAGACCCATCTTTATTTGGATGTAGGCTTGGGTGGAGGACACGGTGCATGTGAGCAGGGTTGCAATTCTGCATATGGTATAAAGTAGCAATGTCTAATTTTGGAGATTTGTCCTGTATTTGGTAGGGACTGCACTTACCGTTTTGGAACTTGGCATTCTGTCTTTGAATAGACTTCTAAATACCAGTGGCTAACACTCTTAACAATACTGTATTAAAGAAATGCAGGTGTGCAGTGATAAATACATATTTCTCTGTGTAACGCAAGCATAGCTTAAAATGGTAATAGAATCTACAAGCATTTTTAAGCTGAAATCATTTCTGTGTTTGTTCTTCCAGTTTGAATTCTATTCATTTAGATAATGGTGGGTATAGTGTTACAGGACATAGATTCCTGTTTGATATGATTTCAGCATAGTTACTGAAGTGTGTAGTTCATCACCTCTCACAGTATTCCAAGTGAAGCTTAAACAAGGTGTGAGAAACTGCTTAACTAGTGTGAGTTTGGCCCTTTTGAGCTTTACTTGCTCTTCTTCCTTGTATAAACAGAAAATTGGAGTGTGAGGTGAGGCAAACTTTTCTGACTGTACACGGCTTCTGTTCCACAGTGAAAACTTAGGTTTTTTTGAAGTTGATCTTTTCTTAAGCTATGTTACAATGAGTCCGCAATGCTTTCAGTACATACATTTCTGTTGTATTTTCCAGAGGAAGTCCTGCTCCATCAATGCATTTTGACATCAATGAGATAAGAGTGAGAAAAGTGCCTGTAACATTTTTAGACTGAAAGCATTTCTGCTGATGAATTCAAGAATGAATTTGTGTGTTTCATTAATGAAGGCTGTGAAAAACATTTCTTGAATTTCTCTTTGCAATTTTTGTCCTTACAATAGTAAGATGCTTTGACTGGATATAAAATCAGTTTGCCTGATATATCATAATATGACTTCTGATACTGTGGTGTATATCTTGTCCTGCATCTGTGTGCTGCTCCACAGGGGATGTAGGTCTCCCTCTAGCCTAGTGTGATTACCTAGAGAATACAGAATGAAACTTAGTCTCCCCGACACAGGTGCTTGAATCTGACCGTAATCGTGACTGGTTTCTGATTTCTGACACTGTATATGCTGTCATACATATGAGGATATTTATTTTAGCCAGTCTATCAAGTTCAGGAGAGCTATCGTGATGGATCTTAGCTTCCTTCTGAATTCTTCTGAATTTAAATGGACTATATTTTAGCTTTATTTCCGCTAGCCTAATTTTGTGCAATTGGCCTGAGAAGCAAAACACGCTGTGTCAATCCTGTTTAGAGTCATACTTCTTCTTTCCCAGTATACAGGTGGTCCATAGTACTTCTGCTTTATCTTGCACTGTGCCACTGTGGACAGGAGCATGTATAAAGAGGATTTAAAGATAAGGAAATAGAATCAGAGCCATCTTCAGCTATCATGAGAATATGAAAAGCAAGTTTCAGTGACAGGAGGTGTCAGGCAGTCCAGCCTGTGTTATCCTGGAGGTAGATAAGTGACTGGAATGTAAGAGAGTCATGGGTATTAGGTGAGTCCCTACATTGGTTTCAGTGCTAAGAAAAGGAGTAACAGTATTGAAAATGAAGCAGGCTGGGGCAGTGCGAGGAGATGTTTGTGATCTTCCAGGCCTACCGTTTTGCTGCTGCTCTCAGGTATCTATGTGATCTGCATTCAAAACAGCCTAGCAAAGAGTTAGTTGTGAAAGGGATGATGACTGTGTGCAGTATTGTTCTACAGTTGAGTTCATTTTGTTACTTATTCCTGAATCATCCTTTCTGAAATAGCAGATATGTTACTGCGTTTCAGGCAGTAAGTTAGTTTCTCTAAATGAAAAGATTAGACTTTCAAATGTATTAAGATATCTGGAATGCAAAATTAACCAGTCCTTGAAGAATGAAAAGCAATGGAGCAAAAACGTTTAAGCTGTTATGTTGATATGT
This sequence comes from Cyrtonyx montezumae, assembly GCF_038088225.1. Classification (NCBI taxonomy): domain Eukaryota; kingdom Metazoa; phylum Chordata; class Aves; order Galliformes; family Odontophoridae; genus Cyrtonyx; species Cyrtonyx montezumae. The sequence continues at coordinate 54,449,564 of NW_027072034.1, forward strand.
TCTTCATTAACAATTCTGATTCATTTTCAAGTCATCATATGAATAACAATTATAAAAGTAATGCTTCAGTAAAAAATATTTTTATCTGTTTGTCTTTCAGGGCAATTAAAGCATTTCAGGAGGCGCTTTATGTTGATCCCAGCTTTTGTCGAGCCAAGGAAATTCATTTGCGGCTTGGACTTATGTTCAAAGTGAACACAGACTATGAGTCCAGTTTGAAGGTAAATTTAAGTCCTTTTGGACTGAATTTAACGTTATAAGTAGTGTTGCATCGTAAAACTGAAAGTAATGTATAAATCCTACAATATGATCATAGAATCTGTTCACAAAAATGACTTGGATTTGGGTTCCAGCACCCCCTGCCAGCCACTAGATCAGACTGCTGGGGAACCCGTCAAGCCTGGCCTTGAATGTCTCTAGGGATGGGGTGAACGCCTCCAGGGATGCGTTCAGTGCTGCCACAGTTAGAGATCTTTGATCTAGACTGTAATGTGGAATAGCAAATGAACTGCACTCAGTCATATTGGTGCTTGTTAATGAACACTGCTTTCTAGCCTGAACATCCTCTCCACTTTGCAAAAACACAATCAAAGATTAAGTAAAACCAGACATTTTAATGTATAGCTGTTGCATGCTTCTTATTTTAGAAATGAAAGTGACTAAGGATGAGGATTTTACTCTAAAAACAGAGTAAGGATAGGATTCTAGGTGTGTCAGTTACAAAAAAAAAATTAAAAAAACAAAAAAAATTAAAAATGAGCACTGGAACTCTAGCAGTTTAAGTAGAATGGGAAAAATTGTTGTGGGGCTCTCATTGAAACAGTAAGTCTTGGGGAAAGCCTGTAGTACAGCAAGCTGGAGAAAGAAATAAAGGAGGAATTAGCAGCTTGATTCTAGTTATTCATCTCTGTTGTTCTAGTTTAACTATTGTAAACTATGCATTCATAAAAAATCATTAATTATAGAAAGCTTTTATATATTATATAAATAATGTTCTCATATATTTTATATTATTTTTAATTTTCTAATAGTGTAAAGGGAAGAGGGCAAACAAGGCTGCAAGGGGGACTCTGGGTGAGAGAAAAGGTTTGCAAAGGTGGGGGCTGCTCTGCCATCTGGACAAGTGGGGTGTGCCCATGGCAGTAAGACATGATGAGATGCATAAAAAGGCGTATTAATTAATTTCTATATTTCATCATTTGAGAGTTTGATTGTAAGGCAGAAATTTCTGACTGATCATTTAGAAATTGTGTTAATACTAGACTTAGTTTCTTTTATTTCATTCTTTTTACCATTTGCCTTTTTTTTTCTGTTTCTATAATATGTAACTTTTGTCTCCCTCCATTCAACATCTTTGCTCCTTTTTCCCTCCTTCCACTTACCACTCCCTTATCTCCACTTTCTTTCTGTGACAGAATCTAAATTTAGGTATATGTATTTCTGAAAAAGGAAGGTTTTATTTTTAAATGAGTTTTACATTATGCTGGGAAGTTCATCTGTGTGGCTGAGAATTCTGTGATTTTTAATTAGATGGTAATTTATGTATATATTTCTGCATATTAATCTCTACTAAAAACTGTTGAAAACTTTTTTGCTTCCAAAAGTATTGCAGAATGACTTCCTTTGTTTTCCCAATTTTTCCAGATTGTTTTCTTGCAGCTTGTATTTTTGTGGCTATCAGAAATACATCATCAAAGATTTGAGAGTAGAGAACTGCAGTTTTTTCCATTTACTCTTTGTAAACAGGAAGCACTTCTCAGCATTTCTTCATTGATCTAGGGTCCAGGTTTTCACCTTTAGAGACAGGTGATGTTGGGAATTTAATTAGAAAGGGCAATGATGCATAGGAATATGAAAGATTCGGTGTAGTCAGGGACAAAAGAGCAAGGGCATGTAGAAGTAGATCACTGAGCTGAAAAGTGATTATGTATGAGTTTGCATGGTCCTATTTCCTCTTACTTGGGAATGAATTTTGTATTTGGCTGTTAGGATATGTAAGGAATAAAAAGAGTGCCAAAGAGGTGCAAGCACACACTGCTGGCTCACATTCACTTTTGCATTAACTGGGACCTCTGAGTCCTTCTCAGCAGGACTACTCTCAGGGAGTTCCTCCAATTTGTAAACATATATGGAATTACCTCGACCCAAGAGCAAAGCCTCAGATTTTCTTTGTTGAACCTCATTGGGTTCACAAAGGTCTACTTGTCAGGTTTACCACAGTCCCTCTGGATGGCATCCCTTTCTTCTACTGTATCAATTGCACCTCTCAGTATATTGTCATTAGCAAACTTGCTGAGGGTGCACTCAATCCCATCATCTGTGTCACTGATAAAGGTGTTAGAGTACCAGACCCAAGTTGGACACCTGGGGGACACTGCTTGTCACTGGCCTCCACCTGGACTTAGAGCCATTGACCACAACCCTTCCAACCAATTCCTTATCCACCCAATAGTCCACCCTTCAAATTCACATCTCTTCAATTTAGACATAAGAACGTGGTGGAGGACCATGTCAAAGTCCGTGCAGAAGTGCAGGTGGATGACATGAGTTGCCTTCCCTTTGTTCACTGTTTCCACCGCTCCATCATGGAAAGCCACCAGATTGGGCAGTTCTGACCTTCCCTTGGTAAAGCTGTGGTGGCTGTCCTGGATCACCTGCTCATCCCTCACGTGCCTTAACGTGTCTTCCAGGAGGATGTCTTTCCAGGCACAGAGGTAGGCTCGTGCCTTTAGTTTTGGGTCTTTCTTTTTCCCTTTTTTGTACAGTGAGAGTGATGTTTCCTTTTTTTTCCAGTTACTGGGCACTTCTCCTGACAGCTATGATTTTTCAAATATGAAATTATCAAGAATTAGATAACTCCTTCCTGCTGTGCCATAGAGTATATAATTTTGTCACAGAGACAAGTTTTTAGATAGATATGTTGAAAATTTGTTCTGTATCATTTACTAGGTTTCATTTTATCTCTTTGCAAAAGAAAAAGGTCACACAGATCCTTAGAGATTTTTGGTATAGCAAGGTATTAGTTGTCAGTAGACTGCAAGGAAAGCACCAAAGAGCTTTTTAAAAAAGAGAAAATAAATTAACCTTTTTAAAATGCAAAATTATTGTGATTCCATTGTTTTTATATGCAATGTGATTAAGGCACTTAGGAAAACAAATTATAACAACAAAAACAGCTTACCCTGAAGCATAGCAAAGATCTTCAAAAGGATTATGAAATAAACATGAGAGTGGGTTTGCACTGAGGATGGTTTCCTTAAATCAGTATAACTACAGGCCTTTGCTGAAGGGATGTCTTATTTTGAACTTTCTCATCCTGTTTGCTGCAATGAGTCTAGTGACTTTGATTTGCAGAGTGAAGTGGACCATAAGTCTGAACAAGCTCAACTTGTGATTGGACAGATCTGTGTTACACGCATGATGAAATGCAGGAGTGTGCAAATGGGAAGGAGAGGGAAGAGCTGTGTTCTTCCCTTCTGATACACAAACATATGAAACTCTGCTCTGGAATACTCAACTGAAACACCTAAGGTTGAGTTTCTGTTTTTTATTCCTTGACTGTGAAAGCTGCTATCTTTAGCAGGAAATCAATAACCATCAGTGAGGAGCAAGGCAGAAGGAACCCGGTGAAGCAATCCAATTGGTCTTGAACAGTTTTGGTTGTTTTAATTTTTGTTCAGCTGTCAGTTTAATGTAATCTTGAGATGGACTCATTTTGTTTTATGTTGAAACAGATCAATATGTCCATCAGAATATATAAATTGAGGAGTAGAGTAAGTAGAATGAGCAGGACAGTCTTGAAAAGCCAATCAGATGGATCCCAAATTTGAGGTTTAAGTCAGAATTCTCTTTATTAGAAGAATACTAGACGCAAGTCAGAAAATACATACTTAGTGAAGAGAACAAAATGGTGGAGATTATGCGCAAGCATGGGGAGAATAAAATGAGAAAGTGCAATGCAAAAAGACGTTTTCACAGAATGTCTGAATCCAAGACTGAATGTCTCTTCTTTTCAAAAAAGAAAGTTGATTGTGGGGTTGATTTTTATTTTATTTTATTTTTTGTAGATGGTGATGGTGCTTTTTTGTTTTGTTTTGTTGACCTTGTTAAAAGGATTCAGAATTTTAAAGGGTGGCTTTTGAGGCAGCTAGTGACTGGCCATAAACACAGACCATTTCCCTGAGGCTCTGTCTAATACAATTCATAGTCCAGTTTGAGTTTCCAGTATGACACTGAGGCAGAAAGCAGAATTAAGTGTTCATCTGATACTCTTTTTTGACGGTTCTGAATTTCACAAATTGTACCAACGTTGTATTAATGTACTTTGAAATATCATAATATTTTTGATGGTATTTAAACATTCATGCTAAGTCTGTAATTGCTAAGAATAAACCACTGCCAACAGATGAGTCATTGCCAGTAAGAGTCTCCAGGCAAAGGAGGAAGGATGGGAATCTGAAGGTCATATATTCCATGTTTTTCACAATTTTAGACCATTAACATAAATCATCTATATTTTATGTAAGCAATTTAAGCACAAAATTAATTTTTACTACTTTAAGATGTTGATGATCAAGATAATTACTAGCGTGTGGTTTAACAAGCATAAAATCAACTCTCAGAGTTTTTTCAAAATCAATTACTGCTTTTGCATGTTTTTAATATTGCCGCAGTTAGGAGTTGCAGATTATTCCGAGAACCTTTGACTGCTCTGTTACCCAGTTGTTATAAACTTTGGCAAGAACAGTGGGAATGCTGAAAATTACTAGGTCCTCAGGATTATATTATAGGAAAAACATGGTCCTTCTAGTTGAAAGGAAAGTTGTCATTCTGTAACCTGACAGATAGGACAGTGCTATCATCAGAAGTGATACGTGAATGCTGTATTTGCCCCGTTCATCAGAAAAAGAGAATTAATTCCGAAGTCAGCTGTTCATGTTGAGGGAGGGAGCGGAGGAGTGCAGGGATTTTATTATTGTTATAGCAAAAATATATATTAAGTTTTATATCATAGTGCTACCTTCACTGTGTGTCCCAGCTGCCCCCTTCCTATTTGCTTACGAAAGGAATGACACCGAGAATACTGTTTTCAATTGTCTTGGCTATGGTGGTTCCATGATAAACTAAAAGGAAAATAAAGCAAGTTGATTAGGAATGCAGTATATCATTTTATTAGTTTGTCTAGCGAGTTGGAAAACATTCAAGTTTCTGAACACATGCTCCATTATTTCTGGCATCTCACCTGCTTATTCCAGTTTTCCTCCTTATTAATATATTCTTTTCATTTAAACCTTCATTTTCATATGTGTTTACTCTTTTGCATGTGTCTCAGTTCCCCTCTTAAGTACATTTGAATCTTAACCAATTGCTAGCAAATGCTTGAATGGAAGAGGTTTCAGAGAACTTTCTAGAATGTGCCTCTGCAACATGTTACCCCCAGAATCATTTGTTTGAGCTCTGCAAGCTATAGACAAGGTGATCCACAAAAGAGACACCATGTGACCTGGTATGTGACTAATCTCTTGGGATGCAGAAAATACAGCCTTCCCATCCATAAGATGCTTTGCCTTCAGGCAGCCCTGGAGGCCCTTATCCAGCTGAACACAGAGATCGGTAGAGCACAGGTGGATCTAGGTATGTTGAGTGGGATTTGCATGAAAGAGAAGCTGAGGAAAAAAGAAAAAATATAATTCTGATATTATTTAGTTTAATAGTTGGGTTACATTGGAAACTGCAGCTGTGAGGAACCAGTCTTCCATCTGGCGCTCATTCTGTTCTGCTGTGTTGAAGTATCATAGTGTGCTTTTGGTGGGGAGTGATGATGACAAGCCTTAAATCCTTTTGACTGTAAAATTCAGTTAACTTCCTTTTACTTTTTCAGTTGTGGATGGAATGACAACATCAAGGGCATGATGAGTGGGAGAGAGTTTTTCTGTGGTTTTGGTTTTATGAGGTTTTTTGTTTTGTATGCTTTTATATGGTTGGTTTTTTTTTTGTTTGTTTTTTGTCTTGTAATGGGTGGTCAGTTGGGACTCTGAACATGAGCAGGTAATTTTGACAAATGAAGCTGTGCTGTGTTTTGGGAGTTCTTTTTGCTTGCTTTTCAAGTATTGCAGGTACATTCTGTACTCAGTGACAAAACCCTTAGAGTAATGAGAAATTAATTTTTCATGTTCTCAAATATCTGCCTTTTTAATAGAAACACTGATCCTGTCTTACCACTCTTTAGAAATTTTACCTCTATTTATAGATAAAGGAGCTATCTTAGTAGTTTGCTGCAGGCTGATTCTTTTATCTAACCCGAAAACAGTCAGTGGAAATGCACTTTTATTTTCTTTAATTATTTTCCTAATTATTCTCATTTATTAGTAATGTTAAGACATTTTGCTTGCATTAGGGTAAGAAAAAGGCTTCTAGGAAATAGAATTTATTGGGAAAATATTCATGAATGCATGAATATGCATGAAGCATTAAAAAAAGAAATACTGATACAGATGAAAAGCTCTAAGTACATATTTATAGTTGGTACCTATATACCATCTCTTGCTCAATTAATTTTATTTCTATATATATCTTTATGAATATTAGAAGTCTTTTGTGTATAGCTGTGACAGACATTATGTCTTTTTCTCAAGAAAAAATTGAAGTGTATTTATAAAATTGAAAATTTATTTTAAAGGCTTCAAGTGGTGTATTACAGCCTTCACATTTTAACACCTGCTTAGATTAGAAATTTGTAAATGTGTTAAATTGAAACCTTCTGTATTCACCTCCATGTATTAAAGAATAAAAGTTAGTCAAAACATACATATTTGTGGAAAGATTTCTTATGTATATTTTATCTCTGTGATTGTAGCAGAAAACTAAACAGGGGCATTTCTTGGCTTTCCATTACTTCAAGGTAGCTTATGAGCATGAGAGGGACTGATTTTTTGTGCTAATAGTGATATGACTAGGAGAAATGGATTTAAAGTAAAAGGGGAGAGATTAAGGTTAGATTTTAGGAAGAATTTTTTTTTACTCAGAGAGTGATAAGATACTCAAAAAGGCTGGCCTGGATGTGCTCAAGGCCAGGTTGGATGGGGCCCTAGGCAGCCTGAGCTGCTGGGGGGCAGCCCTACCCGTGCTACAGGTTGGGGCTGCTTTGAGGTCCCTTCCAGCCTGAACCAGTCTGTGGTTCTGTGATTTTACATTATTGTATTAAGTGGATGAAGAACAGCAGCTGGGAATTATACTTTTCTCTAAGGCTTTGGAGTTTGTGTATGTGTATGATGGAGAGGAAGTTTTTAACACAGCATGCCACTAATCCAGCTGCAGTAGAGTAACCATTGCAACTTATTTTGATGGTACATCACAGTGTATTGTCCACAATGTGCTTTTTGTTCTTCCTTTGTTTTGTTTGGGTTTATAAGTTATTTTACAGTTCTCCTATAACAGATATGTAGAAGTGTCATCATTACAAAGAGTGATAAATCCTGAAATTTAATTATTGTGCTAGAAGACATCTTCTTATCATCAGGTGTGGGGGGAATGAAACGAACCATGAGAATAGAAATAGTTGGCTTGATGTTAAGCTATGAAACTAATGGATATTGGTGCTGGTACACTTGAATTTTCTGTGCACCTTCTCTTAGAGAGTGCAGTTGTTTGTGTTTCCAGGATTATCAGCTTTACCTGTAACAGAAATTCTGTTAGCTGGGGCAGATCCCTATCAGAGATGGCCATATACTTTCATGTCAGCTGGGGCAGCTGTAGGCAGCCATAGGCTGAGGGCTGCTGGTGGTACAGCAGCAGGGGCAAGCTGTCAGGCAGCCCCCTGCCCTGCTGGTGGCCGGTGGGCTCTTAAGACCTGGATGTCTGAATGCAGGTGGTGTGTACCTGATGAAACAAGCAGCCAGCGTGCGCAGAAAATGCAGCTAGTGGTGTGCTGTGTAAAATACCGGTCAGTAAATTCGAGTACAGCCTTCTCTGTTAGTAAAAATGCAACTTTGGTAATCGTTCTTTTTGAGGAGCTTCATCTGAAGGTGTTGCTGTTACTTTGTGTGCAGGCATCTCTCAACTTCCTTCCTTCTGTCCTCAAGCGGTTCCTTTCTGCCCTGTCTGTGTAACAGTTTTTGTCAGTGTCTGAATGTTAGACAGTAGTCCCAGTGTGCTTGTGCTGTACAAACACCTTCATCGTCCCAGACGAGGTCCTCCTGAGCTCTCCAGCCCCTCACAGCCGAGCAGGCGAGCGAGGCAGCAGCACATGTAGCGCGTCCTCTCCTGACCCTCTCCCCAGGCCCCAGCCAGGCCTGGCAAATGGAGGCCTGGCACGCTGCCACGGATGATTATGCAAGGCTTTCCGTGTCCTACTTAGCTGAACAAAGGCTGCTCTGAGGGACCTAGGCATCGCACCTAGGTCACATAGGCAGAAAAAGCCATCTCTTGACAGAGTTGTACTGAGTCATGATGGAGCTTTCCCTTGTGGTAAGTCTGTGAGAACTGTCAGGTATCAAGTGATGGCTTGCCTTGCTTGCTAAATAGATGCAGAGCTGAGGGTTGCTCAGCTTCTTAATGCCCTTCTACAGAGCAGGAAGGTTTAGAATTGTTGCTCTGAAGTCTCTGACTTCAATATAAAGAGAAACATTAAAAATCATACTCCAGGAGGAAAACGGATTGGTCATCTTATGGATGAAATGTCAGGAGCATGGGTACTTGTCTCTCTTGCCTCTGAAATGGTGAAGGATGAATGTATTAAGAGAAATATGTTTAATTGTTGTAGTGAAAACATTAAGTTACTTAAATCCTTGCCAGATTGCCTTTATTTTCCTACTAGACCTTTCATCAGTTAAGTTTACATACCATCCACTGTGCCTCTGATCCTTGAAGATGTTACCTTTGCAATTGTTTCCACAATCAGAGGCATGTCTAGGAGTCCAAAGGAGGCAGAACAGGCTGTAGGTAATTGTGCAATTACAGATGACTCCAAATCAAGGTATACGGTGACTTCAGCTGCAGCCCTTGAGGAGAGACTGTTACTTTTTAACATTCAGAACACTGCCTTCTAGGTAAATCCTCTTACTCTGCATTTGAATTTCTATAGACTGCTGTCTGCCTTGAGGTATTGTATGTCGTCTCTGAACTGCAGCGGCCTCTCCTGCATAATAACTATTTCACACAGCAGTAGCCAGCTTCAGTGCTGCAATATTTGAGAGAGGTGCAGATGTTTGCTAGCTGCTTCTGTTTGTTGCAGAGATGGAAGTTGGAAATTATTACTATTTTTAATTTTTTTGGTGCTGGCAGTTGGAATTAGTGGACCTGCTTTTCGCTGATGAGCTTTGTATGCTAGAGTGCATGCTTTTTTTTTGAATGTTTTTGGATACTTACCAGGGGGTTATGGATTATTTATCCAGCAAGAGGTGTAGGTTTGCTTGTTTATGTGCATTTCAAAGGTTTTTGGTTTGAGAGCTTCTGTGTTTCTGTGTATTGCTTTGCTGTAATTGTTTAGAGCAAATGGTTTATCTTTTCTGTAGTTACATGCTTCAGATTATCAAAATTTTTTTATTTTTTATTTTTGTGCTTAGTAAACAGTGCTTGCAGAAATTTTCGTTGAGAAAAATTTCCATACTATGGATTTTGAGATTTGAAATACAATGTGCTAGTAGTTAATTTTTTAGGAGTCATTGGTGAAGATAATCTAGCCTTTTACTGTGCAGCACTGATTTTACTGGTATATTTAAATATTAAAATGGTTAGATTTTCATGTATGGTTGCTTGCTTTCTGCCGGTGAGTCTCACTGCAATAACCCTTCTGCAAAGCTACTGCAGAGCAATTGTCAATCGATTCTTTTTGGATCTGCTGGTTTTTTATAATGGCATCGCTAGGTGAGAACAAATGTATTCCTTTCTGCTTTATCTTTTCATAGTAATTGTTAACGGCAGTACAAGCTTACAGATCTGTGCAAAATGAGATTTGAATCATTTAGATTGGTGTGCTCAGTGTGCAGGCCAAAGTATGTAGATCGATGTTGTTAGGGTTTTTTTTTTTCTGATTAGGAAAGCTGCAATATAATGTAGAACATTTTATTTTTATTTAGTCTTTTTTTTTTTTTTTTTTGAGTTGCCTGCTTAGTAGAATCACTATGGTAACAGACTAAAGGATGTCCCTGAGGCACACAAGCAGCATTGCAATGTAAGTGATGGGAGGTTTTAAGTTCTCTCTTACTGCTCAACACTAGGAGAAAAAAACAACAGCCAACAACAACAGCAACAACAAAAACACAACAGGCAAGACAGGGAAATAAGCTAGTATTTATTATTTTTAAGCTATTATATTATGCTAAGGTTAAAAAGTTATTTTGCAAGTAATGTGTATATGACTTCTTTGTTTTCTGTACTCTGTTTTGGGAATTATGTTGCTCAAGTTTTCATTAAAATTTGTAAATGTGGGTAATTCAACTTGAGTTTGTTTCATTTCTAAAAGCTGCTATATATTACAAGTGTTGATGCAAGTCAGTGAGGAGGTAATGCCACTGTATGCCTCAGCTAAGGAGGAACTTCTTTTTTATATTGTGTTATGGATAATATATAGTTTTAATAATTTTTTTCTATTAAAAATATGTATTTAGAAATTTGGTGGTCTGGTAAACTGTAAATCTTTGAGATCTGTGCTGTGGAAGCATAACATACGAGGTATTGTAAGGAAAGTTGCGTAGTATCTAGATGTTTTGAGGATGACAATATGGAAAACAAGTTGCATATGCTTCCATTATCAATGTTTTTTTTTTTTGTTTTTTCTTCCCAGCTATGCTGATAAGCTCCTGATGCCTCTTTGTTTGGCATCCTGAACACTGGGAGCTAAACAGACAATTTCATGCTAACTGGATAAAATATGCTGAAATGTCAGTAACACTTCGTGCATTAGAAGCCATTGAATGTTGTATACTATAGATAACTGTATTATCTGTAGTATTTTACATGCTGTCTCTTAGGTTCCTGTCTTCCTAGGCCTTAATTTATAATGAGTGAAGTTATTCATCCAAATTCTGTTCTGAATGTAGGAATTTTGTGTGAAGTGTTTGGAAAAGGGCATTGTAGCATGAGTTTGTTTGCCTGCTGTATCCATTTTAACATACTTCATTATAACTGTACTAATCACTGATTGGATATAACAGTTGTGGAATGATTGGTTACATCCAGGATTTCTTGTAGATAAACTTTACTCCTCTGATTTTTACTCATATTTATGGAAAAGTGAAATGCTTATTTCAGAATTTGAGATGATGAAGATGTTTTAAAATACATTTTTTTTTATCTTGAAGAAAAGTAATTAAAAATAAACAGTATTTAACTGCCATTGTCTTGACACCTGGAAGGGAGATAGTGTAAGAACTAATGAACTCCTTGAGAAGTGATTTTTTAATGTAAAGGTAGTCATTTTAAGTGTTTGTTTTTTTTTTATATAAGATAAACTCTTAAAAAAAGAAGCAAAAACAAACCAGAAGGAATACACCTATAAATCACTTTGTTACTTGTTTACAGAAAAAGTATTTTATTTTTCTAAATAGACAGATTTGCAGCTTGAATGTTGGGGTCTCCATGAAGCTATATGCTAGAGGTGTAACTGTATTCTTAAGAAAACTTGTTCTTCCAGTTTTGACTATTGATAGAACCATTATTCCAGATGCTGTCTCTCTTAATCATTTTGTGAAGATGCCTCTTGTAAACATGCATTAGTAGAAGCATTGCTACATGCTTACAAAAAGAAATTACTTTCCTCTAGTAAACACTCTTGAACAGAAATTGAATATTACCTTCTTTAAGACAAATGGTAAAATAGAGTATCTATTCTTAAGAAGGAAATTGATTTTTTCTTAGTAATTTGCCAAAACAGGAGCTTTACATTGTTTGAAAATCAATTCCTCCTTGTTTTTTCAGCATTTTCAGTTAGCTTTGATTGACTGCAACCCCTGCACTTTGTCCAACGCTGAAAGTAAGTAACATTTTTAATATTTCCAGTTATTTTGTTGTGGATTGTTTTTTGTTTTTCTTTTCTTACAGCTGTATCTATTTTTAATGAGAAGAATCAAAATTGAAAGATTGAGAAAGTACTGAGATGGGGAGACTACAAAACCTGCTGCTTTAAATGGAGACAGATATTCCAATGGAATTGTGGATTGCTTTAGTAAATTAAATAAGTGAAAGCTGTCTTACTGTATTAACTGCTCTGAAGACTTGACTTCTAGAGGCAACTTAGTATTTGAGTGTTTGTTTATAAGTATAGCACTTGTGCATGGCACACATTTAATAGCCATTGTATCCAGGTGCCACAAAGTTTGAATGTAGGTCTTTTTTTCAGCATTCAGTTCAGTGTCATTCTGATGTTCAGTATCAATTTTACACTGTTGAACTAAAAAAAAAAGGAAAAAAAATCGATTTATTATATGCCATTATATATTAGTACTTTAACACTTTCGTCTTTTAGCATAATACGATCTGCTGTACATGTTACGTTCTGTAGGCTGTTACAGATCATGCTACATATACTTGTTTGTAATGAGTGAAATTGTGTGCAAGGATATATTCCTGCATTCCGTAGAGTCTGTCAGAATTGTAAGGCAACCAGTAGATCAAAAAGTTGTTCTTGCACCTTTGTGGTGTACTTGGTGTTGAGCTTAAGTTGCCTCCTAAGTCTGACTTCAGAAGTATTTAGAAGCATGGATGGAATTGCGAATATTCTATCAGCAAGGGTAGATAAAGAGGTTTTGTTTACATGGATGAAACTGCTGGTTGCTTCAGTATCAAGGAGCCAGCTGTCCTACAGATTCTTTTGTGAAGCCATGTCACTTATCAGGAGCAGGCACAGTAATTTTTCTAATTTTATTTGCAGAATTCTTACTAGGTCGATAGACTTTGATTGTTTTCTACCAGCCGTATCATTGCTTATTGCATTTCATGTTCTTTCTTATTATTTCTCACTGACTTTATCAGTTTTCTCTCCAGCTCTGAATTTTTACGTTTTCCCCACACTTCCCCCACCTCCACCTGCACCCTGAGATTTATTTAGAAGTATGGCCCCATGTAAGGGCTGCTTTGCCCTGTGATGCTGGGCAGTGTGTAGCAAAGAGGGAAGTGAGAGGAGCGAAGAGGAATGAAAGGTACTTTGTCAGGTTCTCCAGTACTGCTTACTGGAGGGACAGCTGTCTGTCCTCATCTGAGACGTCAGATACTTCAACAAAATAAATGCATGAGATTGCCTTAATCCAGCCCCTTCTATTTCTAAAGTAGTCTGTGTGAGTAACAGCATTACAATAACAGTCTTTCTAGCAGAAGTGTTTTAGTATTAAGCACGTCGTTTATTTAGGCACTTGATAATGCATCACCTTTAATTTCTTTCCCTTGCACAGCATGTTTCTTTTTTGTAGCATCACCCTGAAAGAAGTTTGCTGTGAGGGAGGAAAAAAGGAAAGATTTTTTAGAGAGCTTCCCAAAACAAAAGCAGGGGGTTCTCTTTCATCAGTGCAGAAGGAAGTTAGATGATGTGGTGAACATAATGGGTGTGTTATATGCCCTTTAGCAAGGAACACAAAAAGTTTATTAAAATTTTAGATGATGCATTTCATTATGATCTGTTTTCTGAAATGCAGTAGGGTACCTTCTTTTATAGTGAAGGACAAAGCAATACACAAAGGATCATTTCCCTTCCTTCATGACCCAGAGAGAAACCCTCGACATCTGATTTACCTATAACTTGTTATGCCTCAACTTTGAGAAAAACAGTTCTGTGTGATGGAAAGTCGAGCTTGGCTTAAACAGAGATATTTTATTATTTATTTCTAATTTCTTTACATACAGAAACTATTACTTGTCATTGTGCATCTCTGCAAAGGGATTGTATTGCTAACTATACTGAAATGTTAATGAAGTTTGCATTTTAGAATGTAAATAAAATTAATGGACTGCCTTTCTGAGTTTTGTTTTCAGCCTTGGTGCTTTTCTGGAAAACACATTTATTTTCTGACAGTTCTGTTTTATTGAATGAAAAATATCAATACAAACATACTTTTTTGTGTTTTTAAAATGTAGTTAGTCTTTGTTTTGCATTGATAAATTTGAAATGTCTGTCTCTAACTTGAGAAAAATGTATTGTTAATGTCATCCATTACGTGTAATAATTTTGATTTCTCTCTCTTACAGTTCAGTTTCACATCGCCCACTTATATGAAATCCAGGTAAGCCTCAGGCTCGTTTTATATATAAAGTGCGATGAAGTTTATAACTGCATGATATAATCAGTCTGTGGCATTCAGCTATGGTAGATGCTTTTGTGAATTGAAATTAGGCTGAAGTCCTAATATTATGCATGAGGATTGTCATGCTGAAATGGAGTGGCTATTTTAGTAAACATGTTCACTAGTCTCCCAATTAGTGTGCAAAAAACTGGAATGTTACTTTGGCTGACAAATGGATTTTTTAATACACACGTAAGCGTAAAAAATGCAGTTTCTCAATTCATACATATTCATATTGCTCCTCACGTTACACACAAAGAGATGTCCAGGTACTTTTTAAGTATATTTAACATGAAATTTTCAAATGTAACTAGACAGATGTGACAGAAGCTTGTGAGATCTGAGGACAACACAACATTAAGCTGTGTTATTATTCTGTGCCAAACCCTATCACAGAGTTTTTTAGATGAATCTATTGGGAAATTATAGAATGCTCACTGAGCTTCCAGGATATAAATAAATTAAAACCAAGCAGCTACTGAAATAGCTATTGTATATTTGTAGTTTGACTGACTGGTCACATGATTGTAGATTCTATGCTCTCTTGTCACATTTATAGGTATAATATGACTGAGGAAGACATGTGACGTGAAAATAGAAACTGTTGTAAATGAAACATAACAGACAAATTCTACATTTTCAGTCAGTTGAAAAATAGCTTGATAAAGTAAGTGCTGTCTTATGATGGCACAGTAAAATATGACATAAAGTAGATAATTATTTATAAATAGAGGCTAAAAACATGATGAAAAGGCTATTTTCTTTTGTCTGCTTTTGGTGTAGTAGAACATTTGAATTTATGCAACTGTATGACAAACAGAAATCCCCTATCCCAAACCACCATTAAGAAACTTCCTGGATTGTTGTGACTCTGTAACATGTTAGGGAGATTTTTTGTTCCATTTGGAGCACTGGAGCACATCTGACAAGTTCATGTAACAAAGCATCCTATGCAGGCTAGTTCTTTTATCTGCTAAAATAAAGCAGAAAGTTGAAAATCTCAGGTCACCGTGCTAGGTGCCATGTATAATACTGTGGCCAATATCGCAAATGGCAGTTGCAGGCAACAGGAACTTTTAATGCAAGTCAGAGACAAAAAGCACATACTGCTTTTAGACTCAGTTTGCCTCACAGTTCTCTTAAATGGGTCTTTTCTGGAATTTGAGAAACTTTGACCCACTAGGGGTTTTGACTTGATTTGAGTATTACCTCTGACACAGCAAAGAGACACTTTAGGAGGGAGGCTGGGTGTTCTGTTTCTTCTGAAGGACACAGCTACAGTTTCTTGAACTCCTTCATATATATGAAAATGAGCTCCTCTCTAATAATGAATCAGAAAGTTCATTCATTCTGAACCGGAGAATAATCCAGTGCTGATAAGAGGTAGTCATGTTTTTTCTTGGTTTTAATGATAGTTTCTATTACTTGATCTGTGGCTGAGTGAGTCCATCCAAGCTAGTTAGGGTATCAGCTAAAGTTCCTAAAGAAAGATGTTTTTTTTTTTTTCCCAACCCACATTTCTTAAGATTGTTTGTTATACAGCCAAACTCAAGGGCGTGTATTTGAATTGCATACCCAAATAAAAACAAATGTAAACATTATGACAGTTTTCTGTAATACTTTAAGACATATATGTAGGCAGATTTCTAAAGGGTAAATAATACGACGAATAACAAAAGCAAATGTTATTCTAGGTTTAGAAAACGTACTGTATTCTAATAGATCTTTCTGAATCATTCCAAGCATGCAAACATCTTTTTCGAAGTGCAGGTATTAATCACTAGTATTTACCTGTTTAACATCCAGATTGCTGCCCCTGCTGTCATGCTATATGGGGAACTTCATTTGCCTATCTTCCATAGTCATTAACTACAAATTTTGTTCCCAATGCTAAATTTAAAGTTCTTTCCTGATTGTTTTGATTTTGCTAGCCATGGATATTTTATTTATTTATATTATTTGTTTTCTTGCCAGTTGTCTACATTTCATGAACACCAATTAAAAACCTTTTCTACCAACTTCCCTTTGTTCCATTTGAAAGTATGTAATTGCTGCTTTAATTTTTCTTCCTGACTAGATTAAGGTTTTAAAATCAACAAAGTTGTCTTTTGTGATTGTGGGATCTCGAGAACCTAATAACATTTGACTTCTAATAAGTACTTAGGTTGTTTACAATTTCCTTCCCAGTTGTCCCTTTTATAACACCACTAGTCAGTACTGTGTTCTCTTTGGGTATAACAAATGTAACTAAGTCATGACAATTTGCATTTAGGTGGCCCTTTTTTATTTTAATAGGTTCTTCATCTGTTTGCCAGAATAATGTTGACTTACCTGAAAGAATACTTTCATTAAAAAATTGTGTCAAATCTTTAGAAACTGAAAAAAAATCCACCAAACAATCCAACAACAACAACAAAAAAGTCAGCAGACCTAAGCCTTTATACTTTATAGTGGGAGAGGAGGAGCAGAAGAATTTAGCATTTAAAATAAGTTCACAGTTAAACAATTATTGCTAGGGTAACAGGAGAAACAAATGAAGATACTGTTATAAAAAATAAAAATCAAGAATGCTTAACCTCTAATGTGCACAAAACAAAAGCTCTTAGTGTTCCAGAAGTCGGAAGAGACCATGATTCTAACTTGGAAATGTGTTTTCTGTTTCAAGGTCTATATAAGAGTTAAGAATTGAATGTTTCCATGCTTTATGCACATTTAAACAATATGGCAAATAATAAGATAATGTATCTTGATTCCTGAGGAGTAATCTGTGCGTTTGTTTTAATTCTATATATGGTAGGACTCTTACTCGTACGGCAAGTAGGCCGTTCTAATATAACAAAATAGGAAGAGAGGCAAAAGCATACCAGCTACCAGATGCTGATAATCTTCTTTTCTGTTACGAATTTGCTGGGAGTCATTTGAGTAGGGCTTTTTCAGATGTCAAGTCACAGTCAAGCATTCCTCTTAAAAGAAACGTTAGTTTTATTATAAGAAGTATAATGCATGCATGAGGAGCTGACCAAATTTAATAATTTACAAATTTTCCTTGACTATTTTAAGTATTCAACTTATACTAAATACTATATTTTATGAAAGTTATTCTCCTATACATTACTTACAAAAGCTTTCATATGCACTGTATGCAAAAAAAAAAAGTACTAGAAATTTTGGCAATGTGTTTGTGTGCTGTCAGTGCTGTGAAATCATTGCTACTGGTGATCTATTGTGAGGTTTATGATTAATCAATTTACTTTTTTCCTTTTGCAGAGAAAGTATCACTCTGCAAAGGAAGCTTATGAACAACTTTTGCAGATCGAAAACCTTCCTGCACAAGTAAAAGCAACTGTCTTACAGCAGTTAGGTATGTAAAATCAACTTCTATTTTTCTGTGTGTCTCTTTTTTACCATCTTTGCCTTCAACAGTGTTTTTTTAAGGCTTCAGTTTCAAAGTGAATCTTAAACACTGACGATCATATTTGAGATTTTAACTCAAAATAGAATACATAGCAGTAGATAATTAAGAAAATAAGAGAGAAGGGAAGTACTGCAACTGAATTTCTAAAATTAAAAAGCTTTTAGACTTATGGAAGTAGTTGCACTACAGGCTTTGGGCAGTGAGTGATCTTTCAGAGCAAGAGTACGGTAGTTAGAATTCTGTATTCTTTGAATTCTGAATTCTGCCTCTGAGAACATCCCTTCAAT
Source organism: Cyrtonyx montezumae (assembly GCF_038088225.1). Taxonomy (NCBI): domain Eukaryota; kingdom Metazoa; phylum Chordata; class Aves; order Galliformes; family Odontophoridae; genus Cyrtonyx; species Cyrtonyx montezumae. The sequence continues at coordinate 54,467,536 of NW_027072034.1, forward strand.
GGCCAGACAAAGTGCAGTAAACCGAAATACTCTTTTCTGTTACAGAATATAATAACATTGCAAGTGAAAAATTTACCTTTTCTTTCTTCTTAAGTTCGTAAGGAAAACATATTCCTCTAACTGAAAGTTTATTCCCCTATAAAAGAAACCACATAAAATTACTGTTTAAAATTTGTCATCTCCCACATTTAAAGAAAGCTGATAAACCATTTGCAGTCAAAAACTTCTAAGGAGTGGGTAGAATAAATTGCATTTCCCTTTATGCCTCATGAAAGTATTTCCAGAATATCTTGCTAAAGTTCCAATCAAACAATAGAGATTCTTCATTCACTTTCTCCATATTCTTCATCTAATTTATTATTATAAATATTAATTTAGCCTGCTTGTGCCCATCTTTTTTTTTTTTTCTTTCACATAGTAGTCATTTAATTCAAATGAGTAACTGGCAGTAAGTAACAGCCACAAAACGTTCTTTTCTGTAATGCATTTGGAGTGGACTAATTTGTATAGCTTTCAGTTTTTCTGTGTGAAACCACAGATGAAACTACAGAATCTAGGTGTTGATCTTTTTGCGTTCAGATGGAAATGTTCCTTGCATTTCAATATCCCCTTTGGTTTTAGTTTGTTTGTTTTTTAACTCAGTACTACCCAAGTTAGCATAAGTTGTAAGCAGTACCATCCATGTAGGCTACACAAAAGATAACAGAAGACAGATTGCCAAAATAGTTGACCAGAGCTTTTTCAAGTCTCTCACACATGTGGCTATGTTAGAAGCAAATGCATGGTTGTCTACATAAAATCACACTACAGGTTGCTGCGCTAGCAATAGGAGCAGTGACTGAGAATTGTCTGCTGTCTGAAAACTGAATTAGCTTCCCCTATAACCTAATTGTGATAGTTGGGATACCCTGTGTGTGGAGAAGTTAACAGAGTGGTCTTAACTGGAATGTTCACAGAGTGATAACATTTCTTTTGCTTCTCACTGTTAGCAGTGCTATTAATCAGAGTATAGTGTTTATGACAGATTTGGTATCTAGCAGCTGATAATAAGACACCTTCTTAGGAAGCGTAGTCTGGGTGATACAGTGCTACTTAGAAAAAATAATACAAGGGCTACTCCATAAACAGTGCCTCTTGTTTTATGATGTCAGCCCACATCATCAGAGGTGGATGTTGGTGGTGTGGCTGTAGAGGTTGAACCTTCCTGCCAATATCCCATTACGTGTTATTGCTGTGTGACATATGGCAGCAGAGGGGCAGTCTGACACAATGGTGTCTGACATGGAAGTGTGTATGAAGCAAAATGTGTCATTGAATTCCTTCCTGCAGAAATAATTGCTTCCATCAACTTCACTGACGCTTGCTGAATGTTGATGATGGCCAGCAGTGGATGTGAGCACAGCAAGGCATTGGATGGTGCATTTCAGCAGTGGTCACTTCTGCTGGTGCAGGTTTTTATGAGCATGGCGTGGTTTTTATGAGCTCTTGTTCGTCACTGGCAAAAATGCCATGTGACTGTGTTGAAAAGGAGTGTATTGAAGCTGAGAATTTGCTCTATCAAATGGCGTTATTGTATTCTTTTTATTTGATGCCATTTCCATGGAAATCAGGCAACTTCCAGAGCAACCAACGTAGAAAATACCTGCCATCTGCCAGAATGCTATTGGCAAAAAAAAAAATCAAAATATATTTATATATCAAAATCTTTCTTTTTCACTCCCAATAGAAACATTATTTTGGCATGAAAATACCTTTGTTTTATTTTTCTTAGCTAATTAATGATTATTGAGCATGAGTTGAAATTTAGGCAAGTTCAGATATTGTGTGAGAGAATTACACAAACTTCGCTCTCATTGTTGGTGTCCAAAAGAGATCACTGTGGAGGAGAACCTTGTGATTCTCTGAGAAATATGTACGTGTTTGAGCTGATGTGTGCTAATTAGTTCCGAGAGACGTAACAGCAAGGTCTGTGCATTTGAATAAGAACAGTTTGTTTCAGGGTTTTTTACTGCATTTAATTTGCTTTCCAAGCAATAATTCTTTTCATCACTTTGCCGAAAATTGCATTAAATAAGGGCCACTATACCGAATGAGACTGAAGATCAAATCGGTCCCAGTATTCTTTCTCCAATTTTAATTAACAGTTGCATAAAGAAGAATGTAGAACAGTGTAAGCATCTCCCCAGGACTTCCTAAAGCACTCTCTCAGAGACTTTTGTTTGGGATGTTTCTAGGTGATGTGCCTGTAATTAAATGGGACATCATGAGATCCTGAAATGGGGAACAAAAACTGAGAGTCTTCAGAGACTGAGATGATGTTTATCAGGGAAACAGCAGTTGCCACGAGTATGACATGAGAGTGATTGATAAGCATAAAACGAACTGAAACATGAGCCAGGCTAGAACATGCTTTTGCTGAAGAAACATGGTGATATGTTACAAATTAGATTATAAAAAAACCTGGAAAAGAGCCTGGAACATGGACAAAATTAGCATTTTTGATTACAACATTGAAGATGTTCCCAAAGTAGAAGAGTATTCAGTACACTAGTTGACAATTAGAATTAGCTCTTGCAAAGAAGAGCCTGCACGGCTTACCAGTTTCCTTTACTTGTTCTGTTCTAGAAGAAAACTTTGTTCTCTCTTGCCTTCTACGTTTTTCACCTCCCTGCACAGTAAGATAAAATCAGGAAGCCACCCTTGGTTCGGCACTGAAGCTAGATAGGGATTTCTAGTACTCATTTCTCTCTCCTAGAAATAGATTCTTAGTTCTTATCAGTGAACCTCAGTGAAGATCTGAAGATACAGCATGTTATCCGTCAGTTTGGCAAGGTTCTGATAAAGCATAAAATAGTCATCACTGCACAGCACTTCTGAAGATTCAGGAAATTGTTTAATATCTGTTTTACCCGTGTTTATACTCTCTGAACTCTTACCTTCATTTCACTCAGGCTTTGCCTGCCACTGCACCCAATATTTTATCTTTCCTGTACAATTATGTAGTTGCGTTCAAATAAGTACCCTCACGTAAGCCCTATTTCTTTAAGCACAAGTATTTCCTATGTGCTTAGGGACTCCAGTGACTTGGGATTCCAATCAAAATCGTAGCTTGTTTATCTACAGAAGTGATTGGTTTTTTTTCTTGTGGGTAGAGTTTTTACTTGGTCCATCGTCAGACAAGATAGATAAAGTACGCTTCTGTCAGCATTGTAACCACTTGACTCAACATGATATTTCTTGCAGTCCATGAATTATTCAAACTTACACTTCTCAACAGTTTCTTAGTGGAAACTTCTTCAAACACCTCAGGCAAACGTTGTTCAGTAGATAGGAGTTTTTCCAAATTGCCTTTTTTTTTTTTTAAAGCTTGTAATTTTGTCTTCCTTTGCAAAAGTGTCACTGTGACTGCTATAAACCCATGGGATTATGTATGTATAACCCAAATAGAACAGGCAGAATAAGTTATTTAAGGTGTAGTTCAATTATAGGGAGTGAGGTAAAGCTGCAAATACTCACCAGTTCTGTTCTCAGCCTTGTTTACTATATGTGGCTTTTCTGATGATGTGGGCAGACTCCTGTTTTTTAAATGATATTATATGTAGTTAGGCTGATTCCTAAAGGATAAGCTTAGGACACAGAAGTTTAGTTGATAAAGGTTTTACATGACCATTGTGAGCAGATGTATGTACAGCTCTATGTAACTAAAGCCTTATGCAAACCTTAGATATTACATGAAACTTGTACGGTGTTTCACAAGGGATCATTTTTGAATAGGACACTGTGAAATCGTAGGGATAGTCTGCTTTCATATTTTACAGTTTATGGATATTAGGTGAAAGGCAAGGAGTTATTAAGACAAACACTTGGAGATTAAGCAAACACCAAGACATAACTGATCAGTAGACCAGTGTAGTACGTGGAGATTTCAGCAAGCCAGCTGCCTGTAGCAAAGGGCTTCCTGGTGCTCACAATATGGGCAGCAGTAAGATGGTTTTGTGAGTGCTTCCAGAGATACCATCTAGGCATAGAGGCAGATGGAGTGTAGCCTGAGGAGATGACGAAGGGACTTTATTTGGAATGATGACTGAGTCTTACGTCATTGTTGAGACAGAGATTTGCTTTGATAGCTTGTAAAAGATTACATGAAGGAACAACTGAAATGCCGTCGAAGTCAGGATAAATACTTTGCCTAATGTATTGAAAAAGAGAGGGCATGTGTAAGTATATTACGTGATTGTGTGTGAAAACAAAATGATCTTTTTAGGAGAATTTGATATGTAGATGAGAGGTGATTCCGCCTTTCAATGTGAAAAGAGAGGATTTCGTAGCAATGGAGACATTATAATGGTGAAGTGTGAAAAACTGAAGTGGAATGACAGCTGTTCTTAACAATGCCTTATTGGGGTATAACACAAATACAAGTAGAGGGTTTAGAAAGAAAGGGTAAGCTGAACTTAATATACAGATGATTAATGCATGTTACAGGGAAGATGGTGGCATGAGAGATGACCGTGTTCAGAGAAAGAAGGAATTAATATTTCTGATCAATAATATTACTTTTTACAGTAGAAGATTAAGTGGTTTGTAGTTATGCTACCAACCTTGTAGATAATGCTTTAAACAGAAATGTTTATGAAGCGTGTGAAAGAAATTTAGAATCTAGGTCCTTCAGCCCTGTGGTTTTAATATAGAACTTCAAAAGTTTTTTTTTTTTTGAAGTTTCATTCATAATAATGTATGTAACCAATAGTATTGTTTGATACTCCTATTTTTAAAGACAAAGCTGTCCATTGATATTCTGCTGTGTCAAAGTGTTAAATGATATTTGAGAATTTCACTTCTGCCATCTGTGGATTTTTCTTGTAGGCTGGATGCATCACACCGTGGATCAGCTTGGAGACAAGGCAACCAAGGAAAGTTATGCTATACAGTATCTCCAGAAATCTCTAGAAGCAGATCCAAATTCTGGTCAATCCTGGTATTTCCTTGGAAGGTGAGAAATATCTTTAGACACTGTAACTGTGTTTGTACTTAATTTTTGAGGATATTTTTGAGTTATCTTTTATGTTATCCTTAGTAGCTTGTAGAGGAAAAATGAAAGGAAAATATGTTTGTATCTAGTAAAGTCCCAATTTTCTGGGAAGCTGCTAAGTTATTTAGGATGATTACAGATTACAAATTGAAACAAAATGCATTACCTAAGCGGTCCTGTTTTTTGTTGTGTTTTCTTTTGTAGTTCAGTTTACACCTTTACAGTAATGCTAATCTGCCCTGCCTGTTTTTACTTTTTTTATTATTTTCTCTTTATTTTCTTAAAATCTCCCTTCAAGTCTCAAACAATTACAGAACTGAAATACATCAATCTGCTATCAGAGTAGTTTACAAGTAGATATTAAGCCAAGATAGTTCAAGTGGATTCATTCTAGTTTCTACTTAAGTATTATATTAATCTCATGTGCCGTATTTTTCACTTGAAAATTAGCTTTGTTGAAGATGTAAATCATATCAATTTAATGAACCTTCTTAGTCTCCTTTAAAACAAAAAAAAATGTTTTAAATCAACCATCAGTAACTTTGGAAATAGTTAGGTTTTAGAGAATAGCTATGTAACTGATCACCTATATGGTTTAAAAGCTTTGATGTCAATTTAAGCACATGAACTGGTTAGTTCTGTTGAGAAATAGATTAAATAGAAATTATACAAAAGTAAAATTAATATATTAACCTCAGTATCTTCCAGCTCACTTTCCTGGAGGTTCTTATAACGCATGACTGGAACATACAGCTGTTTCTGTCACCCTGATTTTATTTGTGCTGCTGTTTTTTGATCAAGACTCTTAAACTCGCAGTCTGCAGGCTAGGGAAGAAGCACAGGCAGTGGGGGTAGAGGGCTGGAGTAGGAGTGGGAAAGTAAAAAGAGCCCAGGGATCATCTTGACTTGTTTTGTCATTGTTTGGGCTAAAACTTGTTCTTTTATTGACTAGAGCCAGTTGTGTTCTTATACAGCAGCAGGACAGAGGCAGTGGAGTACATGTGTTCTCTTCCTGTACCTAGTATGCTGGCATATGGTTGGAGTGAAACCTAGGACCATACAACTGAGATGGGGGAATGGAGGAAATAGGAGAATAGGAAATCTAGTGGAAGTGTCCCTTATATTCTATGGGGAGAACCAGAGCAAAATGTTTCTGTGCCTCTTTCTTCTAATCAGTACACTGACAGGAGAGTTACAAGGTTAAAGGGCTATGCATTCACTCTTCCTCTTTTTCCTTCCCAGTATATTCCTTTGCATTATTCCTTCCACTGCTGGTCCTCCAAATTAGATAACAGGGTGGTTTAAAGCTAGTTTCCTAGATAACCTTGCAAAAACTTCCCACCACCACTCAAAAAAACCCTCCAACCTACTTCCCTGTTTTAGGGTTTCTTCGGTGCTGGATATTAGTGTTACCCTAATTGAAATGTGTATTATCTGTTAAGCAGACAGATTTAAACGTGTCTATTGGAACTTGGGTTGTTTTTTTCTTGATTGTGATTAAAATGATATCCTGAAACGTTGTATAGAGACTTATTTTTAGATGGAGTATTGCTAGATAATACTGTATTTTCTAATCAGCCTTGCAGATACACAGGAGTGTAGCATATTTTATGAACCTCACCTGTAAAGTTCTGCCTGGATTTTTTTTTGTAACTAGAATAAACTTCCTGTTATTGATGTGCTTTGAAAGTTGTCAGTTCTTTTTTGGAGAGGAACACTTATTAGAAACAATGTAAGGCAGAGCTTTTGTAGTTAAAATTAATGGCATGTGTATTTTTCATATTTTATTTATTTGAAGGTTTTAATTTTAAAAAGTAGGTGTTATTCCATGTGGCATAGTGGTAGTTCTCTTTCAAGATCTGATAGCTCTGCTTATAGTGCCACAATACCTATGGAGTTGCACTGTATATACATAGTATTCAAGTAATGAAATATAAACAAACCCAGACAAGAAAGAATTTCATGAATTTTCTTGCTCTCCGTACATGGTAAAACTGATCAGTTTGTTGTTCATTGTTTGGAAACTTAATGAGATACGAGATATACATATAAAAAATTTCCAAGGCAGTCAAGGACCATCCTCACTGAATTGGTCATTATCTCTTAATAATCAAATCATCCTGAAGCGCTAACTGTAGAATATGAAATCTTACTGTGTTAGATTTCATGAAGTAAGTATCTTAATAGATTTTTTTGAATGTTGACTGGAGATAAATGTTGTTCTTATTGACCAGTGATTTATCTTAAGCAGAAAAAAGGTAGGTCTTTAAACAGTAGCACGACTTCTGCTTTCACTGCAAATACAGTAAGCTAGGGTTTAATCAGTGTTAGCGTGCTTCTCAAAAAAAAAGAATTAGTAATACATGTTGATAGTTGTGCCCAGCATTCAGAAGCAGCAAATGTTTTGGATTTGTTTAGATGAGTGTGTATTTGTATGACTTAACATTTATCAGACCAGTCTTGGTAAGCCATCATCACTGATGACCTTCTATAAATATTACCGAAATCTTTTTTTTCTTCTCCCAGGTGCTATTCAAGTATTGGGAAAGTTCAGGATGCCTTTATATCTTATAGGCAATCTATTGATAAATCAGAAGCAAGTGCAGATACATGGTGTTCTATAGGGTAAGAATGAAACAGGGTAATACAGTGGTATAATTCAATGCTAACACACATATATGAATGAAATAACATTATATTAATGAAGAATATTAGCTTTTTGACTCTTGTGCTTTCAGATGTACAATATATATTTTTTAATTTCTACCTTTATGCTGTCACGTTCGTCTGATTGAAGTTTAAATTATAATTTTACATGCTTTTTCCATTTTTAAAATACTGAATATACTGTGTATACTAACCTAGCACGTTTTTGTAAATGCATTGGTTTTGCTTATTACTGTGATTGATATAATAGCAAAATTTATTTAGGGCTTTGGGATGGATATTTGTATTTGACTCTGTTGCATTTTGACTTTGTTATTAATTCTCAACTTCATAAATCTTTCTATTCAGTGTGCTGTATCAACAGCAAAATCAGCCTATGGATGCTTTACAGGCCTATATCTGTGCTGTACAATTAGACCATGGCCATGCTGCAGCCTGGATGGACCTAGGCACACTCTATGAGTCCTGCAACCAGCCTCAGGATGCCATTAAATGCTACTTAAATGCAACTAGGAGCAAAAATTGTAGTAATACCTCTGCACTTGCAGCACGGATAAAGTATTTACAGGTAAAGCTAAAATTTTAAGAACTGGGCAGTATTCTTCCATATACATATCAGAGGGGAGGGTAGAAGTAACACACAAATTTAAATTGCAGTCATTTGTGGTGTGTATAACTTGTTTTCATATGTATTGTAAGCATATCATAGCCTGTAGTATTTTATTTATTCATTTTTAAGTGGAATTTAATTACTTATAAACCCTATTTTGCATATTTAATCAATGCATACTGTTTTACATCACTTTTTTTTCTTTGTATTGTCTACATTTTTAAGTTCTCATAACATAAGAGAGAGAACACACACATGCTATCTTTCACTCTTGTTTGCAATTTCAGAAAAAAAAGAATGATCAGACCTGTGAATCTAGAGCTCATCTTTGTTCTGATTCTCACAAAGGTTTATATTCTGGTTACCCTCTTTATACTTAGCACCTTTCTAAAACCCCAAATTTTAAATCTATCCTCTTCTTTAAGACGTAATTAGCTACAGCATATAGGAAGATTTCATGGACTTGCTCTTACTAAAGTAGGCTTGTGTTAAATTTGCTTTTTACATAATTTTTCCTAGGCTCAGTTGTGTAACCTTCCACAAGGTAGTCTACAGAATAAAACTAAATTACTTCCTAGTATTGAGGAGGCATGGAGCCTACCAATCCCCGCAGAGCTTACCTCCAGGCAGGGTGCCATGAACACAGCACAGCAGGTGAGAAGTTGGGTTATGTTCTGCAGGTGCCCAGCTTTAAGGGTTCTTTACAATCTGTAGTGGTCAAGCTTATTTTATTGAGTGCAGGACCGGCTTTTATTAATAAAAAGCCTTTGATTTATTTGCAAAGGTATACTAGATCAAGAAGCAGCTCCCTATAATATGGGAGAAAGATGGGGGTACCAATTTAGAACCTTTGTGGATTTTCATGATTTTAAAAGATTTCATCTTAATAGAATGCTGCAGTGGTTTAATAATCCCTTGAAAGGTACACATTCCTCCATTGATGACCATATGGAAACTGATTTTTCAGTTTTTTTGAGATCAACTTCAGAATATCTACTCAGCCCTTTTAAAATATGTGGGCAGTTAAAATATGTAGTTTAAAGAAAAGAATTAAGAATATATAGAACCATATTTTTGTCTTCTGTGATTCTTAGGCTTGTAAACCTCATCATCCAAATACTGAACCTGTACTAGGCCTCACTCAAACACCAATTTCACAGCAATCCTTGCCACTACACATGATTCCTTCTAGCCAAGTAGATGACCTGACCAGTCCTGCCAAGAGGAAAAGAACATCTAGTCCAACAAAGGTATATATTCTGATGAACTAAAGAGCCCCCTCCCAAAATAATACAGAAATATGCATTAAAGCGATGCAGCATGCACACAATTTGTGCTGTGAATTTCAATCCTTTGGCATCAAGGTGGGGAATGTTTTTAAGCTTTTTTATGAAAAATTTTCAGTGATACGTTTAGCGAGAAGGTTACAGTTCTGACAGGAAACGTGTAAGGGCAATGCAGACTGGTAGTACTACACTTCAATCATAGTTGTGTAAGTGAAAAAGTACAGTCATAGTCTGGTGATGGATAGAGAGGGAGACGACCATGTCATCCTGTCTACGGCCTTTGCTTATATTTAGAATTCAAATGTTTCATCATCATGTAGTAATGTTACAGTAGATAAAATTATCCAGTTTTAACAGCAGTGCACCTTTAAGTTAATCGCATAATTTTATTTGATTGTTTCTCATTATGGTATTAGATATCATTTACTTTACATCTAACTACTGTGATACTGTATGAGAATGGTAGAATGAGACTTGGCATGCATTAGTATATTCTCTGTGTATATTGTTATTTTTGAAAAAATGACTAGTACTTTCCTGAGATAAAATCTAGGCGTGAAAAAATGATATTGGCCTTTTTTTGAAAGTCGAGAATTTTAATGTACTGTTTTCTCTCAGAATACTTCAGATGTTTGGAGCAGTGGCCATACAGTGTCACATCCTCCTGTACAACAACAAATTCATTCTTGGTGCTTGACACCACAGAAATTACAGGTAAGTACGTTGAAGGTCTTCAGAAGCCTTGGTCTATTTTTTGTTAATTTCCTTCTTTCTTTTAAGAAAAAAATACTTTGAGTTTCACATTTCTGAAATTAAATGTGAAATAATACAGAATTTTAATATCAATGGATTCTGCGTGGAATATATGATTATATGAAATAAATAATAGTAGAAATCAAATGCTTATGTTGTTTGAATTCTATCATCTAAGCAGAAGCATAGAGTAATGCTACTTCTTACGTTTTAAAGATAGAAATGCAAATTGTGACACTTGCAAGCCAAGTGTATTTTGCTGCTTGTTTTAGCATAGTGAGTATTGAAGGAGAAATTAAAATATTGTGGCATCCTCTTTTTCTTACGAGGTGTCTTACTGTATCAAATTAAGTGAACATTGTACAAAATGGGATTAATCAGATGAAATCTTACACTGCTTTTCTGTATTTCGTGTCTTTTAACATTTTTATTTGAAATACTAGATTTTGGTTTTGAAATCTTGTTTCAGATCTTTTTTGTCATGATGCTTTTGTCATCTCTCCAGTTCATTAGGGCTTGCAGTGAGCTTCAGCAGGAGTTCCAGATTTTCAAAATCAGGCTTAGCTGGAAACCCTCACCCGTGTATCCCAGATACTGTTGTGGATACAAGGAAATGTAGAAGAAAGTATAGTGCAGAAACAGAAGGCTGATTGACTGAGCAGTATTCCCTGTAACTCGCAAAATAGCTTGTCAGCTGTTTCTTTATATGAAAAATGTTACTTACTGATAGAATAAAGGTTTGTGGAGAGTAATTTAAAAGGAATGCAAAGATCAGGTTTTGGGTAATAAATACTTAAATTTCAGTTGTAAATTAATTCAGGATCATATCTTCATATGCAGCTTTCTGTAGTTATTTTCCATAGTGTTCTGAATTTTTTGTGTTTTCTGGAGAAGCTTTAATGTGTGACGGTAAGACTGAATTTACTTCATACTGAGCAATGTCATTAAAAGAATAGCACAGTACAAAAATGTTAAAACGTACATAATGATAGTAAGAATTCTAAACAATCATACCTTAATGTTGTTTTCTTTTACAGTACCAGTTCACTAAATTTTAATGAAGCAGTAATAAGATACACTTATAATTTTGAAAATCTCCTCACTTTTAGTATCTAATAATGAAGTTTGGTTACAGAATGGTATATGAAAAGATGTTTTAGTCTGCAGCAGAGGTCTTGATCTTGTTTTTAGCTTTTCAAGTTTTAACTGTGCAATTGTTGTCTTCTTGGATAATTTTTTGTAATGTATGCAAACGGGTATTAAAAATTGCATATGTTTGTGATGGTTCTAAACCATACTTGTTGATTTTTTTTCAGCACTTGGAACAGCTACGTGCAAACCGAAATAATTTAAATCCAGCACAGAAACTTATGCTGGAGCAGCTGGAGAGTCAGTTTGTCTTGATGCAGCAACACCAGCAAGTGAGAACAAAAATACCTTTCTGTTTTACAAAACTTTTATTGATGATGGCTTCTGTTGTGTTTCTTGAGTTCTTAAATATTTGTATTGTAACAGAGTTTTCATGCCCTTTGCTATATTACATTGTCATCTTTTTTTGTACAAAGTTGGATGGTGATTTACTTATGAAAGTTAATGGTTTTAGCTGTGTTTTATTATAGAGCTACCAGATAGTGTAAAACATTTCAAGCAATACTTTCAAACTGAAGTGACTGAATGCATCTAAAAGCAGTACGAGTTGGAAAAACTTACTTGTAGTAAGCCATATTACAGCTTTTCTCTCATGCTTTCATTATTCACTTCTCTCTCTCTTAGTGTCCAACTTTAGCAGTATAATGCTTACAGTCAAACTGAAGAGCCTAGAAGAAAAGTGTGCCGATAGCTTTACCTTAAAATTCACTCAGCGCATTTGTGAGCGTGACAGTCATCTTACTTCTTAAAAGCAACCGGAAAGGTGTCAAAATCATTATCAAGTTGAAACTGACAAGTGTAATAAAATATGCAAACCTAATATGATCTTTACTTTTTAAACTCCGTAGGCTTAAATTCTGTAGCTAACATCCTTGTGCTTTGTTCATCTTTTATTAGATGAGACAAACAGGAGTTGCACAGGTACGATCTACTGGAATTCCTAATGGGCCAACAGCTGATTCATCACTGCCTACAAACTCTGTCTCTGGTCAGCAGCCACAGGTTGCTCTAACCAGAGTGCCTAATGTCGCTCAGCGTGGAATCCGTCCGGCCTGCCCTGGGCAGCCTATGGCTAATGGACCCTTTCCGTCAGGCCCCATTCCCTGCAGCACAGCAAGAACGCTGAGTAGTACAGACACTATTTTGATAGGCAATAATCACATAACAGAAAGTGGAAGTAATGGAAACGTGCCTTACCTGCAGCAAAACGCACTCTCTCTACCTCATAACCGCACAAACCTGACCAGCAGCGCAGAGGAGCCGTGGAAAAACCAACTATCTAACTCCACTCAGGTATGTTGTCACAGTTATTCTATCTCAGTAGTAAGAAGGCTTGATAAGCAAGCCACCATTTGAATTCTCCTATTTGTCAACACGCTTTTTCTGTTTCCTGAAGTTGATAACATACGTTGAAATAAAATATATGCTAGGCTAAATCTGCCTATTACATTTTGTTGTTTAAAGTATGCGTGTTAAACCAACTACTCTCAAGATAAAGAAAATGATGATAAATCAAATAGGGCAGTTCATCCTGCTCAGATACCTTATCTTCCAGACATATTTGAGCATCTTTCTGTCACATCATTATTGTAAAATGTTGTGAATTTGCTTTTAGTGTAGTAGGAGTATGTGTATTTCATAGGAAACTGAATGTTGTAGTTGTTTTGTTATATAATCATTAGCCATATTTTCTTTCTGTATTGATTCTTTTCAAAGTTAACATCTAACAGTCAATCCCATACTTCCTTGCAGAAAAATACTCGTGTCATTAAAAATCCATGGTGATTGAAGTGTATAAGGAAATTCTGTGTATCTTCATGTTAGAACTTGAAGGTGGAGCTAATATTTTAATTTCAGCCTACATTTCTGTCATCTTAAGTAACTTCTAAGACTCCTCTTGTGGACTTAACAAAATCTTCTGTAGTAATATGTTCTCACTGACTTAATTCAGTTTTGTTAGACCAGTTATAGTGCTTGACAGAGTATTGTTTTCTTCCTCATAAATTTCTGGATTAGTTATTCATTTGTTTTTAGACTAATGTTGGCATTTACGGAGTAGGTTATGGTACAGACAGTGGTACATGCTTGGTTGACTGCACGTGCACTGCAACAA